>NC_083234.1:67143976-67761095 GCF_032191835.1 Heteronotia binoei
TAACTACTACAGCACAAGGACTGGCCATTGGCACAGGCCATCTTCAGCCAGGTTTCTCATCTCTTTTAGACAGGGCTTCTCCGTCTTCTTTTCTAGAAAAAGCCCAGCAGGAACTTATTTGAATATTAGGCCACACCCCCTGACATCACCATTGTCTCACACAGGGCTTTTCTATAGAGAAAGCCCAGAAGGAGCTCATTAGCTTATTAGGCCACACCCCCTCACACCAAGCCAACAGGAACTGTGGAATCAACTCCCAGAAGAGGTACGGGCCCTACAATGCTTAGATCAATTCCGCAGGGCCTGTAAGACCTACCTCTTCAAACTAGCCTTCAACTAATGCCGAGCCAAGAAAGCGCTGCCGGATATGTTTTTTAGCTACTTAACCCTACTGAAGACCTAATGTTATAGCACCACTATGTTAATGATAATTTCAATATAACTTGTAAATTGTTTTAATGATGATTTTATAATTATAATTGTTGATGTATATTATATTTTTATGCTGTGAGCCGCCCTGAGCCTGCCCCGGCGGGGAGGGCGGGATACAAATAAAAAGTATTATTATTATATTATTATTCCTGCTAAAAAAGCCCTACTTTTAGAATTATTTGCCATAGAGTTTCCAACTCCCAGTTGGAAAATTCCTGAAGATTTCAAGGGTGGAGCCTGTGGAAGGACGAATATGGAGAGGTGAGGGACCTCATTAGAGTTTAATGCCATAGAGGTCACCCTCCAAGGCAGCTATTTTCTCCAGGGTATGGATCTCTGTCATCTGGAGACCTGTTGTAATTCCAGGTCTCCGGGCCCCCTCTCCCCAGAGGTTGGGAACCCTAATTAGCCACAAAGTGGGTGGGGGGTGGGGAGGGAGTTGTATTGGAAGCTCAATGCTGAGCAAGTCGAATTAACCTTTCCCCTCACCCTTTTCTCATGATAAATCAATATCCTAGTAGCGATACTTGTCCCAACAGGGAAAACTTAAGCCTTCACTCAAGTGATTAACGAGCCGTTTGATGGCAGGCAGCCCTCGCCAACACAAAACTCAACATAGAAAACCCACTGACTTCCCCTCTGTTACACAACTGAGAATGTCACAGGAGCTCTGCTTTGGCGTGTGGGGTGGGAGTGGGGGTGGCAGCATTTGTGAGGTTCCTGAGCTGTCAAGAGATAGGCAGGCAGGGAAAGAATCCAAAATAAATCCGGGCTTCTCCAGGTCATTTCTGCAGAAAGTGGAGGAGCAGAGAAGCTGAACCTTCATGACTTCAGTTCGAGTTTGCAAGTTCTCTCCCTGAAGTCATGGAAGAATTTACATGCATTACTAGTTGTTGTAGATTTTCCAGGCTATGTGGCCATGGTCTTGGCATTGTGAGACCTGACGTATCACCAGCAACTGTGACTCGCATTCTCAGAGGTATAACCCAGAAAACTGGAGTTCTATCTGGGTCAAAGTGAGAAGAAGATGGTAGGCAGGTAATCAATATCTACTCAAGAAGCTGGGGTAGGGCTGAGTCATTATCTTGTAGGAGCTTCCCAGGCTGTGGCATGCTAATGGAGGTGTAGATGTGGCTAGCCTGTAGAGTTTTGAAGATGTTTGTTTATGCATGTTTACATGTATGTTTGCTTATGCATTCTGATGTCCTAGCTAGTTTAGTTACAGACCCAATGGCAGAGCCTGCATGCACTTGCTGTCAGTGTTGTGTATGTGACTCTATGTTTCATAGTTTTTGCCATCAGGACTGAGCTTGGGGACGTGGGAACTATGGGTAGCAGGATCCAAATCTCTGCTTCCCCGAACCAATCTCCAGTCGCCTGCTGGTTCAAACGACCCAATGATGCTCAAACGTGGGAACTTTGGGAGTGTATATAGTTGGCCCCGTTGGCCCAGTAGTCTTAGTTTTAACCGTTACCATGCTGTAACCGCAATAAAGAGTTTTGATCATGCAAACAAGCTTCTTCATGTATCGAACCCACTGTTTATCACAGAGCAACGTGACAACATGCATAATTAGTTAGGTTTGGGATTCTCCAATTGGATTATCAATAGATCTGAACAAGTCCCAGGGGTGGAAGCTTAGATAGTTTATTGCTCTTTGTCCTAACTCTCGCCTAGGGCAGGCATATGAGTTTTAGACTCTTTAGTGAGTCAACACATAGGTTAGTGTCGTCAGAGAGGATGCTAATTTTTTGTTTATTTCTAGTATTTCCCAGTAACCCATCCCTCACTAGATAAGTAAACTTTTCTTTTTAAGCTGATACACATGCACTTGGCTGCATTATTTACACGACATATCTCTGCTACTAGAAGGCCTAACAAAAATGGTTGTCTGAAGATCCATAAACCCTTCTGAATTGAGCAGAAGGAAACCAAATAAACGGATAAGAACCGCACCCTCAAAGTCTTTCTATAAATCAATAAAGGGCCCTCCCACTGTGACCTTGTCTTTTATATCCAGCTTCTGGCCACATCCACTTTCTCTCTTTCCTTGCTAACAAGAAGGCCTCCTCCCTGCTGGAGGAGCTGATATCCTACCTGCTACAAGCAAGACAGTCCCCACACTACTTCTTCTTCTTTGTTGGGATCCTCTTTCAGGGATAGGGCTTGGTAAGATGAAGGGTTCTATGAATTCCTCTCCTCCATCTAGGGTTGCCAGCCTAGAGGTCTTCCAAAATTACAACTGGTTTCCAGGCAACAGAAATCAGTTCCCCTGGTGTCAGGATCAGCCAGGTATCAGTCAAACAAACTTCTCTGATGAAACCATGGATAAAGTTTATATACTGAAATGTCAGCGCCAATCTATACATGACCAGCATTCCCAGGAATCAGTATTAATGGTTACAAATGGGGTAGGTGCAGGGCAGTTGCAAGGGTAAATTCTGGCACCCATTCCTTCTGCCTCCAAGACATTCAAACATATCCCCACTGCTCTCATTGGTTCAGTCCAAGGTTGCTATAGTTAGGAGGGTATCTTTGGAAGGTCCAGATGCTGGTTGCCTTAGTAACAAGATAGTTTAGCAAGCGTGAGATACACCAGAGTTAACAGCCAAATTGAATAGTACAGAAGTTCCCTGTCCCTCACCCCATTTCCACTCTCCTCTCAACAGACATTGAAGTAGCAAACAATATAGATCATGACAATATGGAACGAACAACATGGATCATGTTTGCCCCCTCCCCTGAAAATCTACCCTCCCCCCCCCCCAGTTATCAGGGAACTGTTTGTGAAAAGCACTGATAAGTTTGGGGAATAGTACGTGATCGGATCTGACCCATTCATTGTGGCCTGCTGAAAAATGGGTTCATTCAAGGGGTGGAATTCTAGAAGACTCTTTTTTTGTAACCTCTTGGAGGATTGGCTACATCAGGGGTGTGTGGCCTAATGTGCAAAGGAGCTCCTGCTAGAATTCCTGCTAGGAAGGGACAGTGGCTCAGTGGTAGAGCATCTGCTTGGGAAGCAGAAGGTCCCAGGTTCAATCCCCGGCATCTCCAAAAAAGGGGTCCAGGCAAGTAGGTGTGAAAAACCTCCGCTTGAGACCCTGGAGAGCCGCTGCCAGTCTGAGAAGACAATACTGATTTTGATGGACCAAGGGTCTGATTCAGTATAAGGCAGCTTCATATGCTCATATATGCTCCACCCCTGGGTCCATTTAACCAGGTAGTACAGAACCCCCTTCCCTTTAACTTGGAGTCCCAGATTGGTTCCATTTCATGGTGAGTTTGGCCACCAATCATCAAGGGTGGAGGTGCCAGGGTTGGGGGGGTACCACACATCAGGTCCAGGGTCTTGTTTCAGCAAACTGAAATGAAAGATTGGGTGAATATGTTGCAGATTCTTAGGTAAATCCACTTCCATGGTGACATCATTAATCAGGTGTGATACTTTAAATGGTCCTGGCTGCTTTGGAAGGTGGGCTTCATGGCATTGCACCCTACTCAGGTCCTTCCCCTACCCCAAACCTGTCCTCCTCACCCTCTACCCTCCAAAATCTCCAGTAAGATCCCAACCCAGGGTTGACAACCCTACCTCCCCAGCTCTCCTCCCCAAAGTTAATGTTTTGTGGGAACATTTTGCTGTTTTATCAAGGGCTGGTTGGATCCATTCCCAGGGAGGGAGTAGGGCTGCTGGCCATTGGTTTCCAACTCCAGGTGTCTGTGCAGGCATCATTCTACAAGATAGCTGCCTTCTAGCTAGATCTACCTGCAGCCACAATACCAGAAAGGCTGAGAGCCATTAGGATGAAACGCTCTGTAAAATACTGGATGGATTCCAGTTCAACACTATTGGCCGCTTTGTAACGCTGTGCATGTGGCAAACAGAGGACAAGTCTGGATGGGCCATTGGCCTGATCCAACATGGCTTCTCTTGTGTTCTTATGTAAACAAATCAGGTGTGACTAGACTTGGGTACAAGTCCTGTTGGATCACAACATCCATCAATGTGTTATTTGTTTGGTTGGTCATCCCATTTCCCACAGTAGCAAAGCATGGAGGGAGCAAGCACCCTCTCCCTCTAACTCTGCTCCTTGAACGTGGAGGTTCTATTTTGACATCGTGGCTAATACCTATCGAGGGACCTGTGGTGCATTAATTTGTCTTCCTCCCCCTTTGAAAGTATCTCAGCCGTTGACCGTCGCTACATCTTGTGACAATAAGTTTCATAAGTTAATTCTGTGCTGCATGAAGACATCTTTATTTTTGTGGTGGTTTTCTGGAAATTGCTACCTATCACTTTCATTGGGTGGCCTTGAGTTGAACTGCTTTGGAGAAGGAGGGTGAAAAAACCTCTCCCTGTTCATTTTTTCCATATAATGCATAATTGTATAGCTCATGCCTGCCTGAGTAATTTTTTTTTTCTAAACTGAGAAACCTCAAATGCATTAGCCTTCTATTTCAAGGAAGTTGTTTCGACCTCTGGATCACTGTGCTTACCTTTTCCACTATCTTTTCCCCCCAGCTCTATGATTATCGCAATGGAGTTAAATGAAACGATGATTGTAAACCACTTCAACTCTCCCTGGATGTTATTATTCATTTATTTGCTGCATTTTAATTTTGTCTTCCCTCCAAAGAGGTCAGGATGGCATGCCTCATTCTGCCTTCCTCCATATTATCTTAACAACAACCTTGTGAAGTAGGTTACAGTGAGAGAGAAGGACTGGGCCAAAGTGACTGGCCAACAGCGGAATCCTAAGCAGAGTTGCACTCATCTAAGTCTATTATAGCAATGGGCCTAGAAGGGTTTAACTGTGTTTAGGATTGCACAAGTTTTATAGCAAGGCAGGATTCAAACGCTGGTGTCTCCTGTCCTAGTCTAACCATTATGCTGCACTGGCTCTCTTTCCCATTCTCGAGTGGGGGGCAGGGGAGAGAGACAGACAGACAGACAGACAGAGACAGAGAGAGATAGATGATGATGATGATGATGGTGATGATGATGATGATGATGATGATGATGATGATGATGATGATTAACTGACGCCCCAGTCCAACCCATGCCAGGCTCTGGGTGATTTTACATCAGATAAAATGATACATAGATTAAAAGCAACACAGCAATACAACAGCAAAACATTGAAAGTTCAGAAAATCCGATGGCGTCCTCCAGAGTGTTTTTCTTCCAGATTATCAAAGCAAAACATAGCATATAAGGAGCCAGGAGGAAAAACTTCTGGGGTGGGAAATGGGGGAAAAAGGAAGATACAGATAGATGATAGGGAGGGAGGGGGAGAGAGAGAAAGAGAGAGAGAGAGAGAATACAGGAGAACAATGTTAACCCAGTTATGACATCACACTGCTCTAAAATCCAACAGCAGCATATGACTGCTGGGTTTGAGATGCTGAGGTAGGGACATGGGGTTGGCCATCAGCAATAGCATGACATCAGTTCTTGGAGAAACCCAGAAGTGACATCAGTTCTATCTAGGAATCTTTGAGGACTCTATGGTTTTTTCTGTGCTGTGCTGTCCCTTTCTAGAGAGGTGTGATGTCATTTCCACATTGTAATTTTTTTTCCTCATTATCCAGCAATGCCCATTAGGGGTAGGAGATTTCCCACCACAGGCAGGGATATGGCAAGACCACAGTGACACGATTTCACTTCAGAGCTCACCCTGGAAATGATGCTATGCCATCAGTGTAACAATGTTTCCCATGTTCTCTCTCCCCCCCGCCCCCGAAATCTCCCATTGAGCGTGAGCTGCCAGAAGTCAACCGAGGCTGCATACCTCCCAGAGGTGAAGGCCTCATGCCCAATATGGAAGCAAATGTGGCTTTTGGGCTGAAATTTTGTGGCTATCTGTCAGTTGGAGAGTGAGTGCCACCAGTTTCACTGATGTGTCTGTCTGCCTGGCTGTTTCCTCTTACTCCATGGCTTTTTTGGTAGCAGGGACTCCTTTGCATATTAGGCCACACCCCTCTTAGGTAGCCAATCATCCAAGAGTTTACAGGGCTCCTTACAGGGCCTACCGCAACCTTTTGCAGGTTTGGCTACATCAGAGGTGTGTGGCCTAATGTACAAAGGAGTTCCTGCTACAAAAAAAGCCCCGCCTTACTCCAAATTCTCTTTGTGTTCTTCTGTTTATTTGCTGGAGGTATTGCTATATTGATTAAAGGTAGTCTAATGCGGCTGCTTTTTAGTTTCTGTTACATGGTGTGGTATTATTGAGTTGGTTTGAATGTATATTTATCGACACTCTTTATTACCTTTAATTTTGTACACAGCCTCAGGAAGGCTGTTGAGTTCAATATATATTTGAAGTAAGTAAGTGGAAATGAAAAAGGAACTATCTCCAAAGTGGAAATGAACGGAGGTAGGCTTCAGAAACGATCTTTCCCAAAACATGGACCCTCTGAGATATGAAGCATTCACACATCTGCTCTCCTATCCCCAGGGTCAAGAAGGACTTTCTGCTGCACGCACCTATTAAGCCTAAAGTAGTGCAATCCTATTTTCCAAGGAGTAACTCTAATTGCATAGACCTAAGCAGAATTCTGAATATACTTGCTTTGAGAGGAAGTACTGCTTCGTGTGCCATGATTATTGGGGAACGAACAAGCAATAACGTATGACAGGGAAGAAGAAGACTGTAGATTTATACCCCACCTTTCTCTCTGAATCAGAAGCGGCTTACAATCTCCAATATCTTCTCCCCCCACACCAGACACCCTGAGTGGGGGGCTGAGAGGGTGGTGGGGCTGAGAGGGCTCTCACAGCAGCTACCAGGCCTGTAGCCACACCAGGGCCTGTTGGGGCACTGCCCCCTGTCTGGAGCCAGGAGAGCACAGTGCACTGCAGCAGCGGAAGCAGCAGGTGGAGAGGAGGGAGGCGGAGGAGCAGGAGGCAGAGGAAGTCACATGGAATGGGCGGAGGGGGGATGGATAGAGCTGCTGGCTGCAAGGTGCCATGATAGGGGAGAGGGAGGTGGAAGGAAACTCCCCTGCTTGCATGCAACATGCAGTCCCTTCTTGTCTCCAAAGTTTTAGGGTTGTCTGCCTCGGCCACTTTCAGAGCCTCCAGTTTTTGCCAGCAGTGGATGTGAAAGGGTGCCCACAGACTTTTTAAAAAGCCCTCCAACTTTTAAAATCCTGGCTATGGCCCTGGCAGCTACCCTTTCAAGGACAACTCCTACGAGAGCTATGACTGACCCAAGGCCATCCCAGCAGCTGCAAGTGGAGGAGTGGGGAATCAAACCCGGTTCTCCCTGATAAGAGTCCGCACACTTAACCACTACACCAAACTGGCTCTCCTCAGCGGTGGCACACCCCAGTGGTGGCGCACTTTGGGAAAGAATACCCTTTTCCCAAAGGCAAGGGTGGAACCTTTGCTCATGGCCCTGGGGAGGAATGAAAGCTCATCTTTACCATATCAACTTTGTGCCAATTCAAGGTAGAATGTTGAGGATTGTCTATGGCTGTCTTTTTGTGGTAACAGAAGTTGATACTCAGGGTTTTTTTTTTTTGTAGCAAAAACTCATTTGCATATTAGACCACAACCCTCTTAGGTAGCCAATCCTCCATGAGCTTACAGGCTCTTCCTACGGGGCCTACTGTAAGCTCTAGGAGGATTGGCTACAGCGGGGTGTGCGACCAAATATGCACAGGAGTTCCTGCTACAGAAAAAGCCCTGCTGATAATGTTTTCATTGTAGAAGTGCTCTGCACATGTTTGATCTTTAAAAAAAAATGCATTACACATAAACATACATTAACAAAACATAGCAAACAGGAAATGATGAACCAAAAAGGCAAACGCAGAACAAAGAAATGGAGAAAAAGGAAGATAAAAAAAATGTTTTACTATTATCTCCATAGATCTTTGATCACTCTGTGTTGTGAAGATGTGCTACAACAATATTCCAACAATGTTGATTTTAGTATTAATTTTATGGTTGGTTGGTTTTTTGCGCTGCATTTTCTTTCCTTTTTATGCTCTTAGAAGTCATGAGGGGGAGCACACATATGCAAAAGTGGGGTAGAAATGTTCCAAATAAATGAGCAGTGTGGTGCTCCAGGTAGGACTATACCACACCCTTCTGCCCAAGTAAATGGGCCCATAATAAGAGCTGTAATGGTAGCAGGAAGTTAATCTGCATGAGAAAAATAGCGGATTCTTTGACTGCTTGGGCAGAAGTTCTACTACGATGGAGCTGCCTTTCCTCAAAGGTTAGCAACAGGAGTGCAATGCAACAGAAAGAAGAAGGGGGGAAAAACTGAGAACAGAATGTAAAAGCCATCAAGGGAGCGGGGGAGAGAAAGAGAGAGAGCTGGGAACAATCTTGGTAGTATCAGCAGGTGCGGCTCAGCAGGTCTTCTCCAAGGCGCTCTCTTCGGGACACAGCGTGCTACCTGGGCTAATTTATAAAGGAAATGAAAAGGAAATGGACTTGCTATAATGAACACCATTAATTCACCACTTCAGACTTCCCTGTTTGAACAGAGAGTATCAAACAACTCAATTGTCATTTTGCTCCTTCCTTTCTCCTCTTTTTTTTTTTTTTTTTGCTTGTCGAAAATGACCGGCGAGCAGATCCACACTGCACGGCTGTGCTGATGCTAATTAGCATATATATTGTTTGTCCTGCTCTAAATTTATAGCAAACAGCAATATTTTACACTCCAGTAAAGTTAATAAATGAAGCTTTGGGCTATAAAAATTTCATGTTCTTTTGTGCAAAGGTCAATTATAAATAGTTAAGCACATATTCATCCGGATGCTTTAGGCTTTGGCGGTGGGAGGATGAAATACACTCGAGTCGATTTACACTGGAGCCAGACAGGACTACGGTTTGTTACAACAGTGATCCCTCTTTCTACCTGGCTGCCCGTTGGGAGGCGTGAACACTCACTGTGTTGTTCCTTTTTTCAAATGGCTTTGTTTATTTTAAACAGTGCTTTTGGTCCTTTGACGTCCCCACTTAGTTTTGGAGTTTCGTTTGCATTGTGTGAACGCAGTGCATACAATGGATCTAGTATCCATCTGTGTAATATGCATCATGGCTACATACGATCCAAAGGGATTAAGGTTCAAGCGTTGTCGACAAAATGTGTATACTTTGTGGGAAAAGAAATGACGTCACAGAGTGTTACAAATAAGGAACCGCAGGCTTGATTCACACAAGGGTGAAACAAGCTTCAAATCAGGGCTTTAGGTGGATAGTCCCCTGTGCAAGCTGCAGTCGTTTCTGACTCTGGGGTGACATTGCATCAGAATGTTTTCATGGTAGACTTTTTATGGGGTGGTTTGCCATTGCCTTCCGCAATCAGCGTCACCTCAGAGTTGAAAACGACTGGTGCTTGCACAGGGGACCTTTCCTTTCCTTTCCCCCCAATCATCTACTCCAGAGGTGGCCAACGGTAGCTCTCCAGATGTTTTTTGCCTACAACTCCCATCAGCCCCAGCCATTGGCTATGCTGACTGGGGCTGATGGGAGTTGTAGGCAAAAAACATCTGGAGAGCTACCATTGGCCACCCCTGCTCTACACTTTACCTCCAGCAAGCTGGGTACTCATTTTAAGAAGGATGGAAGGCTGAGTCAACCTTGAGTCAGCTACCTGGACCCAACTTCTGCCAGGATCAAACTCAGGTTGTGAACAGAGAGCTTGGACTGCAGTACTGCAGCTTTACCACCCTGCGCCACAGGGCTGCTGAAGCAGCTCAAATAAGAAGTTTAAAATCATCCATTAGGTCCTGGCTTTTAGAGTAAACTGCTGGAGGGAAAACAACTCAAGAATTAGTGAACTGCCTCCCCTTGGCCCCAGAGGTTCTCTCCGTGTTGTGTTTTACCAGCTGCATGTGCACTACCAAGCATTGCTCAACCACTGCACATAAAGAACCTTGATGCATGCGATGCATATTCAAATCTGGATTGCATTTAGTAGTGTTTACTGAAATGTACATGTACACTGATGCTTAGGTAAAATATTACACACACACACAAATAATGAAGCATTCAAAGTATGATCACATTGAGACTTTTTAGCAGTATTTTATAAATGAACACATAGAGTTGAAAGTGCGACAGATCATGCATGTAATGTTCTTCACAAAATCCAGAAACAAATGAACAGACTAGGAAGGAAGGAAGGAAGGAAGGAAGGAAGGAAGGAAGGAAGGAAGGAAGGAAGGAAGGAAGGAAGGAAGGAAGGAAGGAAGGAAGGAAGATAGATTTGTAATGCAGTAGTTCTACCTGGTAGACTGTTGGGTTTCTGTTGCAATTTAGATTTGTAATGCAGTAGTTCTACCTGGTAGACTGTTGGGTTTCTGTTGCAATTTCACTTCCTGTTGTCATGAGTTAATTAAATGTATATGCATGCTGATGCGTAGCCAGTGAGAGATAGAGCCAATGAGAATGTGTGCACGTATTTCCCGCTCAGGCTAGGTGTCAAAATGTAAAGTGACCATTGAAGCAATGCCCTAATTGGTTAATCCATATATTTGGGAGGTGGTCTGGGGGAAACCATTTGGTCAGTTTTATTGCTCTTTGTGTAAGCCCTCAGATCTCCATGCAGTTAGAGTTTGGTCTCGAGAGAGTCGAGATGTAGCTTAGAAGCTAGAAAGGATATTGAGTCCTTCTTTGTTTTCTAGTAATCCCAGTAACCCTTTCCTCATAGTAAAAGTAAACTACTTTGTTCTTAAGCTAAACGTGTGCCTGGCTTGATTATTGTGGTTCTCTCCACGCAACTCTGCTAAACTATCTCTAAACCCCAACAGAGACAAGACCAGGGAATCTGGAACACCAAAATCCCATCTGAAATTCCTGTTAGGAAATTATCAGAAGTAAAAAATCCCATCTGAAATTCCTGTTAGGAAATTATCAGAAGTAATGCAGAAGGCAGACTGTTAAACTGAAAAACCACCTGACCATACATGAGACCGTGTGCCAAACTTGATTTTATCAGCAACTTCTGTTTTCTGTCTCTTAACCCAGGCGGAATATTTCAAGCATGTGCTGTTCCAATTTTATGTAAATAGCTCTTTTTTTTTTTTAGGCAGGGGGTGGGGGAGATCCAGTGTCCAAAAGCAGGGAAATGAAGTTGGGTTAATGGAAACTCAGAATCATCTTGTGAACAAATATGTTTGGTTTGGTTTGGTTCTGTTCTTTTTTAAAAATGCATTTTTAAAACTGCTCATGGACTGAAAAAAACAACAATTTCAAACATATGCACATGTTGACAAACTATTCACTGTAATGCAACAATTTTGATTTAAAAGATGATTAATGATCCTTAATCACTTGGGCCTCAGTTCTTCAAAATATTCATTTCTTTGTCTGTCCTTGAAAGGGCAGCTGCTGTAAAAGCACTCTCAGCCCCACCTACCTCACAGGGTGTTTGTTGTGTGTGTGTGGGAGGGGGGAGGTAGAGGAAAATGTGAACGCTCTGAGATTCAGAGTATAGGGCGGGATATAAATCCAAAATCTTCTTCTTTTTTTGAAAGGAATTAAAATCACAAAGGAAAAGAAAAAAATCCATATGCAATTATGCCAGAATTCACTTTTGTGCACTCGTGAGCATGAGAAACCTGTCAAGAAAAGGAAGACATGAACCCAAAACTAAAGCAGCAAATGGCTTATTGACAATTCCAAAATTAATTTGTTTAGACATCCTCCAGTTAACACAGATGAAGCAGAATGAAGGGCATTTTTTGCATTGCATGCCTGACGAGTCTGCATGATTCTGTTTGGGATCACAGAGATTTCCACCCAGTAAAGAGCCACCCTTCTGCAGGCTCCAAGTCAGGGGTGGTCAAACTGTGGCTCAGGAGCCACATGTGGCTCTTTCACACATATTGTGTGGCTCTTGAAGCCTCCACCAACACATCAGCCATTTGTCTCTTTAAATCATGTCCCCAAGCCAAGCCAGCTGGCAGCTTGGAGAATGCATTTAAAGTTAAAGTTGCTTTCTTTTCACCTCTCTCTCCCCACCTCTTTGTTTTCTTCCCTTCCTCCAACATCTGATGTTCATGTCTTGCGGCTCTCAAACATCTGATTTTATTCTGTGTGGCTCTTACGGTAAGCAAGTTTGGCCACCCCTGCTCCAGGTCTTAACAGAACAGCAACTCATTAGTAGACTATTACCCAGAATGTACGTGAAAACAGGAGCTTGACACAGATCTGCAGTTGGAGCTGCTGCCTGCAGTTTACAGAGATCTTCAGGATGTAGTGACATTTATGTCACTTGTGTCTTCAGTGTGAAAACATCCCATCACAATATTTATTTTAATTGTATTTACACTATTTATAGTCTGACTTCCTCAGACCCTCCAAGTGGATTGCACAATGTCCGTCAATGCAACCAATAGGACGCTGTGTCTAATAAGCAAAGGACTTGGAGTTGTTGGAATTTGAATCAGAGCTGTCGCCTGAACAAAGCATAAGTATTACACATGACACATTAGAAGAAAATTAAGAGATTGGATTTATACCCCGCCCTTTATTACCTGAGGGAATCTCAGAGTGGCTTACAGTCTCCTTTCCCTTCCCTTCCCTTCCCCGCAACAGACAACCTGTGAGATAGGTGGGGCTGAGAGAGCTCTGAGAGAACTGCTCTTGTGCAGAACAGCTCTGAGAGAATTATGACTGACCCAGCAGTTGCATGTGAAGGAGTGGGGAATCAAACCCAGTTTTCCCAGATAAGAATCCACACACTTAACCACTACACCAAACTGGCTCACAATGCAGGAGATGGTATAAAATGAGAAACACAGTGCATATTTTTTTTTGGGGGGGGGGGTAGGGAGGTGAATATGTTATGATGTGGCCCTGTTTCCTTTACTAAAATGCTCTGTGTTTTATATGATTTGTGAGATGCCAGGAACTTGGGGGCCCTCCGGACCTTCTCAGGAAGACCAAACCACAGAATGGGGGCGGGGGGGATTACTGGGAAGGTACGTGTACAGGACATTGTTGGTATTGTTCATCAGCAATAGGCCAGGGGCTCTCTCAGATGGAAGGAGGATTGAAGGGAGATGGCTGGCAGCTTGAAACATCTAGGGTGGTTTCACACAGGAGTTTTGCCCCGACCTAGCCCTGCCTCCCATTCGGATTAAAAGTGCACGATCACATGAGCACATCTGCCCTCCGAATTGCACCCGTACTAACCCCATCTCTAGACTCCCCCTATCCTCCTGAAAAAGCTACCTGGATTTTTCCGGTACCAGCTCCCTGAATCGCACCAAGCCCTTTCCAGCAAGGTCGGGGTTTTTTCCCCTCCCCTCACCCCTCTCCAAGGAGTGCTTCTCCGTTTCTCCAATTGAGCGCACACACGGGGGCCTTTTTTAAAGAGACAGCCCTTTCCGCAGCGGGTCCGTGGTTGAGCCTGGCTAGCAGTGTGAATGGGCAACCATTGACCGCTGCCGGGATCCTGCCGCTTCAGCAGCAGCTGTCTGATTACCCAGAAACGGTTCAAACTTTAGCGGATTTTTTTTCTGAACGGGATAAAATCATGTCAATTTCACAGTGTGAAACCAGCTCTAGGCTCTGAGCTCATCTCCGGCTGCAAGTGTTACTGATCTGGGCATGGCCAGGGATATGAGCCGAAGGGCTCTTGGCCCTTGGCTTGTAGCTTGCGGCTTTGGCTAGATGGATGAACCAAGTGGACACCACCCCAGGATTTCTCATCTCCTTTTGTCTTTTCTGTTTTTTTGGTGTTTTGTACTGTGTTTTGTGTAAATTTGCTTAAAAGCGTATGTTTGCAAGCTGCTTTGGACCCCCGTTGAGGGAGAAAAAGGGGATGAAACGATAGCACAAGAGTAAATAAATTAGATTGATTAGTGGTTTGAGTAAATTTAAGAGAGCTTCATTTCACAATAGGACTCACAGAGAACCTGTGCTGCTTGTAGAATGTCACAGATTCAGTCTCTGGCACACCTCCTATTAAAGATCCTCTGGTAGCAGGGGCCAGCAAAGATACTCTCTCAAATCTAGTTTGAACTTTGAGCCAGGCAGAATATTGGTGGTGCCTTTACATGGGAGTTTCCCAGCTGCACATCAGGTTTCTGACCGTTAACCTGAAGCACCTATACTGTAAGCTGGCCAATCAGAGCAGGAACTCCAGGACAGGTTGGAAGCTATTGGCTTTCAGCCCATTCAGTCATATCAGCTGTGAATCGCATTGCACAGGCTTTGTGTTTGTCAGAAACACAAAGAGATGACTAAAAGGGATGATAGAGGTCTATAAAATCATGGATGGGGTGGAGAGAGTTGACAAAGAGAACTTTTCTCCCTCTCCCAGAATACTTGAAGGTATCCAATGAAGCTAATGGGCAGTAGGATCAGGATGGATAAAAGAAAATACTACTTTACATCAAAAATGTGGAATTAACTGCTGGAGAATATAGGGATGGCCACAGGAATAAACAGCTTTAAAACGGGATTAGATAGATTCATGGAGGAGAAGTATATCAATGGCTACTGGACATGGTGACTGAGGGGAACCTCCACGTTCAGAGACGCTCATCTCCCAGAGCCAGGAGGCAATATTAGGGGAAGGCCTCAGCCTCTCTGCCTTGTTGTTGGCCCTTAAGAAGAACTGGTTGGCTACTGTATGAGACAGGATGTTGGACTAAATGGACAACTAGTCTGATCTAGCAGGGCTCTTCTGATGTTCATCTAATAGGCGTTCACACATCTGATAGGTGATAGGAGAGCCCGTTTGGTGTAGTGGTGAAGTGCGCGGACTCTTATCTGGGAGAAATGGGTTTGACTCCCACCTCCTCCACTTGCATCTGCTGGAACGCCCTTGGGTCAGCCATCGCTCTCACAAAGCTGTCCTTGAAAGAGCAGCTTCTGTGAGAACTCTCTCAGCCCCACCTACCTCGCAGGGGGTCCGTTGTGGGGGAGGAAGGTAGAGGAGATTGTGAGTCGCTCTGACTCTGAGATTTGGAATGGAGGGTGGGATATAAATCCAATGTCGTCGTCGTCATCATCATCATCATCATCATCATCATCATCATCATCATCATCATCATTTATCATCATCATCATCATCATCATCTCCGGGAGCCTGCTTGCATTCATGGCATATTCCTCTTTGTGAAACTTGCATTTGTTGCTACGAATTAGGCAACCACACACTCCCCCCCCCCCATTGAGTAAACACCTTCTCTTTGGAGAGCAGTTCTTTCCATTGCCTTCATGCAACTTCTTATGTGTTGATTATCCCCAGTCGAGCTCTAGCTGCTGTCTTATCCCTGATCAAATTTGTTTGATGGGGGAGCCAGTTGAATTTCACAGCTCGTGCTGAGGGATTTGTATAGTGTGGGTGAAGCCAAATCACCCTTCCCAGAGGGCAATATAAAAATGGGAACATGTGAAGTATTGTCAGTAGTAATGTTTTGCGCTTGGAGAGAATTCCTGAAAAAAAGATGAGAGTTTTCGCCCCCCCTCCCTCCTTCTGAAGACTTGAAAATAAAGGCTGTTAATATCCCTCTGATTCCCCATCAAGCTGAGGGGAGTTTATTCCTTGCAACTTGATGGATAGCGTCCTATACTAATGTGAAACGTATAGATTTTGACAGATTAATTTAGGAAAATGGAAGAGATGGGTCTCAAACCAAGACTGTCTTCACCGCAGAGCGACAGTCTTCATGCAATAAAGTTCCTTGCGATAGCTGGGGGAGAATACCAGACTCTATTTGTCTGTTTCATTCACTGATCCGTAGTCTGCATTTCTCACCAAGATTGGAGGCGGCTGTACCATTAAAAGCAACACAGTCAGACCAGCATAGCATGCATACAATGCAATAAAACAGATGCGAAAGCTCTACATGTTTTTCCCCAGCCATTCTGGACTCCGAATTGGATTTGAGCTGTTGATTGTGCACGTGGGTTTTCTAATTCCAGTTTGAAATAGCGCTGGGGTGTAATGATGTCAATTTCAGCGAAAGTCCCAACCTTCAAATCCAGGTTGCGCCCCGCCCCCCCAGCTTTGCCCATCTCTTTTGCTATCCCAGGGTTGCCCTGAATGGCTCAGAATGAGGCTCATGGTTGATTACCTAGAATGAATGGGGGCGCCATCTTGAAAAGAGCACTTTTATTTGGACACATGAAGACGTCAAGCGGTTTTGCAGTGGATCAGACCTCTGGGCTAGCAAAGTCAGTGCTGCCTGCTCATCCTGTTAGTGACTCTCCAAGGTGTCTGGAATAAAGCTTCACGGGAGGGGCTGTGGGTCAATAGTAGAGCACCTGCTTGGCATGCAGAAGGTCCCAGGTGACATGAAAGACCTCTGTCTGAGACCTTGGAAAGCTGCTGCCAGTCGAGAGGAAGAAGAGGATATTGGATTTATATCCTGCCCTTCACTCTGAATCTCGGATTGGTTTACAATCCCCTTTGCCTTCCTCCTCCAGAACAAACACCCTGTGAGGTAGGTGGGGCAGAGAGAGCTCTCACAGAAGCTGCTCATTCAAAGACAGCTCTGTGAGAGATATGGTTGACCCAAGGTGATTCCAGCAGCTGCAAGTGGAGGAGTGGGGAATCAAACCCGGCTCTCCCAGATAAGGGTCCACGCACTTAACCACTACGCCAAACTGTACACTAATACTGACTTTGATCGCCCTAGGATCTGATTCAGTATAAGGCAGCTTTACAGGTTCATATGCATCATCTACTATCTGCTCCTTTTAACTGAAGATGCCAGAGACTGAACGTGGGACCTTCTGCATGCAAACCAATTGTTCTGCCACTGAGCCACGGGCTAGTGCCAAATGTTATTTGCCTATCTGATCAATGAAAAGAAGGTCTGTTTGTTTCACAACATCAAATCACAGTGGCATCATTTAGTTTCGCTTGATGAGTTTAATTTCCCAAGCTGGGGCAGTGGAACAAACACACGTTCCCAGCTACGAGGCCCAGCATGGCTTCTTTGAGCCCGCGAATGCTAAACGATGAAAGCCGAAGACCAGAAAGCAGGAGGACAACGGGAGGCTGGAACTTGTCTGAAGCTGGGCCAAACAGCTGGCCTGTCATCAAGCATTTCTCATCAATACTAACCTGGTAACCAGGCAACGGGAAGGTTTTTTTGGGGGGGAAAGCTGGCAGACTCATCCAGAGACATACGTCAAGGTGACGAGGAAAGGGCTAGAGATCTCTCCGATTCTGAGGATCAGCAGGCATCCTTGGGAGGCCCCGGGTCCCCTTCTTAGAAAAGCAACCATTAGATAAGAAGACTAACTGGAAAGAATTTGAATGGAAAACAATAGTCACTGCGAGTATTAATGGTGCATACAAAGCGACCTTCTCCCGGATCTCGAGACACATGACAAATGAAGCTGCCTTACACTGAATCAGAACAAACAAACAGAAAAGACAAAAGGAGATGAGGAATCTGCATGCTGGGGTCCACTTGGTGAATCCATCTGACCAAGGCCACAAGCTACAAGTCAAGGGCCAAGAGGCCTTAGGCTCTTGCCTTCAGCTCACGTCCCTGGCCAGGCCCAGATTAGAAATGCTTCCAGCAGGAGACGAGCTCTGAGTCTAGATGTTTTGCGCTAGCAGCCACCTCCCTTCAATTCCCCCTCCTTCTGAAAGAGCCCCTGGCCTTTGTAAGGTTCTATTGCAGATGAAAGAGCCTCATGGCGCAGAGGGGTCAGCTGCAGTCCTGTGGTCCAAGCTCTGCTCACAATCTGAGTTCGATTCCCGGCAGAAGCTGGGTTCAGGTAGCCAGCTCAAGGCTGACTCAGCCTTCCATCCTTCCGAGGTCGGTAAAATGAGTCCCCAGCTTGCTGGGGGGAAAGTGTAGATGACCGGTGAAGGCAATGGCAAACCATCCCATAAAAAGTGCCAAGACAACATCAGGATGTGACATCACCCCATGGGTCAGTAATGACTGCTGCTTGCACGGGGCGGGGGGGGGGGCTACCTTTACCTTTTATTGCAGATGAGCAATACCAACTGTGTCCTGTATGTGTGCTTTCTCTGTAACACCCCCCCCCCAACCCTGTGGATTACTCTACCTGAGGAGGTCAGGAGGACTCCGATTGTCATGGGTGCTGGGAACCCTGCAGAGGAAGTTGAGCCTGCAGAAGAAACTGTGCCCCTGCCACCTGCACCAGTGCCCCTGCCTCCTGCTGGAGAAGATCCCAGCCCCCCTGCCTCGCCCTCTCGGGTGGCGCGTGTGCGTGACCGCCTCCGCCAGGACCTCAGGGATCGGAGGAGGGCAGCACGCTCACAAGCAAGACGCTCCCTAAGCCCTGAGTTTTGAGAGGATTCTGGCCCTTCTAAGAGCAAGGATGCTTGAGTTGCAACAGGATCCTGGCTGCCTCTCTGAGCCAGCAATTAGCCCAAATGGGCAACAGCCAGCAGAGGGCTATATAGCTGTAGGCTTTGGGAGGAGGCTTTGTGGAAGCAACTTGTCATCTCCCTGATGTTCTAGCATCCACTCTGGCTTGACTTTGGTTTCTGGACTCCCTGACTTTGGCTTGTGACTTCTGGACTCCCTGACCTTGGCTTCTGGACCTCGGACCTGCGATACTTGTACAGTGATTCGGATTTGGCGCCTCGGACCCTCCTGCTTACTGGCTACAGACCTCGGACTGCCCCTGGACTTTGCCTGACCCGGCCCCAGCCATGACACCGATGTTCCTAGCATCTCAAAAACTATATAAAGCAGAAAGCATTTTTAATAAACAAGAGAGAGCCACAGCATATCATACTGGCCTTCCAAATGCACTGTGTTTCTCTTCATGTTATACCATCCCCTGGATTTAGATCCAAGTAGTCAGCCATGTTGGAATGAAGTAGTAGAACAAAATAGGAGTCGAGTTGCATCTTTAAGACCAACTTAGTTTTATTCAGAACGTAAGCTTTCGTGTGCTCTCTAAGCACACTTCATCAGATGAGGAATCTGGTACAGTGAGCAAAGCCACACAGAGCTGGTAGTCAGTGGCTCAGAATGCAAACTGGTACAAATTTAAGATCCGATGACAGTATAGTAAAATTATCTGGTAGGGAGTGGTTTAGGATGCAAAATGGTACAAATTTAAGATCCAATGACAGAACAGTAACATTAACAAATTGAGCAAACCTTTGATCTGAGTCGCATGAGCATGCAAAAGCAATAAAACAGTAATATGTCAAGATGTGAGAATGTCTGTAAATGACTATATTGTGTTAAGCTTGGATCAAAAGGAAGCTATTTATATCTCAGAAGATTTCCCATCCAACTAATTTACCTTTAACATGTAACATTTGTACCATTTTGCATTCTAAACGACTCCCTACCAGCTAATTTTACTACACTGTCATTGGATCTTAACTTTGTATCAGTTTGCATTCTGAGCCACTGACTACCAGCTCTGTGTGGCTTTGCTCACTGTACCGGATTCCTCTTCTGATGAAGTGTGCTTAGAGAGCACATGAAAGCTTATGTTCTGAATAAAGCTAAGTTGGTCTTAAAGGCGCACTTGACTCCTAAGAACATAAGAGAAGCCATGTTGGATCAGGCCAATGGCCCATCCAGTCCAACACTCTGTGTCACACAGTGGCAAGAAATTTTATACATACACACACACTGTGGCTAATAGCCACTGATGGACCTCTGCTCCATATTTTTATCTAAACCCCTCTTGAAGGTGGCTATGCTTGTGGCTGCCACCACCTCCTGTGGCAGTGAATTCCACATGTTAATCACCCTTTGGGTGAAGAAGTACTTCCTTTTATCCGTTTTAACCTGGCTGCTCAGCAATTTCATCAAATGCCCACGAGTTCTTGTATTGTGAGAAAGGGAGAAAAGTACCTCTTTCTCTACTTTCTCCATCCCATGCATTATCTTGTAAACCTCTATCATGTCACCCCGCAGTCGACGTTTCTCCAAGCTAAAGAGTCCCAAGCGTTTCAACCTTTCTTCATAGGGAAAGTGTTCCAGCCCTTTAATCATTCTCCTGCTTTGTTCATCACCTGCATTGTTTAACACAGGGGTGTCAAACTCATTTGTAATGAGGGTTGGATTTGACATAAATGAAACCTTGTTGGGCCAGGCCATGCATGCCATAAAATGTAATGCCTGGTAGCAGAGATACAAACTTTATAAGGGACACAGATAAACACACACAATTAAAGATCTTTTTTAAAAAACAAAAAAAAAACCCTTAAAATAAAACATGATTAATACATTAACATTTGTTGGTCTGAATGGTGCTTTCTTTATCTCTCCCGTGCAATTCAGGGAACCTAGCAAAGGAAGTTCTGGCTCTTTCCTTCTTCCCCCAAGGGACCAGGAGGGGGAGGAGCCTCAGCCAAGAGAAGGAAGAGAGTCTTGGCTCAGTAGCTCTGCTGTGCGATTGAGAGAGCCTGGCAAAGCAAGCTGTGATGCAGAAGAAAGCAAGAGAGAGGGAGAAGGAAGCAGATGACAGTCAGTTGCTCAGGGGCCTGATAGGAGACCTTCAGGGATCTGATTGAGCCCCCAGGCTGCATGTTCGACACCCCATGGTTTAACACATCATGTTCAATACTTATGTTTTGTTCAATGCTCAAAAGTACCCTCTGAAGTAGCCCTTTTCTCCAAGGGTATTGATCTCTACAGATTGGAGATGCGCCTAGTGCCAAGGCCGGCACTGGTCTCAGGTTTGACAGGATGCTCGCAAACACATAAGTGGTCCAGGAATGTCCATCCGTCATGACACAAGATGCTTCTTCCCTCTTGGCTGCAACAGATGAACATGTAGTCATATATGTGCTCTGTTGTGTTGCTTCGGGGCTTAATTTGAGCCATGGCTCACGCCAATCGTCTTGTTTTCTGGGGTGTGGTTTAGCACTGTAGCCTATGAAATGATAATAATCAAGGCAGAATGGTGCTACCCTGATCTGGATAGCCCAGACTAGCCAGATCTCATTAGATCTCGGAAACAAATCAGTGTCAGCCCTGGTCAGTATTTAAATGGGAGACTACATAAGAACATCAGAGAAGCCATGTTGGATCAGGCCAATGGCCCATCCAGTCCAACACTCTGTATCACACAGTGGCCAAATAACCCAGGCGCCATCAGGAGGTCCATCAGTGGGGCCAGGACACTAGAAGTCCTCACACTGTTGTCCCTCCATAGCACCAAAAAATTCCAGGGTTGCTACCAAGAAACTACAGGGTTGCTAAGCAGAGGCAGGCATTGGCAAACTGTCTCTGTCCATCTCTTGCCCTGAGAACCCTACAGGGTTGCCATATGTTGACTGCGACTTGGCAACACTTCTCACCACCAGAATGGATCTGAGAATGTGCAGAGTGCTTTCCACTCAGGTTGTGCCAAGATAAATGGGAGACTTCCGTCTCACCCACTGGATCGAGGCGGGTCTGCACTGCTGTGGTTGTTAGATCTCTCAACAGCTTTTGACACAGTCGACCATGATTGGTTGACCCTGTGTGACTTGGCTCAGTTCCGTAGGGCCTGTAAGACTGAGATGTTCTACCAGGCATATGGTTGAGCAGTGGTAGAATTCTAGTAGGAGCTCCTTTGCATATTAGGCCACACCCCCTGATGTAGTCAATCCTCCAAGAGCTTACAAAAAAGAGCCTTGTAAGCTCTTGGAGGATTGGCTACATCAGGGGTGTGTAGTCTAATATGCAAAGGAGCGCCTGCTAGAATTCCACCTCTGTGGTTGAGGACAGTGATGGTTAGTGGGATCAGCTGGTCTCCCTCCATTTACTGTTGGGCCATGAATACCTCCCAGCTGACCACTTGTGATGGATGGTTGGGCACCATCTGACATAGTAGTTTGATAATAAAGCTATATTTTATTGCTTATTGAATTGTTGGAAGAGCTGTCCTGCACCCTGCTTGGCCGGTGAAAGAACAGGATAGAAGTTGAACAAATGGAATAAAATAAATATGATTTAAAACCCTCAAAGCTCGGTCCACCAAATCTCAGGGGGTTTTGCCCCTCCCCTTCCCAAGTCCTCAAAACCCCAATTGCCAGACGTGAAAAAGCAAACCAATTTGTCACTGACGGTGCATAATGCCAGGCTCAGATTGGGGACCGTCCCTTCTCATTGCCAGAGGTCATCGAGTGGAGTGTCTGGAAGATGGTCGGGAGGAAAACAAATGAGCACAAACATGATAAATTGCTGGGAAGATGCTCTGGTGTGACTAGTAGAAAAGAGGCGATAATGAATTTGCGGGGAGGAGGCAGGAGAGGTTAGTTAACCCTTTCACAGCTTGTTAAGACAAGATGGATAAAGTGAGTTCCGTGGCTGAGAAACCACATAGAATTAGGGATGCTTTCAGCATTTCCCCCTCAGATCTGAGTTTTCCCTTGACCTTCATGTCCTGAATTATCTGGTCTTGTTTCCAAAGCAAAATAGATATATTAAGAGCATTGCCTATGTGCTTTTTCAATGCCTCCAGGCAAGGCTGGCCCATCCATTAGGCAGCCCTAGGCAGCTACCTATGGCGTGGCCCTGGATGGACGCCCATTTGGACCCTACACCCCCCAACCTGACCTCCTCGGTGGGGGAAGTAGGTTATTGTGGTGGCGTGGCATGGCCCCTGCACCTCAGAGGACACGTGCTGCCTGGCCTCTGTGGCTCAGCCTCCTGGGTGTGGAAGCTTCCGGAAGCACCCAGGAGGCTGAGTGATGGCAACTGGGTGATGCAAGTGCTCTGAGTTGCAGGAGACACACCACGCCACTGCTGGGGCACTCGCCCTCACCAGGGGTGAGGGTGGAGGGAGGAAAGGTGCAGCGGGGGGGGGGGGGGGGCTCGCCTAGGGTGCCAGATGGCCTGAAGCCGGCCCTGACTTTGAGTCTTTCCTCATTTTGTCTGACCATCATTTTCCCTTTATGCAGCGCCCCACTTCTCCTGAGTTCTGGTTTAATTACGAGGACCTGTACAATGAATTCCAAAATCAAGGCATGGACCCTTTAACACAGCTACCTTTCCATTCATTTGACCTTATTCTTCACCCTTGTGTTACCAAAGTGCCTGTGACTGGCACACATATTTGCACCGCAGCTGTACCAGTGTGGTCATACATATGAATGCATCAAGGTTCTTTTTCCCGACGGTTTTACTCGTGCATACTCACACGCCTGAAAACAATTTGGATGTGGTGGCTGGCTGGTTATACCAAGACTCTTTTGCACGCTGCTCAACCAGTGCTCAGGAGCACATGTATGCATCAGTAGCACAAGCGAGGGCTGGAGATCAAAGTTCCCTCTAAGCTGCAGAGTCTTGTGAGCAAAAATTCTACTTTATGAGCTACTGACATGCAAGCTGTGAGCTGCCGGCATTAAAGTTGTGAGCTATTGCATCAATTAGCGTGCTCTAGGGACATCCTTCCTGGGTGAAGACAAAAGATGTGTGAGCTGGAGGCTAAAAATCTGGGAGCTAGCTCACACCAACTCAGCTTAGAGGAAACACTGCTGCCCACCAACGTTTCCCCTAAGCTGCAGTCTTGTGAGCAAAAATTCTACTTTGTGAGCTACTGGTATTGAAATGGTGAGCTGCTGGCATTAAAGTCGTGAGCTACAGTATCAGTTAGTATGCCCTGGGGCCATCCCTCCTGAACGAAGACAAAAATGGGTGAGCTGGAAGCTAAAAACCTGTGGGCTAGCTCACGCTCACTCAGTGTAGAGCGAACACTGCCGGAGATGTGAAAGAACGGAAAATGGCAGCAAATGGTCCACGCTTGGATTTCGCCATTCAGTTTGGAAATGCTCTTACTGACAATGGAATTTGGGAACAGAGGAAAGCAAGACTTAGCAATGGAACCCAGACAAATCGGCTTATTCCGCGTTGACGATCTCAGACTTCGGAATATGCAAAGGAAGGAAATTACAGGTGACGTTTTGTCCTTCACCATCTCAACCAGGGCAAATTGCTGACGGTTCCTGACAGCCTTTCAGTCACTCCTGAAATGGATGGATGGCAGCACCGAACCCCCCCCCACCCATGTGGGAAGCAGATAAGACCTGAGCGTGCGTCTGGGGGATATCATTCTCTTTTCAAAGCCGAGGAGGCTTCTGCACTGAAAGCCAGGTGACGGCTGACCTTGACAATCGTCTGGCAAAGTCCCGTCATCACAGGAGACAAAACTGCGATTGCCACCAATTGTCTGTCTGTTAAAGTGGGGTGGAGTGGGGGGATAGTAGACACCCTGAAGCTTTGAACCCTTTAAAAATGCAAGATTTGTAATTGGTTGGGCCAAATGGTCCATCTCATTCAGCATCCTGGCTATAGACGTAGCTAGAGAAAAGGGGTAGTGAATAACTTTGGAAACGATCCCCTTGTGAAGCCACCTGCAAAACACAAAGGGATCCACACGAACATCATAATCTTTTTTCACCGTTCACCTGTTTTTTGACATTCCTTTTGTCCACTGGTGTGGGCAATCCTGTTTTCTTCATTATAGATGTATCTAGTCCCCATACGTTCCCCAGAGAGCACTGTGTCCATCTCATTCAGCATCCTGGCTATAGACGTAGCTAGAGAAAAGGGGTAGTGAATAACTTTGGAAACGATCCCCTTGTGAAGCCACCTGCAAAACACAAAGGGATCCACACGAACATCATAATCTTTTTTCACCGTTCACCTGTTTTTTGACATTCCTTTTGTCCACTGGTGTGGGCAATCCTGTTTTCTTCATTATAGATGTATCTAGTCCCCATACGTTCCCCAGAGAGCACTGTGTTCGGGAGCTCAAAATCTGCTATCCAACCCCTGACCAAGGGAGACCATACTAAGCTCTACCCAGGCCAGGGCCTTCTCAGTGGCAGCACCAGTGCTGTGGAATGCTCTCCCAGAGGCAATAAGAGCCCTGTGGGATTTCTTCCAATTCTGCAGGGCCTGTAAAACTGAACTTTTCAGACAGGCCTATACTAACGAAGTCTATGCTGCTGAGCAATACCATCAGAAGGACCACTAACAGATAAAATAGAAGAATTATGACATCAATATAATCCGATCTGCCTATGTTAAAATGCTTGTATAGCACCAAATATTTAGTTTAAGTTGTTCTCTGTTCAAGTTTTATTGTTTTTAAAATTGCAACGGAAATTGCTGTTTTTAACACGACTGTTAGCTGCCCTGAGTCCGCTTGCAGAGTGGGCAGGATATAAATCTAAGGTAAATAAAATAAAATAAAATTAATGTCCCAGGTGAGATCGGAAACAATTCATGAGGGCAGTACCCTTCTCAATCATTACAGACATTAGTTCTAAAGTCAACATCAGGGGTGTGTTAACCAGTAAACCGGGCAGACTGCAATTGAGCCCTAAAAGGTGAAAAAGGAGGAAGGGTGGAGTCATTTTCTCTGGAAGGTCCCGGGGTTGTTTTTGTGAGTAGCCTTTTCTGTGGGAGGGTAAGTTATCAACCATGTCATCCCCTTTGTTGCCAAACCACAGATGAGAGGCCTGTTGGCCAACCATCTAAGAAAACACCTTATAGCAGTGCCTCTCCTTTCTCTCGGAATCATAGTTGCATTCAAGTTTAGTGTGTCTGAACCCAGGAAGTGAGCATGTGAAGAATTCTTTAAGAACTATGATGCCACAAAGGAGTTTGAGGCCACGAAAGAAGCAGATACATTTCAAAGTGCACCACCCAAAAGATCATAAGCCAGCATCTCTAGATCTTCTTCTTTAGCAACCTGAAACTGAACATTTCTATTTCTGTGAACTAAACTTTTGGGTCACTTCAGTACTGGTCGTACTATGATCTTGCTCATTTAATGAAGTATTTACTTCAAGTTTGTTTGTTTTTTAAAGTAGGTTGGACTGCTCTCCTGGTATATCATCTGTCCACATGCATTGTCCAAGAAACATTTATGACAAAAGCCTGCATAGAAATACTCTCTCTTTTTGTAATCTCTCGTGGGCTTTTTGAAATGACTTCATTGTGTAACAATACACAATGATTACAACAAAGTGGTCAACAAGGGTGAAGGAAATCACTTGCTATTCAAGAACCTTGGAGTGGATTTTGGTTCTGTGAAAGGGACCAATATGAACAAGAAAGGAAACTGAAACCAGAGACTTCCTTAACATGAACAACAATGCACCTTACTGGACCATCCCCACTCCAGACTTCATGGACGGTGCGTGCTCTTTGTCCATTTCCCCTGCACCCAAAGAATAAAGATACAGTATTGGCCAAGAGACCCAGTTTGGTGTAGTGGTTAAGTGTGCGGACTCTTATCTGGGAGAACCGGGTTTGATTTGCCACTCCTCCACTTGGAGCTGCTGGAATGGCCTTGGGTCAGCCATAGGTCTAGCAGGAGTTGTCCTTAAAAGGGCAGCTGCTGTGAAAGCCCTCTCAGCCCCACCCACCTCACAGGGTGTCTGTTGTGTGGGGAGAAGATATAGGAGATTGTAAGGCACTCTGAGACTCTGATTCAGAGAGAAGGGCAGGGTATAAATCTGCAGTCTTCTTCTTCTTATTATTATCTGGGTTAAACTTTGGGCCCAACAACTTCATTCACTATGGCCGTTTTCCCACTCACGTTTTACTGGCGCCACGACCATCCTGACGCCGGCGAATCTGCCTGGATTTCGCAACAGAAGCGCCGGCGCTCCCAGAAGCGCCGGCGCTTTCCGTCGCTAAGCCAGCGCAAACGTTTTCCTGCATCTTTGCGATTTCCGTTTGCGCTGGCTTAGCGACGGAAGTAGCCGGCGCTTCTGGGAGCGCCGGAGCTTCTGATGCGAAATCCAGGCAGATTCGCCGGCGTCAGGATGGTCGTGGCGCCAGTAAAACGTGAGTGGGAAAACGGCCTATGTGTTGGAACTTTAGCAGACTTAGCATTTCAGCAGACCCTTATTCCAATGTTTGTAGCCTTTCAACCAGGGAAATAATTTGGAAAGTCATCTCCCTCTCTTTGAATTTCTTGGGCTTCTCCACACCAGTTCAGTCCAATCCATGCTTGGATTTCACAATTCAGTTTGGAAATTCTATTACTGACAATCAAATTTGGGAACAGAGGAAAGCAAGACTTAGCAATGAAATAACAAAAACCACAACAAATCTGCTTACTCTGCGTTGCCCACATACCAGGTGCAGGCCATATAGAGGAGGATCTGTCCACCTCATCAGCTGTCCAGGGTTCAGGGGCTTGGGATCCCCGGTGTCAAGGTGCTCCCTATCCTCAAGATGCCACAAACAGACATTGCATGTTCTAAATCCCTGTAGGGTGCTCACCAACTGTTCCATATATCTCTCTGTTGCCTGTCTGAGAGCCAGTTTGGTGTAGTGGTTAAGTGTGTGGAGACTTATCTGGGAGAACTGGGTTTGATGCCCTACTTATCTACTTACAGCTGCTGGAATGACCTTGGGTTAGCCATAGCTCTTGCAAGAGTTGTCCTTGAAAGGACAACTTCTGTGAGAACCCTCTCAGCCCCACCCACCTCACAGGGTGTCTGTTGTGGGGGGAGAAGATATAGGAGATTGTAAATTGCTCTGAGTCTCTGATTCAGAGAGAAGAGGGGAGGTATAAAACTGCAGTCTTCTTCTTCTTCCTCTTCCTCTTCTTCTTCTTCTTTCTGGCCCATGCTGAATGTTCTCATTTACATGGAGGCAGTCAGAGGCCAACTGAACCAACAATTCCTCCACACAGAATCATAACACAGAAGACAACCTTTTGCCTAATGTGGTGTAGTGGTTAAGAGTGGTGGATGCTAATCTGGAGAACTGGGTTTGATTTCCACTTTTCCTCCACATGAAGCCAGCTGGGTGACCTTGGGTTAATCATAGTTCTCTCAGAGCTCCCAGCCCCACCTACCTCACAGGGCGGCTGTTGTGGGGAGAGGAAAGGAAGGAGACTGTAAGCCGCCTTAAAAATTCAATCTGATCTCTTTCAGTACCCAGCACTGGAGAATATTTGGTAGGCTGTGCACTGAAATCAGACCTTCAGTGGGGAGAGGGACCAACACTTGCTATACAGGTAGTCATATCTAGCACCAGTTCGATGGTTGCTACAAGGCTGCTTTGCCATCCTCCTCCATCTAATTGCCCTTCTCTCTAAGGAATGGGAGCAAATATGTTCTGGTATTCACAGAAGATGGATTGAGAAAATGACATTGCAAGAAATAGGCCTTGCATGTTCCAGAATTAGCAGAATGGAGTCAATAGGTGCCTAATGAAAACTCTAAATGTTTGACTGTGCCATAGATGCTATGGTGGAAGAAGAAGATGATGATGATGATGATATTGGATTTATATCCCACCCTATACTTTGAATTTCAGAGTCTCAGAGCAGTCACAATCTCCTTTACCTCCCCCCCATAACAGACACCCTGTGAGGTAGGTGGGGCTGAGAGAGCTCACCCAAAAGCTGCCCTTTCAAGGACAACTCCTATGAGAGCATGGCTGACCCAAGACCATTCCAGCAAGTGCAAGTGGAGAAGTGAGGAATCAAACCTGGTTCTCCCAGATAAGAGTCCGCACACTTAACCACTACACCAAACTGGCTACACCAAACATCAAGTAGCAGATACCATCAAGTTGCAACTGACTTGTGGCAACCCCATCAGGATTTCAAGGCAAGAGAAATTATCATTGCCTGCCTCTGTGTAGCAACCCTTGGTGGTTCCAATGCCAAGTCTAACAAGGGCCTACCCTAATGAGCCACTGAGATCTGATGAGATCAGGCTAACCTGGGTGGATGCTGGAGAACAGGATCAGATGATGTCTGATCTTCCATCCCTTGATGCAACACAGATAATTTTGAATGTCTCATCCCTGCTGCGTGTGTGGTAACCTGCATGCTAATTTCACTTTTACCTTGTGTGAATCAAAGTCCTGATTTCCCCCACCATATCCCATCTCGTTGCAGCTTTTAAATTCATCCGCTTGATGTCAGCTGCACCTGGGCTGAGCTTCTGTTCTTCCCTTGCTCTGGGTATTTTGACTGGCCGTGACCACAGGGGTCTTCTAAAGGGCAAAAGCCCAAAGGAACATGATCCTTTGCTTGTCATCTCTGGACTGGAGTGAGCCCAGCCTGCAGATTCTGAACTAGCTCAAAATTTGCTATACTATACTATACTATACTATACTATACTATACTATACTATACTATACTATACTATACTATACTATACTATACTATACTATACTATACTATCTATCTATCTATCTATCTATCTATCTATCTATCTATCTATCTATCTATCTATCTATCATCTATCTATCTATCTCAATTTATAGCCTGCCCATTCTCAAATGGGCTCTGGGTGGGTAACAACAATCAATAATTCAAGATTAAAATCAAATACATATAATAAAGCAATATGCAATCTGAAAACAATATAACAGTTTAAAAACAAACTCCAGTTCTGCAGTTGGTTATATCCGTTGCCGCCACTCGTTCCATACATCCCCCAGCTGGTGTAAAATAAATGGGTTGACAGAGCTATTTCATCAGGGTGCCTGCAGCAGGGAGGCCACAGATTAACAAAATGTCCGCCACCTCAGTTGAATGCCTGGTGGAACAGCTCTGTTTTACAGGCCCTGCAGAACTGCCACAGTCCCTGCAGGGTCCTAATCTCCAATGGGAGCTTGTTGATTACACCCACCCACCTGTTTATTTAAATTATGTTTTTCATATTTTGATGGTGTTACCTCACATCCAGTGATATTCAATACTCTGCGCCAGAGAACCATACAGGCAAATATTCTGATGTGTGTGAAATTTTCAGGATAATCCAACCCTGGCTTACTTTATATAATTATAAGTAACCACACATCAGATAAGAAGCAACATCTGGCCTTTTATCATTTTTATTTCTGAACAGGGCTTTTTTTTTGTATCAGGAACTCCTTCGCATATTAGGCTACACCCCCACTTGATGTAGCCAATCCTCCAAGTGCTTACAGTAGGCCCTGTAAGAAGAGCCCTGTAAGCTCTTGGAGGATTGGCTACATAAGAGGGGTGTAGCCTAATATGCAAAGGAGTTCCTGCTACAAAAGAAGCAGGCAAAAAGGGACTATGAGGAGCATATTGCAAAAAACATAAAGACCAACAATAAACATTTCTTCAAATATATTGGAAGCAGGAAACCAGCCACAGAGGCAGTGGGGCCCTTGGATGACCAAGGGGTAAAAGAATTACTGAAGGAGGATAGGGAAATGGCTGAGAAGTTGAATGCATTTTTTGCTTCCGCCTTCACTGTGGAATACGAGAAGTGTTTGCCCGCTCCAGAACCACTAATTTTGGAAGGGGTGTTGAAAGACCTGAGTCAGATTGAGGTGACAAGAGAGGAGGTCCTACAACTGATAGACAAATTAAAAACTAATAAGTCACCAGGTCTGGATGGCATATATCCAAGAGTTCTGAGAGAACTCAAAGTTGAACTTGTGAATCTCCTGACAAAAATATGTAATCTTTCGTTGAAATCTGCCTCTGTTCCTGAGGACTGGAAGGTAGCAAATGTCACCCCCATCTTTAAAAAGGGTTCCAGAGGAGATCCGGGAAATTACAGGCCAGTCAGTCTGACTTCAATACCGGGAAAGTTGGTAGAAACCATTATCAAGGGCAGAATGAGTAGGCACATTGATGAACACGGGTTATTGAGGAAGACTCAGCATGGGTTCTGTAAGGGAAAATCTTGCCTCACTGACCTGTTGCATTTCTTTGAGGGGGTAAACAAACATGTGGACAAAGGACACCCAATAGATGTTGTTTACCTTGACTTTCAGAAAACTTTTGATAAAGTTCCTCATCAAAGGCTCCTTGGAAAGCTCGAGAGTCATGGAGTAAAAGGACAGGTCCTCTGGCTAATTAATAGGAAGCAGAGAGTGAGTATAAATGGGCAGTCTTCGCAGTGGAGGACAGTAAGCAGTGGGGTGCCGCAGGACTCGGCACTGGGTCCCATGCTCTTTAACTTGTTCATAAATGATTTGGAGTTGGGAGTGAGCAGTGAAGTGGTCAAGTTTGCAGATGACACTGAATTATTCAGGGTGGTGAGAACCAGAGAGGATTCTGAGTAACTCCAAGGGGATGTGTTGAGGCTGGGTGAGTGGGCGTCAGTGTGGCAGATGACGTTCAATGTGGCCAAGTGCAAAGTAATCCACATTGGGGCCAAGAATCCCAGCTACAGATACAAGTTGATGGGGTGTGAACTGGCAGAGACTGACCAAGAGAGAGATCTTGGGGTCGTGGTAGATAACTAACTGAAAATGTCAAGACAGTGTGCGATTGCAATAAAAAAGGCCAACGCCATGCTGGGAATTATTAGGAAGGGAATTGACAACAAATCAGCCAGTATCACAATGCCCCTGTATAAATTGATGGTGCGGTTTCATTTGGAATACTGTATGCAATTCTGGTCACCACACCTCAAAAAGGATATTATAGCATTGGAAAAAGTCCAGAAAAGGGCAACTAGAATGATTGAAGGGTTGGAACACTTTCCCTATGAAGAAAGGTTAAAACGCTTGGGGCTCTTTAGCTTGGAGAAACGTTGACTGTGGGGTGACATGATAGAGGTTTACAAGATTATGCATGGGATGGAGAAAGTAGAGAAAGAAGTACTTTTCACCCTTTCTCACAATACAAGAACTTGTGGGCATTTGATAAAATTGCTGAGCAGTCAGGTTAAATCAGATAAAAGGAAGTACTTCTTCACCCAAAGGGTGATTAACATGTGGAATTCACTGCCGCAGGAGGTGGTGGAGGCCACAAGCATAGACAGCGTTAAGAGGGGGTTAGATAAAAATATGGAGCAGAGCTCCATCAGCCACAGTATGTATATATATATATGTGTGTGTGTGTGTGCGTGTGTGTATGTATATATATATATATATTGGCCACTGTGTGACACAGTGTGTTGGACTGGTTGGGCCATTGACCTGATCCAACATGGCTTCTCTTATGTAACACAGAGAGTTGGACTGGATGGGCCATTGGCCTGATCCAACGTGGATTCTCTTATGTTCTTATGTAAGCCCTGTATCCTGGATGTGCGCCTTTATACCATTTTATATATTGACCACTGAGGAAGGCCCTTAGGGGCTGAAACACATATGGGTGTTGTGGTGATTGTAAGTCCATCAAATGTATATGTGAAGTTGTATTTTGTTTGCAAATTTCATGCAGTCTGATATTCAGACATAATGTTTTAAATTCATTTTTTGAGTACACACTATAATAAATGTTACACATTTTTTGTGAATTGTGTTATAGGTAGCTTAACCCTCTATCACACTAACACTTTGTATTTCACATGCCAGTCTGGGTTCCCACGGAGAAGGGAAAAATGGAGTGAAAAGGCTTAAATGAAACAAATCATCGCATCAATAGTGGAGGCACGTCATTGGGCGGGCTAAATATGCACCACCATGAAATTCCCTTTGGGGGCTACTTGGGGAATGGCTTTCCTTTCATGTCCATAGTCACATTATGCACAATGCTTTCCATTTTCCTGCAAAGCCTCTGGTCAGTTGCCACAAGCAGAGATCAAGAGCAAACAAGTTATCTTGATGCCCCAAGGACAGATTTTTAGTAAAACAAATCCAGATGGTATACAGCATAAAAGGCCCACCATTCGTTGACAGCAGTAGGATTTGCCAACAGCAACAACAACATTGGATTCTAACTTCGTACCACTTAGCATTCTAAGCCATTGCCTACCAGCTATAAGTAGCTCTGCTCACTGTACCCCATTCCATTGTCTGATGAAATGCGTATGCATATGAAAGCTTACATTCTGAATAAAGCTTTTTTGGTCTCAAAGGTGCTACTTGACTCCTACATTGTTCAACAACGACAACAAATTACAAATCCTGATGTGTCCTGATTGACTTGTTTAAGGATCGAAGGGGAGGTTATTGTTCTCTAGAGGCATTCCCCATGAGGCTTTGCAGCCCTTTTGGACCAGTTCTCTCTGTCCCCTCTGTCCCCTTTGCCTTGAATTCTGTTCTCAGGATGCTGGATACAACCTATGTTCCATCCCATTACAGAGTGTTATCAGTGCAGCATTTTGCATCATCCCATGTCCTGGCCTCAAAGGGACAATCTCAATGAGGCTTTTTCAGAAAAAGCATAAGTCGTGGTGTGTGTTTCCCCAGCCCCACAACCAAACGTGTGGCTGATTTTTATCAAGCGTTATCTTAATTGCATGCTTCAAGGCCACGCACAGCAAATATATATATATATATATATATATATATATATATATATATATATATTTCTGGGAGACTCTTATTTGCTAATAGAACGTTGAGGCAATATCAACAGAAGAAATGGTTTCCTGAAGCTTTTCTGAATGTCAAAAGAAAAAAAAAAAAACTTTCCCTCCTGATTCTAACCCATGCTATGAAAAGTACAGAGGGGGAAAATAAGTGAGTTCTTTTTTTCTCTTCTTAACTGTTAGATTTTAATACCTTTAAACCTCCACTTGACATTCAGGATTTTAAATATGACTGCCATCAATGGCGCTGCTAATCCTATTATTTACGGAACTCCCACTTATTCTTTCCCTCCCTCCCTCTTGCCAATCATGCAATAAATACTCTTTAAATTTAACTGAGTAAGGGTTAATCAGACATCAGATTAAAAACAAAAAACCTTTCTTCAGAATGCTCGTGCTACTCAGATCAAAGGTTTGCTCCATTTGTTAATTTTACTATTCTGTCATTGTACCATTTTACATTCTAAACCACTGCCTACCAGATAATTTTACTTCACTGTCATTGGTTCTTAAATCTGTACCATGTTGCATTCTGGGCCACTGCCTACCAGCTATGTATGGCTCTGCTCAGCTATGTATGGCTTTGCTCACTGTGCTAGATTCCTCATCTGATGAAGTGTGCTTAAGAGCACATGAAAGCTTACGTTCTAAATAAAAATTGGTTGCTCTTAAAGGTGCAACTTGACGCCTGCTTTGTTCAACTGCTGCAGACCAGCACGGCTGCCCGCTTGGATCTTTCTTCAGAATAGTTTAGTTTTCCAGCTTTGAATCCTTCCGGACAGAAATAACCTGGGTAACTTTATTTATGCCCAGCTCATATCCAGATTCGATGACTGTATTGCTTTGCACAGGGTTACCTTTGAAAAACTCTCCAATATTCCAGCTGGTTTAGAACATAGGAATGAGGTTGGAACCAGATGTTCAGAACATCACACCAGCATCCAAAACATCCCTCCTCTGTCCCAATCTATTTCTTCATACAGTTCAGTTTTTGACCTATCACATCCTGAATGTGTTAGAGCCAAAGAACCTAAAGGACTGCTAGACTCCCCACATTTCCTTCTAAAGTAGCTTTATGTAAAGCTATCAAACACCACAAAATATTTTCAACTCAACATTGTTCATTGAAAACATTATCTGAACAGCAATCAAACAATCATAGCCAAATATATGAAAATTTGGAGTGCTCTTCACTTGGCTGTCCTCAGAGAAAAAGCCAGCACACAAATGTGCATGGGGATATGTGTGTGGGGGGGAAGGTATTTGTGAAGTTCCTGCACTGTGCAGATGTTTGAACTAGATCAGGGGTCCCCAACCCCCGGACCATCAACCAGTACCCGTCTGTGGCCTGTTAGCAACTGGGTAGCAGAGTGAGACAGAGACCTTCACCTACTCCTTATTTAAAGACCCCCATGGGTGGGGCAAGGACAGGGTGTGGGGGCAGCCTGGGGCAGCAAAACCCCCAGCATCCCACCCCCACTGGTCCATGGAAAAACTGACTTCCACAAAACTTGTCCCTGTTGCCAAAAAGGTTGTGGGCTACTGGACTAGATGACCATTGAGGTCCCTTCCAACTCTATAATTCTATGACAGGGGTGGCCAATGGTAGCTCTCCAGATGTTTTGCGCCTACAACTCCCATCAGCCCCAGCCAGCATGGCCAATGGCTGGGGCTAATGGGAGTGGTAGACAAAAAACATCTGGAGAGCTACCGTTGGCCACCCCTGTTCTATGAAATGCTTGGTAAAATAGTGCAGCAGTGTAATTTATAGAACAATAGTACATAGTTTATACAACAATACAATACAAGAGATGATGCTCTGAAGGTCTCCACCGGCAGGCCAAGCCATACAGTAGGTAGCATAACAGAAACAAAATCTGAAAAGCGGGACCTCACCTGAGGACTAGATGGCACCACTCCAAGAAGAAATTGTGGAACTGAACTTAATTAACACCTGGGTAGATACAGGGAGAAGAATGGTTCCGATATGTGAGGCCCTAGTATTGAAAGTCATGGAACAGAACTATCACCTTGAGTTGGGCTGGAAACAAACAGGAAACGAGAGCTTTCAACATTGTCATTCTAGGTACACAAAGACCCCCTAAAGGTCAACAAACCTTTCATAGTGCATGCCTACTTTACTGATTCTGTTTACCTGTTTCATTGATACTGGTTACTTTGCTCAGACACTTGGAGGGGTTGTCTTCCAAAAGGTGGGGAATGAGTGGTTCATACAAACCAAATAAAATATATGCAATTAAAGTAGTTTGAATTAGGTCAAAAGAAGGTAATAAAATAAGTGAAAACAAATGGCCCACATTATCCCATCGTCTTTTTTTTTTTTGTGGCAGCAGTATAGCCCAGGCAGTATAGCTCAGTATATCTAAATGATTGTCTCTTTCTATATGTCCCCATGCACCAGTTGTGATCGTCTACCTGCTGCCCTCACTCTGCCACCCCATGTAAACTTGCCAACTTGGCATCTCCTAGAGCCTGTTCCTTTTCTGAATGTCAAAAGAAAAAATTCCCCCCCTGATTCTAACTCATGCTATGAAAAGTGCGGACCCTTATCTGGGAGAACTGGTTTTGATTCCCCACTCCTCCACGTGCACCTGCTGATGTGACGTTGGGTCAGTCAGAAGTTCTCACAGAGCTGTTCCTCTCAAGAGTAGTTTCTATTAGAACTCTCTCAGCTCCATCTACCTTGCAGGGTGTCTGCTGTGAGGAAGGAAAGGAAAAGGAGATTGTAAACCACTCTGAGACTCCTTCAGGTAGTGAAGGGTGGGGTATAAATCCAATCTCCTCCTCTTCTTCTTTTCAGTAGTGATTCTTGTGGAACAGACTCGTTAAGGAGGTGAGGTGGAGCCTAACCCTAGAATTCTGCAGAAGGCAGTGTTAGGGTACTTTAGTTGTTAGGGTTTCTAATGGAGAATAAGCTTTAAGCAATTCCAGTTCAAAACAATCCAGCATACACCAATATCCCTGGGGAGAGGGGAGTAATGAGGTTTTATTTCGTTGTATATGGTTTTAATATGAATTAAAAGTCACCTTGAGCTATGGAAGAAAAGCAGGACATTAATATATGGGTTAATAGAATGATGGATGGATGGATGGATGGATGGATGGATGGATGGATGGATGGATGGATGGATGCAGGGCATTTTTTGTAGCAGGAACTCCTTTGCATATTAGGCCACACCAGGGGCGGAATTCTAGCAGGAGCTCCACTGCATATTAGGCCACACACCCCTGATGTAGCCAATCCTCCAAGAGCTTACAAGACTCTTTTTTGTAAGCTCTTGCTGGACTGGATACATCAGAGAGGTGTGGCCTAATATGAAAAGGAGCTCCTGCTAGAATTCCACCCCTGGGCCACACCCCCTGATGTAGCCAATCTTCCTGGAGCTTATAGTAGGCCCTGTGCGAAGAGCCCTGTAAGCTCATAGAGGATTGGCTACATCAGGGGTGTGTGACCTGATATGCAAAGGAGTTCCTGGTACAAAAAACAAACAAACAAACAAACCCTGGATGGATGAATGGATACAGGCATCTACATATGTTCTCAGTCTAATGGAAAGGGAAACTGGATCCTAATTATGGGCAAATCATCTAAAGCTACTCTACTCTAAAGCTACTCATCTTTTTTTTTTGCAAGCATCCCTCCTGAATACTAAGAACATTCAATAGACATTTCCATATGTTTGACAGAAAGTACACAAAATAAACACGCACTCATACATTTAAAGAGGTACCTGCCTCTTCCTTCCAATCAATTGATTCAGCCCCAGGTGAAACAGTTTTCCTTTCGCTAGTCTCAAACTTTACTTTTCTGATGAGGGAGCCTAAACTGCTGCAGAGGATGGCTCTTTAAACGGAGGATAGGCCCTAGCTGTGGCCCATCTTTCCTGTAAATTACTCTTCCCAGTCTCCATCAGCATGGTTGCCTGCTAAGGCTGATGGAAACTGTCATCTTCACTGCCTTCTAAATTGATTTGGAGAACTGAGAAAACTACAATTCCCATCAACGCCAGGGATCCAGGGAGTCCGAAGCATGCACCGGCGGTGGTGATGAATGGCACCAACCGTGCCAGTCACAAGTATATTTATTTATTTCCCGTACTTATATCCCCCCCTCCCTGTTGAGGCAGGCTCCGGGTGGCTAGCAACGTTTTAACATCAAACAATAAAAACAGTCAGCAAGCAATTATAATATATACAATATATACAGGAAGTACCGTGTGTTTTAAAATTGGGAACCACTTCGACCCACTCAGCCTGGAGGAAGTCGATGGGATCCTCTCTGCTGCTCGCCCAACTACATGTGACCTGGACCCTTGCCCCTCTTGGCTGATTAAATCTTGCCAGGGGGAGCTTAGATGTCCTTTACGGGACATCATAAATAGATCCCTCTTAGAGGGGCGTTTTCCAACACCTCTGAAAGAGGCCTTGGTCCGCCCCCTCCTGAAAAAATCTACAGCAGACCCGGCCAAATTGGCAAATTATCGACCGGTGTCTAATTTACCATTTTTAGGTAAAATTATTGAGAGGGCAGTGGCGCTGCAGCTACAGAGGTTTCTAGATGACGCTTCTGTCCTAGACCCGTGCCAGTCTGGTTTTCGGCCGGGCCACGGGGTGGAGACGGTCCTGGTCGCCTTGGTAGATGACCTCCAGCGGCAACTGGATCGAGGCGGTGTGGCAGTGCTGATGTTATTAGATCTGTCGGCTGCATTCGATACGGTCGACCATCGGCTGCTGCTCCACCGCCTCGCCGACATAGGGGTTAGGGGGTCGGCCTTTCAATGGCTTTCCTCCTTCCTCAAGGATCGGGGACAAAGGGTGGCGATCGGGGGTGAACGATCCCAGAGGCGCACATTAGACTGTGGGGTGCCTCAGGGAGCAGTTCTCTCCCCGATGCTATTTAACATCTATATGCGCCCCCTCGCTCAGATTGCCCGGAGGTTTGGACTGGGTCGCCATCAATATGCTGATGACACCCAGCTCTATCTGCTAATGGACGGCCGGCCCGCTTCTGCCCCGGAGAACCTGGACCGGGCTTTACAGGCTGTTGCAACGTGGCTTAGACAGAGTGGGCTGAAGTTGAATCCAGCGAAGACAGAGGTTCTCTGTGTGAGTCGCGGCGCTCTGGGGAAGGAAATATCTCTCCCAGCCTTTGACGGTGCCCCGCTGAAGGCGGCGCAACGGGTAAAGAGCTTGGGTGTTCTTCTGGAGCCTTCACTATCAATGGAGGCCCAGATAGCAGCCACTGCCAAGTCTGCATTCTTCCATCTGAGGCGGGCGAGGCAGTTGGCCCCTTTCCTAGAGCGTCGGGACCTAGCAACGGTGATCCATGCGACGGTCACCTCAAGATTGGACTACTGTAACGCCCTCTACATGGGGCTGCCTCTGTGCCGGACCCGGAAGCTGCAGCTAGTGCAGAATGCGGCGGCCAGGCTGTTGCTTGGCCTCCCAAGATGGGAGCACATACAGCCGGGGCTACGCGAACTGCACTGACTGCCGATTACATACCGGGTTCAGTACAAAGTGCTGGTCATTACCTTTAAAGCCCTATATGGCCAAGGACTGACCTACCTGAGGGACCGTCTCTCCCCGTACGAGCCCCAGAGAGCACTGAGGTCAGTGGGGAAAAACAGACTGACTATCCCTGGGCCAAAAGAAGTCAAACTTCGGAATACCCGCACACGGGCCTTTTCTACCGCGGCCCCATACCTTTGGAATCAACTCCCAGAGGAGGTGCGGGCCCTGCAGAGCCTTGATCAATTCCGCAGGGCCTGCAAGACTACCCTCTTCAGGTTGGCGCTGATGAATAGCTGAATTATAAATGCACAACATGCCAAAATGGCCTGGTTCAGGGACCTGCTATTATGATACCGCCAGACTTATTGCGAGATTTAGAATTGTTACTTAAGTATTGATGGTTTTAATGTCTTAATGTTTTAATGTTAACTTGATGTTGTATTATTGATTGTTTGCTTTTAGATGTTGTTAGCCGCCCTGAGCCTGCTTCGGCGGGGGAGGGCGGGATATAAATAAAATTAAAAAAAAAAACAACAACTGGCCATTTGAGACCAGGGGTGCTTGAATGGAGAGCGAATGGGCACAGCAAGCAGGGCTATTCCAATTTCCAAGCAAAGTAATTTCCCAGGACCACAGCATCACCAAGAGAAGTCCCGTGATAAAGAACGCCTACTGTGGTTTCTGGCTCTCGAATGCAAGACAGAAATCTGGCCACTGATTTCAATGAGCTTGAACGGGCTTGATGCTGTTTTAGAGCATTAAGCTCCGTTCTCTATGCAAGTCCCATTTTGGATAGTCACCAGATCCCCACCGGAGTGAGAGATGAGGAGTTTTGTAACTCGAGGCCTCATGCTGTTCGCCTCCAGGAAGAGCGAATTCACTTTCGCTCCCCGATGTTGGCAGCAAAGTGTGAATACATTGGGATCATGACTTCCAAACATCCAGGGGCTGGAGCTGCATTGTTTGGGCTCCTATTGTTGCACCTTATCTCGCCGTGTCATATGGCTGAAAACTGCGGCCCTGCCTCCCATGATATCTAGTGGGAGGCAAAGCAAGCTTGTATTGCAGCTACCTTCTTCCGCTGTGGCTGTTTTTTTATAAGAGAATAAAACAGTTTATCTTGAAAGTGTAATTGTGTGTGTGCGTGTGTGAGAGAGAGATGCAATTCTGAACCGAAGGAGGCATTATAGACCCCCCCCCCATAACTGTTGTTTTTTTTAAAGGGCAACTAAATTCAGGACCCTGGACAGAGACCCATTTTCAAGCAATGTGCCCTTAACAGTCCTGTAGCACAGGATTAGACTGGAGGTCGGTGGTGCTGGAAAATGCCTTCAAGTTGCAGCTGATTTACAGCAATCCCATAGAGTTTTCAAGGCAAGAGATGTTCAGAGGTGATTTGACATTGCCTGCCTCTGTGCAGCAACCCTGGACTTTCTTGTGGTTTCCCATCCAAGTATCAACCAGGGCCAAACATACTTAACTTTCAAGATCTGACAAGATTGGAGTTTGGGAATCCAAATCTACAACGTCTTTTTCATTGTAGCTTTTGCATACCGATATATAGCAGGAGACATGATTCTATATGCATAACAATGCCTCATGGCTCACATTCAGGTCTTTTGCCTGGTATCTTCTTATAGTTGTTCACTTATGAGCTGAGAAAGTCTGGCAAAGCAAGCTCTCCCTCCCCCGTTCCTCCCCAAGGGAGGAGCCTCAGCTAGTGGAGCAAACAGACATTTTGCTCTGTAGCTCCTGTGCAATTGAGCAAATCTTGCAAAGCAAGCCATTTTGTTCAGGGACCTTCTTCTTCTTCCTTTTCTTCTTCCCCTTCTTCTTCTTGAAAAAAAAAGAAACAGAAGCCTGACCTAACCAGTCTTCCAGAACCTCAATTAATTATTTCTCATTCACACAGCAGTTACTGAGCCAAGCCTCTCTTCCTTCTATTGGCTGAAGCTTCTCCCCCTCCTGGGGAAGGAAGGAAAGAGCCGGAGCCTGGATCCCACGGGAGAAATACAAGAAAGCGCCTTTAAGACAAATGAATACTAATGTTTTAAGCATGTTTTATTTTAGGGGGGGGGGGTTAAATAAATCTTTAATTGTGTTTGTGTCCTTTATAAAGTTTATATCTCTGCTACCTAATCTTAAACATGTATGCGCATGGCCTGGCCAGCATGGCCCAACCAGACAAAGTCTCATTTATGTCAAATCTGGCCCTCATAACAAATGTTTGACAACCCTGGTCTATACCAGTGGTCCCCAACCTTTTTGGTACCAGGAACTGGTTTTGTGAAAGACAGTTTTTCCACAGATGGGGGGGGGGGGGGATAGTTTCAGGATGATACAATTGTGCTCTTTATTTCTATTGGTTTGGTGTGGTGGTTAAGTGCAGACTCTTATCTGAGAGAACCAGGTTTGATTCCCCACTCCTCCACTTGCAGCTGCTGGAATGGCCTTGGGTCAGCCATAGCTCCCACAGACCTGTCCTTGAAAGGGCAGCTTCTGTCAGCCCCACCAACCTCACAGGGTGTCTGTTGTTGGGGAGGAAGGGAAAGGAGATTGTGGGCTACTCTGAGACTCTGAAATTTGGAGTGGAGAGCAGGATATAAATCCAATGTTTTCCTCTTCTTCTTCTGACTACATTGCAATATACAATGAAATAATTATACAACTCATGGCCCAGTTGCTAACAGGCCCTGGACCGGTCCCTGGTCTATACTTTCAGAGGTCCTAACAGCTTCTATAGCACTGCTACACAATGTTACTATGAAACTCTCGAGGGGGGCGGGTTCGAAATCAGATTCTTCATCCTCCCCAAAGCTTCTGATCATTGCTCAGAGAAGCTGGGATCACCTTAGGCAAGCGTAGAGGCTGGAGGTTGTTGAGGCTGTATGCTGAAGAGGCTGGAGGTTGTTGAGGCTGAATGCTGAAGAGATTGGAAGTTGTTGAGGCTGTGTGCTGAAGAGGCTGGAGGTTGTTGAGGCTGTATGCTGAAGAGGCTGGAGGTTGTTGAGGCTGTATACTGAAGAGATTGGAGGTTGTTGAGGCTGTATGCTGAAGAGGTTGGAGGTTGTTGAGGCTGTATGCTGAAGAGGTTGAGGTTGTTGCACTGTATACTGAAGAGGCTGGAGGTTGTTGAGGCTGTATGCTGAAGAGGATGGAGGTTGTTGAGGCCGTATGCTGAAGAGGCTGGAGGTTGTTGAGGCCGTATGCTGAAGAGACTGGAGGTTGTTGAGGCCATATGCTGAAGAGGTTGGAGGTTATTGAGGCTGTATGCTTCTTCCACTTTCTAGGATCCCCTCTCAATTTAGGACATCATTCAAGAACGAAGCAAGCAGTAAGGCAAGATCTAACATCCAAAAAGAGGGATGGGATTAACAAGCAGCATATGTAATTATTTTCGGTAAATTATTAGGAATCCTCCAGATAAAAGAACACCAACAAGAAGAAAACAAAACACACAGACTGAATAATTAAGGCAGTTTCTCAGGCAGAGAGCTAACGCACATTGACCGTTAAACAAGGATGTTGCAGAGTGAATCGCACAAAATGCAAGGCTAAGCATATAGCTGTAATCGAAATTTAAAGCAAACTGGAAAAAAAAGCAGGAACCATGGACTAGGGTTGCCAAGTCCAATTCAAGAAATATCTGGGGACTTTGGGGGTGGAGCCAGGAGACATGGGGGGTGGAGCCAGGAGAAAGGTTGTGACAAGCATAATTGAACTCCAAAGGGAATTCAGGCAAGCACATTCCCTCTATTGGAAATAACGGATAGGGACACCTTCTTTAGGGGCTCACAGAATTGGACCCCTCCGTCTAATCATTTTGAAACTTGGAGGAGAGGCACTGAATGCTATGCTGAAAATGTGGTGCCTCTATCTCAAAAAACAGTCCACTCAGAGCCCCAGATACCAGCAGAGCAATTCTCCATTATTCCCTATGGGAGTCGGTCTCCGTAGGGAATAATGAGTGCCCAGCAGACATTTCCCTCCCCCCCCCTCACTTTCTGATGACTCTAAAGCGGGGAGAGGGTCTCCAAACTGGGGTATCCCCTGCCCCCACCTGGCAACCCTACCGTGGAAGTCTAAACAAAGCTATGCCCTTCTAAGCTCATTGCCTTCCATGAGTTTAGAAATGTGTGACTCAGTTCAGGATTGCATTGTGAATCACTGGACCTTTCCAATCAACTAGTGGTCCAAACAGACTATGAGACTCGGGGGTCTTGCAAGAGGTAGGTGAGGATACACAACAAGAGCAATCAAGCCTGCGGAAAAAAAAATTAAATTCCGCGTTGGAAACTAGATGCTGCAAGGCTGAATAATGGAGATGCGCAACCCATCCTGTGAACTCTGACTGCGTAATACCTGGCTGACCAGCTGATCCTTTGGTGCAAGATATGCTGAGATGCACATACAAGGCAACGTAATTCATATCCAGCCACCTATGGCTGTGTCAACTGTGCTTTAGAGGAGGTGGTACATATTAGGCAGCTGGAGAATGGCAGTCCTGCAGCCAACACATACTGTAGATCAGAAATGGAACGAAAACTGCTCTAGAAAAAGATTATACTACAGGAAGAAGAGGAGGAGGAGGAGGAGGAGGAAGAAGAAGATGATGATAATGATATTGGATTTATACCCTGCCCTTCACTTTGAATATCAGAGACTCAGAGCGGCTCACAATCTCCTTTACCTTCTCCCCCACCCCACCCTGTGACGTAGGTGGGGCTGAGAGAGCTCTCCCAGAAGCTGCCCTTTTAAGGGCAGCTCTGCAAGAGCTATGGCCAACTCAAGGCTATTTCAGCAGCTGCAAGTGGAGGAGCGGGGAATCAAACCCAGCTGTCCCAGGTAAGAGTCCGCACACTTAACCACTGCACCAAACTGGCAACTTATAGAAGTCATCAGAGAAGACAGCCTCTTCTCCACCTTCGGCAGGCCATTTCAGGGTGTCGGGACTGCAACCAAAAAGGCCAGTGACCAGACCAAGGACAATCTCCCTGTTGCTTTCATATGCAGATACCATCAGCCCCTTTGGCTCCCTCCTTCTGACCATCTGGGGATATAAAACTGTAATTAACACATAATTAAAAACAATGACATTAAATTCTAGCTGTCTCTTCTTTGACCTTCAGGAGGCTGACTCTTTCTGCAGAAGTTCCAAGAAGCAGGAGGTACCTTCCCACATGCCTCAAAGTTTGGGGTTTTAGGAAGAAAACAAAAAGAGTTGGGTGGATCCAAAGGGGGCTGCATCCACCACAAGGAAGAGATCTTGTGAACACAGAAGGGTTGTTTTGTACCTTGCGCAGGAGTGTCCATTGCAGGGTTGTCAGCCTCCAAGTGGAGGTTGGAGTTCGCCTAGAATTGATCTCCATATTACCTAGATTGGTTTCCCTGGAGGCAAGGCTGCTTTGCAGGACATGATGACATCACATCCCTTCTAAGCTCTTCCTCTCTGCTTCCCAGAACACACTCCGCCCCCCCCCCCCCCGGACTCCACCTCCAGAACTCCATGAATTTCCCAATCCAGAGGTGCGAACCCTAATTTCATGAGCAAAATAAAATCAAAGCCAAAGATGGTGTTCCAGTTTTGCAACCTTTTGCACAAGTGAAACAGGAGAACTGTCATCTTGATATGAGCCTGCTTTGGTGGGGAGAGTGAGATATAAATCTAGACAGACAGACAGACAGACAGACGATGATAGATAATAGATAGATAGATAGATGATAGATAGATAGATAGATAGATAGATAGATAGATAGATAGATAGATAGATAGATGATGATAGATAGATAGATAGATAGATAGATAGATAGATAGATAGATAGATAGATAGATAGATAGACAGACAGACAGACAGACGATAGATAGATAGACAGACGATAGATAGATAGATAGATAGATAGATAGATAGATAGATAGATGATGATAGATAGACAGATGATAGATAGATAGATAGATAGATAGATAGATAGATAGATAGATAGATAGATAGATAGATAGATAGACAGATGATAGATAGATAGATAGATAGATAGATAGATAGATAGATGATGATAGATAGATAGATAGATAGATAGATAGATAGATAGATAGATAGATAGATAGACAGACAGACAGACGATAGATAGATAGACAGATGATAGATAGATAGATAGATAGATAGATAGATAGATAGATAGATAGATAGATGATGATAGATAGATAGATAGATAGATAGATAGATAGATAGATAGATAGATAGATAGATAGACAGACAGACGATAGATAGATAGACAGACGATAGATAGATAGATAGACAGATGATAGATAGATAGATAGATAGATAGATAGATAGATAGATAGATAGATAGATAGATAGATAGATAGATAGATAGATAGATAGATAGATGCTTGCACTCTGGCACAAGAGTGTGCCCAGTCATTTGTTGAATCAGCTCATGGATCTTGTCCTTCTGCTCAAAGTTCTTCAGATGGAACCCACTGGTTTTATATCAAAATAAATTTCTGGTTTGACTTAATTGAGGCTGTATATCCTTGTAAGATAGTTGCGGGTATGCAGGGAAAGCAGAAATCAAACATAAATAACTTTCAGAGAATTTTCATTTCTTTCCAGCCTCCTCTCCAACGTATCTTCTTTATTGGTGTTCTGGGATGAGCATTCATATTTCACTGTTTACTGTGCAAAGATTTTAATGAAGGAGATTCAAAACCAGGAAGAATCCAATTGAGATCCCTGTCTAAAAGGAAATGTATTGAGCCTTCCATATAAAGGAAAGGAGACCTGCAGGTCTGGTATCTTGTACATGTTTGAGAACTGGGATTCCTCCAAACCTCTCCTTTTTAGCGAGCAACAGATTGATTGTTCTAGGAGTCCTTTTTTCTGGAGAGGGAAAGCAACATGCTAACGCTCAGTCTTGTCAGATCTCTGAAGCTAAGCTGGGTCGGTGCTTGGAAGGGAGACCACCAAGGAAGACTCAGCAGAGGAAGGCAATGGCAAATCACCTCTGCTTCTTGGCAAATGGCAATGGCAAATCACCTCACTTGCTTTGAAAGCCCAAAGTCAGCTGTGACTTGACAGCCCTGCACACACTTCTGCCTTGGATTCCATTCTTCCATCATTCCAGTTTGAGGAGGAATGGGGTAAGAGGTATAGGCAGATGGCTGCTCTGTACTTGATCTGTTTTGTAGCTCTTTTTTTTTTTTTTTGCAGTTGCTTTTAGGTCTTTGCTTTTCAGCACCGTAGGTTTTGTATCCATTCAGGGCTCTTCTTTCAGGGCCTACTGTAAGCTCTTGGAAGACTGGCTACATCAGGGGTTGTTTGACCCGCCTCCACGACCCAATTGGTTATCGATTGTGGCACCAGGGGTGGTTTTGTAGAAAAAAAAGGTGGTGGAGCTCATCCAGGGATTGTTATGCGGCTGCACCTACTAGTCAGTGGACAAGGTGGGAAGAAGAAGGTGGGACGGTCAGAAAGGTACAAGAGCTGCGCTCCTGTGAGCTCCTGCTGAATCAAAGGCCTGTATGACACTAAATGGCACAATACTGGGCTCTGGGAGAGGGATGGCTGAATGTCAGCTGGGGATGAGACAATTTCACCCTGTTCCTTTTTTATTACTATTATTTGCTGTTATTGCTTCAAAAGGTCTAGTTTAAGCTAGTTTAAGCTGTTGTAAGCCGCCCTGAGCCCGCCTTGGTGGGGAGGGCGGGATATAAATAGAATAAAATAAATAAATAAAATAAAATAAATAAAAGCTGCATCCCATTCCTCGTGAATTCTGCTTTAACAAGGAGAGCTTCTAAAACTACTTCCAGCATGTACCATTGGCTGCATTTCAGTTTCAGTTTCTTCAGTTCATTTGTCTCTCCTTCCTCTATGTTCCCATTGTGCAAATGAGTGCACTCAGGGCTTTTTTTTTTTTTTTTTTTTTGCAGCAGGAGTTCTTTTGCATATTAGGCTACACCCCTCTGATGCAGCCAATCATCCAAGAGTTTACAGTAAGCTCTGTAAGAAGAGCTCTGTAAGCTCTTGGAGGATTGGCTACATCAGGGGGGGTGTAGCCTAATATGCAAAAGAACTCCTGCTACAAAAAAAAAAAAAAAAAGACCTGGATAGTTCAGACTAGCCCTATCTCACCATCAGATCTTGGAAGCTAAGCAGGGTCAGCTCCAGCTAGTTTTTGGATGGGCGATCTTCAAGGAAGACCAGGGTCATGGCGTGGATGCAGCCAATGGCAATCCTCTGAAGGTCTCTTGCCTTGAAAATCCTACTGGGTCACCATAAGTCAGCTGTGACTTGATGGCACTTTCCACCACCACGTGGAATTATAACGCATAATGCTGATTCATAAATACACTGTGTTGAACAAATGTGCACATTTCACAGGAAACAAAAACTGTGCAGCAACATTTTATACAGGGGATTTTTGTGTGTGGTCAAAACAGGGGAGAGATTCAAAAACTCTCCCTTGCAGTCTCTTTTTCTCTCTCTGGATCTGATTTGATGTAGATGCCACTGCATTGCAGCAGAACCCCTTCTCCTTCATTAACGCTCTGCTTGTAAATTTGCAAATAAACCAAAGAATACAGCAATTGTCAGTCTCCATTGCCTTTTCATCTAAATGGAGCTAAAGGTGCAAAGCAATGCCCTCGGAACTCTAGACCACGAAGAAGAATAATAAGAAGAATAAGAAGATGATGATGATATTGGATTTATATCTCGCCCTCCACTCCGAATCTCAGAGCGGCTCACAATCTCCTTTATCTTCCTCTCCCACAACAGACAGCCTGTGAGGTGGGTGGGGCTGAGAGGGCTCTCATAAAAGCTGCCCTTTTAAGGACAACCTCTGCCAGAGCTATGGTTGACACAAGGCCATTCCAGCAGGTGCAAGTGGAGGAGTGGGGAATCAAACCCAGTTTTCCCAGATAAGAGTCTGCACACTCTTTGGGAAGTGAGGAGAGTACACTTTGGTGGGCCCAAGAGGACAAGTCGAAGAACACTTGTATTGCTGAATGCTGGAAATGGGAAACAGCAGAAGCAATGTTATTTTGGGCCTGATACTTTTCAATATTTTTATCCATGATCTGGATGAGGGTGTGGAGGGGCTACTCATTAAATTTGCAGATGACACCAAATTGAGAGGAGCAGCAAATACTCCAGAAGATGCAATTAGAATTCAACAAGATCTGAACATGCTGGAAAAGTGGGCAGAAGTGAACAAGATGCAGTTTAACAAGGATAAGTTTAACAAGGATAACAGCCAGACTGCTGTTAGGGCTCCAAAAGTCGGAGCACATACAGCCGGGGCTGCGTGAACTGCACTGGCTGCCAGTTATATACCGGATTCGTTACAAAGTGCTGGTCATTACCTTTAAAGCCCTATATGGCTGAGGACCTGCCTACCTTAGGGACCGTCTCTCCCCGTACGAACCCCAGAGAGCACTGAGGTCAGCAGGGAAGAACCTGCTGACTATTCCTGGGCCAAAAGATGTAAAACTCCCGAGCACCCGTACTCGGGCTTTCTCCGTTATGGCTCCACAGCTATGGAATCAGCTTCCAGAAGAAATGCAGGCCCTGCGGGACTTTTAACAGTTCCGCAGGGCCTGCAAGACCGTCCTCTTTCGAATGGCCTTCACTGACTAAAACTGCTAAGTAAACTCACCATCTGTATAATAGCACCAACATATTAATGTTAATTTTATTGTTTTTAGAATTTTAACAGTTTTTAATTAATTGTAGGTTTATGTTGTTAGTTATAACACAATGTATGTATTGAATTCCTGTTGTTAGCCGCCCTGAGCCTGCTTCGGTGGGGAGGGCAGGCTATAAATAAAATGTGATGATGATGATAAGTGCAGAGTTCTACATCTCGGTAACAAAAATGAGGAACACACATACTGGGTGGGGGATATACTGCTGGGTAGCAGTATGTATGAACAAGATCTTGGGGTATGGGTGGAAACATTAGTTAAATATGACCAGCCAGTGTGATGCAGCAACAAAAGAGGCAAATGCCACCTTGTGGTAAATCAACAGAGGCATAACATCCAGATCACAAGTTGTCATTGTTCCGCTGTAAACTGCATTCCACACCTGGAGCATTTGTGCGGTTCGCGAGGCCTCGTTTCAAGAAGGATGTGGACAGAATGGAGCAGGTGCAGAGGAGAGCAACAGGGATGATCAGGGAGAAATGTCAACTGAGGGGTGACATGATAGAGGTTTACAAGGTTATGCATGGGATAGAGAAGGTAGAGAAAGAAGTACTTTTCTCCCTTTCTCACAATACGAGAACTCGTGGACATTCAATGAACAGATAGAAGGAAGTACTTCTTCACCCAAAGGGTGATGAACACATGGAATTCACTGCCACAGGAGGTGGTGATGGCTGTCAGCATAGACAGCTTCAAGAGGGGATTGGATAAACATATGGAGCAGAGGTCCATCAGTGGCTAATAGCCACATCATAGAATCATAGAGCTGGAAGGGTCATCTAGTCCAACCCCCTGCACAATGCAGGGAACTCACAAACACTTTCCCCTAAATTCACAGGATCTTCATTACTGTCAGATGGCCATCTAGCCTCTGTTAAAAAAACCTCCAAGGAAGGAGAACCCACCACCTCCCGAGGAAGCCTGTTCCACTGAGGAATCCCTCTAACGGTCAGGAAGTTCTTTCTAATGTTGAGCCGAAAACACCATATTGATGGAACTCTGTCTGGGGCAGTGAGGCTCTGTATTCTTGGTGCTTGGGAGGGGGGGGCAACAGTGAGAGGACTTCTAATGTCCTGGCCCCACTGGTGGACCTCCTGACGGCACCTGGGTTTTTTGTCTACTGTGTGATGCAGAGTGTTGGACTGGGTGAGCCATTGGCCTGATCCAGCATGGCTTCTCTTATGTTCTTACGACTTGGAGACCAAGCCTTATGAGGACAGGCTGGTGGTCTTTAAAATGTTCACTCTGGAGGAGAGGAGGTTGAGGAGGGACATGATTACTCTCTACAAGTATTTGAAGGACTGTCACTTGAGGAGGGCAGGGGACTGTTTCTATTGGCAGCAGATGAGAGGGTTTAAATTAAGGGTGGGAAGGTATCGAATGGATACTGAGAAAAAGGTTTTTACAATGAGAGATGTTCAGCAGTGGAATATGCTGCCGAGGGAGGTGGTGAGCGGAGGTGGTGAGCTTCCCGTCACTGGCAATCTTTAAGCAGTGGCTGAATGAACACTTTTCAGGGGTGCTGTAAACTGAACAGGGGGTTGGACTAATGGCCTGTATGGCACCTTCCAACTCTATGATTCAATAATTCTAAAGACATTTACACCTTGCTTTATCCAGATTGGGTTTCCAAAAAGCTTACATTTATAACATTCATTGCGGACAAGAATCTGGTGTCAACATAGATGGCAGGTAGAGATGGTCATGGGACATTCATAGGTCACTCTCCCAGTTTCATTTTTAACTTTCTAAATTATATTTTGTGTCTCTCTCGCTATGTCTTGCCTGACCCCCCTATCCTTCTATGTATGTCTAAATGAAGCCACTGGTGGGCAAGCATGCAGTGGGCTCCCCCTGCCCTCCATTCCTACGCAAAGTAAGAAACTTCACCAAATGCTGAAGAATCTATTGGGGCTTGACAGGATACTGAGAAGTTGGGGACTGCCAGTTGCTAGACATGATGTTCGATGCTGGTCCTTCACTCTCACTCCTGCCTTCCAGCAGCTGCTGGTTTCTAATGTTACGGATTGATTGAAAGCTTTTACACATCACCTCTCTCCAAAAGATCCCAAGAACACAATGGATGCGGAAGCCCAACTGGCATCCATGCCAATTTTAAAGCATTTAATTAAAAAAACAAAAACAAAAACAAAACAGAATAAGAATGCACAAGGAAGTAGCCCATTCAGTTGTTTAAGTTCACTGATCCTCCAGCAAAAGAAATGTTCTGATTTTGCAAAAGGTCCATTCAAATGAGACAACTTTACAACTTCTCCTAGCAGTCATCCAAGATGAGGCCTTCCTAACCACTTCATGCAGGCCATTTCATAAAGTTGGGGTCGTGACTGGAAAAGCACAGATTTGGGGTGTGGTGGATGATCTTAGCCAAGCCAGCAGGAGATGCACTTTATGGTGACCCTGCCTCAAGAGAACATCCTGGAACAGCACCCACATGAAAACAAACTGACTGCTATGGATGCCCTTCCTCAGGAAAGGCCTAGGACAGGGGTGACCAAACTGTGGCTTCATTAGGGTTTGTAGAATCTTTCGGGCTCAAGTGCCGTGTTCTACTGGAGAAAGTTTTTCTTCCAGACGTTTCGTTCTCGGCTGCGGAGAACATCCTCAGTGGCGTTGCAGCCGGAGCAGGCGCTCTGACCTTCTTGGCTGCTGTGCATTGAGTGATTGACCCCTCCAGCCTAGAAATAGCAGCTCTCCAACAGCCCTGGCCTCACTCAATGCACAGCAGCCAAGAAGGTCAGAGTGCCGGCTCCGGCTGCAACACCACTGAGGATGTTCTCCACAGCTGAGAATGAAACGTCTGGAAGAAAAAACTTTCTCCAGTAGAACACGGCACTTGAGCCCGAAAGATTCTACAACCCTAATGATGTTACCAGCCGTGAAAACCTGAAATCTTTGACAAACTGTGGATCTTTCACACATATTGTGTGGGTCTCTAAGCCCCCACCACCCCATCAGTTGGCTTGGAGCAGGCATTTCTCTCTTTAAATCACTTCTCCAAGTGAAGGCAGCTGGAAGCTTGGAGAATGCATTTAAAGTTAAAATTTATTTCTTTCCAGCTCTCCCTCCCTCTGCCATCTATTTCCTTCCTTCCTTCCTTCCTTCCTTCCTTCCTTCCTTCCTTCCTTCCTTCCTTCCTTCCTTCCTTCCTTCCTTCCTTCCTTCCTTCCTTCCTTCCTTCCTTCCTTCCTTCCTTCCTTCCTCCCTCCCTCCCTCCCTCCCTCTCTCTCAAACATCTGATGTTTGTGTCTTACAACTCTCAAACATCTGACATTTGTTCTATGTGGCTCTTACATTAAGCAAGTTTGGCCATCCCTGGTCTAGGATCTGTTACATATATGCAGGGCTTTTTTGGTAGAAAAAGCCCAGCAGGAACTCATTGGCATATTAGGCCACACCTCTGACATCAGCATTGTTTCACACAGGGCTTTTTTTTCTAGAAGAAGCCATCAGGAGCTCATTTGCATTTTAGGTCACACACCCCGATGCCAAGCCAACCGGAGCTTGGTTCCTGTGCGTTCCTGCTCAAAAAAAAGCCCTGCATATATGAATATCTACATTTGCCTTCTATCAAGCCAGACCATTGGTCAATCAGTACTGTCTACTTGGAGTGAGAGTAGAGCAAGATTCAAAATGTGGAATGGTTTAGTATAGCTTGATCTTGTCAAATTTTGGAAGCTAAGCTGGGCCAGTACTTGAATTGGAGACCACAAAGCAATGTTTTGTAGAGGAAGGCTCTCTGTAAGATAATTTTATTCCACATTAAGATTCTTTAAATTATATTCCAATCCCTCCAAAACTGGCCTTTTTATTGGACAATAAATGTACAAAGATTGCTTACTTTTATCCATTTAGTTAATGCTAGTTGGAAAAGATAACCATTAATCTTGTTCCCTTTTTTCACCCTTCCATTTGGCGTGGAAGACATTACCATACAGTTTTGAAAATGGTTTCTGTGTCAAAAGGGAGCCTGTTACTAAATCCTAATCTTGTTTTTATGTTGAATTCATTTCTGCTACAATTTTATGTTGTAATCTGGAGTTTACATATAAGCGACTGTGGAAACGAACTAATAAATTGACATCCGGGAAAGGGACTAGCGTATTTTGAAGATGGTTAAAGTCTGTATTGAATACGTTCAGTGAAATATCCCTTCCTAATTTCTTGACATTATTCAATTTGTATTTATTTATGTCGGATTTTATGTCCCCTCGCTATTCTGCCATGCAGGCATTCATGGCAGCTAACAATCAAACATCTGAAACAACAAGGCATCCAACGGTGACAGATATGAATATCCAGCAATGAAATTGCACAGTGAAACCATCCAATGGGGAGAAGCCATGGCTCAGTGGCAGAACATCAGCCTGGCATGCAGGAAGCTCCAAGATCAACCCCCGCATGGGATATGGTTGACTTGCGCAGGAGTGTCTGGTCGGGAATAATCTGGTCCATTTTGAATCGGCCCAATGTGGGATGCCTCTCGTGCGCCTGAAGCTGCCAATCTGTACCCAGCCTCCATGAAGATTTTTTTTTTTTTTTTTTACTCTGGGATGTCCAAGATAGCCCAGTGCTCATATTCCATATTCTGAACCCGCTGTAGTCTCTAAGCAGTCTTCAAAAACAATCTGATGCACATGACATTAGTACAACAGTCAAGCTTGTGTGTTGTCCTAAGCATGGATAACAATAGCAGTTCTCTGCTTAGGAAGACCCACAACTCATGCACCTAACCACAGTTTGGAAGGAACTTTGTAAGACGGATGCAAGTGTCTGGTCATAAAGTCGGATTTAGAAGTACTCCACAAACTGAGCCCATGATCCCTAAGCCTTGTTGGGCAAAGGCCTTACCTGGGTCTACCCACTTTCTAAGAAGACTTGGTGGGCAGCAGGAAAGGTACTGGCAGATGCCATGGCACCCATGAATATCACTTTGGAGATCTCTGCCCAATCCCCTGTCTATGGAATGGAAAGAACAATGTTGACGTATCTTATGGGTGGCATATTCTTACAGAGTCTTTGTAAGGATTTATGTGATGCACTTTGCATGCTGGGAGTATTATTAAAGAAGCAGATATTGGATTTATATCCCGCCCTCCACTCAGAGTTTCAGAGCGGCTCACAATCTCCTTTATCTTCCTCCCCCACAACAGACACCCTGTGAGGTGGGTGGGGCTGAGAAGACACTCACAGCAGCTGCCCTTTCAAGGACAACCTCTGCCAGAGCTGTGGCTGACCCAAGGCCATTTCAGCAGGTGCAAATGGAGGAGTGGGGAATCAAACCTGGTTCTCCCAGATAAGAGTCTACACACTTAACCACTACACCAAACTGGCTCTCTAACCTAGCAATGGCTATTTCATGCCACAGAGAGCCAGTCTGGTGTAGGGTTTAAGTGTGTGGACTCTAATCTGGGAGAACCAGGTCTTTCCCCAATCCTCCTTCACATGCACCTGCTGAGTTACTTCAGGTCAGCCACAGTTCTCTCAGAGCAGTTCTCTCAGAGCTCTCTCAGCCCCACCTGCCTCTTAGTGTGTCTATTGTGGGGAGAGGAAGGGAAGGAGATTATAAAACCATCTGAGACTCTGAGTGAAAGATGGAGTATAAATCCAATCTTCTCCTCCCCCTTCTCCATTTCCCCCTCTACATTAGGGGTGCCTGTATTTTTCAGTAAGAGAAATCACACATGTAAATTGTTCATGATCAAACTGGCTATTTGTTATTTCCTCACAAAAGTATTTTTTCTTTCCTCACGAAAGTAAGAGAACTCAATGGAGTTTCCATGAAACATTTCAGCACATGGACTAATAAGGCAGCCCAACACAAACAATTTAAGAGCACCTAAAAAGCATTTAAGCATGACAAGAGTCCTCACCCAACCAGCCAATATTCATTCAATGACTGGTCAATTTCACTTAAAAGCCTTCCTAAGCAAAATGGACTTCTATCACTGATCCTCAATGCGAGGCTCAGGGGCATCCTGACACCTGTCAATATGTTTTGTGCTGCCCATTTCCTGCTCCCCGCAGAGCAAAGAGCCACCCCCTGTTACCTTAGTGCAAGAGGTGCTTCAGAAGAGGCCATGAGACATCACATTTACATCTACTAGGAGCCCCTACTTGGAAACAGCTTCCTCCATCACAGGAGGATGCTTGGATCAGTAGCCATTTTGGTAACCGTGGTAGCCATTTTGTGGTGGAACCCCTTCCCTGTTCTCTCTAAAGTGCTTACAGATCCAGTAAGATCGGGAGGCCCACTTTTCACCATTCCCTAGGGTTCCCAGCTCTAGATCATGGAGGGGAGGGAGCTCAGCACAGTATAATGCCAGAGAGCCAACCCTCCAAAGCAGCCATTTTCTCCCAGAGGAACTGATCTTGATCATCTGTAAACCAATCATAACAGTGGGAACTCTTCAGGTGCCATCTGGAAGTTGGCAACCCTACCATTATCTGAACAGAGGCAGGGATGGAGCTGCTCAGACCTCTGCCAGTGGCAGCGTGTTCGAGAGTTCGAGCACAAATACTGATGAGACACCACTAACCTCTCCCAAATGGGAGACCAATAAAAAGCAAGTGTTGGGCAGATACTGCCAGGGCTTTTTCTGTAGCAGGATCTCCTTTGCATATTAGACTCGTGATATACTGCTCATGATTTCGTTGAGGGTGCTGTCTGAGCATCGTTTTGCTCTGAAGTCTCTTCTGTAAGCTATGTCTTGATCTAAAGGAGCACCTACATGAAGGAAAGAAAGGTCCCCAGTGCAAGCACCGGGGTGAAGTTGCTTTCACAATGTTTTCACGGCAGACTTTTTATGGGGTGGTTGGCCATTGCCTTCCCCAGTCATCTACACTTTCCCCCCAGCAAGCTGGGGACTCCTTTGACTGACCTCGGAAGGATGGAAGGCTGAGTCAACCTCAAGCCAGCTACCTGAAAACCCAGCTTCTGCAACTCAAACTACAAGTGATCTGTGTACTTAAGAAGTATAGAAGTACAAGTATGATGTACCTATGGGACTGTCTCCTCCATTACATCCCTGGAAGATGTACTCCTTAGCAGGGTTTTTTTTGTAGCAGGAACTCCTTTGCATATTAGGCCACACCCCCTAATTGTAGTCAATCCTCCAAGAACTTACAGGGCTCTTCGGGGGGGGGGTGTAGAAAAAGTGCAGCAGGAACTCATTTGGCATGTAAGGCTATAACCTTGACATCACCATTGTTTTTGTTTTTAAAAAGCCCAGCAGGAACTCATTTGCATATTAGGCTGCGTCTCCTGACACCAAGCCAGATAGAACTGTGTTCCTGTGCGTTCCTGCTCAGAAAAGGCCCTGGGGCTCTTAGCACAGGGCCTACTGTAAGCTCCAGGAGGATTGGCTACATCAGGGGTGTGTGGCCTAATATGCAAAGGAGTTCCTGCTACAAAAAAGCCCTGCTTCTTAGACAACAACTTGCTGGTGGTCCCCGGCCCTAAAGACATCCAGCTGTCTTCGACTAGGGCTACGGCCATCTCAGCCCTGACTCCAACATGGTGGAACTCTCCGCCAAATACCATCAAGTCCTTGCAGGATCTGCTGCAATTTCGCAGGGCCTGCAAAGCAAAGCTGTTCTGCCAGCCTTTTGTTGTTGTTGTTGAGGACAGCAACAGATTACATCTGCCTGGCACCCTTCTATAGTTTGGTGTAGTGGTTAAGTGTGCGGACTCTTATCTGGGAGAACCAGGTTTGATTCCCCACTCCTCCACTTGCAGCTGCTGGCATGGCCTTGGGTCAGCCATAGCTCTGGCAGAGGTTGTCCTTGAAAGGGCAGCTGCTGTGAGAGCCCTCTCCAGCCCCACCCACCTCACAGGGTGTCTGTTGTGGGGGAGGGAGATAAAGGAGATAAAGGAGATTGTGAGCTGCTCTGAGACTCTTGAGTAGAGGGCAGAATATAAATCCAATGTCATCGTCTTCTTCTTCTACTTCCACCTATTTTGCCCTCTTCTCACCTACTGGTAAATGTAGCCAGCAGTCGGAATGGGGGTTATCTATTACTCACCATCAGATTGTCAAAATGTTCTGTAAACTGATCTTAACTGGTTTAATTTTGGTGTGGCTTACTATATCCTGCACATCACCCAGAGCCCTGCAATAGCAGGGGTTGGTGATTTATAAATACAATAAATCACCATTAAAGACTGAGCTTCTCCTATAGGGTTGCCAAGTCCCCAGCTTCCCATAGTGGAAGTGACGTTATCAAAATGGCTGCGCCTGTGCATGGGCCGCTCTAGGCATTTCCGAGAAAACTATGGTTTTCCCAGACGCTTTAGCCATTTGGGAGGTGAAAACTCCATGGTAACTATGGTACCATAGAGTTTTCCCTCCCAAATGGCTAGACCATTTTGACAATGTCACTTCCGGGTGACATCATCATGCCAGCGATGTAGGGGGAGGTTTCCCCCACCGGCCCAATGTGGGCCGGCGGGTTGGGAACCTCCCGAGCAAGGATTCCCTGCCTGGACTGGGGGCTTGGCTGCCATATTCTCCTATTGCTCCCCTCCCCCTTGGTACAAAGTTTAGATGCCTTATCAAGAAATGGCTGTGTAAACTGCTTTGGGGACAGCTGCTGAAGGGCTGCCACCAAAGAGCAGGGGATCCTCTGAGGGAGCCAAGGCCCAGAATCTCTGCTTTGGTGAGGGAAACCCCAAGTGACATTTAGCCAGGGGTAAAATTCTAGCAGGAGCTCCTTTGCATATTAGGTCACATGCCCCTGATGTAGCCAATCCTCCAAGAGCTTACAAGGCTCATTTTGTAAGCTCTTGGAGGATTGGCTATATCAGAGGCGTGTGGCCTAATAGGCAAAGGAGCTCCTGCTAGAATTCCACCCCTGCATTTAGCAAGGTATGACTGCTCTATCCAATGTTTTCCATGAGAGGGTGTCTATCTACCTACCGACCTTTGTTGCAGATAGCCAATAGACCAGGGGTGGCCAAACTGTGGCTCAGAAGCCACAGGTGGCTCTTTCGCACATATTGTGTGGCTCTTGAGGCCCCCATCACCACCACCCTGTCGGTCGGCTTGGAGAAGGCATTTGTTTCTTTAAATCACTTTTCCAAGCCAAGCCAGCTGGTGGCTTGGAGAAGGCATTTAAAGTTAAAGTTGCTTTCTTTCCACCTCTCCCTCCCTCCCTCCCCCCCTTCCTTCCTTCCTTCCTTCCTTCCTTCCTTCCTTCCTTCCTTCCTTCCTTCCTTCCTTCCTTCCTTCCTTCCTTCCTTCCTTCCTTCCTTCCTGTCTTGTGGCTCCCAAACATCTGATGTTCATGTCTTGTGGTTCTGACATTTATTCTATGTGGCTCTAACGTTAAGCAAGTTTGGCCACCCCGGCAATAGACCCAGCTGTGGTGCAGTGGTTCAGAATGGCGGGTTCTAATCTGGACAAAGTGGGTTTGATTCCCCATTCCTCCTCCATGTTCAGCCAGCTGGGTGACCTTGGGCCAGCACAGCTCTCTCAGAGCTCTCTCAGCCCCACTTATCTCACAGGATGTCTGCTGTAGAGAGAGGAAGGAAAGGAGATTGTAAGTCACTCTGAGAATCAGAGTGAAGGGTAGGTTATAAATTCAGTCTCCCCCCCCCCCCTTTTTTTATATTCTACTCACCTTCCACAGAGCTCTGGCTCTCCCCTCCGTTATTTTGTCCTCACAACAATCCAATGAGGTTAAGCTGACGGACAGCAAAGATCACCATATGAGCTTCATGTCTGAGCAGGGATTTGAACCTTCATCTCTCCAGTCCCTGTCACCATACTGACTGTCCAAGGTAGGGTTGCCAAATCCACTTCAAGAAATATCTGGGGAATTTAGGGGTGGAGACAGGAGACTTTGGGGGTGGAGCCAGGAGGAAGGGTGGGACAAGCACGATTGAACTCCAAAAAGAGTTCTGGCCATCACATTGAAAGGGACCGCATGCCTTTTAAATGCCTTCCCTCCATTGGAAATAATGGATAGGGGCACCTCTTTTGGGGGCACATAGAATTAGACCCCCTGGTCCAATCCTTTTGAAACTTGGAGGGTGTTTTGAGGAGAGGGACAAGATGCTGTGCGGCAAGTTTGGTACATCTACCTCAAAAAAACAGCAACCCCCCCCCCCCCGAGCCCCAGATACCTGCCAATCTATTCTCCATTATTCCCTAAGGGAATCAGTCTTCATAGCAAACAATGGAGTGTGCAGCAGGCATTTCCCCTGCCCCTCCCCACCCCCCATTCTAATGGCCCTGAAGCGGGGGTAGGGCCTCCAAACTGGGGAATCCCCTGCCCCCACCTGGGGATTGGCAGCCCTAGTCCAAGGGTTGCCAGGCCTTTGCCTGAAACCCCCAAAGGCTTTTTTATTTGGGGGGGTGGGTGGAATGTTGTGGTATGCAGCAATGCCCCGTCTTCAGTGAGAAAGGCACACTATAAATAATACACACAAAAATTAGTAAGTAGAGACCCAGAAGTGACATCACTGCATCAAGAGGGAATTCCTAGAGCACCACTCACCATGGTGATATCATGTTGCCCTTTTACCCATCCCCCTTCCATTATCCCATTGGCCAAATGCAGAGGATGAGAAGAGTGGGCAGGGGTTCATCCACAATTAGTGCATACCTGACAGTCATACAACCTTAACTCTCACTGAGGTCTAGGGCTCAGTAGGGACATGTTGGTTATAGTCGGCCATATTTTCAGTGGTTGCTCCAGTGCCTATATCAAAGGCTCCCGGCCTCGTTGAGCCTGTGAGCATTTTTGGATTTGAAGAACAGGTGGTGGGTACTACCATAAAATGGCTGCCATGGGGAAGGCAGGTGGAGCAAACCACAAAATGGCTGCCACAGGGCAACTCACAGACTCCTGGGAGGTTCCCAGCCAAGCATCCTCCTATGGTACATGCAGCAGTTCCCAGAGGGGTGCTCTCTGGAGAACGTGCTGTTCACCGGGCTCTTCTGAAGCATCTCCTTCCAGTGAAATCGAGGAAGGCCAAGACTTGCCTTTGCTGAAGCAATGCTTTTTGGGGGGAAAGAAGTGGGCACCACTGAGGACATCTTTGGGTGTCACATCAGGGATCACCCAGCATACATGGTCTTCCCACTGAGTGTGCATTATGACTAGGAACAGAGGGCTGCCAACTCTGGGTTAGCAAAGACTTGGAGATTTGGAGGTTAGAACCTGGAGAGAGGAAGGTTTGGGGAAGGAAAGGACCTCAGCAGGGCACAAAGCAGACATCTTCTCCAGGGGAACTGATCTGTATCATCTGGAGGTCAGTTGTCAAACCAGGAGTCTTCCAGAGGTCTCATCTGGAGGCTGGCAACCCTAAATGAACCTGTTGAACCATCTTATCCTAGAAATTGTCCCCCCCACCCCCCGCCAATAGCTCTGTTCTGACATTTTTTCCAGTGTGGTAGCATGTGCCTTTGACTGGACAGCTCAATGTGTGTGTTCTAATGCAGCCTTATCCTTTTGACTGATAGCTTCCTGAGCCTTGGGAATGATGCGCCTATTTAAGGCAACCTTTTTTTGTAAAAAGAAAAAATCTAATTTCCTTTCAGTTGCACATTGTTGACTCATGTTCAGCTCATTATTCACCAGTTTGCTCTTCCTGTGTTGTACATATGTGGGAGGGAAAAAATGTGAGTCTATCTTTGTTCAGAGAATTAAGATAATAAGAACATCAGAAGAACCCTGGCAGATCAGATCAAAGAGTCTCTCTAGTTCAGGTTCTTGAGGGGCTAACTTGATGCTCCTGGAACGATACAGCAAAAGACAAACACAATAATGAAGGGGTTGGAACATCTTTCCAGTAAGGAAAGGCTCAAGGGTTTGAGCTTTTCATTTACGAAACAAGGCTATTAAGATAGCAGAATGTGATATAACTTAATAGCATTATGCATTTTCCTCCTTCTCCTCGAGTACCAGAATTTGGGCAGCACCCAAATGTGTAGTAGATTCAGGACAGACAGAAGAATGTATTTCTTCCTGGAACATAAAATTGATTTGTGGAACTCAGTGTCACAGGATGTGCTGAAGACTCTAGGCTTTTTAAAGAGGGGACTGGATAAACATATGGAGCAGAGGCCTGTCAGTGGCTATTAGCCACAGTGTATTGATGGAACTCTCTGTCTGGGGCAGTGATGCTCTGTATTCTTGGTGCTTAGGTGGGAGGGCAACAGTGGGAGGGCTTCTAGTGTCCTGGCCCCACTGATGGACCCCCTGATGGCACCTGGGTTTTTTTAGGCCACTGTGTGACAGAGAGTGTTGCACTGGATGGGCCATTGGCCTGATCCAACATGGCTTCTCTTATGTTCTTAAAGGATTTCTAAAGGATTCTCTTGGCTTGACTTCGCGAACGAAGTTTTAAGAAGGGTGCAGTAGTCCACGTCTGCTGCAGGCTCGCTGGTGGCTGACAAGACCAATGCGGGACAGGCAGATCCGGCCACAGTGGCTGCAGGGAAAAGTCTGATTTGGGGTATTCTGAAGTGTAAGGACTTCTCTGGTGTCTCTGGTGCCCAAGGTCAAATTAATTCATGCCGCAGTATTCCTCATGACTATGTAAGGGGATGAAAGTTGGACAAAGAAGAAAGCTGACAGGAAGAAAGTAGATTCCTTTGAAATGTGGTGTTAGAGGAGAGTTTTACGGATACCCTGGACCACCAAAAAGGCAAATGAGTGGGTTCTAGATCAAACCTAGCCTAAACTCTCCCTAGAAGCTAAAATAACTAAACTGAGGCTATGGTACTTGGGTCACATTGGCTGATTCCAGACTGCTGGCTCAGGGCGACAGCATGCTGACCTGGAAGTGAGCTGGTGGAAACTGGAGTGCCCCAGAGTGTCCAGATGGCCCGCAGAACAGAGATGGGCTGCGGGTGCCCCAGGGAGCATCCAGAGCACTCATGCACCTTTTCTGCTGCTCCCTGGGTGCTTTCCAGTCATCCAGATGGCTGAGGTGCCCCAGCAATTAGGTACCACTTTGCAAGTGGTGCCTTTTTGAGTCAGCTCCAGGTGAGTCAGGGATCGGTTGGGGGCAGGAGCAGAATGGCAGGCAGATGTGCACATTTGAACATAAGAACATAAGAGAAGCCATGTTGGATCAGGCCAACGGCCCATCAAGTCCAACCCTCTGTGTCACACAGTGGCAAAAAAATGTTATATACACACATACACTGTGGCTAATAGCCACTGATGGACCTGTGCTCCATATTTTTATCTAAACCCCTCTTGAAGGTGGCTATACTTGTGGCCGCCACCACCTCCTGTGGCAGTGAATTCCACATGTTAATCACCCTTTGGGTGAAGAAGTACTTCCTTTTATCCATTTTAACCTGTCTGCTCAGCAATTTCATCGAATGCCCACGAGTTCTTGTATTGTGAGAAAGGGAGAAAAGTACTTCTTTCTGTACTTTCTCCATTCCATGCATTATCTTGTAAACCTCTATCATGTCACCCCGCAGTCGACGTTTCTCCAAGCTAAAGAGTCCCAAGCGTTTCAACCTTTCTCCATAGGGAAAGTGCTCCAGCCCTTTAATCATTCTAGTTGCCCTTCTCTGCACCTTCTCTAATGCTATAATATCCTTTTTGAGGTGCGGCGACCAGAACTGCACACAGTACTCCAAATGAGACCGCACCATCGATTTATACAGGGGCATTATGATACTGGCTGATTTGTTTTCAATTCCCTTCCTAATAATTCCCAGCATGGCGTTGGCCTTTTTTATTGCAAACGCACACTGTCTTGACACTTTCAGTGAGTTATCTATCATGACCCCAAGATCTCTCTCTTGGTCAGTCTCTGCCAGTTCACACCCCATCAACTTGTATTTGTAGCTGGGATTCTTAGCCCCAATGTGCATTACTCTGCACTTGGCCACATTGAACCGCATCTGCCACGTTGACGCCCACTCACCCAGCCTCAACAGATCCCTTTGGAGTTCCTCACAATCCTCTCTGGTTCTCACCACCCTGAACAATTTAGTGTCATCCGCAAACTTGGCCACTTCACTGCTCACTCCCAACTCTAAATCATTTATGAACAAGTTAAAGAGCATGGGACCCAGTACCGAGCCCTGCGGCACCCCACTGCTTACCGTCCTCCACTGCGAAGACTGCCCATTTATACTGACTCTCTGCTTCCTATTACTCAGCCAGTTTTTGATCCACAAGAGGACCTGTCCTTTTACTCCATGATTCTCAAGCTTTCTAAGGAGCCTTTGATGAGGAACTTTATCAAAAGCTTTCTGGAAGTCAAGGTAAACAACATCTATCGGGTCTCCTTTGTCCACATGTTTGTTCACCCCCTCAAAGAAATGCAACAGGTTAGTGAGGCAAGATCTTCCCTTGCAGAACCCATGCTGAGTCTTCCTCAATAGCCCGTGTTCATCAATGTGCCTACTCATTCTGTCCTTGATAATGGTTTCTACCAACTTTCCCGGTATTGAAGTCAGACTGACTGGCCTGTAATTTCCCGGATCTCCTCTGGAACCTTTTTTAAAGATGGGGGTGACATTTGCTACCTTCCAGTCCTCAGGAACGGAGGCAGATTTCAATGAAAGATTACAGATTTTTGTTAGAAGATCCACAAGTTCAACTTTGAGTTCTTTCAGAACTCTCGGATGTATTCCATCCGGACCCGGTGACTTATTAGTTTTTAATTTGTCTATCAGTTGTAGGACCTCCTCATTTGTCACCTCAATCTGACTCAGGTCTTTCAACACCCCTTCCAAAATTAGTGGTTCTGGGGCGGGCAAAAAGTTCTCGTCTTCCACAGTGAAGACGGAGGCAAAAAATTCATTTAGCTTCTCAGCCATTTCCCTATCCTCCTTCAGTAATCCTTTTACCCCATGGTCATCCAAGGGCCCCACTGCCTCCCTGGCTGGTTTTCTACTTATAATATATTTGAAGAATATATTTGAACATCCTTTTTTCATGTGCTCGCCTGCTGTCCCTGGTACAGCTGAAACTGCCCATCTGAACCCAGCCATTGTTGATGTAGTAGAAGGCAGTAGGAGAAGACTTCCTTCAGGAACTCATTCTTCACCTTTGCAATTATGGTAAGAACATCAGAAGGGCCCTTCTGAATTCGACTCAGGTAGTCAACCACATGTTTCTAGGAAGCCCATAAGCAGGGCATAAAAGCAACTGTCTTCCCCCATTCTTTGCCCCCCCCCCAAAAAAAAAAATTGGAATTCACAGGTATATTGCTTCTGTACAAGGCGGTACCATTCTTAGGTAGCATAGAAGTGCTGTAATAGACCATGAATTCATCTAATCCTTTATAGCAATATTAGTGTTGCCTTGCAGGAACAGATGCAAATATTCATCTGGTCTAGTATTCTTTCTCCAAAAGTGGTCAGTCAGATGCTTTCAAGAAGTCCTCAACTGGGGCAGGAACAAAACAGCCCTCCCCTGAAATTTTCCACTCAGGAACTGGTGCCTTAAAGGTATGCTGCCTCTGAAAGTGGAGGCTCCATTCCACTTCAATGGCTAACGGCTGTTAATAACCTGATCCTCTACAACTGATTCTGATTCTCACAAAAGTGCTTGTAGGTCATGCCAAAGCTTCATCTTCCTTTATCCCATGCCTTTACACCACCCATTTTTATCCCACCCTTCCCTCACTAGATGATTCTCTGCTTCACCACAACCCCATGAGATAGGTTAGGCTAATAGACAGAGAGTATCCTGGCTTCCAGTCAGTCACCCAGTCACGTTCATGCTTATTGGCAACTGAACCCAGATCATAGTCCAATACTCTAACCACTCCAGGACAAATCACTCCAGATGGCTCCCAAAATAAACAGTTTTAAAGGGGATTCGATAGATTCATGGAGGATAAGTCTATCAATGGCTATTAGCCATGGTGGCTGAGGGGAACCTCCACATTCAGGTCCTTTGAATCCCAGAGCCAGGAGACAACATCAGGGGAAGGCCTCGGCCTCTCTGCCCTCTTGCTGGCCCACCAGAAGAACTGGTTGGCCACTGTGTGAGACAAGATGCTGGACTAGATGTACCGTTGGTCTGATCCAGCAGGGCTATTCTTATGTTCTTATGAAGGCCTTGGCCCCTATGCCTTGTTGTTGGCTCTCCAGAAGAACTGGTTGGCCATTGTGTGAGACAAGATGCTGGACTAGATGGACCATTGGTCTCATCCAGCAGGGATCTTCTTATGTTCTCATGAAGCCCTTGGCCTCTATGCCCTGTTGTTGGCTCTCTAGAGGAATTGGTTGACCATTGTGTGAGACAAGATGCTGGACTAGATGGACCACTGGTCTGATTCAGGGTTCTTATGTTCTTATACTATGTTGGATCTATCAATTGGCTAGCTTGACCCTTCCAGGAAACTCCCAAGTCATTTTTTTAAAAAAACAATTATGTCAGACAAGATGCCAAATGGGTAAATATTTGGTTTTTGTTGCCTGTGAAAAGGAAGAGGAAGAATCAGCGTCAGCAGGGGAATGTGACCCTGGAGTTGTTTGTGGTCTGAATCAACAACGTCTATGGCAAAGATACCAGCAGCAAGCTGTTGTGCAGCAGTGTGGGTTTCACACCAGAAGATAGAATCAGCAGGCCGACCTCAGGGAAATCACTCAGTGTGTGCTCACTTTACAGCTTGTAGGAAATAAATTGCACTGCCCCCTCCCCTCCCTTTTAAAGAAATTGATCCCCGTAAACATTTTTTTTTAAAGTTTCATTTTCTTTCTGGTCCCCGCCTTGTGTGTTGTTCCTATGTAGGCTGATAACACTTATCGTCTCTCTCTCTCTCTCTCTCCATAATTATAGGTCTCTTTGGAAAACTGGCTTCAGAGCAGAATTTTTGTTATTGGTTTTTAAAAGATTTTTTATTGGTTTCCAGCACCATTATCAGGGTTTTTTTTTCTTCTTAAAAGGTTGTCTGACCCGCCTCCATGACCCAATTGGTTATTGATTGTGACACTAAATGACACAATAGTGGGCCACAGGAGAGAGATGGCTGAACGTCAGCGAGGGATGAGACAATTTCACCCTGTTCCTTATTTTGCTGTTATTGCTTCAAAAGGTCTGTTCTAAGCTGCATTCCATTCCTCGTGAATTCTGCTTGAACAAGGAGAGTTTCTAAAATTACGTCCAGCATGTGCTGTTTGCTACATTTCAGTTCCTTCAGTTCATTTATTTCTCCTTCCTCTATATTTTCAGTGTGCAAACGGGTGCATTAATAAAACACAGCAAAAAAAAAAAAAAAGAACCTCTGATGAAATTGCATGTGGAGGTCCGTCAAGGTACTTTTTTGCATTGCATTTGACTTGCGAGTACAGGAGCCCTTGTGTATCAGAAAAACACCACACAGAAATGATCTGGGTGCAATGCAGCAATCATATCTGGGCCTGGGTCCAGATGGGCAGTTTGGTGTAGTGATTACATGCGCAGACTCTTACCTGAGGGAACTGGATTTGATTCCCCACTTCTCCACTTTCAGCTGCTGGAATGGCCTTGGGTCAGTAGGCTTCCCAACCCCCCCGCCCTGGCGGGAGACCTCTGAATTCGCAGCCTCATCCCCTGCTCTCCAAAAATCGGGAAGCGGGGTGTGTGTGTGTGGGGGGGAGAACATACCTGTAGGCTTCATGTTGTTGTAGAGCTCCTGAGCCATTTGTAAAATGTGTGCCCCATTAAGGCTGGGTAGGAAACAGGAAACAGGAAGGGCTTCGGAGAACGGCCCCTCCCTTTCTTTTGCTTTCGTTTTCACAGCAAGTAGAATTCTCCGGAAGAAGATCTAGTAAGTATTTGTGTGTGTGAGAGAGAGGGAGGGGGCAGGGGATTCCCTGGTTTGGAGGCCCTCCCCCCACTTTAGAAAGCATGGGCGGGGGAGGGAAATGTCTACTGGGTACTCTGTTATTCCTTATGGAGAACGATTCCCATAGGGAATAATAGGGAATTGATCCGTGGGTATTGGGGGCTCTGGGGGAGCTATTTTTTGAGGTAGAGGCACCAAATTTTTAGTATAGCATCTAGTGCCTCTCCCCAAAATACCCCCCAAGTTTCAAAACAATTGGACCCGAGGGTCAAATTCTATGAGCCCCAAAAGATGGTGCCCCTATCCTTAATTATTTCCTATGGAAGAAAGGCATTTAAAAAGGTGTGCTGTCCCTTTAAATGTGATGGCCAGAACTCCCTTGGAGTTCAATTATGCTTGTCACAGCCTTGTTCCTGGCTCCACCCCCAATGTCTCCTGGCTCTGCCCCCAAAGTCCCCAGATTTTTCTTTAATTGGACTTGGCAACCCTATGGGTCAGCCATAGCTCTTGTAGAAGTTGTCCTTGAAAGGGTAGCTGCTGTAAGAGCTCTCTCAGCCCCACATACTTCACAGGGTGTCTGTTGTGTGTGTGTGGGAAGGTAAAGGAGATTGTGACCACTCTGAGATTCAGAGTATAGAGCAGGATACAAATCCAATTTCTTCTTCTTCTTCTTCTTCTTCTTCTTCTTCTTCTTCTTCTTCTTCTTCTTCTTCTTCTTCTTCTTCTTCTTCTTCTTGTAAATTACTTTTTTTTGCAGTGTGTAATCAATGTACATATGTACTGTTAATGCAACAGAGGTGGGAAGATATAATGATACATTTCTTATTGTTGATGTGGACTGTTTTATTCTCTTCTATTGCTGTTTGTTTATCTTTATGTCCCTTAGGTTATGTTCTCCTTATAGCTTTATGTCTAATTTGGCCGTGAGCTAAAAGCCAGTGGATTAGAAGACAGGAGAGGAGGCATAGCTGAAAGAGCAAGCGGTGCTATCCTAGAGAGGGGAAGGTAGCTCCCCCTAGTAACATCATTACATAAAGGTAGATCTTCATGATTGATTGGTACAGAAGCTTTGATTAAGAAGAATTGCATGAACTTTTGTTCTCTGGAGGCAGAAAGACAATATAAAACAGCTAATTGGCAAAGAGACGAGGGTTTGATATGTTATCTGTCATTGACTTAATAGTTTCCAAGAGGCAAGAGAAGCTTCACTTGACCAGGTTTGCAATAGCGTTTCATCAACACAGGTGTGGTTCCATATGTACAAAGCGGGAGACGTATTGCATTTCAGCATTAGAGCTGGAACTGAGTTAAATGCTGGGATACCACAATTCTCCCTATCCAGATTTCTCCACTGAATTTGGATTTCCAAATTATCGGGTCTTTGAAGTGGAGAATTCTGATTAAGAATTATCAATTCATTTTTTTAAAAAAAAAAAAAGTTTTAAATTTGGTTTTGAGCACTGCAGATGCAACATTTGCTTTAACCTTCATTTCCTTTGCTTAATTCATAACTTTTCTCATCTGCTACATTACCAGGATGTGTGCAAACACTGCAAAAAAAGTAATTGAGATATGGTTATATTCTTCAGTTCATCATTATTTTGATGCAATCTTCTACTAATGCGCAAAAGCATTTTGTGAGCCTAAGCTGTAATGTTCCTTCATGTTAAGAGAGCCAGCTGCGGCATAGTGGTTAAGCCTGGCGGACTCTAATCTAGAAAACTGGATTTGAGGCCCCACTCCTCCAGTCATACCCTCTCAGCTAACCTGCCTCCCAAGGTTGTTGTAAGGATAGTTGTGAGCAGGGTTTTTTTTTTTGTAGCAGGAACTCTTTTGCATATTTGGCCGCACCCCTCTGATGCAGCCAATCCTCCTGGAGCTTACAGTGGGCCCTGTAAGAAGAGCCCTCTTGGAAGATTGGTTATATAAGAGGGGTGTGGTCTAATATGCAAAGGAGTTCCTGCTACCAAAAAAAAGCCCTGGGTCTCCATAGGGGAGACAACTGGGGTATAAAAGAAGTCAGTAAATAGGATGGCACTGCACTGTGTGGATTTTAGCTGCTTTTTATTAGAGGTAGAAGATTCCTTTTTGACACGGGCTTTGTGTGCCGCTTCACTTATCCTCCCCCATCCCTTACCTGATGTCAGAAATGTATATATTAACTTCTCAAAAAAACATTTCTAAGCTGCTTATTATATGCTCCCATAGATAATAATACAGTTATCTCGCTGCAGAGCCTTGAACGTTCAAGGAGTGCATTGTAACAGTGACAGATTTAGTTCTGGGCCATTAATGGAATAGGTAGATTGACGTCTCAGACTTAAATGCAAGGCATAATGGATTCTCAGTGAAAATATTGAAGGACATTAAAATGAGGCTTGGTCCTTGGCATCTTTTCCATCAGGTATTTCTCCGGTGGCTAAACATGCCCTTTCCTTCTTTTTTTTGGCAGTGGGAGGTCTGCAGATGGGAAATTCTAGTTCTACAAGCATAAACAGCTTCAGGAGGGGATTGAATAAGCATATGGAGCAGAGGTCCATCAGTGGCTGTTAGCCACAGCTTATCATTGGAACTCTCTGTCTGGGGCAGTGATGCTCTGTATTCTTGGTGCTTGGGGGGCACAGTGGTGGGGAGGCTTCTAGTGCCCTGATCCCACTGTGGACCTCCTGATGGCACTTGGGTTTTTTAGCCACTGTGTGACAAGTGTGACACAGAGTGTTGGACTGGATGGACCATTGGCCTGATCCAACATGGCTTCTCTTATATTCTTATGTAAATTCGGAAGGAAATTTGCCAAGGCTGCATATGCCCTGTGATCCAGTTGTGATGGATAAGACACTGATGGAATGATGCTATGAACAGGGTTGTTGGGAAGGCTGGGGGTAGGGACATGGAAGGTGCAAACTGGAGGTGACAGTGGGTAGGTCTTGGAACCACTGGAAACTATGGCAAAACCTTAGAGTTTCTAAAGATTCCTATAGCTACGTACAGTGACTTCCTGGTTGTAACTGGAAATGGCATGCGGGTGAGAAGGCAAAAGTGTTTTTTTATTTCTCTCTGCTTAGAACTGTGCTAGGCAACAGTGACAATTGGCAGGAGGCAGGGATGCCAAGTTCCCTCTGCTCCCTGTAGCCGGGGGTGGGGGGGACTTTCACGTGCGCACAAAGCATGTGCACGACACTATGACGTCACCCAGAAATGACATTCCTCGCAGCCGTTCTAGGCATTTTCGGGAAAACTCTATGGTTTTCCCGGATGCTCTAATCATTTGGGAGGGAAAAACTCTTTGGTACCAATTGTACCAAAGAGGTTTCCCTCCTAAATGGCTAGAGCATCTGGGAAAACCATAGACTTTTCCTGGAAACACCTAGAGTGGCCACCGTGCGATGTCGCCGGCACAATGATGTCACTTCCAGGTGATGTCATCAAGCCAACAAAGTCGGGGGAAGTTCCCTCGACTGGCCCAATGTGGGCTGGTGGGTTGGGAAGGGCAGTGGAGGGCATTCAAGCCTCATTCTTTAGACAAATTCTTGGTATGCCAAAATGTGTGTCCTACTTTGCTCTCTGCTCTGAAGTGGGTCAGTCTTTGGTGGAGACAAAAGCCTAGATTGCAGTGTTTAAATTCTGGCTCAAAATTCACTTTAGAACAGATCCTAACAGCCTTCTTGATTGTATGAAAAGAGACCCATATATTTCATCCTGGACAGCAGTGCTTATGTCCAAACTTAAGCAGTTGGGGATACAGGTTGACGATTTTTTTACTTCTGATGAGTCATATATCTTCAGATGTATTAAATTGAGACTGTGGGAGTTGGAGGAAACAAAACTACGACCAACAGACCTTTATATTTGCTCCCCAGCTTTCTTAGGTCTTCATGCTTTCTTCTGCAAAATGCCCCATTATCAATCAGACTTAACCATTCCAAGTCATTGCAGGGTATTTACGTTGGCTAGACTAAATGCGTTTCCCTCCAAAGTTTTACAAGGGAGACATCATCGAGTCCCTTTAGGCGATAGACTCTGTTCCTGTGGAGCGAATATTCCTGACTCAATTCAGCATGTATTGCTTGATTGTTCCTTTTATCATAATCTCCGTAAAGATTTCTTTTGCAAGCTTTCTTTCTCCCCAGCTTTGTCTATTCTGCCACCCTGTTGTTATTTATTGAATGATACTGAGGGGGAAGTTAGCGAGGCTGTGGCAAAATTTTTGGCTGACATCCTTAAATTTAAATCTGACCGTGTATGAATGCATCTGTAAGCTCGGTTTCATTTTGATTTTATCTCCTAATGTTTAAATTTTACATTCTGTATATTTTCATTGGCAACTGTTATGCCATTAAAGGTTTGGTATGGGTTGGGAAGGGAAGGGAACCTCCCGGGCAGGAGAACCCCCGCTAGAACCAGGGGCTTGGCACCCCTAGCAGGAGGCCTGCCATAGTGGGACACCTAGTGCCCTACCCTGCTAAATCCGTTGGGTTCTGTGGGCTTCAGGCCTTGAATTTAGCAGGAACTCACAGAAGCACAGCTCCTGAACCTTTTTGAAAGGTTCCCCCTCCTCCTCCTTGCAAGTTTTGTTGCTGAACAAAACAAAACACACACACACACAAACAGAGCTTTAAAGCTTTTGCACAGGTTTGAAAGGGCACTCACGCAAACAAACAAAATTCCACTTTCATGAAAATGCCTGCTCCCTTTCTTGCCTGTTCTGTCCCTAACCTTAGCTTTCCAAAGTGGAGGGAGTAACCATCATCAGAGGTAAGCGGGGGTGGAATTCTAGCAGGAGCTCCTTTGCATATTAGGCCGCACCGCCCTGATGGAGCCAATCCTCCAAGAGCTTGCAGTAGGCCCTGTACTAAGAGCCCTGTAAGTTCTTGGAGGATTGGCTACATCAGGGGTGTGTGACCTAACATGCAAAGGAGTTCCTGGTAGAATTCCACCCCTGGAGGTAAGGATTCTTCAACTCTCTTGTGAAGTCATTCTTCTTGCCAAAACAATCCTATGCCTTCCCCAGCTCTTCCTGCTGAGGGTGAAGAAGAAGAAGAAGATATTGGATTTATATCCCGCCCTTCACTCCGAAGAGTCTCAGAGCGGCTTACAATCTCCTTTACCTTCCTCCCCCACAACAGACACCCTGTGAGGTGGGTGGGGCTGAGAAGGCTCTCACAGCAACTGCCCTTTCAAGGACAACCTCTGCCAGAGCTATGGCTGACCCAAGGCCATTCCAGCAGCTGCAAGTGGAGGAGTGGGGAATCAAACCCGGTTCTCCCAGATAAGAGTCCGCACACTTCACCACTACACCAAACTGGTGATGGGACCTGTCGTTTTTCTCACCTGCTCAGATTCAATTAGGAGGCCACAAACACAGCAGTGTCTGGACCTGGATGTCCCAAGCTAGCCTAATCTCATCAGATCTCTGAAGTTAAGCAGGGTTGCCTTTGGTTAGTACTTGGATGAGAGGTCACCAAGGAAGTTCAAGCATTGCCACGCAAAGTCAGGCAGTGGCAAGCCACCATAGGGCTGCCAATCCCCAGGTGGGGGCGAGGGATTCCTCCAATTTGGAGGCCTTCCCCCCCACTTCAGGGTCATTATAAAGCATGAGGGGGGAGGGAAATGTCTGCTGGGCATCCAATTATTCTCTATGGAGACCGATTCCCATAGGGTATAATGGAAAATTGATCCGTGGGTATCTGGGGCTCTGGGTGGGGGGCTGTTTTCTGAGGCAGAGGCACCATATTTTCAGCATAGCATCTGATGCCTCTCCTGAAAATACTCTCCAAGTTTCAAAAGAATTGGGCCAGGAGGTCCAATTCTATGAACCCCCAAAGAAGGTGCCCCTATCCTTCTTTATTCCAAATGGAGGGAAGTCATTTAAAAGGAGTGTGGTCCCTTTAAATGTGATGGCCAGAGCTCCCTTCAGAGTTCTACTGTGCTTGTCACACCCTTGCTCGTGACTCCACCCCCAGTCTCCTGGCTCCACCCCCAAAATCCCCAGATATTTCTTGAGTTGGACATGCCAACCCTAAACCACCACCTCCAAACATCTCTTGCCTTGAAAACTCCCAGGGGTACTGTGAATGAGCTGTGACTTGATAGCATTTTCCACCACCACCACCACCAAACACCACAATCTGCTACATTTTGCAAGATGGATAGTACCAGGAGTGGAATTCTATCAGGAGCTCCTTTGCATATTAGGCCGCACCCTCCTGATGTAGCCAATCCTCCAAGAGCTTACAAGGCTCTTTTTTGTAAGCTCTTGGAGGATTGGCTACATTAGGAGGGTGTGGCCTAATATGCAAAGGAGCTCCTGCTAGAATTCCACCTCTGGATAGTACACTGCACTTGACTTAGAGTTGCCAAGTCTGGCTTTGGAAATTTCTGGGGGCAGTGCCAGGAGAGTTTGAGAAGGGACAAGGGAAGAATCTCCATGGGGAAACAATGTCCTAGAGTCCATCCTCCAAAACTGCCATTTACTCCAGGGGAACAGATATCTGTGGTTTGGCAATCACATGTAATTCCAGGGGAATCCTAACCTCTGCTTGGAGGTTGGCATCTGTAGGGGTACCAACTGCAGCTCAGGGAATTTCTGGAGATTACAGGGCTGGAGACTGGGAAGGGTGGAGTTTGGGGGCGGGTAGGACAGCAGCCAGGTATAGCGCTATAGAGTGCGCCTGCCCAAACAGGCATTTTCCCCTGGGAAACTGATCACTGCCATCTGGAGATCAGTTGTAATTCTGGGAGATAGGACTGCCAAGCCCCTGGGCTGGGCAGGGGTTCTCCCACCCTGGAGGTTCCCAACCCACCAGCCCACATTTGGCCGGCGGTGGGAACCTCCCCTGATGTTGCTGGTGCAATGACATCACCCGTTAGCGATGTCATCACGCTGGCGATGTCATGCGTGGCCGCTCTAGGCATTTCCGAGAAAACTCGATGGTTTTCCTGGACGCTCTAGCAATTTGGGAGGGCAAAACTCTATGGTACCCCTGCCGGAGGATGCAGGTGACAACCCTACTGGGAGATCTCCAGGTCCTACCTGGAAATTGGCAACCCTAACAAGGATGGGTGGATGTGAAAATCCCATTCCCTGCTGGGCAAAATTCAAAGGTCCCCAAAAGGATTTTTATGGGCACATGTGCAGGTTTGCATTACTTGCCCCCCCCACCCCCGCATCTAAAATACCAGCACTAGATTTTGACCCCTCTACCGTTGGAGCTCCTGTCCATGAGATTTAGACTTGACCTGTGTTGGTTTGTTCTTAAATAGCTCTTAAAAGAGCGAGTCATCGTTTATAGCTCTTGCCCTGCAAAACGTTTTAAATAGGTTTTATCCCCTCTTCCTTAGAATGAAAATCCAGGAGGGCCTGTCTAAATGGCAATGTTTTGAGGCCTTGCTGAGACTTTACAACAATGGTTTGGCCTTCACTATGCTCGATGAAGCTGAAGAGAGAACCACTTAGATGTGATCCTGCTGTTATGGCCACCTTTCCCTTATGGAGGGCAGAGGCAACAAGGGGCCTTGTTTCTTCCCAAGGATTTTCATGTGATAACTAATTAATGTCCTCTTCTTGTTGCCTTGGCAACCCCACGTTTTGCTTTCAGGCCTTCTCCAAGTGGGCATTCAGAAGGCCCCTGCCTTAGCATCCACAAGAGGAGATGATGCGGTTCACTTGCTTTCGCCGTGAGACAGCAAGAGAAGAGGTGACTTAAAAATGTGCGTGGCTGTGAGGGTGGTGGGGAAACTGGAAGCAGGCGTGGAGCATCTTTTGGTCCTCCTCTCTCAACTTGGCAGTACCTGTACTTCACCCCTTCCCTATTTTATGTTTAAGACTGGAGATAAGATAGATCTCTCAATCTTAGGGTTCCCAGCCTCCAGGTAGGTCTGGGAAACATCCTGGAATGACAACTGGTCTCCAGGTGATAGCCATCAGCTCCCATGGAGAAAATAGTTGCTGTGGATGGTGGCCTTTATGCTTTAGATGGCACTGAAGTTCCTCACCTTCTCAAACCCCACCCTCCCCAGGCTCTACCTCCAAATCCTCCCCATTTGTTCCCCATTTTCCCCACCTGGATTTGGTAATTCCAGAGCAGCATAACATCACTGCCAGATTTGGTTGGAAAAGATGACATGTGGTTGGTGTAATTGTGATTTCACCCCCGTTATTCTCGCACCTGCTGGCCGGCTTCTTGGTGACAGCGAACAAGGGCTGCTGTGAGAAGGTTCTGCTATAGGGGAAGACTTGGCAACCCAAGTGAAAGGATGCTTTATAGACTTTGACTGAAGTTGTCAATCTGCCAAGATTTTATTGTTCCAATCAATACTCCCTGTAAACTGTGGGGTCTTGTGAGCAAACATTCTACTTTGTGAGCTGCTGGCATTAAAGTTATGAGTTACTGCATAAATTAGTTTGCTCTGGGGCCGTTTTTCCTGAGCTAATACAAAAACGCGAGAGCCAGAGGCTAAAAAAACCCTGTGAGCTAGCTCACACTAACTCAGTCTAGAGGGAACACGGGTTCCAACCTATACAGCCATTTTGTAGATGTTACGATTGTAGAAGCCTGGTCTCTGTTATCTATGCTTCAGTAACAACCGAGGGGGATGTGTTATATGTGACTTTGAAAAGTCTTTAAAGAACTTCAGTGAGTCCAGTAGCTAGACTGTCCATGGTATGTGTGTGGATGTTTATCTGGTGTTCTAAAGTTTTCCATTATTTCCAGTTTGTTCCAAGGCAGAATTCAGTGTAGTGGGATTTAACCCTTGGGAGGATACTATAGCTCAGCGGTAGAGCATCTGCCCTGAATGCAGAAGGTCTCAGAATCTTTAGTTGGGTAGCAGGTGATATGAAAGTCCTTTGCCTGAGACCGAGGAGAGCCACTGTCAGTTAGATCACACACTATTGACCTCAAGATCAAAGGCATGGCTCAGCACGAGGCAGCTTTTTGTATATGGCAGAATCCTAACTAGTATAAGGCAGTCTCGTAATCAGTCTGAGAAGAAGAAGAATATATTGGATTTATATTTCACCCTATACTGTGAATCTCAGAGTGGTCACAATCTCTTTTACCTTCCCCATCCACAAGAGACACCCTGTGAGGCGGGTGGGGCTTCAAGGACAACTCCTACAAGAGCTATGGCTGACCCAACGCCATTCCAGCAGCTGCAAGTGGAGGAATGGGGAATCAAACCTGGTTTTCCCAGATAAGAGTCCGTGCACTTAACCACTACACCAAACCGGCTACAGGATACATGAATATCTCATATCAACTGGCCTGTCGCTTGAGATTGTCATTGGAGGCCCTTTCCTAGGTGCTATTGCCATCTGCAAGGCAGGTATCCACTGGGAATAAGACTTTTTTTTTTCAGGGGCTGCAACCCATTTGATGGAATCCCTTCCGAAAAGATGCTCCTGCTTATCTAAGTGTTTTGAACTTTCACGATGCATCCTGATTGGAAAGGGACACGTGCCGAACAGTGACTCACCTAGGGATCAGTCACTCACCATGCAGAGACATTCTGACAGCCGGTGTGATGTTGCGGTTTGAAAGATTGGGCACAAATGGGAGAATGTTTCTATTTTCATCCACTTTTGTATTCAGTATATTTTCAGTGGCCCATGTTCTGATCCTTCAGCATTCTAATTTGGATATGTATATTTCACTAGGTAAGTATGTACTTCATATAGACATCCACAAAGACAAACACACACACACACACACACACATGGACCACTGATAAAAGCTGCACTGATTGTGCTGATAAAATGTGTAGAAATGGACATTAAAATATGAGCTGGGGATCAGTAAGAACTTCCAGGAGTTCGTATTCCTCTGCCCCACTATTTTCTCTTTCCCATCCTTGAAATTACCTGCCATAGCCTCTCCCCTTTTCCAGCTTCCTTCTGTCCTTCCCACATGCCTGTCAGTCTCTCTTTGCTTCTCTGTCTTCAGCTTGCTCTCCTTCCTCCCCCCTAGAAATATCTACCTAGGAAAACTTCATCTCAGTTGCTCAATGCCTGCTGCTGGGAGGAGGAGGAGATTGGATTTAAACCCCACCCTTTACTCAGAGTCTCAGGGGGCTTACAGTCTCCTTTCCTTTCCTCTCCCCACAACAGACACCCTAGGTGGGGCTGAGAGGGCTATTTCAAGAACTGCTCTTGAGAGAACAGCTCTTTTGAGAACTTTGACTGGTCCAGGGTCGCTCAGCAGGTGCATATGGAGGAGTGAAGAATCAAACCTGGTTCTCCCAGATTAGAACCCCTACACTTAACTACTACACCCAACTGGCTCTCATTGCACAGGGCCCAATTACACAGTGAGCAACTCTCTCTCAAAAACCAAAACAACCCTGGAAGGCACCCTGCTCCTCCTCCTGCCTTTTACTGACAGAAACCAAGGCTTGAAGGCTGGCAGTACTGTTTTGGTTTACTAGAACCATCACTGAAGGCATTGGTTTCTTACAGCTACAGGTGCTGCTTCTATTATTGGGTGGGAGGAGGGATTTAACCTCCAGTGTGTTTTGTTTTAGAATTCTAGGTTTTTTAAATGAAGAAAAAAAAAACCTTGGGTATTTTTCAGGTTTGAAGAAAGATCCATCTTTTTTATCCATGGCTCCAATCTCTGTATTTAAATATCCAGAAATCTGGTCATATTGGCAATTAGATATGTTGACAAGTGGGGAACCTGCAATGATTTAGCGGGGGGGGGGGGGGGGGTGGATCTCATTTTCTTTTTTCCCACCATTTATTCTTTTGCTTCCCTGAGAGCCTGTATAACCTCTTCCCTTTTCCTGCTTCCTTCTCACCCACCAGCCAACTCACCTCTATCTGCCCTTTTGTCTTCAGCCTTATCTCCCTAATAGCTTCTCCTTTGGGAAGACTGTTTGCAGTAATGGCTGCTGGGCCAGGCCTTGCTGTAAAATAGAGAACCCACAAGGACTTGCAGGAGACACCTCGCTATCCCTTCTATTACCACTCCCAAAGTATTGCCTCCTTCCCTTCTCCTGGCAGCCCCCATATTCTCACCTTTCCTTACTTCTTTCCTTCCCACCAAGAAGCAACTTATATTGCTCCCCATCCTCAGCTAATATTATTTATTTCATTTATACCCCATCTTTCTTTGCAATAGGGACCCAAAAAGCTTACATCATTATCCTGCCCTCTATTTTATCCTCACAAAAAACTGTGTGACATGGAGGTTCCATGGCAGAGTGAGGATTTGAAAGTGGGCCTCCCAGATATATTCACCATCATACTGACTGACTTTTGTACAGTGGATGCTGTTGAACAGTAGCAAGCAGCTGGACTTGAGTGAGTCATGCAACAGGTTACCTGTTGTTACTGTAAGGCCTGGCCTCTCAAGGCTGAAAATGCCCTGAAAAAGACCCTGCTTCCTCCCCTAGCCTTTTACTAACAGAAACCAAGATATGAAGGCTGCCAATACTGTTGTGTTTATCTAGCAACAGCCACTGAGGGCATTCATTTCTTAAAGCTATAGACACGATTTCTATTGGGGGTTTTTGGAGGGGGAGTTCTAGTCTCTTAAGAGTACAGATTTTTATGCAAATCTGGAGCTTTCCTCATATTTTAGAAAGATGTGTGTTGTCTGTCCATTGCCCCAGTCTCTAGAATCAAGTATCCACATATTGAGACATGATGAGAGTAAGATTCACATCCATGTAGACCTTTCAGCAATGGCAGCTTGGGTAGTAGAATACAGGACCAGCCATAAACGATGAGTCCCAAATGGCAAATGCTACACATACAGCCTGCGACACTGGTGCTTGATGCCAACTTGGAATGCCATGCTGAAACTCAAACAAGTGACAAACGGCCATCTTGTGCAAGTAGCCATCTGCAACATCCTGCCAAATGTCAAGGAGAACTTTACCGAGCTCCTCCCTTCCTGGATTTCTGATGAGAAGCAGATAGGCAGTAACATCCTTCTCATCTCTTAGAAAGAAGGCAACAGCCATTTCCTAAGTGGCTTCAGCTAGACTTGACCTCCTCCCCATCCATCAAAACAGCCCTGAGAATCCAACTGCCCCGAGACTAAAGATCCCATCAAAAGCTTGCTTTTGGTCCAACTCATTGTCCCTTCTATCCTACACAAAAGTCTCCATTATGTTTTCTTAAAACTCTTGTTGGGCTGTATTGTACCCCTTGAGTTGTCTGCTGGAGGAAGATCCTCTGAACTGAAGAAAAGGTTGAACCCTATCAAGTCTCACACTGGCAAAACAGGGAGGGGGGGGAGAATCCTTTTTGGCTCCTGATGAAGCTGATGTGGGACAAAAGCTGCAGCGAGGAGGAAGAACTTGGTGAAAGCCAATGGAGCAGCTGGTAGGATCCAACCCTAAGGACCTCGTTTGCAGGAGAAAAGATCTTTAGGACAAAGGACTTAGCTGAGCAGTGCGGTAGGATTCAACCCAATATTTACAATTTGTTTCACAGAGGCGGGTATTTTGATATCCTGCATTTTTTCCAATCTGTTTTCTTTGAAGGGTCTCTCACTGAAAAGTGGGATACCATCCCAGCAGATCAGAAACTCATAATTTACGATGACCACCATACCATTTAGTATTGATTTAAATGCCACTTCAGAAGGGATGCATCTGAATCCCTTCCTAATAGAAATTCTCCCGATAATTGCTATATATATATATGTGTTTGTGTGTGTGTGTGAACTTGATATTGATGAGTTGAGGAATTGTTCTTTTATTTGGTTGACATTTTTATAGGCAGGGACTCTTACGTTCACAGGGAATTGCCCATAGTGTGAATAATGACATTTTTATTCCCTCCCCACCCCCGGCATCGTCTCTTTGTGTGGGTTTTGAGTGTGTGTGCACACTAGATGCACATTTGGATATGTATTACTATAATGGATGTGCTATGGAAGTGTGGGCTGCAACACAAATATGCACAGCACTTGTAGATAACACGTATGAAAGACATATCCACCTGCGCACCATGTGCCCGTCCACACCAATGAAGTTTACAGAGACTCATCAGAATGATGCGGAATGCAGTCTTTGACATGGCAACACGACCGAGAAACAGCAAGGGGGACCTTTGGCTAACACTTTGGTCCCTGCCACATTCAGTGCAACGTCTTGCACGCTGCAGTCGAATTTTTAAATGGAAGCTTTCCCAAAGTCTTTTCAGTGCCACAAGGGAGCCCGGAGAGCCGACGAGATCTATTCGCGCTCTTTGCTCCGCTCTGAAAACATATCGTCTTTCCTGTCATTTAAACCAAACTTATTTTCAGCTGGAAAAAACTTTAAGGGGGAAAAAAGGCTCTCAGGGGGCTGCCATTGCATCCTTTCAGTGACCGAGTGCAACAAAGGGCGAGTGAATGATTCAGAATAAAGCTGCTGTAACACTTCACAAAAGAAATACCTTTTATCTTTGGCCATTGTCTCCCACTCGGAGGCATGGCGGCTCTTTGTACATGTACACAGAACTCTTTCTCTTTCTCGCTCTCTCTGATGCTTCTCTCTCTTTTTTGCACCTGCATAGCTGAAATCGTTACAATTAAATACAGGAAATCTGATTTTTTTTTAAAAAAAGGAAACCATTTCTGCATCTCTTGTATTTTTTCCACCCCCATTGGCTGTCGCTGAATCCTAACTAGCAACGCCCCCGAGGAATCTCATGTTCTGACCCTGTTTTATGGGTATAGGAATAGCAAACATGCCCAACGGGTTTACACAACTGCTCAAACGGTTTTCTTTTCATTTTCCAACAAATGAAGACTTTTCCTCCCCCCCCCTTTTGTATATTAATTACATTTTACAAATTTTCATATTTTTTTAAATCTCTCTTTCTTTTATCTTCTTTTTTTTTGTTTGTTTGTTTTTACAGCAAAAAGGTGAGTCACCGAGTACATAAAAGTCTGGGTTAGCAGAGTTTGGCTGTCATCTGGTCTGACTGTTTGAGGATTTCGGTGTTGTACAGATCCAGGGCGTGGTTCACACGGATGATCTCGCTGTTGGTCAGTTTCAGGCGGTGCTTGAGCATACAGGAGAACAGATCCAGCTGGGGCTTCCCTGGCGCCACAGGAGGCGCCAGTCGATTGATTCGGTCCCGTATATCCAATAGCAAGAGCATGACCGAGGAGGAAGAATAGAACTGCCCGCCTTGCGTGTACGACTGGTTGACCTGCTGCACGGCACTGCGCAGCAGGTCCGCGTTGAATCGCAAGCTGTACCCGAACACCTGAATGTCTGAGATCTTGATGTAGAACTGACGCTTGCTGGGGTCGGAAAGGTCCACGGGCCCTTGGCCGGTGTCGTTGCGCATCAGGGAAGGCAGCCGAGTTCGGCTGCGCAGATAGATGTGGACGGTCTCAAAAAACGTTTTCCACCGGTTTCCCAGCAGAAGGGTCCAGTTGTAGCACTGACTGTTCTGCAGGCGGATTTTCTCCCAGCGTGGATAGCCATGCTCACCGAAGGGCATATTCCAGCCCTCGGAGTGGCTCCCACTGAAAGGGTTGACATAGACAAAGAACATGGGATCCAGGCTGCTGTTGCGCATTTGGCAGATGCGCATGGAGATGCCAATCACCATGTGGATGAAGTCCATCCGGTTCTTGTTGCTCTTCAAGGTGAGGGACATGCGCTTGCGCCATCGGGGGTCAAAGAAGGTGTCTAAGCGAATCTCATTGCTGATGAAAGTGGTGTGGACGTACAGGCGAGAGTCCATCTTTTGCAGCAGGTACTTTAACTCCAGGTCCTGGAAGTCCAAGTCTGTCTCAAAGCTGATGAACTGCTCGCTGCGCTCTGAGTCCACATTCTGCGGCTCGCACCGGCCTCGAGAGAGACGGTAGCCCTTGTTGCAGGAGCCGCAGAGGGAGATGTTGGCCAGGCTGCACATGGCACAGCTGTTGTTGCCTCCGATGATGCAGGGAATGGGCCGCTGGCATAGGCTGGTGCTTCCATGGCAGACACAGCTCCGCTGGCTCTCCAGGAAGGTTCCCCAGAACCCATTCTCATTGCAGTAGAGCAGAGACTGGACACGGGACAGCCATTGCTGTATTGTCCTGCAAAGAAGAAATGAAGGGAAATTAGGAGTGTATTCCTAAAGACTGGTACCCCAGGCTATTACACTCAATTTGTAAGGCTATCAAGGAATGTTACCACAAGAACTCAGGAGCCCTGAGGGATTCATATATCCCAGCTTCCTTTACTTGTAGCCATCCTGATGACTCTGGAAAGTCAATTGCTTTCCGCTGAACACTGTCCAGAAGCTTGTATTTAGATGTACTGCCTCTGAAGTCTCATTTAGCCATCAAGGCTAGTAATTGTTGAAAGACTTCTTCGCCATGATTTTACCCAACCTCCCTTTGGAGCCATCTAAGCCAATGGCCATCACCATATCGTGGCAGCAAATTCATTCTGCACTGTGTGAAGGAATGTTTCCCTTTGCCTATCCTGGACCAACCTGCCAGTTTAATCTTGCTGACTTCAACTTCTTATATGAGAGTTGGAAACCTCCTCTCTCTCCCTCCCCCCTCTGCTTTCTTTCATCATGCTTCTTCTTCTTCTTCTTCTTCTTCTTCTTCTTCTTCTTCTTCTTCTTCTTCTTCTTCTTCTTCTTCTTCTTCTTCTTCTTCTTCTTCTTCTTCTTCTTCTTCTTCTTCTTCTTCCTTGTTAAGTTGTAGCTGACTTATAGCAACCTCATAGGGATTTCAAGGCAAGAGATGTTCAGAGGTGGTTTTCCACTGCCTGCTTCTGCATAGCAACCCTAGACTTCCTTGGTGTTTCCATGATCTTATACATCTTGATACCCCTCCACCAATCTTACTGTCTTTCTTCCCCCAACATTTAAGTATCAAAACTGATTGATTCTTGGAACAAAGTCTGGGAATATGTTCCTTTCTTTGAAGTGGAAATACAAATCAGAGACACTGACTTGCACCTCAATGGAATGTTCTTTTGGGGACAATCTGAGTGAATATAAATGATACCTTTTGATGATAAACAAAATAATAGAAGGTGACCCACACACCATAGAACCGTCCCCACAGTCATCCTTCCAAGAAGGAAAAAAAGAAATTACCTAGAAATAGAAGATTACCTGGGAAGAATTTGAAAACACCACTGTCTCCCATTTCCTGGTGGGGGACCCACCCAGAAGAAGCATAGTGCAACTGTCTCCCATTTCTAGGTGGAAGGGATGCCAGACAGAGGGAGAAAGAATGAGAACCATTCTTACCTAAGATAGCCACACTCTGCTGCCTTCCCCAGATACCACTCTCAACAGAAAATAAGAGCTCCCAGTAACAACCCAGAATCTTGCCCTTGGTTGGGAGCTGTACAATCTAAATATCACAAGACAGAAGAACCTACAGGAGAACACTTTAACCTTTCAGGACATTCAATGTGTGACCTCAATGTAGCTGTTTTATTGCAAAGGGATGTCAGGAATACACTAGAAAGTGAAAGTTGAGTTACAAGTTATTACAATGCTCAGAACAATGGAACTCCCAGGACTTAACAGTGATATCGGTTTCTTATCTCATGACATATGCTGACATCATTCAGTCCTTGCATCTGTTTTCTCACCAACCCCCCAGAAGAATTATACTTTATGTCTTCTTTGGAACAGTAGATTGTAGAGCAACGAATAGCAGAATGTAATGTAATTTGGAATGGTCTAGGGACAGAGAAGCCAATTGCACCACCTTAAGAGGAAGATGCTGTACTATTGCCTGCATGCTTGAGAGGAGACAGGGCATCAGTTAGTTAATCTCAGCATTCCACAATTAAGAAGGGTGCATCTGCCCATCAGCCTCCAAATCTGATATATTTATTTCCTTCATTATGTTTCCTCCCAGAATTAAACCCAAACAAATGGTGACCATATAACCTAAGCTTGTTATTCCGGTTTGGCCCTTGTCTCTGTTAAACATCTTTTATTATGCTTGTGCCAATATGCTGCTCACCCTCTTTCTATACGTACGGACTGGCCACTTCCCTTTCAAAGTATCTGAAGAACTGTGCACATGAAAGCTTGCAACTTGAATAAAACATGGTTGATCTTAAAGGTGCCCCTGGACTCGAACTTTGTTCATCTAAATTTCGGTGCTGCAGAACAAACCCAGTAATGAAATGGCATCCAAAGCAGCTCATGCTGCATAGATCACCTCCCTAGTTTTTACCAAGTTGAAGACAAGGATGCCGTGATGGATGAATGGCAGGGGGCAAGAGATGCTGTGACAGTTATGGTGACAGAAAAAGACCCTGGGGTCTCTGCTGTTTGGTCAAGAAGAGACAGGTGCTCTTTGTCAGACACAGAGCTTCCTTTCTCAACTGAGAGGGAAAACACATTTGCCCTTTGGAGCGTTAACACCTCTTGATTGGGAGGTCCAGAACCTGGCACCCAAATTGGCAGAAGACTTCAGAACACATCTGGGATGGGGTCTGCAAAGGGGACCTGTTCCATTGTCTGAGGGTGCATTTTGGTGTGTGTTGGGAATTGAGTTTTAGAGTTCATGAGAGCAACTGTTTCTCCGGATGACCGGAGGGAACGATGCTAATGAGAGTTGGAAATGCACTAGGAACAGGGACATCCTGCAACCAACAAAGACCATGGATTGTAGGTACCCAGTTAGTAACTTTCCTTTTATTTTGCTTAGTGCACCTAGATTTTTTTTCTTGTAGCCTCTACCTCCAAGTTTGTGCCTTGTAGAAATAATTAGCAAGTCTCTGCACAAGTCCTTACCCACTTACCTTGACTTCTTGGGTATGGTATGGTGATATACCCCTGTAGAGCTGGCCTTGAGTAACCCACAAGAAAGAGAGAGTGCCTAGATTTTACCCAGGGTGGTGGTGGCATCAGTGAAAGAGAAGCGAAGATTGTGGCTAGTCTTGCCCCACAGCAGGATAGATATTATCACACAGATACCTTTTGAAGGAAGAAGGTTTTCCAAGACATTCTTGTCTGCTTTCTCTTTGTGGCTGAGCAGCAGCCAACAGGGTGAAAGAAAATGAGACAAAACTCTAGGAATCAGTGAGGCTTATGATATCTGCCTCAGATGCATTTCCCTCTGGAATCTGGGGCTCTGCAGGGTGGTAGTCAAGTTGCAACCAACTTATGGCAACCCCATAAAGTTTGCAAGGGAAGAAACACTCATAGGAGGTTTGTCATTGATTGATCCCTCACTAGCCTTATGCTGCCCTCATGCTCCTCTTCTCCATGGGGCTTCTGTGAGATTTCACACTACGTGCCCCGGGGCTGCAACTTGCTTTGCCTTTTTTGCACAGCAAACAGAAACCGTTTTTTAGAGGATCTTGACCGTTTTTGCACACAGCTCACCTCGCAGTCACAATCCTGTTCCCTCCGCAGCGCCTGGTTGGATTCCCCACCATCTGCGCCGAAGTTACAGGTAGTGCTGCAGCTTTTGTGCAGCAAACGTAAACTGCTAAACCCCAGCTTACGTTTGCTACGCAAAAGCTGCGGCACTTCCTGTAACTCCGGCGCAGATGGTGGGGAATCCGACAGACGCTGTGGAGGGAACAGGATTGTGACTGTGAGGTGAGCTGTGTGCGAAAAGGGTTCTTGTTTGCTGTGTGAATAAAGCGGAGCAAGTCGCAGCCCCGGGGCAGATAGCGTGAAATCAGACCAAAGCCTCACGGAGAAGAGGAGAGTGAGAGTGGCATAAGGCTAGCGGGGAATCGGTCATTGCCTGTCTCTGTGTAGCAACCCTGGGCTTCTCTTTGGTGGCCTCCCATCCAAGTTCTAACAGAGCCGACTGCTCAGATTTGATGTGGTTAAGCTAGCCTAGGCCATCTTGATTAGGAAGGGGGTTCTGCACATGCAGAAATAGTCCCCCTCCCCAGTAAATTTTTCAGGATTCAGCACAATCAGAAATATTTACTGGAAAGCAATGCCTAATTCTTCCAAAATGCATCCATTTAAAAAGTGTAAAAAGAGAGCCAGTTTGGTGTCGTGGTTAAGTGCACAGATTCTTATTTGGGGGAACCGGGTTTGATTCCCCACTTCTCCACTTGCAGCTGCTGGAATGGCCTTGGGTCAGCCATAGCTCTCACAGAGTTGTTCTTGAAAGGGCAGCTTCTGAGAGACAGGTCTCAGCCCCACCTACCTCACAGGGTGTCTGTTGTGGGGGGAGAAAATAAAGGAGATTGTAAGCCGCTCTGAGGCCCTGATTCAGAGAGAAGGGCGGGGTATAAATCTGAAGTCTTCTTTTTTAAAATAAAACGTGCCCCTTTGAAATTAACTCAGGACAAGTTGGCACAAGATACACAGCGTTGCACTTTTTGAGCATAACACTTTTTTTTTAAGCAATGAATGTGCAAACTTAGATATGGGTCTGTGCAGCTCTGGTTTGATTGGCAGCATCTCTCCTGAGATACTTTAACTGGCAATATCAGGGCTGCAATATGTACTCTGCCACTGGCCTATGCTCCCCCTTCTCCTAAAAAACAACATGGGCTGGACACAGAAATGTATTAAATAAGAAGGGCTTTTTTGTAGCAGGAATTCATTTGCATATTAGGCCACACACCCCTGATGCAGCCAATCCTCCAGGAGCTTACGGGGCTCTGATGAAAAGGGAGTCCAAGGAGGAATGCGCTTTGTGGCACTGACCTGTTTATGTAATTTCTGAACGGGCGGTGATGCATTGTTTGCCGCAGGGCAGGCTGCTAAGTTGTGGGAGTGAGAGACTGAAAAGCTGAGCAATGGAAGGAGTCAGGGGTGGAATTCAAGCAGGCACTCCTTTGCCTATTAGGCTACACCCCCTGATGTAGCCAATCCTCCAAGAGCTTACAAGGCTCTTTTTTGTAAGCTCTTGGAGGATTGGCTACATCGGGGGGAGGGGGGAGGGGCCTAATAGAAAAAGGAGCGCCTGCTTGAATTCCATCCCTGACTCCTTCCACTGCTCAGCTTTTCAATCGCTCACTCCCACAACTTAGCAGCCTGCCCTGCGGCAAACGATGTGTCACCGCCCGTTCAGAAATTACACAAACAGGTCAGTGCCACAAAGCGCATTCCTCCTCGGACTCCCTTTTCATCAGAGTCACATCTCATGTTGTTTTTTAAAAAAATAATTAACTTAATTTGCTGTGCTTGTTTGGCAAACAAAAATCACAGGTGCAAAAAAAAGAAAGAAAAAAGAAAGAAAGAAAGAAAGAGAGCTTTATAAATTTGGACTCGCACTTTTTTTTGGGAACCATTACAATTGGCACAATTCAACTTTCTCGTTCAGCATTCAGCTCTTTTCTGTTTCATTTCCGGAAGGGCAGCTGAGTGTCAAAACACGTTCCTTTAGGCTATAATTGAATATAGAACATACTATTTCTATTAGGCCTTTGTGAATGGGACGGAGAGTCTCATGCTGTTAATATAACCACTCCATCTTTTCAAAGCCTGTGGCACATATTAAATGCTCGGTCTGGGCTTTCACACAGCCAAAATTGCCCTAGTATGGGGGCTGTCCTAGCTCTAATTTCATGCTAGGTCTATCCAGCAAGCTTTCCCATCAGATGTGCAACAGTGGTGGAGACTGAGTAGTGGGTGGCGGAAGGATTTCTGTGGGAGAAATGACACTTGCATCACTCAGTCACTCCCCAAGAGGACATTTCATATGTGTATCTCCATCCCAGCATCCTTTGCACATAGGTTCCTCCATCCCAGCATCCTTTGCACATGGTCCCTCCATCCTAGCATCCTTTGCACACAGAAGCCTGGTGAGGCTGCTAGCAATTTGGTCCTTTGTGGGGGGGAGCAAACATGACTTGAGGAGGCTTAAGGGAAGTCCTGTGACTCAGCCACACAACTAATTGTTGGCATGCAGAAATACCATGGAGAAATGGTATGTGTTGTTGGTATGTTTAATACATGGCAGAATTCAAATAAGAGCCCCGTGGTGCAGAGTGGTAAAGGTGAAGTACTGCAGTTGGAGCCCTCTGCTCACGACCTGAGTTCAATCCCAGCGGAAGCTGGTTCAGGTAGCCGACTCCACGTTGACTCAGCCTTCCATCCTTTTGAAATCAGTAAAATGAGTGCCCAGCTTGCTGGGGAGAAAGTATAGATGGGCAAGAGAATGGCAAACCACCTCGTAAAAAGTCTGCCATGAAAATGTTGTGAAAGCAATGTCACCCCAGAGTCAGAAACGACTGGTGCTTGCACAGGAGACTACTTTTACTTTTTTTTTTTAGAATTCAAATAGCAGGTGTTGAGAAATGTCTTGCTCTGTTTTAAACCCAGGAGAGCCGCTGTTGGTCAGGGTAGACACTATTGAACTAGGTGGATCAATGCTCTGACTAAGTATACAGAGCCATTGTGTATAATGCTGCTTGCCTTGAGTTGGGTACCCAATTTTGCTTTATCAACCCACAAACCATCTGCAGCTTAATCCTGCCTAGGATACTTTATGGGTTCTGGTTTTGAGACTCCATATGACCATGCACAGTTGTGTTATACTGAGTCAACTGCCCCATCCACTTTAAATTTGTACACTCTTAGGTAAAAAAGGGAAAGGTGACAGTTCCCTGTGCTTTTGAGCTATGGTGCTGGAGAAGAATCTTGAGAGTCCCTTGGACTGCAAGAAGATCAAATCAGTCTGTCCTAAGGGAAATCAACCCAGACTGTTCCCTGGCAGGTCAGATGCTGAAGCTGAAGCTTAAATACTTTGGCCACCAAATGAGAAGGGAGCATTCACTGGAGAAGATCCTGATGCTGGGAAAGACAGAAGGCAAAAGAAAAAGGGGACGGCAAAAGAGGAGATGGCTAGATGGCGTTACTGATATAACTAACACGAATTTGAACAGACTTTGGAGGATGGTGGAAGACAGGAGGGCCTGGCGTGACTTTGTCCATGGGGTTGCAAAGAGTCGGACTTCACTGTGTGTGACTGAACAACAAAGTCCACTGTGTAAGCACTGAGTCGTTACTAACCCATAGAGTGACGCTGCATCACAGTGTTTTCTAGGCAGACTTTTTAACAGGGTGGTTTGCCATTGCCCTCCCCAGTCATCTACGCTTTACTCCCAGCAGTCTGGGTACTCATTTTACCGACCTCGGAAGGATGGAAGGCTGAGTCAACCTTGAGCTGGCTTTCTGAACCCAGCTTCTGCCAGGATCGAACTCAGATCGTGAGCAGAACTTGGACTGCAGTACTGCAACTGACCACTCTGTAACATTGGGGTTCCTTTGTACATTATTACTAGCAGACAAAGGTCTTTCCAGCAACTGCTCCTGGAGACCTTTTAAGTGGAGATGCTGGCAACTGAATGTGGGATTTTCCCTGCATGCAAAATATGCACTTTGTCACTTAGCTATGTCCTGTGACCTCTTTTCGTATCACTTTTGACCCGGTTTCCTCTCCATGTGCTATGTGTATTACATAATTAATAGTGACACCATGTGCTGCAGCCCATAATACGCAAGATCGATACTTGACTTCCATTCCCCACTGGCTCACTGCAGTCGTGAAAGAAAATGCTCACGTACATAATGGGATATACTGTAGGTGCACCCGCTAGGTAAGCTCAGTTATAATGTGTGCCTCAGTCACCTCCATAAATGGTTTCCCCTCAATTTCCCTCATCCCATTTTAATTTTGCCATTTTGCCTGTGCTGTCTTGTGCAGTCTTCCTTCCTCATTTGCCACGGGCCACACTGCGGGGGTGTCACAGAACACCTCTGCACCCACCATCTTGCATTCCTTGACTGCCAATTTCATTTGGACTCATAAAAAAAAAAAGATCTTGAGAAGAATAACGAGATTTCTAAAATGCTCCTCCTTTTATGATGGCTTATCGGTTGTCGGCTTTGAAATTGTCTATTATTTTGATTTATTATCTGTTTTATTGCTGATGTTACTGGGAGCCCCTTTGCGAGATGTGGTGCTGGATTATAAATAATTTTGTAAACAAATTATATATATATATATATATATATATATATATATATATATATATATATATAAATGGAGTTGCTTCCTGGGTTTTGTAGTTCTGAATTCCCTGCTCTTGTTTCTGCAGTGGAACTGATGCATTAAGGGTCCTCCAGTGTTCCGTTTTTATTTCCAAATTTTTCCAGAGCATTGCGCTTGCTGTGTCCTGCCACTACCAATGGCCTCAGTTCATTTGCATCTCTTCCCCATCTCTTTCTTTTTTAAAAAATCTACATGAACATACACATTGACAAGGCTGGCCCTGCCAATAGGGGAGGGACGGTGGCTCAGTGGTAAAGCATCTGCTTGGGAAGCAGAAGGTCCCAGGTTCAATCCCCGGCATCTCCAAAAAAAAAAAGAAGGGTCCAGGCAAATAGGCGTGAAAAACCTCAGCTTGAGACCCTGGAGAGCCGCTGCCAGTCTGAGAAGACAATACTGACTTTGATGGACCAAGGGTCTGATTCAGTATAAGGCAGCTTCATATGTTCATAATAGGCAAACTAGGCGATTGTCTAGGGCGCCAGTCTTCTGGGGGCACCGCATTGGGTGCTCCCCATGTGACTCAGTGATATTATCACTGGGGGGGGGGCACACCAGAAGTTAGCCTTGGCTAAGGTGCCAGACAGCCTAGGGCCAGCCTGGTACATTGATAAACACTGCCCCAAAGCAATCATGCTGCAACAGTTATAACAAGATTCTTTCTGTGTGGTGTTTTCACAGTGCGCTTGGGCAACCAGAAAGCACTATGAAAAAAAGAATCTCAATGCAATTCTAACATACAAGGTGTGGTGTGTGTGTGTGTGTTTTTATAAAGCATTATCAATCAGTGTGTGAGCATTCATCGCAAAGAAGGAGATGCAAACTGGAGTCAGAGGGACCTGTTCCAGTTCACAGAATTAAATTTAGAAATAAATTAAGCTTGGAAACGCTTTACAGGCTGAAATCCTGGAAACCATAAGGGAACAGTGGGGTGCCGCAGGGCTCGGTACTGGGTCCCATCCTCTTTAACTTGTTCATAAATGATTTAGAGCTGGGAGTGAGCAGTGAAGTGGCCAAATTTGCGGATGACACTAAATTGTTCAGGGTGGTGAGAACCAGAGAGGATTGTGAGGAACTCCAAAGGGATCTGTTGAGGCTGGGTGAGTGGGCGTCAACGTGGCAGATGCGGTTCAATGTGGCCAAGTGCAGAGTAATGCACATTGGGGCCAAGAATCCCAGCTACAAATACAAGTTGATGGGGTGTGAACTGGCAGAGACAGACCAAGAGAGAGATCTTGGGGTCATGGTAGATAATTCACTGAAAATGTCAAGACAGTGTGCGTTTGCAATAAAAAAGGCCAACGCCATGCTGGGAATTATTAGGAAGGGAATTGAAAACAAATCAGCCAGTATCATAATGCCTCTGTATAAATCGATGGTGCGGTCTCATTTGGAGTACTGTGTGCAGTTCTGGTCGCCGCACCTCAAAAAGGATATTATAGCATTGGAGAAAGTTCAGAAAAGGGCAACTAAAATGATTAAAGGGCTGGAACACCTTCCCTACGAAGAAAGGTTGAAACGCTTAGGGCTCTTTAGCTTGGAGAAACGTCGACTGAGGGGTGACATGATAGAAGTTTACAAGATAATGCATGGGATGGAGAAAGTAGAGAAAGAAGTACTTTTCTCCCTTTCTCACAATACAAGAACTCGTGGGCATTCGATGAAATTGCTGAGCAGACAGGTTAAAACGGATAAAAGGAAGTACTTCTTCACCCAAAGGGTGATTAACATGTGGAATTCACTGCCACAGGAGGTGGTGGCGTCCACAAGCATAGCCACCTTCAAGAAGGGGTTAGATAAAAATATGGAGCAGAGGTCCATCAGTGGCTATTAGCCACAGTGTGTGTGTGTGTGTGTGTGTATATATATATATATATATATATATATATATATATATATATATATATATATATATATATATATATATATATTTGGCCGCTGTGTGACACAGAATGTTGGACTGGATGGGCCATTGGCCTGATCTAACATGGCTTCTCTTATGTTCTTATGTTCTTAACAGAATGTCCACTCCTAGTTCAGACTCATCAGATTTTGGATGAAGTTATGGGATTTATATCCCTCCACTCTGAATCTCAGAGCAGCTCACAATCTCCTTTACCTTTCTCCCCCACAACAGACGCCCTGCGAGGTGGGTGAGACTGAGAGGGCTCTCACAGCAGCTGCCCTTTCAAGGACAACTCTGCAAGAGCTATGGCTGACCCAAGGCCATGCTAGCAGCTGCAAGTGGAGCAGTGGGGAATCAAACCCGGTTCTCCCAGACAAGAGTCCACGCACTTAACCACGACACCAAACTGGCTCTCAGGTGACTGGATCTTAGGAAGGAGGTGTTTTCACAAATCTATTGAGTACCGTCCAACAGGTTGGTTTGTTTTTTGTAGGTCAAAGCAGCCTGGCCTGCTGCGTTTGGCTTTACCCAGCTGGCTTTCACCCCCACCGTGTTGCTACAAATGCAGAATGACAAACCCAAAGTGTGTGGGGGAGGGGAATGCTAATACGCCTGGTGGTGTTGACTTAAACAAATCAGGCACATCACTCATTTAAAAACTCAGCTGCCATCCTGCATTTCATCCCATTTCACCCAGATTTCGATAGCGCTTGCCGGAGACTTTCTTTCTGCCTGGCTGGTTTTTTGGGTTTTTTTTTCACCCAAATAGAAGCAAAATGCTAAAGACATATTTATCTAAAAGCTTTAGAAGAGTACGCTTGGCTGGAGATACACTAGGTGCCTCTTCCCTGGCTCTTATTTCTAAGCTGATGAATCAAAAATAATATATGTATGATTTCTCCCCTTACCTTCTCTCCCCACCCCCCCCTTCCCTTCAGAAGTCAGGTTTGTTTACAGCGACTTAATAAAACGGGCAAGATAGGGAACTCGCTTCAGAAAGGGAATGCTGATGATAAAAAATAATTAACCTTGAAAATAAATATTTTGCCCTCCTTCTCACAAACCCTGTGAAATTCTGAGTAGTTAGAAGGGTGGGTGGGGGAGTGAGAATGACTGTTAGGAACAGTGTTAGCCTTCAGGCAGAACAACCAGTGAGTTAGTTGTCTGATCATTGTTTAGTCCGTCATTCTCTCATGCAGAATGTATTTTTCCCCCCTGGGGAGAGGACCAGGGAGAAGAGTTGGTTGGAGCAGGGGTGTCAAACATGCAGTCCAGGGAATGAATCAGGCCCTTGGAGAGCTTCTATCAGGCCCCTGAGCAACTGGCTGTCATCTGCTTCCTTCTCCCTCTCTCTTGCTTCCTTCTGTATTACAGCTTGCTTTGCTGGACTTGCTCAATTGCACAGAAGCTACAGAGCAAAACCTCTGTTTCCTCCATTGACTGAGGCTCCTCCCTTGGGGAGGGGGGGAGAGCTTGCTTTGCCAGGCTCTCTCAATAGCACAGCAGAGCAACTGAGCCAAGCCTCTCTTTCTTCTCTTGGCTGAGGCTCCTCCTCCTGGTCCCCCGGGGAAGGAAAGAAAGAGCCAGAGTTTCTTTTGCCCAGTTCCCTGGATCCCATGGGAGAGATACAAAGAAGGCACCGTTAAGACCGACAAGTGCTAATATATTAGACATGTTTTATTTTAAGTCCTTTAAAATCTTAATGGTGTTTATCTTTTATAAAGTTTGTATCTCTGCTGCCTGGTATGACATGTTATGACACACATGGCCCAGCTCGACAAGGTCTCACTTATGCCAGATCTGGCCCTCATAACAAATGAGTTTGACACCCCTGGGTTAGCGCATCAGACTAGAATCTGGGAATCCCAGGTTCCAATCCCCAGTCTGTCACGGGAGTTCGCTAGGTGACCATAAGTCAGTCACACTCTCTCAGCTGAATTTACCTCACAGAATTGTTGCTGTGAGGATAAAATGGCAGAAGGATGTTGAGAGCTGATTAGGGTCCCCAGGAGAAAAAAGCAAACAACTAAACACGGGCTGCATTCAGACAGGAATTTTGGCCCGAAATGGGCATGTTCCCCAGGTAGATTTAAAGGGAGTAACTGCCAGCCAGTCCCCTCTTGCTCTGACATCAGTGGAAGACGAGTCGCAGATGGGGTAAATCGCCACCAGGTGGAATCGAGCAGCAAGAGCTCCCCCCACATGAATCGTGCATTGCCAGACGACTGGATGTGGGGGAGTGCCCGCAAAATGGATTGGTGGTGTGAATCCACCAATCTGGGTTTTTTTTCCTTGCTCACGGCCATGGTGTACATACGCGCATGAGCATTAAAAAAAAAAAAGACAACTCAAAGCATTGGCATGCTGCAACAGTCTGAACGCTCCACCAAGCCCCCCCCCCCTCCATGCAATATACACTTTGGGTTGTTCTTCTGTGTGACCATGATTCTTTGCTCTGGAATGGAGAACTTATATCCGCCTCCAAAGCACCTAGAGCTTCCGATCGGTCTGTAGTCACAGTGGTGTACAAAAAGTTATATATATATATATATATATATATATATATATATATATATATATATATATATATATATATATATATATATATATATATATATATATGTTCTTCGCTTGCTCTTTTTTCATTGAAAACATGCATCTCTCCCCCTCCCAGCAAGAGAAAATTTACTTGGGGGGGGAGATAACTTGAGAAGCAGGACCCCCCCCTCCAAAACAGCCATTTTTTTTTCTCTCCAGAGAAACACATCTCTGTAGTCTGGTGATCAGCTGCAATTCTGAGAGGTCCCCAGGCTGCACCTGGAGGTTGGAAACCTTAGCTGCAGCCAGGAGTCAGCATGGAGGGGTAGCTGCTGAGGCCCAAAGCCTCAGGAAGCAAGCCAACCTCTGATTTGCTGTGACACCTGTCTTTCTTGTACCACATGGCAGGATGGACCACCCCTCCAAGCCAATCAGCGTGGAGGCAAGGAGGAGGAACCATCAGCACTTCACTGCTCTCTCTGTTTGCGGGGTAACATATGCTGCTGTTAACCTCTGAAGTCCTAGCTGCTAACTCCCTGGGTGATCTAACAGCAGTGGCAGCACCAGGAAGCCACAGCCACTACTGCCTGTTTTCTGCCTGCCTCTGAATGAGGAGGAAATAGGGCGGTGGTGGAGGAGAAGTTAATAATGACACTGGGGAGGTAGAGCAACAGTCAGCCAGGGGAGGGAGACCAAGAGCTGGGAAGTGGCAGAGGGAGAAGAATAGATGGGCAGGCAGGGGGAGTATTAGAAACCAATGGTGTGCCCCCACCACCACAGCTGCCATGTATGCTGTGGAGAGATGGCAATGCAGCTAGAGAGTAAGGAGCTATTAATGCCCCCCCCACTGTCTCTGATGAGTGGGTGACCCTGGTGAACTTGCAGATAGGGGAGGGGAAAGCAGCATTGCTGGCGGCTAGACTCCCCAGTTGACAAGCAGGGGAAATAATGAGATTCCTACGGTACCCCTACCCAAGACTGTTGTGGGTCCCTGCTTATCAATATATTTAATTCTCAACATGGCCAGATCTGTGGAGACAAGACAGATCTTTCTGCAAACCTGAAAAACACTCAGGTTGATTTAAAACAAAAAACAGAGAGGTAAGGCTCCCAATAATATAAGCAATGTCTGTAGCTTTAATAAACAGATGCCCTCAGTGGGGAACTGCAAGGACTTGCAAGGGACACCTCATTTTCCCTCAGTATTGTCAGCCTTCAAGCCTTGGTTTCTGACAGTGAACAGATGGGAGAGGGGGCAGGGCCCTATTCAAGACTGATTCAGTCTTGAGGGAGGACTCATAGGGGCCAGGTCTTACAGCAACAAGACTTCAGAGATCTGTTCCCCCAGAGAAAATGGCTGCTTTGGAAGGTGAACCCTAAGACATTTGCTCTATTGAGGTCCCTCTTCTATCCAAACCCTGGCCTCTCCAGGCTCCGCTTCTGATCTCCAGGATTTTTAAAATCTGTAGTTGACACCCCTACTTCATCCTGATGATGTATAGGCAGACATGGCTTGATTGGGGCTCTATTTAATGATGCTGCCTGGTGGAGGAAGTGAAATATCACCTCCTCCTTCAAGGATACACTTTCAAAGCAGGTACTTTATGGAAAGGAACAGCCTGACTTCAAACCACCACAAGCTTGGAACCCTGCAGCGAGCAATGGCAACAACTGGGCAGGGGTTGTGTTTTAATAGCTGTCGTTAGTTTCATAGTTGATGTTCCTAAGTTTGTCCCATTAGGGAGACCATAGTCTGTTGTGTTAAGGATTCTGCCTTGCATTGTCTCCTTGCCTGCCTATAAAAGCAGACTAATATAGGGCAGATCTCAGTGGGTGACTTTTCCCCCCTTGCGCTGTATAATAATAAGTTCTGAAACACTACAGAAAGTACCATAGCCTGATGTATCACTTGCTCTCTCCGCTCCCCCTTCCTTGAGTGGTGTCTCTTTACCTCACCCCCCCTTTATATTTATAGCTTATATTCAAAAAAAAGGAGGGTGCCAGGGAAAAAAAAATAAAGAAAAAAATCAATCGCCCAATGAGTATCAAGCACACAAGCCCGACAAAGTGACGACGAGATGCAGCAAACTAAATAGTACGTCACATCACATTTTTTTTTTTTGTTGCTTGGATACATCTTACAATTAGGCAGCACAGATTCTCAAAGATATTTCCCCTTCTTTCTAATGTCAAAGATCCTATTTATTTGTATTATCTATGCCCCGCCTTTCTTTTTCTAGGGAAAAAAAATCCAGGTGTTTAACAAAAGTCGATTAACGAATAGAAATGTGTCGACGTGGCCTTTCAGACTCTCCCACTGACTGGTGGGCAGCTGGTGTAGGCAGTAAGGCAGGGGTCTCTCACCTCCTTGAATGTGTGGGCTCTCTGGGATTTTGAGATTAGGTCATGAGAACTCCTATCAAATAGCTCCCTGGGTGTGGCCAACCACAAACGGCTGCCAGGGGAACTGAGGTCAGTTGCATAATATTGGGAAGTTCCAAGTCAAGCTTCCTTCCATGATGGAAGCATTTCGTTTGAATGACTGCTCCCTGTCATCAAAAGATAAGAACATAAGAGAAGCCATGTTGGATCAGGCCAATGGCCCATCCAGTCCATACAGTGGCTAAAAAACAAACAAACAGGTGCTATCAGGAGGTCCACAAGTGGGGCCAGGACACTAGAAGCCCTCCCACAAAGATGATGATGCTTTTTGTTTTCTTCTGAAGCAGTGAGGTAGAAAAAAGCCAAGATTGGCTCTTTGCTTTGGGGAGGTGGGGAGGAAGTGGACATCACAAAACATAGCAGGGGACAGGGCTGTTTTTGAGCAGGAACACATTTCCAGCTGCCTTGTCATGGGGTGTGGCCTAATAGGCAAATGAGTTCCTGCCAGGCCTTTTCTTAAAAAAAAGGCCTGTGTGAAACAGTGGCGGCATCAGGGGGTGTTGGTCTAATATGCAAATGAGTTCCTGCTGGGCTTTTTCTACAAAAAAGTTCTGGCAGCAGGTGCCATGGTACCCTATAAGCGAAGGGTAAGTTGACCGGGGACACCAAGGAAAGAAGCCTTGTTCCCTTTCCCGCTCCATCCACAGCATTGGTGGCCATTGATGGAACCAGAGATGAAGGGTCAGGTGACAGATGTTTCATGAAGTTTTTAATCTTTCACTCTCTTCCTTAGAGTCCCTTAGTTGCTCAGACAGTCAAGAGGTATGTGGGCTGCCTACCAGAAACAAACAACCCATAGAAAAGGGTGTACACATGACCATGCCTCAGATTCAGTGGGAGCTCACAGGAGCACAGCTCCTGAACCTTTCTGAGAGTTCCACCTCCCTGTCCATTGAATAGTATGTGCAGCTGCACTACAGTCCCTGGATGAGCTCCATCACCTATTTTTCTACACAATGACCCCTGCACATGATGATCTTATAGTGCTTACTCTCTGCCACAAGAGCTAAAGGCCCGGTACCTTTCTCTAGGCAGCTGGTGATTCGGATTGTGCCGACACCGGACGCTGAGGCCAAAGAGCTTGCGTGCGGTGCGCTGGATCTTCTGGCGTTGGGCCTCCATGGAGCTCTGCAGGAGTTTGTAGCGGTTCTGGAGGTCCCAGTCATTCCCCCAGTGCTGGTGGATGCTCCCGATGGTCAGGAAATGGTTGTTAGGTAGCCTCTTCATGAAAGATTTAAATTCATCTGCGGAAACACATGCACCAAAGCCAAGAAGGAGAGAGCTCAAACTTGCATCCTCTGATTTTCCTCCCTAAATGTTAAAGACCCAAAAACCTTCTTTACCCAATCATTTACCTGAGTTCTCCAGGTCTTTATAGGCCTCTGTCCAAGACTTTGCCATGTTGGCCAATGTGTATTCCATGATCTGAATGTCGGTGATGGGACAGTTGCATTGTGGGAATTCTTCTGCACACTGGCAACCGCATTGGCTATCGCGGCATATGTATTCTCCCTCCCCATTGCACATGATGTAACTCAATGCCGACTGCACAAATTTCTCTTGTAAATACTGAGGGAAGATGACCTGGAGACCTAGCAGCAAGCCACAAACAGGGAGAAAACAAAAATACGTATTGTGTACAGTGCTTTTTTTTTTTCTTTAAAGAAGCTATTTCATTAGCAACTGGAGAAGGTGACAAGAATAATTATAATTTCCCCATGCAATGTCTTCTCTAGGAGTCATCAGCAAGGCAGAGAGGACATGGGCAACTAAGCGCGGCGCAGCGTGGATGCTGTCAAGCCGAAAACCTCATCTCATCTGCCAGTTCATATAAGGTTATGCCAAGAGGCACTGTGGTACAAAGCCCCAGAAGGCACACATTAGAATGTCAAATGGGAAACAGATATAAAGAGAGAGCTGCTGGCTCAAATGCTCCCCGTTCTCATTCACAGGATCCCTGCCAATTCAGGACGTACAAAGGTGTCCTTCAACCTTCAAAAGAGCCGAGGTAGACCATCTAAGCCAGTGGACATTTCCACACATCTTGCATCAGCAAATGCTGTAAGTTAATACTGCATTGTATTACACACACGAACACACTGCTTTTTTGTAGAAAAGGCCAGCAGGAACTAATTTGCATATTAGGCCACACCCCCTGCTGCCAAGTCAGCTGGAACTGCGTTCCTGCTAAAAAAAGGCCATGTGTGTGTGTTTGTGTGTATTCTTTCACATGTCTTGAATAAGTTCTGGGTTCCTATCTGGGCAACATGTGAACCTAAGAAGAGCATTGCTGGATCAGAACAAAGGTTAGTCTATCCTAGAATCCAAGACTGGTCAGCCAGATGTCCCTGGAAGCTCACAAGCAGTGTTTGCAGTCCAACACCTCCTCTGTCGTTGAATTTCAGCAATGGCTATACACTGCCTCTGAATATGGACATTCCATTGAACCATCATGGCTAATGGCACTGGAGAGACCTCTCCTCCACAGGTTCGTTTGTTTGTCTTTTCAAGCCACCTAAGCCAGGGGTGGCCAACGGTAGCTCTCCAGATGTTTTTTGCCTACAACTCCCATCAACCTCAGCCATTGGCCAGGCTGGCTGGGACTGATGGGAGTTGTAGGCAAAAAAAAATCTGGAGAGCTACCGTTGGCCACCCCTGACCTAAGCCATCATCTTGGCCCAGGCTAGCCCAAACTCATCAGACCTCAGAAGCTAAGCAGGGACAGCCCTGGTTAGCACTTGGGTGAGAGACCATCAAGGAAAACCAGGGCTGCTAGGCGGAGGCAGACAGTGGTAACCCCCGCATGTTTGTTTCTTACCTATGGAATCACCATAAGTCAGTTGAGAGCACCTCCTTCCACTCAAATCATCAACTACATAAGACAGCAAATTCCATGAGTTAATTCCCAACAGCTCGATAGTCCTTTTTTCTTGCTTGTCGTGAATTGGCTGCCAATCCGCTTTATTGGATGACTCCCAGTTCTAGAGTGAAGGGCAAAATGTCTCTGCTTTCTTCCCTGCCGTGCATCATTTTACAGCCCTCTAAATTTTATAAACCTTTACATTTTTATGAACAGATGACTTCTGGCCAGTCCTGCGCTTTTGCGTCCTTCTGCTCATTGGACCCAAAGACCGCATACCGGGCTGCATTCTTTGGGAAACATACAGGAACTGAAGTTACCGGGGTATGTCTATTCAAAGAGATACACAGAAGAGCTTTGCCTAGGATATCATTTCCTATACCAGTGCACAATGCCGCTTGAGAAGTGCCGCTCCCGTTGCTTTCACCGGGAGGGATTCACTGTGGGTTTTCCAGTGGATGTCCTCTCCAGTATACCTTTATCATAGGCCAAGGATCAAGCCTCATTTTGGGCAGGAGCTCACAGGAGCAGAGCTTCAGAACCTCTAGATTTCATTGTGCTCTTTCTTTCTTCAGGTAAAAAAGGTAGTCCCCCTATGAAAGCACCAGTCGTTTCTGACTCTGGGGTGACATTGCTTTCACAACATTTTCACGGTAGACTTTTTACGGGGTGCTTTGCCATTGCCTTCCCCAGTCATCTACACTTCCCGCCCCCCCTCCAGCAAGCGGGGAACTCATTTTACCAACCTCAGATGGATGGATGAGTCAACCTGGAGCCAGCTACTTGAACCAGCTTCCGCTGGGATAGAACTCAGGTTGTGAGCAAAGGGCTCCGACTGCAGTACTGCAGCTTTACCACTCTGCACCACGGGGCTCTTTCTTTCTTACCCCCCCCCCCCCAAAAAAAAAATACTTGCTTCTGGGCTCCATTGTTCAAACCCCCTAGGGAGAATTTTGCTGAACTCTAAGATTTGACAAACCTTCTCATATTTTCCCCCACACACAAAAAAGGGAGAATAACCAAAACGTATCAAGCAAACAGATGGAAATCTTCATTATGCCACGGGGGCCACATAGGAGAAAGTAATCTAAAAAGTATGATGGGAGGAAGGTTTTATGATGACCATTAATAATAATAATAATAATAATAATAATAATAATAATAATAATAATAATAATAATAATAATAATAATAATAATAATAATAATAAATTTATTCTTATATCCTGCCCTCCCCCGCCGAAGTGGGCTCAGGGCGGCTCACATGACATGGTTTACACCATGATTACACTAAAATCCATCAATACATTAAAAACAATTAAAATAGTTAGATACAATTCAGACTGAGTTAATTAACAATTAAAATTTATCAAATATAAATTAAATTAAAGTGCCGCAGTTCAGGATGTGTATAGGATGGCTAGGTGTCATCTCCGGGTGCCATCTTAAATGCGAGTTGACAGAGGGTGGTTTTGCAAGCCCTGCGAAATTGATTTAGGGCTCGCAGGGCTCGCACCTCCTCTGGTAGTTGGTTCCACCATTTGGGGGCCATTGTGGAGAAGGCCTGCTCCCTAGTTGCCTTCAATCTGGCCTCTCTTGGTCCAGGGATTCGTAGTAGGTTTTGAGAACTAGATCTCAGTGCTCTCTGGGGAACATATGGAGAGAGGCGGTCCCTAAGGTAGGCAGGTCCTTGGCCATATAATTCAAGAAGCATTTTAAAGTAGATGTTGAGCTGATATAATTTAGTGCACCTTCTGGTGATGTCAGGGTGTGTGTGGCGTATGCAAATAAGTTATGCAAATGAGTTGTGCTAATGAGCTCCAGCAGAGCCTCATGGCGCAGAGTGGCAATGCTGCAGTACTGCCGTTGAAGCCCTCTGCTCATGACCTGAGTTCGATCCCAGTGGAAGCTGGTTCAAGTAGCCGGCTCGAGGTTGACTCAGCCTTCCATCCTTCCGAGTTCGGTCAAATGAGTACCCAGCTTGCTGGGGGCAAAGTGCAGATGACTGGGGAAGGCAATGGCAAACCACCCTGTAAAAAGTCTGCCGTGAAAACATTGTGAAAGCAACGTCACCCCAGAGATGAAAACGACTGGTGCTTGCACAGGGGACTACCTTTACCTTTAATGAGCTCCAGCACCTCTTTTTCTACAAAATGATCCCTGCCTATATTCTTCCATTGCTTTCGCCTGGAGGGATTCCCTGTGGGTTTTCCAGTGCATGCCCTCTCCAGTATACCTTTATCATAGGCCAAGGATAATGAAAAAAGGTGAATGTTTGGCAGGAAAAAGCCTCTGTCCGTCTTTCCTGCTGGGCCGAAGCATGCGTCTCGTAGTTTGCACACACGGAACAACGTACACACACAGAGCTCTGCATCATTCCGTAATTGCCCGTGATATCCTCAAGTTTGTGGCTTTCTATCAGGCAGCCTCAGGTCCCCTTGGATTCATAGCTGTTTCCTCCTACCTGATAAGTTCTGCTTGTCAGAGTCGGTCAGCTTCCAAAAGCGCACAAGGACAGTGAGAAAGAACGGAGCGCAGGGGAAGCAAACTCTTCCCGAGCACCCCAGCCCAGTTTGTCTTTCCCTTGTCAACACAGTCTGGGATTTCAAGGCAGACAGATAAAGGAGTTTAAAGCTTCAGCGGAACCGTCGGACTGCGGCATAATGAAGGCACGCAGGTCAGTTGCCCATCTGCTTGTGCTGCCGAGATTCTGGATTGCGGTTCTCTAAATGCCGACAGCTCAGCGGAGTGGAAGGGAATGGAAGAAATCACACAGAGAGCTGCGCTGTGTGCCAAGGGGACGGGAGCACTGTGGTCTCCCTGCCCCCCATCACAAATGCAACCCCTCCAAGAAGTGAGCCTGAACTTCTGGAGGAGGGAGGGCATGGATGATGCAGAGGGAGGGTGAAAGCTTCTTTGGACACCCAGTTCCAGCATCGTCTAACAGATGGTCTGAGATGCAGGAGCACAGTAGGGCCTAAAAGAGGTGACAGGAGAAAGGAGTGAAGAGGTCACTCTCTTTTGGGGGTTGCGTGTCCAGATCAGAACTCCCTGCCCAGCGGCTACGAATCACCCAGTTTTGTCTGACCTAGTTCTCAAGCGAGCAGGGAGCAGTGGCAGCTGTCAGACATGATAAACACAACTTTGCAGCTGTTGGGAGAAAAAAAAATGTTTGGAACGCAGAAAGAAGGAAGGGAGGGAGGAAGGAAGGAACAGTTTAAAGGTTATGATTGTGTGCAATGTTCCTTCTAAGCTGCAGAGTCTTGTGAGCAGAAAAAAAACCTGGTTTGTGAGCTATTGCATAAATTATTGTGCTCTGGGGTCCTCCTTCCTGAGCGAAGACAAAAATGTGTGAGCTGGAGGGTAAAAATCTGTGAGCTAGCTCACACTAGCTCAGCTTAGAGGGAACACTGATCATGTGTATGTTTGGTAAAAGAGGTGTCTAGCCTCCATAGACTATAGGCTCATCAGGGAGTTAAAAGTTAGCCACATGGAGCCACATTCTCCCCCAGGAGCCAGGATGGTAAAGCGAACAGAGCACTGGACTTTGAACAGGAAGGCTTGGATTCCAACAGGCATTCAAAGGGGCAGGGACTCAGAACACAAGTCCACTGGGTGCCTTTGAGCCTCTTTTAACTGCTAAGGCAGCTAGAGTTGCCAAGTCCAATTCAAGAAATATCTGGGGAATTTGGAGGTGGAGCCAGGAGACTTTGGGGGTGGAACCAGAAGCAAGGCTGGGACAAGCATAACTGCACTCCAAAGGGAGTTCTGGCCATGATATTTAAATGCACACCTTTTAAATGCCTTCCCTCCATTGGAAATAATGAAGGATAGGGGCACCTTCTTTGGGGGCTCATAGAATTTGACCCCCTGGTCCAATCCTTTTGAAACTTGGAGTGTATTTTGAGGAGAGGCACTGGATACTATGATGAAAATTTGGTGCCTCTAACTCAAACAACAGCTTCTCCAGAGCCCCAGATACCGGCAGATCGATTCTCCATTATACCCTATGGGAATTGGTCACCATAGGGAATAATGGAGTGCCCAGCAGACATTTCCCTCCCTCCCCCTGCTTTTTGATGACCCTGAAGCGGGGAGAGGGCCTCCAAACTGGGGGATCCCCTGCAACTACCTGGGGATTGGCAACCCTAAAGGCAACTCCGGCTGCAGAGTTCTTGTGAGGATTAGATGGAGGGAGAGAACTTTAAATACGCTGCCCAGAGTCCACAGGAGAAAGGGCAGGACACAAATAGCCAGATATGTGTAAATCCTCCCTACATTTTTTTTTTTTGGAGGGGGGGAATGGTCCATGACTGGCATTGTTCTAGGGAAGCAAGCTGCTTCCCATTATATTTGATTTATTTGTTTACCTTAGATTTATATGCCGCCCACTCCGCTAATGGACTCAGGGCGGCTAACAGTCACATTAAAAACAACACATTCAGTTACAATTTCAAACTGTAGAAGCATGAACAAATAATAATATAAAAGCTAGATAGTTGGTGCTATACAAAATGTTAACATAGGCGGATCAGATTATATTGATGTCGTAACGCTTCTGTTTATCTGTTAGTGGTCTTCCGATGGTGTTGCTCAGGAGTGTAACAGTTGCAGCCTTTTCCCACATTGGTTGTTATAGGCCTGTTGAAAAAGTTCAGTTTTATAGGCCTTGCAAAATTGGGAGAGATCCTGCAAGGCTCTTATGGCCTCTGGGAGGGCATTCGACATAATTGGTGCTGCCACTGGGAAGTCCCTGGCCCGTGTACAGCTTAGTTTGGCTTCCCTTGGTCCGGGGATTGATAGCAGATGTTGAGCTCCCGAACTCAGTGCTCTCTGGGGAACATATATACAAACAGCGTCACTACTATTAAAGAAGAGTTGCAAACTCTACCGAGCTTTCATCAAAAGGATTTCGTGCCTGTCAATAGCTGTCTGGCACTAAACCAATCTGGGTGAGTTCAGTCATCTACCTGCTCTTGTTTTCAAAGTCAAACTGATACATCAGAAATCCTCTATCACTTTTTTGTTTCCCAGGGGGGTTTTTTGTGCACAGAACCTGGTATATGTGCAGTTTGCGGCAGCTTTCAGTCCCATCCGTCTATACGTATCTTTCTCACCTTCTGTTTTACAGATGCACACTGAGAAAACACTGCAAACAAAGCAAGATGGACAGGATCTTGTATATGCTTGTATCAGGATTCCTCCTGTGTGTTGTTTCATGGGTGCACCTTACAAAACGTTGCACAAACAATGCTGAAATAATCATTAGCGCAGCCATGTCAAAGTTTAAGGGCTTTTTGTTTTGAGCAGGAATGCACAGGAACTCAGTTCCAGCTGGCTTGGCGTCAGGGGGTGTGGCCTAACATGCAAATGAGTTCCTGCTGGGCTTTTTCTACCCCAAACCCCCTGCGTGAAACAATGGTGATGTCAGGGGGTGTAGCCTCATATGCAAAAGAGTTCCTGCTGGGTTTCTTAAAAGAAACCCTCCCGGGCAAAACAATGGTGATGTCAGGGTGTGTGGCCTCATATGCAAATGAGTTCCTGCTGGTTTTTTTCTACCCAAAAAGCCCTGCGAAGTTTTATTTAAAAAGCGTTTTATCGAAACACAAAGGGACATTGACACTATAGCATTGTGGATTGCTGCAAAGCTGGGGGAAAGCTGGAGGTGCAGGAAGGTACCCACAATGTTCTGTGGAAGCTAAGGGAAGGGGGGGGGAAACCTCACAGCTCGTTAACACCCCAGTTGGACTAAAATATATGCGACTGAACTGTACTAGATCTGGGAGACCTAGGCTGCGATCACACACACTAAATCACACAAAACTCATTTGTTATGAGGTCCAGATCCAACATAAATGTAACCTTATCAGGCCACACCGTGTGTGTCATAAAATGTAATGCCAGGTAGTGGAGATATGAAGGACACAAACACAAAGATTTTTTAAAAAAATCTTAAAACTTGCTTACAACACTCATTGCTCTGAAATATGCTTTCTTTGTATTTCTCCCATGAGATCTCCCATGAGGAACTGGGCACAGGAAGCTCTGGCTCTTTCCTTCTTTTCCCTGGGAACTGGGTGGGAGGGAGCCTCAGCCAATAGAAGGAAGAGAGGCTTGCCTCAGTAGTTCTGTGTGGGATTAAGAGAGCCTGGCAAAGCAAGCTATCCCTCCCTCCCTTTCCTCCCCAGGGGAGGAGCCTCAGCCAATGAAAAAAACAACAACAGAGGCTTTGTTCTGTAGCTCCCATGCAATTGAGCAAGTCTGGCAAAGCAAGCTGTGATGCAGAAGGAAGCAAGAGAGAGGGAGAAGGAAGCAGATGACAGCCAGTTGCTCAGGGGCCTGATAGGTGCCTTCCAATGGCCTGATTTGGCCCCTGGGCTGCATGTTTGACACCCTGCACTAAATAATGCACTTTCGATCCGCTTTCGCTGCACTTTCCAAACCTAGTTGGAAAGTGCGCTAAAGTGGATCGAAAGTGCATTATTTAGTGTGTGTGACTGCAGCCCTGGTTGGACTTCCCTTTCTGTTCTGAAGCATGCTGGGTGATCTTGGGCCAGTCACTCTCCCTTAGCCTAAAGTACCACACTGGATTGTTGTGAGGTCCAACAGGAAGGAAGAACTATGCCCACCCACCCCTGAAAGTTCCTTGGAGCAAAATGTGGTTTAAGATGCAATCGCTAAAAGGCACCCAGGTACAGGAAGAGCGCAGCCCTCTATTAATAAGACTAAAGTGACCTTTAAAGCATGTCTCAGCATTCTCTCTCTCTCTCTCTCTCTCTCCAATCTAGAAGGCGGCTCTTGGAATAATTAGCTAAGATCCTTGCCTTTCCTCTCCAGCTGCTTCACAAGGCCTCATTAAGAATTATTCACAGGGCTGCAGGTAATGGATCGTGACTTAGTCTCCTCTGATCTGATTAGCAGCCATGCGCAAGCCAACGGCCGAGAATTTGCAATTGGCAGTGGGTCAAAGGCCTGCTTGGGGGAAAAAGAGCAGCTTCTCTGTGACACCTCCGCCGCTGTTCTCAAGAGGGCAAAGGGCAGTGATGATATGACCGGCACAGAAGCAAACATGGGCTTTGGTGGCCCTATCCCATAACCAGTAGGAGAAGCACTGGGGCAATTAACATCAAGCTTACAAGGTCTGAATCAGGGATCCCCCAAATGTTTGAAGTTCACGGACGTCTGTGGAATTCTGACCCAGCATGGTGGGTGCTAGCGTTGCCAGGTCCTTGATATGGGTGCAGATTCCTCTGATTTTGCAGGCTCCGATCTGCAGTCGGCTAGCTTATTTATTTATTTTATTTGGCGGATTTATATTCCGCCCTCTCCCATGTGGGCTCGGGGAGGAGGACATTCAGAATAAAACAGTTAAAATACAACAATAAATTAATAATATATAATTAAAAGAACGTAACTCAATAAAATACGCACAGGCGCGGCGGGCACAATTTACAGATTAAGATATAGTTTTCAGCCCATTGTGGGGGAGGACAATAAATGGTATAGACAGTAAGATGAAAGGACGCCCGCTTGTCTCAACCAAAATCCTGGCAGAGTAACTCCATCTTACAGGCCCTATGGAATGGAAGCCCGGTAGGGCCCGGTTCTCCATGGGGAGCTGATTCCACAAAATTGGGGACAGGGCCGAAAAATCCCTGGCCCTGGTTGAGACAAGTCGGACATCCCTTGGGCCAGGGAAGACCAGAAGATGTTGATTGGCAGATCGCAGCAGTCTTCGGGGCTCATATGGGGAGAGGCGGTCCCACAGGTATGTCGGTCCCAGGTCACGTAAGGCTTTGAATGTCAACTTTTGAGCTTTTAAAGAGCTTTTGAGAGGGGCTTTTTTGGTAGAGAAAGCCTAGCAGGGACTCATTTACATATTAGGCCACACCCCTAACGCCGAGCCAGCTAGAACTGCATTCGTGTGTGTTCCTGCTAAAAAAAAAAAGCCCTGGTTTTGATCAAAATGCTAGAGCATCGCAGCATGACATGCCCAAAGTGATGACATCACTTCCATGTGATGGCATCACACCAATATTGCACGCAGTGATGTCACCCTACCCTACCCACTCCCAGAAGGCTCCCTCCCACCCCCTGCCAGCCGGGTAAGTAGACACGGAAACCCTAATGGGTGCAGCCACAAAATGGCTGCCACAGGCAGTAGAGGCAGCCACAAAACAGCTGCTATAGCTTTCCTTCAGCCACACAAAGAAGAAGAAGATATTGGATTTATATCCTGCCCTCCACTCCAAAGAGTCTCAGAGCGGCTCACAATCTCCTTCAACCTTCCTCCCTCACAACAGACACCCTGTGAGGTGGGTGGGGCTGGAGAGGGCTCTCACAGCAGCTGCCCTTTTAAGGACAACCTCTGCCAGAGCTATGGCTGGCCCAAGGCCATTCCAGCAACTGCAATTGGAGGAGTGGGGAATCAAACCCGGTTCTCCCAGATAAGAGAGCTCTGGCTGACCCAAGCCATTCCAGCAGCTGCAAGTGGAAGCATGGGGAATCAACCCCGGTTCTCCCAGATAAGAGTCCACGCACTTAACTACTACATCAAACTGGCTCTCCTTGTGCTGCAGTAGTAGTAGAAGATCCTTGTGCTGCAGTAGCAGATTCTGCCATAGCAACAATTTTAAAAATCCATACAACCAATCAAATCTCTGATGACCAATAAGAAGCCTTGCTGGAAAAAAGCCCCGCTTAGCCCTGTCCGCTTTTGAAAAACACTCGATAGGCATCAGAAAAGATGCTGACAAATGTCTTGGTGCCGACCCGCACCACGTTGGGGAAACCTGGTCTACATTTGTCTGTCGTTTGTTTCTGACTGCAATTAAACTGGTGGTGTTAAGCAGGTTTGAACAACTTTTCCCTGCTGAATGTGCTCAAGTGCACTGAAAAGACACTAACCAAAAGTAATCTCAATGGGGTTGCCTGGAGAGAAGTCCAGTGTGCTGTATTGGTTTGCAGGGGTGGAATTCTAGCAGGAGCTCCTTTGCATATTAGGCCACACACCCCTGATGTAGCCAGTCCTCCTGGAGCTTACAAAAAAGAGCCTTGTAAGCTCTTGGAGGATTGGCTACATCAGGGGTGTGTGGTCTAATATGCAAAGGAGCTCCTGCTAGAATTCCACCCCTATTGGTTAGTGAGTAGCGATAGGATCTGTGGAATCCTAGTTCAAATCCACACACTGCCATAAAGCGGGCACAGTGGCCTTGGACCAAGATCTCTCTCTGTTTCTCTCAGTTTCTCTCCCACACACACAAAGCCTAACTTCAGAGGACCGCTGGATAAAAGGGGGAAAGAAGAAGTATTTATGCAGCTCTGAGCTCCCTGGAGGAAAGATGGGATAAACTGTACTAGATAGTATATTTCCCTGGGTCTGTTGCCTTATAGTACCAGAATTATAGTTCTATTCCTCCATAATTCTGGTTGAACTGGAGAAATTTCTAACATTAATTCCAGAACTGGAGTACGTGTGCATTGATAAAATATGGCAAAATACATTTTATCAGTGCAAACAAGCTCATCAATAATGTAAAGGAGAAAAAGATGCAAATAAACTGAAGGAACAGAAAGCTGGGACCATGCGTGCGTTCTCCAGTTCAGGAGCCAATGTTAGAAATTGTTAAGGGTAACGCATGTGGTTCACAATGGTAAAACACCACAAAGAATCTTGATAAGGTTACACTTGTGTTCTCAAAAGAAGGGCTCATATATAGTGTTTTAGCAATACATTAACGCTGGTTGTTAAAGTAAAGGGAAAGAATTCTTTACACAAACACACAATCCGAAAGGCCCTCCCAAAACATTTCAGCCTTAACATAATGTCCCTGAAGCCTTGATCACTGGAGATCCACTATCTCTACCAATTTTGGAAAACATCATAATTAAACTAGTCTTACAGTTTTTTTTGTAATAATCATCATTTACATGCATTGAAATTATTTTTGCAGTCTTAAGGACTAGAAACGTGTTGTTCTTAAAATAGAACGCCAACTTCTCTAGAGTCTTAATCCTGCCCTCCAGATTGAGCTTTGATCTTTAAGAACATAAGAGAAGCCATGTTGGATCAGGCCAATGGCCCGTCCAGTCCGACACTCTGTGTCACACAGTGGCCAAAAAAATAGGTGCCATCAGGAGGTCCACCAATGGGGCCAGGACACTAGAAGCCCTCCCACTGTTGCCACCCCCAAGCACTAAGAATGCAGAGCATCACTGCCCCAGACAGAGAGTTCTATCAATACGCTGTGGCTAATAGCCACTGATGGACCTATGCTCCATATGTTTATCCAATCCCTTCTTGAAGCCATCTATGCTTGTAGCTGCCACCACCTCCTGTGGTAGTGAATTACATGTGTTGGGTGAAGAAGTACTTCCTTTCATCCATTCTAACCTGACTGCTCAGCAATTCTGTCGAGTGCCCACGAGTTCTTGTATTGGGAGAAAGGGAGAAAAGTACTTCTTTATCTGCTTTCACTATCCCACGCATAATCTTGTAAACTTCTATCATGTCACCCCACAGTCATCATTTCTCCAAGCTAAAGAGCCGCAAGCTTTCATTCACAAAACTGCAGAACACCCCATGCCATTGCTTGAAGGTCATGCAGACATAATAAATAAGAGAGAGTGGAGACAATGTGGAATCAGTATGGAGAGAACAGCACTATAATAGAACAGCTTCTGGCAATGCCTCCTCTTCCCCACTGCCATTTCACAGGCCAGTGGAGGGTGGAAATGGAGGGGTTCACCAGTGGTAAGGCAATGCATGACATCACTCTGGCACAAAACTGGAAGTGATGCCATTGTATTTGACACTAGATTTTGATCAAAACTCTATGATTTTGGGTGAATCCTAGAGCATCACCATGATGTGATGATGTCCCTTCCAGTTCTGCATCAGAAGTGTTGTCACCTGTGGCAACGCTGCCAGGGCAACGGTCGGCAATCCCCCCCCCCCAAAGCCCTCCATTTTCTTCCCTTCTGAAATAAGACATTTCTGTTGCCTTACCTTGCAAGTGGAGTTTGCTTTCAGTGCTTTGCAGAAGGACGGAACTCACAGAGTCCAGATTGTCATAACTGTTACAGCCCAAAGGGCCTGTCCGAGTTTCTGTTACCTAGGGTGGGCAGGAGACCAAAGGGAAACAAAATTATTTCATGCAGCAAGCTACTTTTGGCAATAAACTAAACATTCTCAGACTCATAAAAGACAAGAAAGAATAGTCGTTGACAGTAACAAAAATAGAAGGAACCAAAGCCATCGACACTGATTATACAAAATCGGGATGGGGTAGGGATGAAAATAGCACTATCAGATCATCTGGGTCACTGCAAATGCTCATTGCCAATTTTACCAACACTTTGATTATTTTAAATAGTTTTCTCTTAAAGTATCTTTTTAAGTTACGTTCTTGTAAGCAGCCTTAGGAAGCTTCGGGTGGAAATGCAGGAGACGATTCCTTTAATGGCAAAAAAGATAAGCCATAGTCCTATTATGCACACACATCTTACTGCAGATTTTGAGAGCAGTAAGCCTTTAATCTTGACTTTGGATTCTGCACCCGCCTTACGCACCATTCTTTCCCTTCCGGTGTATTTATTCTGCACATACAATTTTTAAAACAGACTTTTTCCAAATCAGGGTGGAACTTCACATTTTTCATTATGCAATTGCCCTATCACAGCTGTACAGGGTAGCTCTGCAAGGGGCCACATACAGCTGAAGGGGCTGGAGAGCCAGTTTGGTGTAGTGGTTAAGTGTGCGGACTCTTATCTGGGAGAACTGGGTTTGATTCCCCACTCCTCCACTTGCACCTGCTGGAATGGCTTTGGGTCAGCCATAGCTCTGGCAGAGGTTGTCCTTGAAAGGGCAGCTGCTGTGAGAGCCCTCTTTAGCCCCACCCACCTCACAGGATGTTTGTTGTGGGGGAGGAAGGTAAAGGAGATTGTGAGCCGCTCTGAGACTCTTTGGAGTGGAGGGCGGGATATAAATCCAATATCTTCATCTTCTTCTATCTTTTTTATCAAGGATAAACACAGCAACAAAACAATAACACTGGTGGTTTCCCCAATATAAAATATCCACATTTTAAGGGCAATGTAGTTGTATCGTTTAAAACATTCTCTAAAATCGACATTTGTACATAGCAAGTAATATAGCCTGACCTGCCTAGATAGTCTAGGCTAGCCTGATCTTATCAAATGTTGAAAGCTAAGCAGAGTCAGCCCTGGTTAGGATATGGATGGAAGACCACCAAGAGAGTCCAGGGTTGCTACACAGAGACAGGCAATGGCAAACCACTCTGAATATATCTTCCCTTAAAAACCCTATGGCTTCAGCATAAGTGATAGTAAATTTATGCCCCACCCCGTAAAAGTAATATAACAGTAATATTTTTCTAGGACAGGGGTGTCAAACATGTGGCCCAAGGGCCAGACCAGGCCCCCAGGGGGCTCCTATCAGGCCCGTAAGCAACTCAGTGTCATCTGCTTCCTTCTCTCTCTCGCTTCCTTCTGCTTCACAGCTTGCATTGCCAGGCTTGCTCAACCATACAGGGGCTACAGAGCAAAGCCTCTATTTTCTCCACTGGCTGACCACCACATGAAGCAACTTATGTACAAAAAGCTTGCAATGCCCAGCCATTTCATATTTTTATTTATGACAGATCCCGCCCTCATAACAAATGAGTTTGACACCCCTGCTCTAAGATGTCAGGAGGAATTTCAGAGCCAGTATATTTGCACTAAACACAAAAACAGGAGATTAGGTTCCAAGACCCCTTGAGCCATGAAGCTACAGATGTTACTACAGTCTACAGCCCTGCTACTTGGACTTGGGGTTACCCACTTTGTGGTTTTAGGTTTTGTACTATTATAAATATAACTCGAGACTTTCTTTTTTAAAACCATTTTCTCATGCCAGAATTTTCCTTACTGCAAATGTTAATGCTATTTTTGCATCAAATCACATATGCAGGGGCCATGACTCAGTGGTAGAGCATTTGTTTGGCAATGCAGAAGGACCCAGGTTCAATCCTCAGCACCTCCAGGAAAAAGGATCAGGAAGCGAATGATGTGGAAGACCGCCACCCTGGATAGCCACAGCCTGTCAGAATATACACCTCTAGAGGGACCAGTGGCAACTTCATGGATGAAACTTTGCTGAAAACGTCTGCTTTTCTCTGGCAAACATCAGGAGGTTTAGAAGGATCAATCAGGCGATTTCCAAGATTCTCAGTCTTTGCAAAGGAAGCGTCTCAGCCTATTGACTTCAATGTGATCACGGAGGCCAAACCTTTTATTTTGGGCTGGGGAAAATTACCAGCTGTGATAACTTCACCGGTCAACAGCTGAATGAATGTTCTTCTTTTTCTTCCTCTCCTCCAGCACTGGCAGATTGCTTTCAAGAGAAGAAGGGGCTTTTGTCTGAGGGTCCTTTTCCACTTCTTTTGTCCATGTCCTCCCCTCCCTCTGACAGCTTTCTTGTGCCTCGCTCGGTGTCCCTGGCCACTTCAATCCGGATGCCTTTTGTCCGTGGTATATTATTGCCTCTTGTCACTCATGCACCTGAGAATCAGTGAAAAGACTTCCGAGTAAAGCCCACGGCACAAAAGGTCCGCCGGAGGGGGATGGGGGGGGACATGCATGCCGTTGAACAAGCACCTCCATCAGCACAAAAGCGATCCTCTTCACCTCATCACAATCATGCGATGGCTACTTGCCAACCCATTCTGCGGCGGCCCCAGGGTGCCCATCACTCTTTCCTGTAATATCTGTTGTGTATCCCTCTGCAACAGTCTGAGGAAAATGGGCACATCTGCTTTCGGTTAAACGACGCACCAGGAACACGTGAAGGGGCCTTCTACAAAGGAAGACCATTCATCTGTCTGAGTGTTGTCTACTTTGACTGGGGCAGATCTCCAGGATCTCCGGCAGAGAAGGCTCTTCCCCAAGTAGAGATGTAAAATGTCTAGGAATTTGGAATTATATTCTACAACTCTCTAACGACTTAAACACTAGCGACATTAATACAGAAGACTGAAAAAGTCGTAGGAGTTCAAATGAAGTCCTAAAAAACTTCCAAAAAGATTTATAAACAAATTCCAAACAGAGAGCAAGTTTGGTGTAGTGGTTAAGAGTGCAGACTGTTATCTGGGAGAACCCGGTTCCCCACTCCTCCACTTACAGCTGCTGGAACGGCCTTGGGTTAGCCGTAGCTATTGCAAGAGTTGTTCTTGAAATGATAGCTGCTGTGAGAGCTCTCTCAGACCCACCCACCTCACAAGTTGTGTGGGGGGGGGAGAGAAGATATAGGAGATTGTAAGCCGCTCTGAGTCTCTGATTCAGAGAGGTGGGATATAAATCTGAAGTCTTCTTCTTAATGATTGCAAGCAAACAAATACAGTTGCCAAAAGCTCAGATTGGCTTCAGTGCTGCTTGTTGAAACTCAAGCCTTCGTGGGCCCCAAGAGCAATTGGAGCTTCCGTACCTTCTGTCAACTATGTTCATTCACTTTCAATCGTTAACACCATTTGGAATGTGTTTACAAAATTTTGAATGTCTTCAGGACTTTATTTGAACTTCTTATATTTAAGTTGTTTGAGAATTGCAGAATATAATTTGGCATTGTTATTTGTGGTGTGTCTCTTTCAGGGCTTTTTTCTTGTAGAAAAAGCCCAGCAGGAGCTCATTTGCATATTAGGCCTTATCCCCTGATGCCGAGCCAGCCGGAACTGTGTTCCTGTTCAATAAAAATAGTTTTGGTTTCAAAAGGATATGTGTTTTCAGCCTCTTTTGTAACATTTCATGCGCCGTAATCCAATATGGTGCAGCAAGACTTTTGATAGCACAACTCTGGAAACATCATGAAGCTCTAAAGAAACAAGATTTGATTGACAAAGTACTAGAGACAGCAGAAATGGATATACTTGCACTTCGTCTTAAAGGCAAACTACTAAAAGATGGAGAAAGTCTTTGGAAACCTTTTTATGAATGGTTTCCATTCCATCCAACAATGAACTTGACTTTGTTATATTATCTGTTGCACTATCTAATGGATATTTTGATATGGTTGAATGTATAGTAGCAAACTATTTAGTATAACCGATAGACTATAAACTTGTTACGACTAAGAGTGATTACGTATTCTAATGACGTAGGAAAAAATGTTGACTTTGTTTTATTTTTACCCCTTTTCCCTTTCCACTCTGTATCCCTTTACTTTCCGGCTTTTTTCAAAATTACGATAATATATATATAAAACCAGGAATTGTGTTCCTGTGCATTCCTGATGAAAAAAGCTCCAAAAAGTCTGTATTCTCACCACCATGGTTGCTGGCTTTATCTTGGGAAATTTTGAAGTCGGCGGGGGGGTGGGGGGGAGGGGAGAAGAATGTTTCCTCCCTTTTTCAGGGGGAAAAAAATGGGGAAAATGGAAACATACACAATACTTATTTTCCTATTATCCCACCAATTTTTCTGATCAACTTAGTCAGCAAATAAACATATACTATTTGGCATATTTGCAGAATTTAAAAAAAAAAATACGAGTATCTTCATTTTCTTCAAGGGAAATGACATGCTACCTTAGCACATCCATCTTTCGTTTATTTGTTTCTGTCTGAGAAGTAAGAAAAAAATAAAAGTTGAAAGTAGAAAACAAATCTGCTAGTAAACCACAGGGAATATATTAATTGGGCAGCAACGGTCTCATAGAGTCACCGTAGTAGGAAGGACTGCCAGCACGCTTGGACATTAAAGCGAAATTTTGCAGTACAGGAAACACTGAGCTTTTAAGAAATGTATTAGCATTCAACCTATTATAGAATATTAATTGTTGCAAAATTATCTAGATTTTTAGTGCTCCCCTCAATTTTTCCAAAAAATCCCACTGGAAAAATGGAGAAAGTCTCCAGACTTTTACTTGCTACGTATTTGGAATGAGTGGAATGCCTTGTAAGACAGGGGATTGCTTTCACACAAGAGATTTGGCCCGACCTGGCCACACCTCTCATTTGGGTTAAAGGTGCATGATCCCACAAGCACATCTACCCTCTGAGCCATACCTGTTCTCACTGCATCCCCAGACGCCTCCTATCTGGATTAAAACGCCACCTGAATCATCCCGGTAGTTTCCCCTTGAATTGCATTTATGTCACATATTCACTGTCTGTTTCAATGCCCTGGCATGACTCATAAGCAGAAGAGCAGTGAGATTGCACCAAACCACTTCCGGCATGGTTGGGTTCCCCCCCAACTCTGTTCCAAGGAGCGCTTGTGTACTTCTCTGCTTGAGTGCACACACCGGGGGACTTAAAAAAATCCCCTTTTCCATGGTGGGTCTATTGTTGAGGAGCACAGACCACTGTTGTAATCCTGATGCTTCAACGATGGCTGTCTGATAGCCCAGAAATGGTCCAAACCCAAACAGCTTATTTGAAGCTGAGATAATATTGCACCAGTTTCCCAGTGTGATAGCACCCAAGGTTTTTCTCACTGAAAAGGAAAATATTCCATACTGTTTTCAGTGCTACTCCAAACTGCCCAGTTCCCCCATGCTTTCTTGACTGTGCACCTCTGCTCTACTAATACCTATCCCCAATCATACCAAGTCAGACCTCCATTTCATCTATACATGGGGGTCCTGATTTCTTTGATGGGCGTCACCTCTCCAGGGTCTCAGGAAAAGAAAATATTTTCCAAAGGGTCTCAGAGATCCTTTCATGGGAGGTACCTAGGACTGAACCACAGGAGATACAACAGGTTGTCCAACACTGACCTAAAAGATTTTTTCCCAACTCAAGATTGCTGAAATCCATTGGGGCCAGGGGTCCCCAACTGTGGCCTGACTCCTTTTCTGCACCCACCAAGTGTTTTTAGACAGTGAGCAAGGCCAGGTACTGGAGATTTGGTTGTCTGTACAGATTTTTTTTTTAAAAATGTTACTTTGGCAGAAGATGACATGACACTACACCACAAGGATCTTCTCTGTGCAACTGAAGGTAAGCTGTGGGAGTCGTACTGTGGCTGGCTCTGTCGCCTGTGGCAGCCATTTTGCAGCAGCCATTTTGTGGCTGTGCTGTTTCAGAATTCCAAAAGTGTCCACAGGCTCAGAAGGGTTTGAGAAATCTGACTTAGAGGTTGCTCATCTAATGCCCTCTCAACTGAGCTATTTCAAATTGTGGCTCAAGCCATACCTTGATTGCTCCAGTAGAGATCTGGATCTCATGGAGACGCCTCATGGTTCCATCCCGGTCCACGAAATAGGAGGAGGCAAGCTGGTGAAGGGATTCTACGCTCTGGGTAGCATTGCCTGACTTTCGGTCGAGTCGGCTCTTGTCCATGTACATGGTCAAAGCCTCCTCTCCTGAAATGCAAAAGATGGGGGGGGGGGGGGGGGGACATCACATTTTAATGGTTACTGACAGTGCAAGCATAGAAATCAGGAGTAGAGAGAAAAGACTGAAATGCCCCCAACATACAGCTCTCAGCACACAAATGCCCTCTTTTATCCTTTTTTATCCTATCAGCACAATACAATAGAGACGAAATGGGTGAGAACAGATGGGTGTTTAAAGCCGCCCCATGGACAAGAGGCAGGCAAACCAAAAAAAGCACGTTCGCATGCGCACATCGGCCTCCTGTCCCTGTCCTGCCCCTGTCCCACTCCTGGCTTGCCGGGAACCGGCTCGAAAAGGCACCACTTTGAAAGTGGTGCTTTTTTGCTGGGGCGCCTCCAAGGTGCCTCCCCAGCCATCTGGAAGGCCAGGAAGCACCCGGAGAGCACCCGGGGAGCTGCGGATAGGAAGAGTGAGCGTTCCAGAGGCACCTTGGGTGCCCAAGGCCCACCCCTTTCCCAAGCATCTTCCGGAAGCTTCGAGGTGCTCTATTTTCGGCTGATTTTTTTCAGGGCAGCTTCAAGCTGCCCCAAACCAGCTGTCTATTGTCAGCCAATAAGCACTAAATGTAAAATGTAGCTGGGCTGTTTATAATATTCAGGAGTCCATTTCATGTTTGATTATACCTCCAGGGCACTAGAATCTGACATAGTTCCAGACCAGGTTTTAGGACAGGGTAAATTTGCCAGGCAAGCTGGTGTGAAGAAGTCTTAGGAGACTGGTTGCAATCACACACACTAAATAATGCACCTTCGATCCACTTTCAGTGCACTTTCCAACTGGATTTTGCCAGTTCACACAGTAAAATCCAGTTGGGAAGTGCACTGAAAGTGAATGGAAAGTTTATTATTTAGTGTCTGTGATCGTAGCTTTTGAATTCCATTATTTGCTTCATCTGAATACAGTTATTCAGATTAACAACTTTATTTTAGTGAAGAAGAAGATGATATTGGATTTATATCCCGCCCTCCACTCCGAAGAGTCTCAGAGCGGTTCTCCAATCTCCTTTCCCTTCCTCCCCCACAACAGACACCCTGTGAGGTGGGTGGGGCTGGAGAGGGCTCTCACAGCAGCTGCCCTTTCAAGGACAACCTCTGCCAGAGCTCTGGCTGACCCAAGGCCATGCTAGCAGGTGCAAGTGGAGGAGTGGGGAATCAAACCCGGTTCTCCCAGATAAGAGTCCGAACACTTAACCACTACACCAAACTACACCAGACAGTGCTACCCCCAAACTGCCCAGTTTTGCTAAGACATCCCTCAGCATATTCCTATTACATCTTGGACACCTAGGCTGGGACAAGTATGCCTCAATTGATATGCCCACACCTTCCATGACTGAATCGCCATCCATGCTGCCTTGAACTAACTCTGAGCTGTGGCTTTTATTTTTAATCTTTTAATGTGTTTTAACTGTCTGATTGTTTTACTATTTATCTGTTAGACTGCTTATTGTCAGTTTTAATGGTTTACTGTGTTGGAATTCGCCCTGAGCCCACCATGGGAAAGAGCAGACTACAAATTGACAGACAGGCAGACAGACAGAACTAACTAAATAAATCTTACCCTAGCAAGACGACATCCATGCCTCCAAATACTTAGTTGTGTATGTACATCAATTATACCCTGCCTTTCTCTCCAGTGGAGACCCAAAGTCACTCACATCATCTCCTCTCCTCCACTTTATCCTCACAACGACTTGTAAATAGGGTAGGCTGAGAATGTGTGACTGGTCCAAGGTTATCTAGCAAGCTTCCATGGCAGAATGGGGATTCAAACCTGTGTTTCCCAGATCTAGGGTTGACAAATACAGGTTGGGGTATAGTTCAAAATTTGAGGGTGGAGGTTGGGGAAGGGAGGGAGAGAAAGAGGAGGAGGAGATTGGATATATACCTTAACCTTCACTCAGAGTGATTTACAATCTCCCTTCTACTTCCTCTCCCCACGACAAACATCCTGTGAGGTAGGTGGAGCTGAGAGAGCTCTTTCAATAACTGCTCTGAGAGAACTGATCCAAGGTCACTCAGTAAGTGCATGTGGAAGAGTGGGGAATCAAAATCAGTTCTCCCACATTAGAGTCCACACTCCTAATCACTACACCAAACTGGCTCTTGGGACCTTATTGAGGTATAATCCCATAGAACAAAATAGGAGTCAATTGCAGCTTTAAGACCATCTTTAAGACCACGAAAGCTTACGTTCTGAATAAAACGAAGTTGGTCTTAAAGGTGCAACTGACTCCTATTTTGTTCTACTACTTCAGACCAACACAGCTGCCTATTTGGATAATCCCATAGAGTTCACTCTCCAAAGCATCAATGTTTCTCCAGGGGAACCAGTCTCTGTAGTCTGATTAGTTGTAATTCCAGGAGATCTCTGGGACCCACCTGGAAGTTGACAATTTATTTATTTATTAATTTAATTCAATTTTTAGCCCACCCTTACCGTAAAACAGGCCCAGACAACCCTACCAAGTCCAAATAGTACAATAATTACCATAAGAGATGGGAGTCTGAGGGGAGCACGGACACGGGGGGGGGGTGCAGTGGGCAATGGTGTTACCTCACTTCTGGGAGAATCTCAAAAATTATATCAGATCTCTTTAGGAAACAACAGGATATCTATGGCAAAGAGCCAGTTTGGTGTAGTGGTTAAATACGTGGACTCTTATTTGGGAGAACCGGGTTTGATTCCCCACTCCTCTATGTGCAGCCAGCTGGGTGATCTTTGGTCAGCCATAGCTCTCACAGGAGTTGTCCTTGAAAGGGCAGCTGCTGTAAGAGCTCTCTCAGCCCCACCTACCTCACAGGGTGTCTGTTGTTGGGGGGAGGAGGTAAAGGAGATTGTGTCCGCTCTGAGATTCAGAGAAAGGGAGGAGGAGGAGGAGGAGGAGGAGGAGGAGGAGAAGAAGAAGAAGAAGAAGAAGAAGAAGAAGAAGAAGAAGAAGAAGAAGAAGAAGAAGAAGAAGAAGAAGAAGAAGAAGAAGAAGAAGAAGAAGAAGAAGAAGAAGAAGAAGAAGAAGAAGAAGAAGAAGAAGAAGAAGAAGAAGAAGAAGAAATTGTAGTAGTAGTCTTGGAGTGGCTTACAATCTCCTGTGCAGAATATAAATCCAATATCGTCCTCTTCTAAAAGCATAGCATTTCTGGTGATTCCTAGAATAATGTGCAATCATGCCTGGGTTTTCTGCAGAGAGACACTTTGTTGTCTGGCAATGATTCCCCCCTCCATCAGCCACCAACGTGCCATTGGGCAACAGGAACAGAGGGCAGTCGCTCTCCTACCCCAAGTAGGCAAATAGCAAGCCTGGGGTTAATTGATGTCCTGAGATTTCAGGCAGCTTCCCTGAGGCCCTAGAATTGAGTCTAAAACCTCACTCTGAGGGTGAAAGCCCAAGGCCTGGTAATCCTAACAAGGATATTTAATCTCATAAAATGAATCTGGTTTAAAAAAAAAAAAAGATTTATCCCATTTAATGTAGACCAGGTGCACTAAAAAAGCCTTCAGCAATATGAAATGGTATGTGGTAGCTGAGGTAGTTATCTTGCTATAGAAATACAGGTATTAGAAACACTCAGAAATGCCCTTGAGAACATGCTGGAGGGTGTAATGTTGAAGAGGGTTGACATAAAGCTGCCGAGCTCTATACAGAAGGTAGATTTTAATCCGATTCGGAGCTCAACCTCGTAGTCAATATGTGACACCAGCAACTGCATTACATGCGAACCGATGGCCCGATTGCACATCACAGGCTCCTTAAACTGTTCCAGGTAGCAGTGGCTGTTATCGCTCGGAAACCTATTCACATGCGCAAGGTACTTGTAAAAGCCGCCGGGATCATTTTCTTCACACATGTGAACCAAAAGGTTTACACCAGGGAAGGCGCTGCTTGAGCCGTGTGGTGAACAAGACTGCCTTAAAATCATAATAAGGCTGATTCCGCACTCACCTTTCTCCGGGGCAGGCTTCCGTTTCTGGGCGGAGCAAACTGGTGATTTCGCACCAGTTGCTCCATGCCGGCATTTTGCATGAGGCAAACCCGTGATTTGCCCCGCTGCAGTGTAAACCTGTTTTTTTCAGATTTACACTGTGGCGGGGGCAGATTGCGGGTTTGCCCCGTGCAAGATGCCGGCGCGGAGCAACTGGTGCAAAATCGCCAGTTTGCTCCTCCCAGAAACAGAAGCCTGCCCCGGAGAAAGGTGAGTGCGGAATCAGCCTAAATCTTAACATTAGCCTACATTAAAATGCCTCGTGCCTTATTATGAAGAGACCGGGAAACTCACACTGTCTATTCAATCAGCTGGTTTATTTTTGTTTTGCCTTAGTTAGGAGCCATAACAAAAACTGCATTCAAAATATATATAATAAAAAAGATGGGAGGGGGATCACATTTCCAAATTCCAGTGCAAGGGATCTCTGGATGAATGCAGTTGAAGTGCCAAGTAATGTATTCTCCGGACTCTCTAGTCTGCTGTCACATTCCCTAAACACCCCTCCTTCCCACCCGTCAACCCACAGCCCTTCCCCCATCACCTATCTACATGACCTTCCTCACAAGTTCAATCACTTTGCTCCATGGACAAATTTCATACCTGTCTTTGTCTCCTTTCAGTTGAAATCATTATTTCCCCCTCTTATGACACCGGCTGGTCTGGCAATCTGCGGTCGGAAGACGGCTCTTAGCAGAAATTTTCGGCTGAGGTTTGGAATCTTTGACCAGGCTAGCAGTGAAACTATGTCCTAAGGCTGGCTAGTGTCATAAGAGAAAGGATGGGTTTGGACTTTTGCAGGCTTTGGACTTTTGCAGGCTTTTGGACTTCTGTTGCAAATACAGTTGAGCCAGGCCAAGGTGACCCTCCCCTTCCCCTATGATTCTCCGGTGTTTTTTATGTTACTTTCAAATATATGTGTGGAGGCAGACCAGACTAGAAGAGAAAATAGCAGCTTATCGCCACGGAAAGAGCCAGCCTCAGCAATCAGGAAGGGTTAACAGATTTTTGCTGCATTATTAAGTCCTAATTTCTCATTCATTAAGTGGGCACAGCGTTCAAAGTCATCTTCCCTTCAGGGTATTCCCTGCAAATTAGCTCTCAGCTCTGCCCACTCTATTGCTGAGTGTGTGCATCCCAGAAATCACCCAGCGCTGTTTTCTGTTTTCAGGAACTCAACGCAGAGGATAGCAGGAGATGTATTATCTTTAGAGTAGAAGAGAGGCAGGCGGAAGGAGGGAGAGGATAGGAGAGTCCAATGTCTGGCACCAGAGCAGTTCCAGGGCAACCCTTCAGGGGTCATTCTCCTTTGGATGAGAAAGAGTGTCCTTGCAGAATTCATTTCATTGATAAATAAGCAAGCAGAGCGTATGGAAGAAAGGTCCTCTTTCAGCAGGCAAGAAATCTGCTGCTGATGCACCAGTTTCTTGGGAGAGCTAGTTGGGGGATGCCCCAGCTGCACCAAGGCTGCATCTTAGTTTCACTTAACTCACAACTCCAAACGTTCTATCCATTACGGTCTCAGAACGAAACCGCTCTTCTCTCGTATTTCTTAAAACAGAACGAAGCTGCAAGAGTCGCGACTTAAAGGCTAGTGGAGAGGGATGGCTGAAGCCTCTCATCTCGCACTCTTTTCCTGCTGAAAATCCACACTGTGGATACTAGGACTATTATGCACGGGTGTTTTGCCTTGCATTCACTGTGCATGTCCATTGGGTTTTCCTTTTCATTCTTTATTGACTTCCTCCCCTTCAGTGTTCAATTCACTTTCCTGTTGCTATTTCCCTGGGTTGTCTGGAAAGTGGCTTTGTGGTGATTTCTGCTTGTTTCAATCCTGAGACAAAGGTAATTTAAAAGCATAGATATTCCCTTGGATTTCCCTCTGATTCCATTGGATATCCCTCTGCCCTTTTGCTGCCCCGAGAGGTGCCTTGTTGTTTACTTTTACTTTTGGTTTGACTTTTCTTAGCAAGGCTATGCTTGGCATTGTCAGCTTCCAAAATTCCAAGATATTTGTATCCTTCTTCAATGTCCAGAGTTTGGATCTTCTTGTTGTTGTTTGGACCCTTGATTTCTTCTTGTTCAAGGAACTTTCCTACACTCAATGATAACGCTGCGCACTTGTCAAGGCCAAATTCCATTACTATATCTTTGCTGAATATCCAAACTGCATTAAGAAGGAAAAGAAGACGGCTGCAGATTTATACTCCACCCTTCTCTCTGAATCAGACTCAGAATGGCTTACATTTGGTGGAGTGGTTAAGTGCGCGGACTCTTATCTGGGAGAACCGGGTTTGATTCCCCACTCCTCCACTTGCAGCTGCTAGCATGGCCTTGGGTCAGCCATAGCTCTGGCAGAAGTTGTCCTTGAAAGGGCAGCTGCTGTGAGAGCCCTCTCCAGCCCCACCCATCTCACAGGGTGTCTGTTGTGGGGGAGGAAGGTAAAGGAGATTGTGAGCCGCTCTGAGACTCTTCGGGGTGGAGGGCGGGATATAAATCCAATATCATCATCTTCTTCTTCTTCTTACAATCTCCTATATCTTCTCCCTCCGCAACAGACACCCTGTGAGGTGGGTGGGGCTGAGAGGGCTCTCCCAGCAGCTGCCCTTTCAAGGACAAGTCCTGCGATAGCTATGGCTAACACAAGGCCATTCCAGCAGCTGCAAATGGAGGAGTGGGGAATCAAACCCAGTTCTTCCAGATAAGAGTCTGCACACTTAACCACTACACCAACCTGGCTCTAGTAAAGAATCAATATCAGATGATGACTTTCCATATATTTTCAAGTCATACGTATGCAACAAATGTGAAATCTTTGGCCCTGTCTTTGAAAGCTGGTATCCTAGGTCTGTGCTGTTGAGACTGATGGTGAGTTGTATTAGCAGAACGACAAAGAAGAGTAGTGATAGTAGCTCTCCTTGGGAAATTCCTCATTTGATATTAACTGTTCCAATTTCTTCTCTCTTCACTATCAACCTGGTGCTCCATTTACTCACGGCAGTTCTGATAAACATTATTACAGTTTTGCTGATGTCTTATCATTTCTAGTGTTTTCAGGGTCCATGTAGGAGGAAATGAATCAAATACCTTCTCTTAATCAATCCAAACAACATTCGGGTTGGTTTTCTGCCTTTTATAACGTTGTAAGACCATTTTATCAATTAGTAACTGATCTTTAGTGCCTCAGGATGTTCAGAACAATTCTTTTTCATTCATGTGGTAAAATTGAATTGAATTGTGTTGTGTTGCTGTTGTAGTGTTTTTTTAAAAAAAATGGTGAGGAGCCATCAAGGGGCTTGAGATGTGTAGTCCCCTCTAAAGGATGTGTGACTGGATGATATGTGGGAGACAAACTGTCAATCTCCTTATGTTTAAACAATGACATTCGTTTGCAGAAGTCTGCCATTTTCAGTAAAAGAATGTTAGGAGAGGGTCTGCGTTACCATTTTCTTTTCTGCCAACTGTTATCCTTTCCTACAGTCATTTTTTTCCCCTACAGAAGAAAAAGTTAGAAGACTCTAGTCTTTCCTGCCATAAGTGGCAAAGCACTGGGGTGGGGGGACAGTTCTAATCAAAAAGAAATGGCAGAAAAGGGTTAAAATGCCCCTCCATCGACTGCGGGGTGACATGATAGAGGTTTACAGGATTATGCATGGGATGGAGAAAGTAGAGAAAGAAGTCCTTTTCTCCCTTTCTCACAATATAAGAACTCGTGGGCATTCGATGAAATTGCTGAGCAGTCAGGTTAAAACGAATAAAAGGAAGTGCTTCTTCACCCAAAGGGTTATTAACATGTGGAATTCACTGCCACAGGAGGTGGTGGCAGCTACAAGCATAGCCAGCTTCAAGAGGGGATTACATAAAAATATGGAGCAGAGGTCCATCAGTGGCTATTAGCCACACGGTGTGTGTGTGTGTGTGTATTGGCCACTGTGTGATACAAAGTGTTGGACTGGATGGGCCATTGGCCTGATCCAACATGGCTTCTCTTATGTTCTTATGTTCATCAGCTGAAAGACACACATGTGAACATACACAAGGAGATCACATAAGCCACTGAAAACCCAGTTTTGCCCTCTCATTTCTCGGAAGCCAGTAGTCTAGCTTGAACCTGATGATTAGAAATGAAGTTCTGTTCTTTTGGATGGAAAGGGGTTATCTGAGCGCTTGCTAGGTTTGCCAACCACCAGGCAAGTCCCAGAGACACCCCCCCCCCCGCTCCTCCCCCCCGAATTAAAAACGACTGGGCTTTTTTTTAGCAGGAACGCAGTTCTGGCTGGCTTGGTGTCAGGGGGTGTGGCCCAGTACGCAAATTAGTCCTGCTGCGCTTTTTCAAAAAAAAAAAGCCCTGTGTGAAATAATGGTGACATCAGGGTGGTGGCCTAATATGCAAATGAGTTCCTGCTTGGCTTATTCTACCAAAAAAAAGCCCTGGAAAGTGATCTCTAGGCTACGGCAATCAGTTTCCCCAGATGAAGCTTTGGAGGATAGACTGAAGTGAATCCTCCACTCCTCAAACTCCAACCTCTTCAGGCCCTGATTCTAGATCTGTAGCAATTTTCAACCCCCTAGCCCTTGAACTATATTAGAGGGGGGCGGGGAGGGAGAATGTTGGTGTGAATCACAGAGGGGATTGCTCAGCAAAATTTTGTGGGCAGCTCAGGACAGAGGCGATTGGATACTGATGCTCTGCTCTGAAGAATCAGGGGTGTGTGGGGAAGGTATAGGGTTGCCAGACCCCCTGGTGGATGTAGGGGTCCTCTGGTGTCAGGCCCCACCTCTCTGTAGCTGATGGGGGGGATTTACCCCCCAAAAGGGAGAAGCAGCTGAAGTTTTAGCAACATGCCTACATGACTTCAACGTGACCGTGCAGTGATGTAGGCCCATAGAAGCTAATTCTGCCATAGACTTTTTGCGCCAAAACCAGAGCATCACCTCAATGTGCCGACATCACTTCTGGTTGAGACTGGAAGTCGTATGGACAACTTGCTGCAACGCTGGATAAAACATTCTGCTCCCAGTAAGCCCACCCCTGTCCCCTGCTGGCTGCCATGAGGGACCTGCCAACCCTAGCTAGGTCCCATCCTGCCAGTTGTTCCCTTGCTGTCCCATCTGACTGATCTCAGATCCTCTTAGTTTCCTGTGCATCTATGCACAATACTGCAGGTGTTGTGTGTTTTTGCCTCTGACCAGCTTCCTCCACATTCAGCTGAAAGGCACCACCCCTAAGGCCACATGTTCTTTTACATGTGTTTATTTGCAACAGTGCTGGAGACCAGTACTGTAAAAGGTGCTCTACAAAAGCTCCACAAAAACATAAACTCCAGGGAATGATTATTTGATGGTAGAACGCAAATTCATATGTCCTTTGTCTCTGATCTGCAACTTGGCCTTATTTTATGCAATTTGTATCTTTCTGGAGTAAAAAGCATTTTCTCCCCCAGTGAACTCTTTAACTGGAGATGCCAGAAACTGAACTTGGAACCTTCTGCATGCAAAGCATGCAAAGAGAGGGATGGTGGCTCAGTGGTAGAGCATCTACTTGGTAAGCAGAAGGTCCCAGGTTCAATCCCTGATATCTCCAACTAAAAAGGGTCCAGGCAAGTAGGTGTGAAAAACCTCAGCATGAGATCCTGGAGAGGCGCTGCCAGTCTCTGTAGACAATACTGACTTTGATGGACCAAGGGTCTGATAAGGCAGCTTCATAAGTTCATATGTTCTACCACAGAACCACAGCACCTTAAACTAAGTCAGGAGATTGGTCCACTAAACAGTATTGTCGATTCTGACTGGTGGTAGCATCTTTGGAAATTTTCAGCATCTTCCCCAAAAGCCGCTGCCAGAGCTCCTTCTAAAGGTTGAATCTGGGACCTTGTGCTTATAAACACCTGCTCTACCATTGATCTACACTCATTGATGTAACACATGAAATTGCCTTACACAGACTCTGACCATTAATTCACCTAGGGATTAATCCAACCAGCTTTTTTGCTGGTCCTCTTTGACTAACCCCCCCCCCAAAAAAAAAATAAACTATACTGGGGGTCATGTGACCTTGCTTGGACAAAGGCCATGTGAACCAGGAATTGTAGTACGGAGGAGTATTAGATTAGATTGGGATAGGGATGGGGTATTAATTAAACAAATAAAATAGATTGATGGGGGGGGATTGCTGGAACAGCTGTCCTAGTACTTATTCTGATTAGCAGCAACCGTTTGGCACAGGATCTCCAGAACATTGGAGTATCTGCACGCAAGGCGTGTGTCTTGCTGCTGAACCACAGACCCCCTTCCTAGAAGCTAAGGTTGTATGCATCTGATCTGATATATATGCCTGTACGTATCCCCTTATACTGAGCCAGACCACTGGTCCATTGAGCCCTATACTGATCTAGCAGCTCTCCTGGGTCTCAGGCAGGGAAAGTTCTTCTCCAACACTTCCTACCTGAGAACTTTTTTTTTCAGAACTTCAGTTGCCAGGGAGCGAATCTGGGCTGTTATGCATGCACAATGCATGATTTACTACCGAGCCACGAGACCTTCCTAAAACATGCATGCGCAAGGCACTCAAGACTTCGGAGGTCGTATCAGCGTCGAGGCAGCCGTTCCTGATGAGCCTTCCAGCACTTTGATTTCCGAGCCCTTTGGGTGAAGTCATTTTTGCATTATTTTAACGAGAGTGGAAAGCTGCGGGCTGCCATGGGATGATGGGTTGTGTATCCCGGGTAGAGGGACGCTCGTAGTCTCCATATAGGGAAACACTTCTGCTCATGAACAATGCATGTTCCCAGGAGGGTCTCTTTGCATCATCTTCCCCTTTATTGCCGTCAAGACGAATCTTTCATCCCTCTCCCACTGCTCCCCGGTGGCTTCCCCTCCCCTTGCACTCGGCACCGGGGGCTGATGGAACACTTAGCACCACTGTCCATCGCCAGCTCTCCTTACAAGCCTGTGCATATTTTAAAGCATTGTGTTGTAAAAACAAGAGCCGGGACACGCCACTGTGAATAATTCACCATCAGGCCCGGGCAAAATTAAAAATATATTTCACTGTCAAAAGGTCTGTGTTATTTGGAATTTTTAGGAAGGCTCAAAATAATGCAATCTGGTAGGGATAAGGAAGCAAGTGTTTGTTTCTCTGGTTGCCTCCAACAGAATGTAAAATCAAGAGTTTGGCTGTAAATGTCATTTCAGTTCAAGCTTGCCTGGCAACAGTGTTCCCCTACAGTAGAAATGCCCTATGCATGAGGGGTTGCTGGGGCGGGGGGAGTTGCTTTTCAGCAAGAAGTGGGCCCTCCGCCTATGCTCAGAGTATCTTAATCCCCAGACAGCTGACGAATGAAGCAAAAAAAAAAAAAGCAAACATACAAAGCCAGCAAGTTAGACCACTGATCCAGCTAGCCCAATACTGTCTACTTTGATTGGCAGCAGCCGGCTGCAAGCTACTTAAAAGCCTTCTGGTATTGACCCAATAACCTTCTGTGTGCAAAGCATGTGTTCCACCAATAAGCTATGGGTTGTCTTCATAAACATATGAAACCATTTTGCTTTGTACTGTCTCCTTCGACAAGTGGCAGCTTCCCTGAATCTGAGGCAGCAAAAGCTCTTTCCCAGCACTTGTTCTGTGAGATACTTCAACAGATATGATGGGGAATGAATGTGGGACTCCCAGGAGGCCTACACCAGCATCTCAGCAGCATCACCAGCAATGTGGTGAAGTAACTTCTGGTACATGTCGGAAGTGACATCACCATGCTCCCTGGTGACATCACCATGCTCCCTGCTATCTGGGAACCCTTCCTCATTGGTATTTGGGCAAAACTCTATGGTAAAAATGCTTTCTAGTCCAGGATTCTGTATCACACACTGAACCAACAAGATACCTCTGGAAGGCCTACAAATAGACCAAAGCCACCACTGGTTGTTTTCATGAGGAACTGGTATTCAGAGGTTCATTGTATCTGAACATGAAGATTCCCTTTGGTCTCCAGGGTGTATAAGAAGTCCCATTCAAGCCCTTCTTTCTCTTTCTATCTCCTTCAACCCTCTGCTTCTTTTGCCTAGCTCTCATGGCATTCTTCTTTGAAGCTCCTACTTATCAAACTAACCTACTTCAATTCCATGAGCCTCTGTACTCCTCTCCCTAAACAGCTACGTAACCCTTAACCTTCCTTCTTCTCTCCCTCCCCTTATTTACCAACAGAATATACTCCCTATTTTCTTTAGGCTCTGTGTGAGAATATTTGGAACCAAACTGGCCTTTTGCTTCTCCTAGATAACCTACTTGCCAACATTCTAATGCTGTCTATCTGTTTCATATCAGGTTGAATATTTGTGAGCATTCCATCACATCAATCCTATCAGTCACATAGGGTACAGAGTTACGGATGCATATATGCATTCTCATGCAACAAAGCATTTTAGCCTCTGATATGCATGTTACCCCAAGTGCAGAATGTCTGAGAGTTGGAACAGGGCAAAGCTCTTTTCACCCTACCTTTAATCAAATATTTGTGAACATTCTATAACATCAGACCAAGCTGGTTATGAGGGGCATACAAGCAATGTTCTGGTGCATGTCAAAAGTGACATCACCATGTTCCCAGCTGTCCGGGGACCCTTCCTTGTTAGTTACAAGCGATGTTCCCTCTAAACTGTGGAGTTTTTAAAGCAAAAATTCTATTTTGTGAGCTACTGGCAATAAAATTGTGAGCTGCTGAATAAATGCTCTAATCTAGGGGCGTTTCTTTTAAGCTAAGGCAAAAATGTATGAGTCACAGACTAAAAAACTGTGAGCTAGCTCATTCTAGCTCAGCTTAGAGGGAACACTGGTTACAAGTTACACAGCTTAGAGGGAACACTGGTTACACTTTCTCCTTAGCCTCTAATATGCTGCCAAGCCCAAGTCCAGAGAACTGGAATAGTACAGTGTGCTCTGCTCCAAATGATAGCGAGGGGGGAGGGAAACAGAAGTAATCCTGCTGCCACCTACCTCCCAAAGTGGCAGAGATGAGTATGTGTGTGCCGTACTTTTTGATGATGGTATCAATGAACTGCTGTGTCGTGGGCCTCCTGCCCAGCAGGCGTATGCTTCTCTGGAACTCAGGCATCAGGGGAACAGGGTTGCGGAGCAGGTCCCTCCGCTCAATGGCTGTGTTCCTCACCTTCCAACGGGCAAACTCCCTGAGTGACAACACAGGAACACAACACAGGTAAAGTTCTGAGTTAAGACGGGAGAGGCAGACCACTGGGGAAAGGCCAAGGGAGGGGAACAGAGGGAAATATTTTAACACCCCCTACGCAGGTGGATTATTGGGACTAGGCCTAAAAGGTTGGAGAGGTAGGGAGGAGAGTGGAAAAGGGAAAGGAGAACAGCAGAAGGAAAGACAGAATTTCATTGTAGTAGAGTCCAGAAGCACTTTCAAGACTAGCAAAATTTTATTGCAGCTTAAGCTTTCAAGAAATCCAGCTCTGTTTGACAGATACATGGAGTATGCGTCAAAAATGGCTAGAAATATATTATTATTTATTTATTTCATGAATATAGGTGGTGTATAATGGAGGGAAACAGAGGGAAATATTTTAATACCTCCTACACAGGTGGAGGGAAACAGAGACAATGAGGAATGAATGTGGGACCCCCAGCAGTAGGGGAGGCCTACACCAGCATCTCAGCAGCATCACCAGCAATGTGTTGGAATAATTTCTGGTGCATGTCGGAAGTGAATCACCATGTCACCTGCTGTCCAGGGACCCTTCTTCATAAGTATTTGGGCAAAACTCTCTGTTTCTCTCTGTTAGCCTTTCCCCAGTCATGAATACCGGGGGTAAGGGGAGAAGGGAGTGGATGCAAGAAGTATGTGCCATGAAAACGTAAAGCCATTGCAAAAGTCATGAATAAGAAAAGGTAGAATGCTCAGTCTAGGCTGGGTGTGACCACTTCCTTCTATTGATGGGATACCTGAAAGGGAAAGGCAGTTACTTCTGGTAATGAGATAACCACACAAAGTCCCTATTCGATCCAAGTCTGACTGAGTCAAATTTACATATGAATTCCAGTTCAGCAGCTTCACATTGGATTTTGGTTTTGAAGTGTTTTTCTTGAACTATGGTGACCTTTAAGTCCTTGATGGAATCTCCTCAGAATTTCATTATGCATTGATCCATGCTATACAAATCAGCTCTAACCTCAGTATGAAGGGAACCTCATAACATAAGCATGATTGACCACTCCTTAAGAGCTATCACGCAAACCCGCATCAAAGGTCCATCAGCATGTTCCTTGCCAACAATAACCACCTAGATGTTACAAGAAGGTTCACCTGCAGGTCATGATAGAGCTATGAAAGGAAGGCATGGTTGCACTGCATCTCGATCCACACCATAACACTGTGCTCCAACCTAGACATGGAACAAACATACTTGGAACACAGCTTCAGGACAAGACCTAGAGGGACCCTCAACCCCGAAACAATGAAATGTTGCATTAGAAGTATCATACTAAACCCAGGCAGTGATCCCTTAGCATCCTTTCTAAGACAGCTTCAGAGGATAGCCATGTTGGTCTGCAATTGAACAGTTAGATTCATTAGATGGGTCTTTTGACTCTCAAAAATTCCTACCCTGAAAATCTTGTTGATCTTTAAGGTGCTAGTGGACTCAGATCTAGCTTCCAAAGATAGTAGCCATCTAAATATCACAATGAAACTGCCAAGGAAGTTATGACAATTATGTCAAACCCAATATCACCATCTGATGGTCACGAGTTCCATAGTTTGAGTTGATTAGTAATTTTTAATATACATTAGTCCTCAGACTCATTTTTCGCCCCATTCTGCACTATCACTTGCACTTTTTAATTTTAAGGCATCTTTTCCTCATTCTTCCCCAACCCTCTCTAATCCCTCTCCATCTCTCTCCTTCCAAAACACTGAATAAGAAAATGATGGTGGTGCAACTGATGAGACACACTTTAGGTCAAGGGGATATCCAGCTGATGTCTAATAGACCAGGGAATGAATAAATGATGCCTCTACTTGAACAACTCAGGCTAAACCACCAAAACAAGTACATTCAAATATGTCCGCCCCACCCCCAGCTCTCGGATATGGGACAGGTCACAGCTGTTCCTCATTTTCGCTGGTCTTTACAGAAACCTGGAGGAAAGGGCAAAATTACCCCTCATTCTACCAATGAGGACATGGAGTCTGCTACACAGTCACTCAACCAATCTTAGTAAGGCCAAAACTTGAGGTACACTGGTAACTGGAGCAACATTCCATCACTGAATAGCAAAATGGACAATACTGAATGAGATGGACCAATGGTCTGATTTGGTATAAGGCGGCATTATACATTGGACTTTATATTTTATAGCCCTTATTTCCTTTCAGCTAAATGTTGGTTGGTAATGGCAAGGAAAATCAAACACAATTGAAGAAGATGATGATGACGATATTGGATTTATATCCCACACTATACTCTGAATCTCAGAGTCTCAGAGCGGTCCCAATCGCCTTTACCTTCCACCACGACAACAGACACCCTGTGAGGTGGGTGGGGCTGAGAGAGCTCTTACAGCAGCTGCCTTTCAAGGACAACTCTTACAAAAGCTATGGCTGACCCAAGGCCATTCCAGCAGGTGCAAGTGGAAGAGTGGGGACTCAAACTCGGTTCTCCCAGATAAGAGTCCACGCACTTAATCTCTACACCAAACTGGCTCTGAATAATAAGAGTGTGCATTGAGAAAAAATTCATTATAATTCCAAATCCAGCCTTTGTGAGGGAAATTTCCTGTGGCTGCTTATTTTCTGGTAGGACATTACCATTTTGGGATTCAAATCAGGTTTTTCACAAAGATAATACAGCAAATTTGGATTCAACACAGTTCTCCCTGTATTTTAAAGACCGATGAAATTTTCAAGTGAATTGGACCAAGAGAGTCAATGTTACAGACTCTCAAAGTAGATGTCTCCCAGCACAGTTTCCACTGATTCCTAAAATGGCAGTAACAGTGGGGCTCTGGCTGGCGATGGCATTTTTTAAAAAAAGTTTGACTCTTTTAAAAGTCTGAATTTTCTTACATTTCCACGGAAACCTCTTCCCTTGCCACCCTTCCTTATTGTGGGCCTGGTTTTTTTGTTTTGTTTTTACAAGGTAGAAGCAGCTTCCTTTGCAACCCCCTACCCCTGTCAGAACTTGTATCTGCTATGTATGCTGAGCTTGGTGCTCTTAGCCTAACAGACTCCATATTGTAACTGCCTACTAATCCCATGTCCTTGTAGTCAGGCCTACTAACCAAATGCTTTGCATTTCAAACAAACTGTAACCACTGAAGGTGGCAGATAGCCTCTGGAAAACATCTGCAGGTGTCCTTTGAAGCTAGCCCGCCAAAGCATCACAGCAGGGCTCCTTCCTCCTCCATGGAGATAAGGGACCCTGGGAACAGACAACTGTCTCCCAGAGTGTGAGAAATGGTTTGATTGTTTCTGTTACAACTGCATAAAGAATGTATCGATAGCTGAACCCGTTATCAGAGTCAACTTGTGCTTTCCCCGAACACAGTTCTCAATAAACGTCTTATACTTTTGCAACAAAGTAATGAGTTTCGTTTGAAGTTCTTCAAGTTCTGACAACCCCTTTCTGTTGGTCTGCCATTAGGGATGGGCTCGAACCTAAAAAATTCAGTTTGGTTTGGGGTGACCCCTAAACCGAACCAAGTCAAAAGGCCCCAAATTGAACTGGCCAGTGTGGTTCCCCTTTTCTTCCGGCCGTGGCTCACCATGACCAGGAGAAAGGGGGAGATCATCAATGAAGGGTTAAATGGCTGCCAGCTATTTAGACCTAATAGTGAGATGGGTACGCCTACTTGGAAGCAAGGGGAGGGGGCGCGAAACTGACGGGTGAAATAGTTCACAGCCATTTAAACCTAACAGCTCAGTTGCAGACCCATCCTGCTCCTATTACATTTAAATGGGCCAAACCATCCAGCCAAAGTAGTCAGAAATCTGATAAATAATCAGGGAAGTCATATTCCCTGAGCATTGGGTTGGGAGCTCCTCACTGACCCAAGCTTGCGCAGATTTTGGTTTATGAGTTGGTTCATGCCCATCCCTATCTGCCATTATGGGGGTGCACTATAACAAACTACAATAATGCCTACTGGAAACAATGGGAGAGGTTTGAATGCCCATGGGTATAATGGGAGCCATGCATGCCAATTGACTTACATAGACTCCATTATAGATGTTACAGCAACATTACAGTTGCAATGAAATGCAGAACAGATTGCAAGAAACCCACCCTGGGCCTGGTTGTGGAATAGTAATCCCTGGAAGTAGAATTATGGTCCCTGGGCCCAGATAAAGTGCTCTGGGACTGGAATCAGTGTTCTGGGGGCTGTCATTCCAGTCCCAGAACAACATATATGGTCCCAGGGACCATCATTCCACTCTGAGGAGTATCATTCCAATTTCCAAGCGTAGATTCTAGTCCCAGGGGTTTCTTTAAATCCTTTCCATATTTTCATTGCAACTTTGTTATGCTGCAATGTATTCCAATGGACCCCACATAATTGGAATACATAATTCAGTTGGCATTTCTGGTTCCCGTTACGTCCAATGGGCCTTCGGGTGGCACCCAATAGGCATTTTTGTCCTGTGTTTCAGTGCATCCCTTCCTTCACAGATCTCCCCTCACTTTCCTATTGAGGGACTTTCAGGGTCCCTGGAGTGGATCCCCCCTCCCTTAAAGAAAACAAACTGGACCAAGAATTAGAATTCTACAGCCCCCTGAAAAGCAGCTCCCACAAAGCACTGAGTGAGGAAGAGCAGCAATTCTTTGCAACCTGTCATCAAAGCTGATTGCCTGGTAGTGCTCTCTAGTTCTCCTTTGCAAGGGTCTATCGAAAGGGAGAAATGTCAGTGCCCATGAAATCAACGCAATCAAGAAAAGAACAAGGCATGCTGTGTTCCAGGCATCTCCAGCTAAAATGACTGGGTGGTAGGTGATGTGAAAGACCTTTGCCAGAGACCCTGGAGAGTCATTGCCAGTCAGAACAGCCCTGGATGGACCAATGATGTGATTCAGTATAAGGCAGTATTACAGTATACATCTGCTATGCAGTGAGGGGCTATGGTTAAGCGGTACAGCATCTGCTTGGCATGCAGAAGGTCCTAGGTTCAATCCCCGGCATCTCCAGCTAAAACGATCAGGGGGTAGGTGATGTGAAAGACCTCTGCTTGAATCCTTGGAGCGCCACTGCCAACTGGAGTAGTTCTTGATGGACCAATTATGTGAACCACTATAAGCAGGGGTGGAATTCTAGCAGGAGCTCCTTTACATATTAGGCCACACACCCTTGGTGTAGCCAATCCTCCAAGAGCTTACAAGGCTCTTTTTTTGTAAGCTCTTGGAGAATTGGCTACATCAGGGGTGTGTGGCCTAATATGCAAAAGAGCTCCTGCTAAAATTCCACCCCTGATTTTAAGGCAGCTTCTTATGCGTTCACGCCACTATGCCACAGCTCTTAAAAATGCGATAGGAAGAGGCCTGGAGGGCCAATTTAAAGAAAATTTCAAAGGTGCAATCCGGTTCATGGACTGTGGTTCAGAACAACAGTTTCTTGACATTTATACCTGGCAAGAGTATTGAGAACCCCGGGGGACCCTCTGGTTGCCTACAGGGAAGTCAAGTCTCAAGCATCCGGCTTGCTCTATTGTCGTAGCAACAGGGTCTATATGTGTCGCTGGAAGGTATTACCTGCCTAATTAGCACACAACAAAGGCCGGCGTGAATTATAGAAATGGCGGAAGTCACGAGGGAATGTCTGGTTGCTCGTTAGCGCTGCGTACCTCCAGGGGACAAGCAAGTGGGAAAAACTGCTGAGGAGGAAAGAAAAGGTTCAAAGCGCGGGGCAAAGATTTTGCCTTCTGGGAAACAGGAGTCTCCAAGGGCCCTCGTGGCTTTAACCAGACAGACGAGTCGGAAGGATAAGCCATCAGAGGGAATTAAAATGCTCCACCTTCCAACCACCACGGTGGCCAGAGGGCACGGGGGAGAAACGAGTTCAGTGCACAACCTTGGGGGCTGTCGTTTGATTCTGAGGCAGAGGGATGAAACACAGAAACAGAAGGAGGAGGCAAAGAAAAATGCAGAATGGTGTTTCCATCCCCACATGGAAACGCCAGGCAAAGTAAGCTGCTGTCTGGCACTTGCCGGTAGGTTCTTGCGACATGACCCAAATCTCCTTCTTTTGCTATCAGCCCCAGATAGGAGGTAGAAGCAGAGTGGGATTGTTGCAACCATGGCTTTCACTTGCCCTTGCTCCCTCTTCTTGATTATTCACTTTTCCCAGCATTACCCAAGAGGTACCATCTGCTCAGTGCCACCCACAGCCTGATCTGTCAGCCGGTGGCTTTTTCCACACATGCTCGCGTCAACGTTTTTCGCCTTCTTTGCTGCTGGGTCAGCCTCCTCCTCACAAGATTTACTGACTTTAACACTTCCATCACCGGGGGCGTGGGTTGTGTGCTTGTGGAAAGCTGAAGAACACTCGAAGGAAAAGCAGTTCTAAAAATGGGAATGCCTTAAAGGCATGCTTCACACAAGACATTCTGTACCCCAGAGTCACTGCTGCACAGGGAACTATGGGAAATCAGCATTGAAAATGTTGGTTAATGCATGCCTGGGAGAGTCCAGCGGGGGTTGAACTCATAGGGGGTCTCATTTCAGAATCTGTAGAGTGTATCCATTTATTTATTTTGTTCAATGTCTAGCCTGCCCTCCCCAACACAGCAGGCTTAAGGCAGGTTACAACATTCTTAAAGCCACCTATTTTGTAGAAAAATAGGTGGTGGAGCTCACTAGCATAACCCATTAGCATCTGCCCCCCCCAGTCAAAAGAAGGGAAGGGACGTTGGCTCAGTGGTAGAGCATCTGCTTGGTAAGCAGAAGGTCCCAGGTTCAATCCACGGCATCTCCAATTAAAAAGGGTCCAGGCAAGTAGGTGTGAAAAACCTCAGCTTGAGACCCTGGTGAGCTGCTGCCAGTCTGAGCAGACAATACTGACTTTGATGGACTGAGGGTCTGATTCAGTATAAGGCAGCTTCATATGTTCATATGTTCAACCCAACACAAGAAAGGAGAGCCCCGGGTGAGCGAGGTCTGCTTGGGCTAGCTAGAGATCCATGTGTGGGTCAAAAGGTCAGCAAGCCACTTGCCACCCAAAATCACATAAGAAGTAGAGAAAGGGTGGTACAGGCTTCTCCGGGGGTTAATGGAGCTGCTGGGGGCATGGCAAAGCTCCTGGTGGCTGGCTGGCTGCCCGTTCTCCTAATCCAAGGATTGTTATGCAGCTGCACCTACTATTTAAAGGACAAGGCAGGTGAGGGAACCCTCAGAAAGGTTCAGGAGCTGCGCTCCTGTGAGCTGCTGATGAATCCGAGGCCTGCTTAAAGCTTACAAAATTTTAAAGTACAATGCAATTCATATTAATAGATTAATAATTCTTAAATGGAACCAGCTGAATAATCTGGTGAACCAGATAAAGTTCTAATTACAAATAGCCATAGACTGAAGCAGGACAGGGCAAGTGAATGGGTGACGGGAACAGCTATGTAGGACTGTAGGACGCTGCTAGAATATGTAGGACACTGCAGAGCAAAGCAGAGCAGGAGAGGCCATTATAAATGGGTTGTCGCCACCTCAACCACAGGACTGGTGGAACATCTCCATTTTACAAGCCCTGCATTAAGATTTCACTAGGGAGAGTGTTCTACCAAGTAAGCACCAAAGCTGAGAAGGCTCTTGCTCTGGCCAAGGCTAGGTGTGCATCTTTGGGGCTTTCAGTCAAATGGAGCCAGAGTTGAGTATCATTGTCTAGCAAGAGTGAAGTTCAAGAAGAACGAAAAAGAAGAAGAAGGTAGATTTATACCCCGCCCTTCTCTCTGAATCAGAGTCTCAGAGCAGCTCGCAATCTCCTTTATCTTCTGCTCCCATAACAGACACCCTGTGAGGTGGGTGGGCTGAGAGAGCTCTCTCAGAAGCTGCCCTTTCAAGGATAACTCTGTGAGACCTATGGCTGACCTAAGGCCATTCCAGCAGCTGCATGTGGAGGAGTGGGGAATCAAACCCAGTTCACCCAGTAAAGACCAGGATCAGAAATAGGTAACCGTCTGAGACAGGAAGGAAGTTCAGAAGGGTTCAAGTTACAAAGACCATGGTGTGGAGATGATGTGGGGAGGGGGGGAGTGTTATTCCAAATCCCTCCTTGATTGGAATTCTCCCTGGAACACAGGCTTGTGATTTCAGTTGTGTGGGCTGGGCAACTGAATTATATGCATCTTCTTGTTGTCCGCTATCAATCATCAAGATGGCAATTTGGATGGGGCAGAAGGGATATGGGATAAAAATGCTTCGTCTAGGCATGTGCAAATATGTATTTGACCCCCTTCTTTTTATTTGTGTGTAGAAGGGGAAACTATTTTTACACAAACCCATTTTCTTTTGTTAATTTATACCCATTTTCATTTATTGTATGCTATTTTGACATTATAAATCATTTTTAGATCAGGAGTCCATTTTAACTACAATATTTCTATTGGATTTTGTTAATGCTATTGTGGGGAAAGGACAAGTGCACTTAGAGACATCATAAAAGAAATATGAAGTTTCAAGTCGAAACAAAGAGGTCACAAAATGTGGTGACACACCTGGCATTATCATAATGGAAGTACTCTGGAAGTATGGATTGAAACTTACCTCAAGTTCATATAAAATATGTTTTAAAATGAAAATGAAGGACACGTCCACACAAAGGTTGTATTTGCAACAGATCATCAGAAGGAGCTTTTAGGGTTCAAAGCTTAGGGAGGGAAAGTGTTATTCAGATGGTAACATCACCCACTCTGCTCTAGGAATTTCCCCAGTCTCTCCAATAAAGACTATAGAGATTGGAGAAACGTCTAGAGCAGGGGTGTCAAATGTGTGGCCCAAGGGCCAGATTAGGCCCCCAGGGGGCTCCTATCAGGCCTGCAGGCAACTCACTGTCATCTGCTTCCTTCTCTCTCTCTTGCTTCCTTTTGCATCACACTTGCATTGCCAGGCTTGTTCAATCACACAGGCACTACAGAGCAAAGTCTCTATTTTCTCCATTGGCTAACCAGCACATGAAGCAACTTATGTGCAAAAGCTCACAATGCTGAGCCATTTCATGTTTCCCCCTGGGTCTTAGGCTCAAAGCATTGACTAAGAGATTTCTGTAATGAGTGTCAATAAATCAAAAGTAGGTTTGCAACTTACAGACACACACCTGAACAACACCTGAACAGCATACTCAAGACTACTACAACACAGACATTATCTCCAGATTTTGATGCAATAATTCAGAGCAAGAGGTGTCAGTTATCAGAGACTGTTAAATAAACAAAAGATTGCAAGAGTGCTAATCTTTTAAGCACATTTTATTTTAAGAGTTGTTTTTTTTTTAAAAAAAAATCTTTAATTGTGTTTGTCTGTGGCCTTTATAAAGTGTATATCTCTGCTAACTGGCCTTACATTTTATGACACACATGACCTGACCCAACAAGGTCTCATTAATGTCAGATCTAGCCCTCATAACAAATGAGTTCAACATCGACACCCCTGGTCTAAAGTGTCACAGACGTGATGAGCAGAAGCGATTACACATCTGCAGCAGAATTTCCATCTCCCTGCTTCCTCCTTCTGCGAGAGCCAGTGAGGTGAGGGAGGGTAAGCCTAGGAAAGATTGGCAAATGCCTTGGTAGGCATATATTGCCATCTACCTTTGAGAAACATGGCTCATTTTGCAAGTCCAGTGGTGGCAGGACAGCGCTGGAGGTGCAGGAGATGTGGTGTCCCAGCTTGTCTGCTGGAAGCTCCCGTTTGAATCCTGCTTATCTTTCCATGGCTGTTCCACATAGCAAGGGTTCTCCATGTTGTTCTCATCATCACTATCGATGCAGAGGCTGACCTACTGGCAACCAATCTTTCACTTGTGGCATAGGGTTGCCAATCCCCAGGTGGGGAAGAGAGAAAACAAGCCCTAAGGCATCCACGAAAAACCAGCCTCAACTATGAAAATATAAAGTTTATCAAACAATTTAAGCAAAGGTGCAAAAAAAAAAAATCACCCGGAAACACAATGTCCTTTCAATTCATAATAGAAGTTCATAGTCTTTATGGTGGAGATCCAGGAAAGAAGTTGGCAAAGCCGTGAATGGAGAGTCCAATTCGCCAGAGATTTCTTTCAACACATGCCGGTGTAGGGACAATTGGCAGCCCAGAACAAGAACTCAACAGGGAGGCACGTATTGCCCTGTTTCACTGAAGGCTTTTACAAGCTTCAAAATACATTCAACATTTTACAAGAGGCACAAAGCTCAAATTCTATGAGTCCCAAAAGCTCAAATTCTATGAGTCCAATTCTATGAGTCCCAAAAGAAGGTGCCCCTATCCTTCATTATTTCCAAAAGATGTGCGATCCCTTTAAATGTGATGGCCAGAACTCCCTTTGGAGTTCAATTACGCTTGTCACAACTTTGTTCCTAGCTCCATCCCTAAAGTCTCCTGGCTCCACCCCCAAAGTCTCCTGGCTCCACCCCTAAAGTCTCCTGGCTCCACTCACAAAGTCCCCAGACATTTCTTGAATTTGACTTGGCAATCCTACTTGTGGGAACTGTGTGTGCTCTTTCTCCATCTGTTTTTCCACCTTTCCCCTTTCACACATGCTCTGTAGGCAGTCCTCAGTGGCTCTTGGGGAGGAGGTCATCACAGCAACTTTGTGGTGACTTGCTGTTCCCATTTGTGTTCTTTTCTCGTGGATGTGTAATGGTGCTAGAACAACTCTATTAAACTTTGAGACAGACGAGTGCCAATCCATCAGCACGATGCTACAGCAAGTACCTTTTTAAAGCCCACAGGGGTTCAACAGGGGAGGAAATGATGGGAAAATGGTGCCAGTGGGGGTGAGGCCTTGGAAAGTTATGACAATGGGCAGACAGTGTGTAACACTCTTGGTTTGTGCTTTTGAAGAAGAAGAAGAATTGCACTGAATGAGGTTGAGAACAGAACCTATTGAGAAAGGGAAAATCTGGAAACAGGACGATTACAGCTGAGCATTACATGAAAGGAAGGAAAGGTCCCCTGTGCAAATACCAGTCGTTTCCAACTCTGGGGTGACATTGCTTTCACAACGTTTTCACGGCAGACTTTTTACGGGGTGATTTGCTATTGCCTTTCCCAGTCATCTACGCTTTCCTCCCAGCAAGCTGGGGACTCATTTTGCCAACCTCGGAAGAATGGAAGGCTGAGTCAACCTCGAGCCAGCTACCTGAAAACCCAGCTTCCACCGGGGATCGAACTCAGGTCATGAGCAGGGCTTAGGACTGCAGTACTGCAGCTTTAACACTCTACACCACGGGGCTCTTGTATTACTTGGAAACTCCCCCACAAAAAACCCTCCAATTGGAAGCCAAGGTGGACCAAACTTTCTACGCGGAAGCAGTCCACATCTTGATGCTGCTCTCACTTTTTTCTGTGCCTCTTTAAGGGGAGGGGAGGGGACAGTCTTCTATCTGATGCCCAAATGCAGCAGGAGTTTTGATGAAAGAAGGGGAGTAAAGGCCAAAGGGGAAAAAAAAAAAAACCTGAGACGAGTTTTGCTAATGCTGATATAAAACAATAATGGCTTCAAAGAAGAGATGGATTGGGTGTGACCTTGAGCCAGTTCTTAGTAAGTGGATTGTTCCAGCAGTGAATTAAGAAAAAAACAAAATCACACGAGCATGACATTGACTCTGGTGTTGTCTGCTCAGACCAGCCTGGTCTCCTTTTATGAGTCAGACCTAATTATTTGATGCAGAGATGATTTTATTGCACAAGTAAAGTTGAGCAGAAGGAATCACCTGTCTGCAACATGGCCCGGGGCCAGCTCTCAAACTGGGAGCTCTTCTTCAGTTTTCATTTAGAAAAGAAGCATGCAGGGCTTGGAGTCAAGGCAACCATGTGGTGGTTACCAAGTAGGCCTTATGGGACTGAAAGAGAGAATAAGGCATGTAGGAGATCAAGCTTGCAAGGAACACAGCAGGCAGCTGATTCAATCTTGAAAACAGGTTGTGACCTTTGCTAGTACATCAGAGAAAAGGAGAGCCATAGACAATCAAAAGAACCCTTCTGGATCACACCAGGGTTTCCTGTAGTCAAGCATCCCACTGCTGAATCTGTCTGGGAATAAGCACAGCCTGAAGGTAGACGGTAGAAACCCTCACCCACTTTTTGTTCCCTTATCAGTAATGGGGCAACAAAAAGTAGGTGAGGGCACATTTAGATTCATGTACGTGTGTTATGGGCCATCAGGTCACCCTAGGGATGAATGACCTCCAGAAGTTCAGGTCTTACAAATGGAAGGCTGTGGCTTCCACATGGGGATCTTATGACCAGTGTTTCCTCTAAACTGAATGTGTGCGATCTAGCTCACAGTTTTATAGCCACCATCTCACATTTTTGTCTTAACTTGGGGGAAAATGGCCTCAGAGCGAACTAGTTTATGCAGTAGCTCACAACTTTAACGCCAATAGCTCACAAAGTAGAATTTTTGCTTACAGTACTCCACAGCTTAGAGGGAGTACTGCTTATGACCTAAGTCAGCATGAGAAACGTTGCCCAGTTTCCAGTATGAACCAACTTTATGAGCTAGCACATCTGTGTTCCAAGTCAGGTGACTTTAGAGACACATGCTCAGAATGTCATTTTGAGCCAGAGAAGAAGACAACCTTAGTCACGGTAGGCAGGTGTACAAAATGTCATTAATGTCCTAAGTTGGTGACAAACATTTTGGATTGATCCATAAGACAGCCAAGCATTCAGGGTTGCCAGGTCCCAATGGCATGCTGGCAGAGTGGGAGGGGCCTTTCCAAAAGTGGGGAGAAGTGCCATGCTGTGTCTACATCACCTGGAAGTTATATAGGCACATTGGGGATGTTGAGTCATAACACTCTGGTTTTTGGACAAAATTCTGTGGTAGAATTAACTATAAATCATAGAGTTTTGCTCAAAAAACCCCCAGAGTATCACTGCTTGATGTCCTCAGTGCGCCTACATCACTTCTGGGTGATGTAGGCACATATTGGCTACTTCCTGCTTCTTGGAGGCAACAGGAGGTAATTTGGAAGGAGGGAGAGGAGCTCCCTAAAGCAGGAGACCCCCACCCAAACCAGGGGGTCTGGCAACCTATAAACATTTGTATTTCAAACCAGGAAATAGTGTCTTTTGTAGGCTTCCAGGGGATTACTGACTCCAGCCAGAACTTGCTGTGTGCTAGAGGGCAGGTCACCGCAGCTGATCAGTGGAGGCATAAAATGGCTTGGGGGAAGACGGGCTTCAGCTCTAGCTGCAGTTTGACCAGCTTTTTGTTTCTCACAGGGAGAGGCACCACTGAGGAAGACAGGGGGAGCCAGGGGCATTTGGGCCCATCCAGGTGGCTTGAAATGAATAGGAAGGTGGCCAGGCAGGATGCAACCTAGCTACCTTCCAAAGGCAAATGAGGGAGCCAATGGAAGGAGGAGGAGGAGGAATAGAGAGCTGGGAAACCCTCCCCTCTTGTTCCTCAGGCTATTGGAGGCAATGATAGGAAACATTCAAAAGTGGGCCACTGGTGGGAGGCCTTGATCCCCCATTAAAGTTCATTAAAGCTAGTTGCCAGCTTTGGGTTGGGGAATTCCTGGAGATTTGCAGAAGAACCCTGGGGAGGGTGGGGTTTCAGGAGGAGATGAACCTCAGCTGGATATAACACCATAAATTCCACTCTCCAAAGCAGTCATTTTCTCCAGTGGAACTGATCTGGAGTCTGGAGGACAGCTGTATTTAAGAACAGAAGAACATGAGAAGCCTTGTTGGATCAGGCCACTGGGCCATCTAGTCCAACACTCTGTGTCACACAGTGGCCCAAAAAAAAAAACAGGTGCCATCAGGAGGTCCACTAGTAGGGCCAGGACACTGTTGCCCCACTCAAGTACCAAGAATACAGAGCATCACTGTTCCAGATAGAGAGTCCCAATTATACCCTGGGCTAATAGCCACTGATGGACCCCTGCTCCATATGTTTATCCAATCCACTCTTGAAGCCATCTATGCTTGTAGCTGCCACCACCTCCTGTGGCAGTGAATTCAATGTGTTAATCACCCTTTGAGTGAAGAAGAACTTCTTTTTAGCTGTTCTAACCTGACTGTGCAGCAATTTCTGGGAGGTCTCCAGGCCACAATTAGTGGTTGACAACCCTACTACAGCAGTACACATCCACAAAATGTCATTACTACCCTCAGGTGGTGACAAACCTTTTGGATTCAGACACACAATGTGAGTAGGGCAAATCCATATGCCAGCCTAGGTAATTACAAATGTGGGTATTGCTGCCAACCTCCAGGTAGTAGCTGGAGATCTCCTGGGATTATAACTGATCTCCAGGTTATAAAGACCAATTCCCCTGGGGAAAATGGCTGTTTTAGAAGGTTATTACACTTGGTTGAAGTCCATCCCCTTCCTAACCCCCCCTCCCAAGGCGCCACCTCCAAAATCTTCTGGCCAACCCAGAGCTGGCAACCCTAAATGTGGGTAACACCATGAACCCTTACAGAGCTTCTATCACTGGCTTCCAAACAACAAACAGAACAAACTCGTATCTCAAAAAAAACAAGTCTTCAGCTTGAAAAGTGGCAGTATTGGCAGAAACAACAACAACAAAATGGAGCAACCGTGTCTTCTGATCTTTTGAAAAGCCTTCAAAATTGCTTAATGTGCTGCTCCTCGGCTAGACCTCCTTTTCTTGTCATAAACAAACAGGGCAGAAGGTGTCAATCCAAACTGAAAAGAAAGTGTCAGTCTGTGAGGAAACAGATTTCCTCTGAGTCTCAAAACTGCCCTGCCAGCATTTTTTTTTTAAAAAAAATTACCAGCATCCTGAGAAGGTGAAAAACAGGGTCAACTAGCCTGCTGTGCTAGGACAGTGCCTAGGCAAATTCAACAATGAATATTATTATGACTAAATTGATTCCCAGCTAAATGCCATCATGCAGGCCCAAGTGAGAGAAAAGCATGCTGGTACAGTTGAGAAACTAGTGCTGATATTGATTACGAGTTGTAGAGATAGCCTAGTAGGATTACACAATGTTAGGATACAGACACAGAACATGAACATAGGAGGCTGCCATCTTGTTTTCTGGTCTATTTAGCGTAATACTATCTACCCTCACCATCTCTCTGAGGACCTGTCTGAAATCCCAGAGCAGGATGGATTGGACCTGGGACCTTTGGTTTACAAAGCAAGTGCTCTGTCTCTGAGCTCTACCACTCCATCTAGCCCAGTATTGCTTGCTCAGGCTGCAGCAGCCTCTAGGATCTTAGACAGGGAGAGGTCCCTGCCCAACTACTTTAAGTGCAGATACCAAAGACCAGGGCTTTTTTGTAGGAAAATCCCAGCAGGAACTCATTTGTGTATCAGGCCACACTGTCTGATGCCAAGCCAGCCGGAACGGTGTTCCTGTGTGCTCCTGCTCAAAAAAAGCCCTGCCTGAGACTAAAACTAGGACTTTCTGAATGCAAAGCATGTGCTCTGCCGAGTGACCTACTGAGGGCAAGCACACGTTGAGAAGACAGAAAACACAATCCTGACACGGGAGGGTTGCCAGGTCCTACCTTCTGGGAGAGGAGGTAGGGTGGGGCAACATTGCTGCATACGACGTCCCCAGTGTGTTTATGTCGCACAGAAGTTACATCATTACACAGGTGATGTCATGCAGTGACGCTCTGGTATTTTGGGAGATGCAATGCCTGAAATGTGATGATGCCACTTCCGTGTGATGTCATCATGCTGGGGATGGTGTGCCAGGTGGTGGCTGTTGGGGGGTAGGGGTTCCTCCTGCTAGCCACTTGGCCAGCAGCAGACAGGAGATGGCCAGTGTGGGGACAACTCTCCTAAGCACTGATTCATTAAAGCTTTCTGTTGATGACCTGCTTATAAGCTACCTCCCAGTATAAGAACAAACATCTGGGATCCACAGAGCTGCCCTAGGAGCTGAAAGGACTCATTACAGTGTTGGAAGCCACACATTTTCATTCAGTATGCTAGTGGGACAGTGACGTGCGTGATCTTTCTGCGAAAGAAACATCACTTTCCATGCGAGGGTTGAAGAGCCAACACTTTCCACAGAAGAGCTAAAGAGCCATCATTTTCCATGGGAAGGCTAGAGAGCCATCACTTTTCATGAGCAGGATACCCCAACATTTTCACTTCATACTGTATGACTCAAAAGAATTACGCAGCTATGCTTCACTGTTTAGATCACCCAGCTTCTGCCACGTGTAAGCTTCACATCATTTCTCCTCCTACATAATTTCCTCTCTTTTTGCTTTCCTTCTCCGCACCTTATTTTTCTCTCACATCTCTCTGCCTCCTTTGCAGCCTGGAAGCTACCCACTGCTGTGAGTTGGCATGGGAGGGAGGGAGGGAGGGAGGGTGAACATTCTGGGATTGTTTTCCTTTTGCATTCAAAACCATCAATCGAAATGTAAAACAAAGAGGCTTTCAGATTACTTATGCAAAATACTATTTCAACTGATTCAGGAGTATCAAACTCATTTGTTATGAGGGCTGGATCTGATGTGAATGAGACCTTGTTGGGCCGGGCCATGTGTGTACCTATTTAAGATAAGGTAGCAGAGATATAAATTTCAGAAAGAACACAGACAAACACACACACACACACACACACATATATAAACATGCACTCATAAGAACATAAGAGAAACCATGTTGGATCAGGCCAATAGCCAATCCAGTCCAACACTCTGTGTCACACAGTGGCCAAAAAAATTATATCTATCTATCTATCTATCTATCTATCTATCTATCTATCTATCTATCTATCTATCTATCTATCTATCTATCTATCTATCTATCTATCTATCTATCTATACACACACACACACACACACACACACATATATACACACTGTGGCTAATAGCCACTGATGGACCACACATTGGTGCTTTCTTTGTATTTCTCCCATGGGATCCAGGGAACTGGGCAAAGGAAGCTCTGGCTCTTTCCTTCCTTCCCCAGGGACTGGGGAGGGAGAAGCCTCAGTGGGGAGGGATGGTGGCTCAGTGGTAGAGCATCTGCTTGGGAAGCAGAAGGTCCCAGGTTCAATCCCTGGCATCTCCAACTAAAAAGGGTCCAGGCAAATAGGTGTGAAAAACCTCAGCTTGAGACCCTGGAGAGCTACTGCCAGTCTGAGTAGGCAATACTGACTTTGATGGACCAAGGGTCTGATTCAGTATAAGGCAGCTTCATATGCTCAGTCAATTGAAGGAAGAGAAGCTTGGCTCAGTAGCTCTGCTGTGCGATTGAGAGAGCCTGGCAAAGCAAGCTTATCCCTCCTCCCCTTCCTCCCCAAGGGAGGAGCCTCAACCAATGGAGAAAATAGGTTTTGCTCTGTAGTTCCTGTGCGATTGATCAAGCCTGGCAAAGTAAGCTGTTATGCAGAAGGAAGGAAGATATAGAAAGAAGGAAGCAGATGACAGCCAGTTGCTCAGGGGCCTGATAGCAGCCCTCCGGGGGCCTGATTCAGCCCCCGAACTGCATGTTTGAAACCCCTGAACTAACTGATGCTTTTGTAGGCATGACCAGGGAAAAAGACATTACACTAAATTTTCAGATGTGCTCTATATGGTTCTTCTACTGCCATGTTTGGAAAAGTACCTCAACTGTATCCCTTAATCTGCAGATAAGATCTGTCTTTGAGATATGGATAAATGCATTACCTATATCTGTGTTTACTTCGGCAGCCTGTACAATTTGAGATAATTTTGAGCTATCGATTGCCATTCGTTGCCACAGAGACCATTTAATATAATTACTACTCTGAATTTCACTTAAATCTAGTTTAATCTAAATATGGTCTAGAGTTGGCCCTTTGACCAGTCAAAAAGATTTGTTCAATTGACTGGTCAAACACCGATCAAGTATTCTTAAAGCACTGACTTCATTAGAAGAACAACAAAAGTAAAGAGAGGTTGCTTTAATCATCAGTGGTTTTGGTACTTATGCTAATTGCAAAACAAATTAGTTCACTGTTGCTGAGAAACAACACTGTAAAAATGGTAAGGAATTATTCCAAACTTAAGACAAGACTTCTAGAAAATGCAAACAACACAGTGGGGAGTTTGTTAGCTTTTACATGAAAACAGCAGCCTATAATTTTAAAAGTAAAAAAAAAATGAAACTGGACTGAGAAACTGGACAATTTTTCAAGAAATTCCCAAGCCACAACTGGCAACCATAGTGTTATTTCACTTTTGGCAGAAACCTGGACATGATGTCATGCCTCTCTAGGAACCCTAAAATCTTGCCCACAGCGGAAGGCAGAAGGAGCTCATGGTGGGAGGTCTCCATTGAGGAACATAGAGGTCTCCTGGTAACCCTATGGAGGCGTGTCTTGTTGCAGGGGTCCCCAGCCCCTGGGCCGTGGACCGGTCCCGGTCCGTGGCCTGTTAACAACCAGGCCATGAGTTGTATAATTATTTCATTATATATTACAATGTAATAATAGTAACAACAACAACAAAACAACAACAACAATACATTGGAATTAAATCCTGCCCTCCACTTCGAATCTTAAAGTCTCGGAGCAGCTCACAATCTCCTTTTCCTTCCTCCCCCACAACAGACGCCTTGTGAGGTAGGTGGGGCTGAGAGAGCTCTACCAGAAGCTGCCCTTTCGAGGACAACTCTGCGAGAACTATGGCTGACCCAAGGCCATTCCAGCAGCTGCAAGTGGAGGAGTGGGGAATCAAACTCGGTTCTCCCAGATAAGAGTCTGCACACTTAACTACCACACCAAACTAAGAGAAATAAAGTACACAATTGTATCATCTTGAAACCATCACCCCTCCCCCCACCTCCACCCGATCCGTAGAAAAATTGTCTTCCACAAAACTGGTCCCTGGTGCCAAAAAGGTTGGGGACCACTGTCTTGTAGCAAGAAATCTAGTCTTAAGGTTATCATAGACAGAGATTTTAGCCACTGCTGGGTGCTCATGTGCTTGTTCCTGTATGGAGATGCCCGCAGTTATATTGATTGATTGTCTGAAGATAACTTTTAAGCTCTCTTTTTTTCCTTAAAAGGGCTCAAGATACGTTACAATGATTTGTAAAAATAAACCCAAATAGAACAAACAACTGAAATCTGCACAGAACAGAGATGCAAGCAACCTCAAGAGACTGGATAACCGTTATTAACTAGAAGGCTGTTCTAAATAGTACAGTTTAGTGCTGTAATTGAAATACTAATAATGTGTTCAAGGGCACACTAAGTAGGCTTTGGTCTAATGAGTGAAGCTGCCACCCAGGGATATACTGGGAGAGGTAATTCTGATTCTGCGTAGACCATGAAAGGTGTTACAGTTCATAAGCCTGAATTGCCGGTTGCCAGTTGAGTACCGGGTTAGATTCAAAGTTTTGGTGATGACCTTTAAGACCTTGAGGGGCTGGGGCCGATGTATCTATGGGACCGCCTCCTCCACTATGTCCCCGGAAGGGCGTTGCGCTCCAGTAGTCAAAATCTGTTGGTGATCCCTGGCTCAAAAGAGGTCCGGCTGTCCTCAACAAGGGCCAGGGCTTTTTCAGTCCTGGCCCCAACCTGGTGGAATGCTCTGCCAGAAGACATCAGGGCCCTGCGGGATCTTTTACAGTTTCGCAGAGCCTGTAAGGCAGAGATGTTCCGCCAAGCCTTTGCACAAGGACAGCAACAGTTGCCGTGCTGGCACCTTTCCCTCTCCACCTCCTCTTGGGGGGGGGGATCCCCCACCCCTGACATGATGTACTGACTAAGAGCACTTTAAAGATGCCATCAGGGTTTGTAATTTTTCACTGTAATTGATTTTATATATATGCATTTTTTTACTGTTGTACATCGCCCTGAACCTGCCACTAGCTGGGATAGGGCAATTCATTAAATTTAAATATAATAATAATAATAATAATAATAATAATAATAATAATAATAATAATAATAATAATAATAATAATAATAATAATAATAATAATAATAATAATAATAATAATAATAATAATACCCAGAGACAAAAAGGCAGCCGTTGGCTGCTAACAGACAGGCATTTTGGGGTGCATGCAAGGCATCCCAAATTGGGCCAGCTCAGAAAAAAAACCATTCCAAATTGTCCACACACTCCCCCACAAGCTGTCCCCATCCCATCCCTGGGGCGACTTGGCACGATTGGACAGCTGTCGCGCACCATCCCTGTGCATCATTATTTTTTCCATTCATTTTTGGTTATGTGCAAGTGCACTCATGCGCCCATGTGCCTATGTGCTCGAAATCAATCTATATTTTAACAAAAAAAAGGACAGAAACGACTTGGGGCAGCTTGGCAGGTTCACATTGCCAAGATGCCTTGCTTGCGCCCTTCCGCATCCAGACGCTCGGGAGGCGACTGACGTGCGGCTCAGGAATTTGCTACCGCTTTGAAAATGGTAGCTTTTTGAGCTGTACTGAGTATGCCAGAGGACAGGGTCAGTATGGGACGGGGACTAGTGACAGATGTGCACATTTGGACAGGTTTTCCAAGTCAGTTTCTGAGGCATCTCTAAGTTGTCCCTAACTGTCTGTCTGTTAGCAGCCCTTGAGCAACTTTAACTGCTATGATATGTGAATTGTTGCTAAGGCCGTTTTCGCACTTAGCGTTTGCTCCCCTTTTTCCGCGGCGCAATTATGTCCAGAGCATTTTTCTCGTTTTCCCACTAGTGACTCTTTGCGGCGTCGCCTTCCCTGAAGCCCCGGCTCAAATCGTTTTCCCACTGGCATCGGCTTGAGTCCGATGCCCTGTCAATCATTTTTTTTTTAAGCGCAAGTCTGGTCGCGTAATGACGTACTAACGTACTAACGTAACATCGAGCTGCTGCCTCCCCTTCATTTCTTGGACAAACCGCATCACGTGTGCTGCTGCTGCTTATGGATTGGCTGCAGCTGTAGAATCCTCCACAGCCCTTTATGTATTAACGGAAGCATTCACAGTGGAGAATCCTAGCACTAGATTCCCCCCCCCCAAATTCTGAAGCACTAGATCCCCCCCCCCCAAATTTCCTCCGCTCTCTTTCCCCTCCCCGGCTGGCGCTTGCAACGGGGACCTGACTGATTCCTGCTGCCAGAGCTCCCCCCCCCCGCTCCATTCTCTCCTTCCCCTTCTGTGGCGCGTGTGAGGAGCTCGGTCGCGTCTACTTTCTAACCGAGCGGAATGTAGCCAGGGAGAAGAATGCAGGACTCCAACTTCCCATTTTATACATGGCGATTTTGTGCAGGTCCAGAAATCCTGGTGGCACAGCTGAGGGAGGCATTCCCTTCTTAAAACACACACACATGGACGCTGTGGCCCGCACCGGCACTACATTCCCCCCCCCCCCAGCAATGGTCGTTTTCGCATTATCGAGATAACGCAACAGCGGAATAACGCAACTAAAGTCAATAATAAAAAAAAATTCTAACGAAACCAATTGAAGTGCCAATTGAGGCTATTCCAGGAGGGTTTTTTTTTTTTCTATTTGTTAATTTCGAAATATCGCTATTACGCAAAACTGTGAAGTTTAAAAAAAAAAAATGGCCGTGCCGGCACTTTGGGGAAGCGCCGCGAAATGCTGATGATTGGCCAAGCGGGTGGATGGGGTGGGAGGACGGAAAGGGAGAGGGTGACGCCCCCAAAGCAGTCGATCCGGCGTGGATGGATTTCGCACAGGAAACTCCGCTGAGTGGATCCGGAGTGGATCCGGAGGTTTTCGGAAACTCCGGCAACTTGCTGAAAAACATACTCCGGCGTAAAATCCCTGAAGCGCCGGAGCAAAGCGCAGCGCCGGAGCAACATGTGTGAAATCCAAGAGAAGATCCGGAGGTAAATGGGGCGCTACGCCGGAGCAAACGCTAGTGGGAAAACGGCCTAAGTAAATTAATGACATTATTTTGCACTACCTGAAGTTTCCAGATCGTCTTCATACAAAATGCTTTCCTCCAGCTCTGAGGTTACTCCAGGATGGATCAGCAAAGCCAGACGAAGTGAGTCAAAGACAGGGAGCCCGAATGAATACAGAGAGTATGTTGTGCTTTAACTGCCCCATTAGCTTCTCTGTCTATCAGAAGAGAAGGATCTAACAACTATCAAAGAATTCAGGTTTTCACGGCTGGTAACACCATTAGGGTTTGTAGAATCTTTCGGGCTCAAGTGCCGTGTTCTACTGGAGAAAGTTTTCCTTCCAGACGTTTCGTTCTCAGCTGCGGAGAACATCCTCGATGGCATTGCAGCCGGAGCAGGCGCTGAGACCTTCTTGGCTGCTGTACATTGAGTGGGGGATCAATGTGCATCCACTCAATGCACAGCAGCCAAGAAGGTCCGAGCGCCTGCTCCGGCTGCAACGCCACCGAGGATGTTCTCCGCAGCTGAGAACGAAACGTCTGGAAGGAAAACTTTCTCCAGTAGAACACGGCACTTGATCCCGAAAGATTCTACAAACCCTAATGATCTAACAACTCTCCCAAACTCTTAATAGAGTCAACCAAAGACCACTGCGCCCTGTCCAGGCGGTGAGGTGAGGGCAGTAGGAGAAGTTTTACGTTGGGTGGTGCCTGACTGTTGTAAGCATGAGAGGGGACAAGACTTCCTTTGTTGCCCTACCACATGGCACCAAAGTGAAATTTTTAAAAAGGAAAGGTATAATGAGACTAGGGTTGCCAGTCGCCAGGTAGCTGAAGTGAATATTGTACATGGCCATTGGCTGTTACAATATAAAGGAAAGGAAAGGTCCCGTGTGCAAGCAACAGTCATTTCCGACTCTGGAGGTGACATTACTTTCACAACGTTTACACGGCACACTTTTTACGAGATGATTTGCCCTTGTCTTCCCCAGTCATCTACACTTTCCCCCCAGCAAGCTGGGTACTCCTTTTACCGACCTCGGAAGGATGGAAGGCTGAGTCAACCTTGGGCCGGTTACCTGAACCAGCTTCTGCTGGGATCGAACTCAGGTCGTGAGCGAAGCTTAGGACTGCAGTACTGCAGCTTCAACATTCTGCACCACGGAGCTCTTACAATATAAAAGCACATTATAAAAAAACACAATATAGAATTGGCATTCAAAATACCAAGCTTAAAAACCAAGTCTCCCAGTTAAAACTGTATAGCACTTTTAAAATTTCAAGCATACAACATCATGGTAGGAGCGGGAATCCCCTAATTTTGCGGGGCCCACCCCTAATAGCCACAAGTCCATGGGATGTCCCTGACATGATGACATCATGCGGAAGTGACATCATCATGCCGGGCACATGGTGCAGCGATGCTCTGGTACTTCTGCATGACATCATCACATTGGGGATATTGCACATAGTGATGTTGCCCCACTTGCCCACTCCTGGAGGGCTCCTAACCTGCCACAGCCCTAGGCAAGGACCTGGCAACCCTCTAACACAGTGGTGGCCAATGGTAGCTCTCCAGATGTTTTTTGCCTACAACTCCCATCAGCCCCAGCCATTGGCCAGGCTGGCTGGGGCTGATGGGAGTTGTAGACAAAAAAACATCTGGAGAGCTACCATTGGCCACCCCTGCTCTAAAAGACATTCTTGGCTTCATGGACTCATCATCCAGCTATATGAAGTGACCAGTCAATAATTCATTGAAGAAGATGAAGATACTGGATTTATATCCCGCCCTCCACTCCGAATCTCAGCGTCTCAGAGCAGCTCACAATCTCCTTTTTCTTCCTCCCCCACAACAGACACCCTGTGAGGTGGGTGGGGCTGAGAGGGCTCTCACAACAGCTGCCCTTTCAAGGACAACCTCTGCCGGAGCTATGGTTGACCCAAGGCCATTCCAGCAGCTGCAAGTGGAGGAGTGGGGAATCAAACCCGGTTCTCCCAGATAAGAGTCCGCACACTTAAGCACTACACCAAACTGGCTCTCATTGTTGATTGACTTGCAAACCACCTCTAACAGACCCCATCACTGTCTTCTGCCTTTCATTACTTCTCAGCTTCATCTGTATTATGAGATATGGTGCATTTTTTATGTTTTATTTATTTTTTTCGTGGGTAACTGCCTTTGGTTGTGAACAAATTAACATGATGGACTGAATCTTTTAATAATAAAAATATTTTGGTAGATATGACTTCTGGGGTACAAGTGCGAATGGCTTCCTGAGTGCATATCCTACCGCAGAGGATGAGGAGAGGTCATAAGCCTGTATTAAAAAGTAAAATAAAAACACAGGAAATCTAAATAAGGTCTCTTCATTTGCTTAACCCTGCGAACCTATAATGAAGAATGCCGTTTATTACGAAAGAGAGCCGGCAGCCTTTAAATGAGCTATATCTTAGCACTGACTGTTCTGGCAAGCACAATTTCAGTAATCTACTGTCCTCCATAGCTTGTAGTTTAAGGCCGTAATTTAGAATATAGTACCTTGTCCTTGAGGAGATTAAGAAACCCTTTACCTCAGTTCGTATGAGGCCATTCCCATAACTACCTCTCTCCATGGCTTTTGCAGTTTTTCAGTTGCCTTCTGCTGACATTGAGCTACATTGTGATTAGCTGAAGGGACCATCTGAGCACTGGCCAGCACCCACAGACTGGTGCTTTGTCATTCATTCCAGATTAATAGGGTTGTCACTCACCTACCACCTGTAGGGGATCTCCAGCCAGTGCTCCTCTTCCCCATGCTGCCCCTTAATGGAGCAGTGGTGAGGAAAATGGGTGGAGACATTGTACAACACATGACTCACTTCCATGTGAAGGCCCAGAAGTGACATCACAACATTGGGCGACACTCTAGGAATATCCAAAATCTCTATGGTTATATCATGTTGTTTTACAGCAGAGATTGACAAGATTCTTGGAGAGTTGCTGCCATGGTCCTGTTGTTCTGCTGGTGAGGGACCTGAAGTTCCTCTTCGGGAGTTCTTTGCCGCATGCACAAGGTGACACTCTAGTTTTTTCAGCAAAACTCTGTGATTTGAGCCCAAATTTACTATAGAGTTTTGTCCCAAAACTTGAGCATTGCTGTATGATATCGCCAGCACAATGACATCACTTCCAGATTGAGAGAAAGACAAGGTGTCAAGGACAAGGAACTAGATCTGTGAACTACCTTATACCATCTATACAAAGGCCTTGGAGCCTCTTCAGGCATAAAATTGGGATATGTGACATCAGTCCTCTTTTAAAAAATAAAAATAAAATTCAATCATTAACAAACAAAAAAGGAAGCATACAACGTAGGCAATGATAAAACACACGAAGGCGAAAACAGTTACCCATTTACAGACAAGGAGTGTACTGATTAATATAATATGTTGTGATATATGGAGCGTTTTGCAAGCAAATCCGTGTAAAAGAGATCATTGTCTATTTTCTCAAGAATAGGGGACCACTTAGCTATACAATTTAGTTGAGCTCGATATGGATCGACTTGATTTAAACCTGCTGAAATTTTGTCCATAATTATATGGACATCAGCCCTCTTGACCAGCAGGCGAAATTAAGCTTCTGGACCTGCATAAATTCTAAACTAGCCTGCAACAGAGCCCCTGATCTGCTTACTTGTTTCCCAAAAGCACATAAACTTGCCACAGAAATAAAGGGCTTGGGACATTTCTCCTACAAATTAAAAAAAAGAAAAAAAAAAGAGCCTGGGGGCATGACAAAATGGGGAGGGTTTTAGCGAGGTTTACGAAATCATCTGTGAAGTGGAGAAAGTGAACAGAAAGCCTTTTTCTCCTTCCCTCGTAAAGCTAGAACTTGTGGGCATCCAATAATGTTGATTGGCGAGAGATTCGGAATGGGCAAAGGGAAGTGCTTCTTTACTCGATGAGTCATCACTTCGTGGCATTCACTGCTAGTGGATGCAGCGATGGTCAGGACGAATGCCATTGGCACCAACATTCTCATAACCATTGATTTCAATAATAAATACAATTAATCAACTAATCCATTGATTGCTTCATTCAGCCACCAACTGACTTCCCAGCAGGACTATCTCATTCTGTCTCATAAATATGTTCCAAACGGGGGATCTGGAGAACCTCCAAGGAAAAGGAACACTCATAAAGCGAGTTGCTATAATGCAAAAATAGCTGCGAGTGTAGTAGTAGTAGTAGTAGTAGACCTCTGAATATTGGAGCCAGGAGAAAGCAGCAAGTCATTGACTCTCCACCATAACTTGTTGGCCAGTGTGTGAGACAGGATGCTGGGTCTGAAAGAGCACTGGTCTGAACTAGCAGAGTTCTTAAGAACATAAGAGAAGCCATGTTAGATCAGGCCAATGGCCCATCCAGTCCAACACTCTGTGTAACACAGTGGCCAATACACACACACACAGGTTTTGGCTAATAGCCACTGATGGACCTCTGCTCCATATTTTTATCCAATCCCCTTTTGAAGTTGGCTCTGCTTGTAGCCGCCACCACCTCCTGTGGCAGTGATTTCTTGTGGTTTTGGTCGTAGTGGTGGTGGTAGTAGTAATAGTAGTTAAAAACCCAAGTATTTAGTGCAATATTTGGATTGCATTCCAGGATGCACACTTCTATTTACATATAAATGGCTACCATTTAACTGAAACCGGTCATTGTAAGGCAGAGTTAAACTTAAAACACGTTTAAAGACAAACTTTAAGAATGTCTTCCTCACTAGCAGGGCATAGACTTGGTGTGCAGGAGGACCAAAGCTCAGTCATTGTCATCTGCACTTTTAAAAGCTTGCAGGGGATTGAAAAACCTTAGCCTAACATCTCAGTGAGCTTCTGTCCACCAGACAACACAGAGCTCCGTGGATCAGCGGTCTGTCTCTGTCTTGGTATATGACAAAGTCATGTGTAAAACAGGTTAGGCTTGTTTGGGATGGTAATGGAGAAGTTAGGGCCTAAGGGGTTGGTTTTATGAAGAAGGTCCCTTCTTCGATCAATGACGTCACCAGTAAAAATAACAACAAGTGGTGGGAGTGGTCTTCTGTGACTTGGGCTCTAGAGAGGAACCGCCAGTCAAAGCAGACAACTAGAGTTTCCAGTTCTGGGTTGGTTTTAGTAGCTGGGAAATTGGTTGGGAAATTCTGGAGATTTGAGGGTGGAACCTGGAAAGGGGAGAGACCGTAGCAAGGCATATAATTCATGGGCTGGTTTCACACTGTAAAACTGATGCAATTCCATCCCATTGCCAAAAACAAAATCACTTGAGTTTGGTCCATTTCCAGGCTATCAGCTGCCCTTGAGGCAGCAGGATCTCGGCAGTGGTCTGTGGTTGCCCATTCACATTGCTAGCATGGCTCAACCAGGGACCCACAGCAGAAAGGGTTGGGTTTTTTTCAAGCAGAGAAGCACACAAGCGCTCCTTGGAGAGGGGTTAGGGACCCGGCCGTGCAGGAAATGGCTTGGCATGATCACACAGCTCTTCCGCTTATGTAGGGTTCCCAAGTCCAATTCATGAGATATCTGGGGACTTTGGGGGTGGAGCGAGGAGCAAGGGTGTGACAAGCATCACTGAACTCCAAAGGGAGTTCTGGCCATCACATTTCAAGGGACCGCACACCTTTTAAATGCCTTCCTTCCATAGGAAATAATGAAGGATAGGGGCACCTTCTTTTGGGGCTCATAGAATTGGACCCCCTGGTCCAATCTTTTTGAAACTTAGGGAGTGTATTGGGGAGAGCCACGGCATGCTATACTAAAAATCTGGTGCCTCTACCTCAAAAAACAGGGGCCCCAGAGCCCCAGATACCCGCAGATCAATTCTCCATTATTTTCTATGGGAATAAGCCTCCTTGGGGAATCATGAGTTCCCAGCAGACATTTCCCTCCCCTCCCCCCGCTTTCTGATTATCCTGAAACGGGAGGAGGGTCTCCAAACCGGGGGATCCCCTGCCCCCACCTGGGGATTGGCAACCCTACACTTATGAGTGGCGCCCAGGCGTTCAGACAGTCACTGATTATGTGACCTAGATGCAATTCAGGGGGAAGCTTCAGGGAAAATCCAGGTGACTTTTTAATCTGGATAGGAGGCATCTGGAGATGGGGTGAGAACAGGTGCCGCTCGGAGGGCAGATGTGCTGATGTCATTGTGCACATTTAATCCGAATGGGAGGTGGGGCTAGGTCAGTTGAACATATATGAACATTAAAAGGTGCCTTATACTGAATCAGACCCTGGGTCCATCAGTATTGTCTACTCAGACTGGCAGCAGCAACCCAGTGTCACAAGCTGAGGTTTTTCACGCCTACTTGCCTGGACCCTTTTTAGTTGGAGATGCTGGGGATTGAACCTGGGACTTTCTGTTTACCAAGCAGCTGCTCTACCACTGAGCCACCGTGCCTCCCCAATTACAATACTCCGAGATCTCCAGGCCCCACCTAGAGATTAACAACCCTACAGACATCAGTGAGCAAGGTAGGCCAAGGGTCTGACTCAGTATAAGGCAGCTCTTTCCATCCCAGAGAAATCTTTTTATGGTCAGCCTTTCACAGTCAACAATACAGACTCCTACAGGCCTCTTCTTTACTTCCCAAGCCACGGCTGCAAATTCTGCCCCCAGCATAAGTGACACGCTTCTTCCGATTTGATAGCAGGAAGGCAATCAAATAATCAAAATTAACTCGATCTCCAGGCAGCTCCTTTCTATATTCTGCTCTAGGTTCAGAATAAATGGAGCAGTGAAATGCATAATGACACAGAGACTCAATTTCCTGTGCTCCACAAAGACATAACCAGACACACATTCGCTTGACACAATTTAAAATGTTCTTGCTGGGTTTGGGGGTCAGATGACCCCTTTTCAAGGATCGCCTACAGAAAATTAAAATTCTTCTGCTCTTGGTCTTGGAAGACGTCTGGCTTAGAAGAGTCACACAAATGTGGACTACCTGTTGAGAACCTCTCTCTAATAGATGCTTAGATCCAAGGCGCAGGTAGAGATGTTGAATGTTCTCTCACCCATTAAACAGGAACATGCTTTGTCTGCTGCCCTTAAAAAGGAGTCTAGGTTTTCCCCCAAAAAAGCAACTGACTTTTGATGGCCTTCCATTGGTCTGAATAACTGTTCAGCTCAAAGGTGAAGCTCTGATGGAAGATTTCCTGCTCTTTCTGTGTCACAAGAAGGAAAGCGGTATGCTAAAACTCTCTGTAGGAATATACTATCTCCCCCCTATTAGTAAAAGGTAGCGAACCAATCTATGTATCTATACTGCTTGCTGGGTCACCAGTTGTACTTAGGACAGAAAAGGGCTATCTCATTCCGCACAGGTTTTCAAATCTTCGGCGATACTGCTCTGAAGGCCTGAGGTTCAGAAGTGATGTTAGGGTTGTCCAGGGCTTTTTTTGTAGCAGGAACTCCTTTGCGTATTAGGCCACACCCATCTGATGTAGCCAATCCTCCTGGAGCTTACAGGAGGCCCTGTACTAAGAGCCCTGTAAGCTCTTGAAGGATTGGCTACATCAGGGGTGTGTGGCCTAATAGGCAAAGGAGTTCCTGCAGAAGAAGAAGAAGGAACCTGGGGTTGCTAGCTCTGGTTTGGAAAAGCCCTGAAAAGATGGGGGTGAAGTCTAGGGAGGGAAGAATTTGGCCATGGGAAGAACCTCACTAGGTTATAATACCACCTAGTCCACCCTCCAAAGCAGCCATTTTCTCCAAGTGAAATGATCTCTGTCATCTGGAGACTCACTGTAATTCCAGGAGATCTCTGGAACCCACATGAAGTGGGCAACCCTACTTGCCAGCACCCAAGTCCCAGAAGGGGATTCCCTGGTTTCAGGGTCTTCTTCCCTGTCGTGGACCAGCTGACTGGCGGAGGAAAATCCTCCCCTAAACAGGGGTGTCACTGAGCGATGTCCCCAATGTGATGGCATCACCCAGAAGTGTTGTTATCGTGTCGGGGACATCGCACAGGGTACACTCTGGTTTTTGGGACAAACTCTCTTGCTTAACTCCATCTTAACCATAAAGTTTGCCCCAAAACCAGAGTGTCCCCTGTGCAACATTCTGACACAATGACATCACTTCCAGGTAAGGTCAGCATGCCAGGTATATGATGCAACATCCCTGCCCACTCCAGAACACACTCCAAATCTTCCCTCTAGATGGGTGAGGGGACCTGGCAACCCTAACTCTAAGCAACATACTTGGCCACCAAAAAACAGTTCCTTCCTGGCTTGGCACCCTCATACTCTCCTTCTGTATCTCCAGGGATTTTTTTGAGCAGGAATGCCAGGCATTCCGGCTGGCTTGCAGTCAGGGGGTGTGGCCCAATATGCAAATGAGTTCCTGCTGGGCTTCTAATACCAATTTGGTAATTAACACCAGGCGGTTTTTTGTTTGTTTGTTTTATAGCGGCCCCGTGGTGCAGAGCAGTAAAACAGCAGTACTGCAGTACTGTGGTCTGAATTCTCTGCTCATGACCTGAGTTCGATTCCAGCGGAAGCTGGATTCAGGTAGCCGGCCCAAGGCTGACTCAGCCTTCCATCCTTCCAAGGTCGGTAAAATGAGTACCCAGCTTGCTGGGGGGGGGGAAGCGTAAGAGACTGGGGAAGGCAATGGCAAACCACCTCGTAAAAAAATCTGCCATGAAAACGTTGTGAAAGCAATGTCACCTCAGAGTCGGAAACGACTGGTGCTTGCCCAGGGGGCCTTTCCTTTCCTTGTTTGTTTTTAAGTTTGTTCAGGAATTTATGCATTGTTTGTAATACAGATTCATTTTTTAATTCATTTTTGTTTGTTTCTAGGGTTTATTTCTTTATTTCCACTATTCATAGTTCACCTTTCTCATTTGGATTCAAGGTGGATTACAACAGAGTGAGTCAATACAATCAACAAGATGGGACACTCAATAAACAAAGCGATAAAATTAGGGTTTTAGAACCCTCCAGAAGTCTAAAAGAAAAACTGAAGCAAAGCAGAAGTATTAATATGACACATTAAAAGATGCAAAATTCCACAGAAGGATCCTCGTTTCTGCAAGCGATACACAGTGCTATAGACCACAGCCCCTACTTTTCCCAAGTAACTTTGTGAATCATTTAGTGCCGTGCAACTCTATTGCCTGAGCAGGAAAGCCCTCTTGAATAATTCAGTCTTGCATACTTTTTAAGACTTTTCAGAGCAGCTACTGCCCTAATTGAATGTTTTGCTTCTGGTTTTAGTCTTTCTGATACTTACATTTGGAGTTTAGTTTATAAACCTGCCACTTTATGCTTTGTTATCCTCTTCCAAGCTGTGATACGTTGCTGTTGTTTTGTTTTTCATGTTATTAGACAGGTTTTGTTTTCTCAAATGTGTTCTCGAGACAGTGATATGCACACACATCAATTACATAACAAATAGATATTTCTAGTGATCAGCAGGGGAAGGTTTTGGTACAGCCTGCCAAAAACCGAAACACAGGAAGTCAGGGAATGGATATTTCATATTGCCAGAACAGTGGCGGGGGGGATTAGTAAGGGAACAAAATCTGGAGGACTCCTTGGTAGCCGTACAAAGTGCCGCTGCTGTGTGGCTATAAATTCTGCAGTCCTTTATCAAGACAAAGAGAAGAAAGAAATGTATCCAAGGCCTAACCTACCTCATAATGATGTTATGAAGGAAAAATGGGAGGGGGTTACATGCACTGGCCTGAGATACATGGAGAAGGGCTGGAATATGGACAAGTCAGGTGTTTTTTTGAGCAGGAATGCAGTTCTGGCTGGCTTTGCATCAGGAGGTCTGCCCTAATATGCAAATGAGTTCCTGCTGGACTTTTTCTACCAAAAAAAAAGCCCTGTGTGAAACAATGGTGATATCAGGGGGCATGGTCTAATATTCAAATAAGTTCCTGCTAGGCTTTTTCTGCAAAAAAAAAAAGTTCTGCAAACTGTGTTGTGTAGTGGTTAGACTGTTGGTTAGGGTTGCTTGCCAGGTGTGACTCAGGAAATATTTGGGGACCTTGGAGGTGGAACCTGGAGACTCGGGATGGAGCCAGGAGCAAAGTTGTGACAGGCACGATTGAACTCCGAAGGGAGTTCTGCCAATCATATTTAAAGAGGCCGCACTCCTTTAAAATGCTTTCCTTCCATTGGAAATAATGGGGGATGGGGTCATCTTCTTTAGGGGCCCGCAGAAATGGACTCCTAGTCCAATCTTTTTAAAACTTCGGGGTGGGGGGAGGGGATGAGGAAAAGCACCAGATGCTATGCCGAAAATTTGGTGCCTCTACCTCAAAAAGCAGCCCCTCCCCCAGAGCCTCAGATATCCACAGATTGATTCTCCCTTAAATCCTATGGGGATTGGTCTCCATAGGGTATAACGAAGTGCTAGGTGAACATACCCCCCCACTTTCTGATAACCCTGAAGCGGGGGGAGGGCCTCCGAACCAGGGGATCCCCTGCCCCCAGCTGAGGATTGGCAACTGTAGTTGGTCTAGGATCCAGAAGACTTGGTTTGAATCCCTCACCATGGAAGCTTGGGTGAGCTGGGGCTTCCCCAGGGTAGTTGTGAGAATAAAATTGAGGAGAGAATTCTGTAAGTCCCCACTGACAAGAAAGACGGGAATTAATGAAATAAATAAAATAAAATTTAAAAAAGAAATTAGAGCAATGGAATGGGGAAAATATTTTGAGAATTTGCTACCTAGGTATTTCAACTATTCATACAATCAAATGTGGCCACCAAGTCCACAAATATAACATAAAATGCCTTCGTAGGACAATTTATACCAGAATACGCTAATTGGCAGAGAACGTAACATAAGAACCTAAGAGAAGCCATGTTGGATCAGGCCAATGGCCCATCCAGTCCAACACTCTGTGTCACACAGTGGCCAAAACCCCAGATGCCATCAGGAGGTCCATCAGTGGGGCCAGGACACTAGAAGCCCTCCCACGTAGATCCCTCATCCATCTTCTTTATAATCAAGAGTTTGGCAATGATCTATAATGCCACACCCTATAGTGCTAGGGCAGTCTCATAAGGGTTAACCTGTAGACCAGTTTACGTATCTTATTCTCAGCTTATTGTCTAATTTTATCATTTTATTCATGTGAATGTAGTTTTAGCTTTATGGTATTTTATTGTAATTTATTTTTTTTTAGTACTTGAAAGTTTTGCAATCTTGTTATAGCCAATGGCTAATACTATAAAATTTGACTTGACTTGTGTCAACTAGAGATGCCAGGGATTGAACCAGGAACCTTTCGCCTGCTAAGCAGACGCTCTACCACTGAGCCCCACCCCAGAGTGATATTCGTCAGGAAACAGAAGGCAACAAACGCAAGCCTCTCCGGCTGCTGGAAATAACAGCTAGCTCTCAAACTGGAACCACACTTGTGAATCTCTGACAAAATGTAAACGACACTGCTCGATGACACAGGAGCCAGTTTGGTGACGTGGTTAAGTGTGTGGACTCTTATGTGGGAGAACCGGGTTTGATTCCCCACTCCTCCACTTGCACCTGCTGGAATGGCCTTGGGTCAGTCATAACTCTTGCAGAGTTGTCCTTGAAAGGGCAGCTGCTGGGAGAGCTTTCTCAGCCCCACCCACCTCACAGGGTGTCTGTTGTGAGGGAAGATGATCAAGGAGATTGTAAGCTGATCTGAAACTCATCCTCTCTCCCAACTTTGGCTTAAAATGAAATGTGGAGCAAGGTTAGATCTCTCTGTAAAGGTCTCTTGCTCAGAAAGGCCAGTAGAAGACCTTAGAATGGCTTGAGGAGCTCAGATGATTTCAGTCACATACAAAGTTGACTTATAATGAGTCAGACCATTAGCACATCAAATCCAGCATTGTCTATTCTGAGTGGTAACAGTCCTTCAAGGGTTGCAGGTTGAGAAAGGTCTTCCCATTACCTCAGATCCTTCAACTGAAGATGAAGACAAAGAAGAAGATTTGGTTTTATACCCTGCTTTTCCCCTACTTTAAGGAGTCTCAACATGGTATGCAATTGCCTTTCCCTTCCTTTCGCAAGAACAGGCTCCTTGCAAGGCAGGTGGAACTGAGAGAGTTCTGAGAGAACTGTGAATGGCCCACAGGCCCAAGGTCACCCAGCAGGCTTCCTGTGGAGGAGGAGTAGAGAATCAAACCTGGTTCTCCAGATCAGAATCGGCAGCTCCTAACCACTACACCAGCTGGCACCAAGATATCAGGAAATGCAGGCCTTTTTTTGGTAGCAGGGACTCCTTTGCATATGAGGCCGCACACCCCTGATGAAGCCAATCCTCCAAGAGCTTATAGGGCTCTTAGTACAGGGCCTGCAGTAAGCTCCAGGAAGATTGGCTACATCAGGGGTGTGTGGCCTAATATGCAAAGGAGTTCCTGCTACAAAAAAAAAAAAAGCCCTGGGAGCTTTTGTGTGCCAAGCATGTCCTCAATGGCAGAGTGATGCTCCCTCCCAAACAGCACAGGATGTTTTTCAAACATGAATGTCACCCTTACTGGTGACGCAGGCATGAAGAAATTGGCTCTCATACAGCTGGAGCTCCTGCCACCAGAGATCATAATATCGTAAGGGAGCAAGGTCATCGCAGATCTCTCATCCATCTTCTTTATAACCAAGAAAAATGCAGAGGTGGACTAAATGGCCCAAGAACAACCTAAGTCGGGTGGGTTTTGTGGCACTGGGAGCCAGTGTTGCAGGAGAACCTTTGCTCAGACCTGGCTGCTGGCACCAGTGATGGGGACCTGTTCTGCCCTTGCCTGATGTCAACAGGCCAGGAGGAAGCAACAAGTGAGATGACACTAATCATTGCTGCTTATGGCAGGGCTGAGGCAAGTGTCCCCATCGCACTGGAAGCTGATGACTGCCAGCAGCCCTCCAAACCACCTGCCCTCCGGGACCTTTCTTGGTAAGTCCAATGGCCATGAGAGCACCATACCTTGAAGAATTCTCCTGGTACGTGTCTCTCTTTCTCCCCCACCTTCTTTCCTCCTCTCCTGTCCTCAGAAATAAAGGAAAGCTGCCAAGCCATCTGGAGCCATCCAACCATCAGGGTTGGCAGTGCGAGTGTTGTGATGAGACACTTTAGCCCAAGTCCCTCTCCGCCACTTCCACCTCCTCAATTTGTCACTCAGACAACAAATGTCCACTCCGACATATGGTGAGCATACAGAGCTTGGCTGAGGGATGTCTTGGCTGGTACATGAGCTGGATTCTACGGCTAGAGCTTCCTGAATCAGATTTATACCAACGTGACCTCTCCGTGAAGCCTTCAGAATACATACCCATAAACATGGGGAAAGCCTAGACTCACATGCAGCCTGAATTTCTGGCAATGCTTGAAAGCAGTGGCCAAAAGACTCCACAAGGACAGATTAGCGTCATTGTATCGAGTTGCATCACTATGCTGAACACTATATATAGGTTTGGTGTCTTAAACTTAGCTTGCACATGTGCATGGTCTTTTCCTACTGTGGAGACAACTCCCCCATTGTAGATAGGTGTAGACAGGCATGTGGAGACAGCTTCCCCTGGTGTTACGTTACATACTTACAGGGCTTTTTTTTCGGAGCAGGAACTCCTTTGCATATTAGGCCACACACTCCCTGATATAGCCAATCCTCCAAGAGCTTACAGTAATATAATAATAATAATAATAATAATAATAATATAATCATAAATTTTATTTGTACCCCGCCCTCCCCTGCCGAAGCAGGCTCAGGGCGGCTAACAATACGGTGCCCAATGGTGCACCAACAATAAAACAGTTACATTGGAAACATTAAATTGAACATTAAATTAACCTTAAAAGCCTGAATTAAAACAATTAACTAAAACATATTATAACGCTATCCTTGACAGTAGGCCCTGTAATAAAAGCCCTGAAAGTTCTTGGAGGATTGGCTACATTAAAGGGTGTGGCCTAATATGCAAAGGAGTTCCTGCTACAAAAAAAGCCCTTCATACTTCCACTCATGCAAGACCCGTGTCTCTCAAATAGCTGAAAAGTGCCTTATGTACGATCAACAGGAATGTACTACCTCCACAACAGACAATGATGGGTGCAAGCAGAAGGAGGATCCAAACCATATTTCTCATAGTGAGGTTGGAAAAAAATCAGTTCAGTTTTAGCCCACAAAAGCTAATAAGGACTGTAATGGAGTTAGAATGCTGAGATATTTTTAACTTGGTCTACTATATTATTTGTCCTAAAGGATGATTCTGAAATACTTGGAAACATTTGGGGTAAACGCTTATTTTCAGATACCTGAAAATGTTCTGAATAGTATCAGCAATGCTTTGCACATGCACATTCTCACACTCTTTCCTCATGCTTTCCCTCCCATATGCTTAATACATTTAACAGGGGGAAAATCAGGTTACAAAAAGGATGATTTGTACTTGGCCTACAGGGATTGTAGGCCTACAGGGATCTGTGGGGCTTGTCTCTAACTTTACAGCCTTGCCCAGTTTGCTCACTGGGATCTCAAAACCATATTCTAATTTGAACGGAGTGTTCTAGATTGCACTGAAATCCATGCATTTTTACACTGCCATGTGGGACTTGTAGCTTCAGCCAGTAAACCCAGTCTTGCACTGCCATGTTTTGTTGCAAGACAGTGCTGCTAAAAAAAATCATTAGCATTTATTCCTCACTATGGGAGGAAAGGTAGCATGCTACAACCCAGTCTCATCCGATGCTGAAACCTAAGCAGGGTTAATACTTGGAAGAGAGAACACCAAGAAAGACTCTGCAGAGGCAGGCAATGGCAAACCTCCTCTACTTTTCACTTCCCTTGAAAGCCCCTTGCTTGGGTTGCATTACGTCAGCCATGACTTGACAGGACTTTACACATACATATCCCTCATTATTCCTTTCCGTCTTAGTCTAAATCAAAGGAATACAAAACCCATGATGCAGTGCGACTCCCATGTATGACTACATCTGAAACCTAGGCAACAACAGAATCGGGTAATTAATGAATAACAGAAGCTTGTCTTGATGTTGTACATTCTTGATGGACTTCCCAAGAAAATCCATTGCTTGGGACCAACAAAAATTGTGACTAGTTTCATAAGTCCCTGCTAAAGATGGAATGTAGAAATGGTGCTATCATCTTTGCACCTAATCCAAGGCTTCCTTTATCTGCACAGCAAGACTGCAGGACCCTGGCGCTTGTTCTATATCAGCCTCAAGTCTCAAGCTGCTTGTTCAACTCCATCATTCTCCTCCCGCCTCAGCATTTCTTTTCAGGAGCAGATGGTTCCTCTATATAAGGCCTCAGACCTGCTGCGAACTGAGACCGCTTGCTCATCAGCTCTGCCAAATCCCTCTAACTAATAGCCTTCTAATGCTGTCGGGGGTTTCATCCCTGGCCATGTCTCAAGCTTATTAGACAATCATTTTCATCTTTGGTCAACAGCATCGATGACAATGGCTGGAAAGAGGGGGGGGGGGGAATTTTGGCTAAGATAGAAAAAAAAGAGGGAGTTGAATGCATGGATTTTTTAAAAGGAAAGGAAAGGTCCCCTGTGCAAGCACCAGTCGTTTCCGACTCTGGGGTGACATAGCTTTCACAATGCTTTCACGGCAGACTTTTTACGGTGTGGGTTGCCATTACCTTCCCCAGTCATCTACACTTTCCCCTCAGCAAGCTGGGGACTCCTTTTAGTGACCTCGGAAGGATGGAAGGCTGAATCAACCTCGAGCCGGCTACCTGAAAACCCAGCTTCCATTGGGGGTCTAACTCAGGTCGTGAGCAGAGCTTAGGACTGCAGTACTGCAGCTTTAACACTCTGCGCCACGGGGCTCTTTTATTAAAAATCCACCAGTATAATACTTGTTGAGGTTTATTGCAGTATAAGATGTCAAAAATCACTCATAAATTGTTCCTTTTTATGCACTGATCCCAATGCCAAAGTCTGAACGCATACCGGCTGGCACCCTGAATGAAAAGGAGTGCCAGAGGTATTCCGGTATGTGAGGAAGGATTTTCTCAAAACATTTAATTCACGGTTCCTGCTTCTATAAAGCGCCCACAAATGTCATTCCAATTTGGTTTGTTTCTGAGTGGATCCTCTAACCTCCACAGAGCCAGAGGAACAGAAACCACCGTATTGGGTTATGCTGTGTTTGTGAAAAAATCGATAACTGAGTGAGAAGGTAAGTTCTAGAATGGGCAAAATGGCAGCACAGATGGGCTCTACAATAGGATTGCCAATCCTCAGGTGGGGGATCCCCCAGTTTAGAGGCCCTCCCCCCACTTCAGGGTCAGGAAGCGGGGGGGTATGTCTGCTGGGCACTCCATTATTCCCTATGGAGACCAATCCCCATAGGGCATAATGGATAATTGATCCGTGGGTATCTGGAGCGCTAGGGGGCTGGGTTTTGGGGGGTTTTTTGTTTTTTTTAGGTAGAGGCACCAAATTTGCAGCAGAGCATCCAATGGCTTTCCTCAAAACACCCTCCAAGTTTCAAAAAGATTGGACTGGGGCTCCAGTTCTATGGGTCTCAAAGAAGATGCCCGTATCCTTCATTATTTCCAATGGAGGGAAGACATTTAAAAGGTGTGCGGTCCCTTTAAATATGATGGCTAGAACTCTCTTTGGAGTTCAATCACGCTTGTCACAATCTTTGCCCTGGTTCCACCCCTAGTCTCCTGGCTCCACCCCCCCCCCAAGTCCCCAGATATTTCTTGAATTGGTCTTGGCAACCCTACTCTACAAACATGGCTGTGGCCCAGCAATTTAATTGCCATTGATCCCATGACATATATGAATGAAAAAGGAGCCTCACAAAGTTGACTAGACAAGTCTCACCTCATCAGGCAACCCCCCCAGTAGCAGTGTGAGAAAATGCAATCACCTAGGGTTGTGAACTCCAGTATGGGAAATCCCTAGAGATTTGGGAGTACAGCCAGGGGAAGATAGAGTTTGGGATGAAAGAGACCTCAATGTAGTACAGTTAGGGCTGTCAGTCTCCAAGGGGCACCTGGAAATCTCCTGCTATAACAACTGATCTCCAGATGGCCAAGATCACCTCCCCTAGAGAAAATGGTTGGTGTGGAACTCTGTGGCATTATATCCTGCTGAAATCCCATATAGCCTGGGACCTGTCTACCTCCGGGACCACCTCTTCCCATGTGAGCCTCAGAGAGCACTTCGATCAAGTACGCAAAATCTCCTTACGATCCCCGGGCCAAAAGAAGCATGGCTGTCCACCACGCGAGCAAGAGCTTTCTTAGCAGCAGTCCCTGCTATGTGGAATGCCTTCCCCGAAAACATCAGGGCCCTGTGGGACTTGCAACAATTCCTCAGGGCCTATAAGACAAAAATTATTTAAACTCGCGTTTTAATAAATAATGGGGAGGCGACCACCATCACTCACCACCCCGCAGCATTGACACCGGAACCACTCCAGTACAAATCCAGAGCGCCAAACCATTGTTTCATAACATCGTCAGATGCTGCGCTCCACAAGAACCAAAACCTGCCATCTGGATCTTAGCGAGTGAATTTGAAATTGTACTGTATATTTTTAAATTGTTTGCACTGTCAGATTGTTTTAATGATTTTATCGTATATTGGAGAGCCAGTTCGGTGTGGTGGTTAAGTGCACGGACTCCTACCTGGGACAACCGGGTTTGATTCCCCACTCTTCCACTTGCACCCGCTAGCTTGGCCTTGGGTCAGCCATATCTCTGGTAGAGGTTGTCCTTGAAAGGGCAGCTGCTGTGAGAGCCCTCTCAGCCCCACCCACCTCACAGGGTGTCTGTTGTGGGGGAGGAAGGTAAAGGAGATTGTGAGCCGCTCTGAGACTCTTCGGAGTGGAGGGCGGGATATAAATCCAATATCATCATCTTCTTCTTCTTCTTGTTTTTAACACTGTGTTCTGTTAATTGTTGTTAGCCGCCCTGAGCCCGTCAGGGGAGGGTGGGATATAAGCACAATAGAATTAATAAATCCCTTCCTCCCCCAAGTCTGCCCTCCCCAAGCTCCACTTCCAAAATCTCCCTGTATTTCCCAACGCAGAGCTGGCAACTCTATTAGGGTTGCTAATCCCCAGGTGGGGGCAGGGGATCCCCCGGTTTGGAGGCCCTCCCCTGCTTCAGGGTCAGCAGGAAGCAAAAGTGGAGGGATGGAAATGTCTGCTGGGCACTCCATTATTCCCTATGGATATTGATTCCCATAGGAAATAATGGAGAATTGACCCACGGTTATCTGGGGCTCTGGGGGTGCATCAAACTTTCAGCATAGCATCCGGTGTCTCTCCTCAAAACGCCCTCCAGGTTTCAAAAAGATTGGACCAGGGGGTGCAATTCTATGAGCCCCCAAAGAAGATGCCCCTATTCTTCATTATTTCCTATGGAAGGGAGGCATTTAAAAAGTTGTTTGGTCCCTTTCAATTTAATGGCCAGAACTCTCTTTGGAGTTCAATTAGACTTGTCACACCCTTGCTCCTGGTTCCACCCCCAATGTCTCCTGGCTCCACCCCCAAAGACCCCAGATAGTTATTGAATTGGACTTGGCAACCCTAAACTCTAGGTCTAACACCATAAAGTCCACCCTCCAATGCAGCTGTTATCTCTGGGGAACTGATCTCTGTCATGTGGGGATTAGCTGTAATTCTGGGAGAACTCCATGTACCAGAAGATTGAAGAGGAAGGTGATCCTGGATTTATATCCATCTCTTCACTCTGAATCTCAGAGTCTCAGAGCAGCTCACAATCTCCTTGACCTTCCTCCCCCATAACAAATGCCCTGTGGTGGGGCCAGATGCGTCACTAGGGTGGGTTGCACCCTGGGGTGTAACTGATTCAAATCACCCCCCCATTGGGCATCACCCCCTTTGGAGGGCTGCGTCACCCCCTCCGCACACAACCCCGCCCACTTCACATGGCCCCTCCCTCATCCACCCTCTGGTCACATGACCAGCCCCCGTAATCCAAGATACCAGTTTTGCAGCATTTAAGTTTCCCCCACTCACCCACACGCTTTTAGCTGAACCGGCGGCAGCGCGGCCCCGGTTTCAGAATCCCGGCCAGCCCACACACAGCAGCAGCGTTCTAGACCCAAGGCCAGACCCTTCCTGTTGGGGGGGGGTCATGGGTCCGTGCCTGGGGCCAATGAAAATGCTCTGGGGGGGGGGCGATGGCCCCCTTGGCCCCGCCCTAGTGACGCCACTGGGTGGGGCTGAGAGCGCTCTCACAGAAGCTGCCCTTTCAAAGACAACTCTGCAAGAGATATGGCTGACCCAAGGCCATTCCAGCAGCTGCAAGCGAAGGAGTGGGGAAGAAGAAGAAGAAGATTTTGGATTTATATCCCGCTCTATACTCTGAAACTCAGAGAGGTCACAATCTCCTCTGCCTTCCCCTCCCCCACAGCAAACACCCTGTGAGGTAGGTGGGGCTGAGATTGCTTTTACAGCAGCTGCCCTTTCAAGGACAGCTACTACGAAAGCTATGGCTGACCCAAGGCCATCTCAGCAGGTGCAAGTGGAGGAGTAGGGAGTCAAACCCGGTTCTCACAGATAAGAGCACACTTAACCACTACACCAAACTCTCTCTCTCTCCCTCCACCCCCCCTTCAAAATACCCCATTCTTTGTTGTAGATCATTCATACAGCACATTTATTAGGAGCCTGACTATAATTCAACCTGGAGGGGTTGTTGCCCACCATTGTGGTATGGCCTTATTTAAAGTAAGCAGGTCTCAGCTAGGTCAATGCCTGGATTTGTGTACCACCTCTCTCTCTCGCTCTCTCTCCCCTCCACAGAGATTATTTTTTGACAAGACCAGGTTTCGACCCTGCCTAAAAGCAATGCATTCTTGATGTAAATGCCCCGCACCAAATCCCTCACAGAGCTGCCACGGTATGAGCGCAGCTCTTGATCTAGATGTCCTTCTTCCGGGTCATCGTTTCGTGTCTGATGATTGGGGACTATGATCTCCTGACCCAGCCTGCCTGGATCTGATTTAAAAGCCAAAAGTTTCTCTTTGCCTTATCAGAAAAGGCTTACGGGATGCTGAATTGGAGAGCGCCTCTAAAGCACACACGGCCTGTTCTCTGCGTAATCAAAAGATAACTGTAAGCAAAGGATATTGTTTGCTAAAGAGAGACGATTCCAAGCTGCTCTAGCAGAAGTCGCTTGTTGTGAAGAAACCAAAAGCTTCCCTTAGGTTGTGCACTGATCAAAGCCATATCAGGAGGGTGGGGGGGGGGGGGGAAGGCAACATGAAACAGGATTATTCCACTCAAATGAGGGTGTGTATTCCCCCCCTCCCTCAGCTGATTAAAAACTTTCTCAGGTAAATATGTCAGCATAGTTATACTGCCTTAAAATGCAACAAACCGGTGGTGTTTTGAGCCCAGTCACATGCAGTCTAATTGAAAGCAGCTCTCTGGAATTTCCACATTTATTGCTTGAATGTCTTTATCTGAAGCTGCCAGGGATTAAAAACCTCAGGTCTTCTACATGTAGTCTACAATTCAACCATGGCCCCACAATGACTTGGAACTGTAGCCGTGGGACCGCCTCTCCCCATATGAGCCCTGAAGGTTGCTGCGATCGGCCAACCGACATCTTTTGGCCATCCCTGGCCCAAAGGACGTCCGTCTTGCCTCAACTAGGGCCAGAGCCTTTTCGGCCCTGGCCCCAGCCTGGTGGAATCAGTTCCCACGGAGATACGGGCCCTACCGGATTTGTTACCTTTCTGTAGGGCCTTTGGTTGAGGCAAGTGGGTGTCCTTCTCCTTAGTGCCTATAACATCTGTTATCCTCCCCCACATTGATCCGTCATCTGAATTATTATATCTGGGCCACTGACTACATTCTAACCTGCACTATGAGCCTGCCCGCCTCTGTTATATAGTACTGTGTTGCTTCGTTTTTAATTGTATTTTATTGGTTTTGTTGTATTTGACTGGTTTTACTTGGTTGCAATCTACCCTGAGCCTGTTTGGGAAAGAGTGGAATATAAATTCACCAAATAAATAAATAAATAAAAATACCAACCTCCATGGAGAGTCTGGAGAGCTCCCTGAATTACAACTGACTTCTAGGCTACAGAGATCAGTTCTTCTGGAGTAAGGAGCTGCTTTGAAGGGTGGACTTTATGGAGAGTTTCCAGATCTCCCCCTGGCAAATGACAGGGAAAGGCGGTTTAGGGTTGCCAGACCCACATTGGGAAAGACCTGGATATTTCGGAATGGAGCCTGGGGAAGGCAGCGACTTCAGTGTGATACAATGCCATAGACTCCATTCTCCAAACCATCCTTTTCCCCCAAGGAAACTGATCTCTGTAACTTGGAGATGAGCTGTAATTCCTGGGAATCCCCAGGTCCCACTTGAGGGCTGGCATCCCTTACTTTATGGCATTATATCCTGCTGAGTTCCCTCCTGTCCCCAGGCTGCACTCCCAGATCTCCAGGAATTTCCCAACCTGTTGTTGGCAACCCAACCAGAAACTGGTCTGAAGGAAGTATTTATTTATTTGCTTGGTTCCTGAATGGTCAGAGAAAGATCCTGCAAAACTGTCTTCAGCCTTCCCAGAACCAAGACCAAAATTTAACTACCCCACCCCACAGCAGCAGATGACCCACAGAGAGCTCTCTCACTTGCCAGCTCTCTCACTTTGGCAAGAGACCTGTCACCACCATCCCCATTGGCACTTCCAGCTGCCACTCAGCTGGGTTGTGGGACAAATGGGGGACAATCGGCATCATCTCAATTCCATTACATCATTTCTGGCACAACTCAGAAGTGGCGTTATAGAGCTCTAGCATTCACCCCAGACTCTATGTTAAAACTCTATGGTAAATGCTGGGAGTGTTGCCAGTGACATGGTGATATCACTTCCTGGCTGCATCATAAGTGATGTCAAAGTGGACAGCAAGGGCTCCACCACAGTACAGTGAATTTCCTTCTAGTTGAACAAAGTTTGAGTCCAGTGGCACCTTTAAGACCAATGAAGTTTATACCCAGAATTAAACTTTTTTTGGTCTTAAAGGTGCCGCTGGAACTGTTGCTTCAGACCAACATGGCTACCCACCAAAATCTATCTCCTGCTGTTTGCCAGCCTCAGCTGGGGTTGCCAGGTCAGCTCGCCCATCCAGAGGAGATGTTCCAGGAGTGGGAAGTGAAGTCATTCCTTTTTAGGGGAGGGTTTTCCCCTACTGGCCAGCTGTTTCACAGTGAAGAACAGCCCCCAAAACTAGAGGAAACTCCAGTCCCGCTTGGGGGCTGGCAACCCTAGTGTACACGACTGTATCAAGACAGCACCCGGTGCAATGTCCCCAGCATAATGATGTAACTTGGAAGTGACATCATCGTGCCAGGGACATCACACAATAATGCTCAGTAAAACTACTGTTTTGCCCCAAATCCCAGGGCATTACCCAGGTCTTTCCCAATGTGGGTCTGGCAACGTTATCCCCAGTATAATAAGATCACTTTTGCTTGACATCATCACAATGGGGATGCTGCACACAGCAATGGCATCCTGCCCTCCACACCTGGAAAGCCCCCAATCCCTCTCCGAGCCAGCAGGAAGATAGGACCAGGCAACTCGTCAAGTTTGCCTTTTTTGCAGTGTTTTACCAACGTTAATTGACCAGCCCTGTGGCACAGAGTGGTAAAGCTGCAGTACTGCAGTCGGAGCCCTCCGCTAACAACCTGAGTTCGATCCCAGCGGAAGCTGGTTCAGGTAGCCGGCTCCAGGTTGGCTCAGCCTGCCATCCTTCCGAGGTCGGTAAAATGAGTACCCAGCTTGCTGTGGGAATGTGTAGATGACTTGGGAAGGCAATGGCAAACCACCCCGTAAAAAAGTCTGCCGTGAAAACATTGTGAAAGCAATGTCACCCCAGAATCGAAAACGATTGGTGCTTGCACAGGGGACTACCTTTACCTTTTTTTACCAATGCTAATTATGAGCACTGGTCATACAAAAACATTGGTAATACAGGGGGAAGAGGCATGCGATCTACAGAAACGTAAAGTCATGTCGAACAGCTCAAGTAGAGTTTTCTGTACAAAAAAATCTATTTTAAAAAAACAAAGACAGATTCCCAATGCAGTGAATCCACTTCAGAAATCAGACCAGATAGTTCATATTTCGAGGGGGGGAGGGGTTGGAACTTGGGAGACATTGGGATGAGGAGGTTTTCAGAAGCTCCCTAAGTAAGAAAACAAGAAGACAATGTGTTTTCTCAGCATCAGGCACCGGGTAGCCACTTTTCCTGCTCCCGCTTCATCTGTAGCGATCTATATTAAATATTTATCTGGGAGAAAGAAAGAAAAAAGAAAAAAAGCTCTGTATTGCAGGCACATTTTCCATTATGGGGCCTTTATCAACAGATATTCTCAAAAGATATTTTCCCTTGAGCTGACTGCCTCCCCCCAAGTATTAGAGTCAGAATTTCCGACAGAATGACATCTCCCCCTCCCCCCCCCCCCCACTCTTCTCTCCCCGTGACCTTTTTCTCTCCATAACAAGCTGCTGATATGCTGGAATTTACAGGGTTATAAACATTTTTTATGGAGTGGGGAAGGAGCTGGGTAATTTGGCAGCGTCTTTTTCTAATAAAAAAAATCTACAGGGGGAGGAGATGATGTTTGACACCAATAAAGTACTGGAAGGAGCCGCCGTGTACATCCAAAGACAGCGGCTTCGAATGACAATTGCAGGGGGGGGGGGGCTGCTCTTGCTTTTTCAGGGGCTTGAGAGACCTGCACCCGAATAAAACGAGGGTTGCCAATCCCCAGGTGGGGTGCAGGGGACCCCCTGGTTTGCAGGCCCTCCCCCCACTTCAGGGTCATCAGAAAGTGGGGGAGAGAAATGTCTGCTGGGCACTCCATTATTCGCTATGGAGACTGATTCCCATGGGATATAATGGAGAATTGATCTGCGTGTATTTAGGGCTCTGGGGAGGCTGTTTTTTGAGGTAGATGCACCAAATTTTCAGGATAGCATCTGGTGACCTGCCTCAAAACAACCGCCAAGTTTGAAAAAAGATTGGACCAGGGGGTCCAATTCAATGAGCTCGCAAAGAAGGTGTCCCTATCCTTCATTATTTCCAATGAAGGGAAGGTATTTAAAAGGCATGCAGTCCCTTTAAATGAGGTGGCCAAAACTCCCTTTGGAGTGCAATCACGCTTGTTACACCTTGCTCCTGGCTCCACTCCCAAAGTCTCCTGGCTCCACCCCCAAAGTCCCCAGATATAACTTCGGACCTGGCAACCCTAAATAAAACAAACATTACTTTGGAGGGGGGAGAGTCAGGTTCAAATTCCTGTTCAAAAAGAGCTCTCTGGATAGACTTCAGGAGACATTACACTCATCTTAGCTGCCCTAAAGGCTTCCTGCATAGACTACTGTAATGCACTCTGTTTGGGGCCACAGTGTATGGTAGAGTTACTAACCTCCAGTTGGGGGCTGGAGATCTCCTGGAATTGGAGCTGATCTCCAGGCTACAGCAATCAGTTCTCTCTGGAGAAAACAGCTGCTTTTTGTGGGTGGACTCTATAGCACTGTACCTGTTGAGGTCCCTCCCTTCCCCAAACCCTGCCCATTGCAGGTTCCAACTGCAGATCTCCAGGAATGCCCTAACCTAGAGTTGGCAACTGTAGTGTGTGGAACTGCCAAGTTTACAACAAGCACCATCAATCATGGTAGACTAATCCCATCAGATTGTATCACCTTTTTTTTTTTTTGCTGAAACAGTGGGCAGATTCAGTAGCAGATTTTTCCCCCCATTATGGTCCTCAAATTATCTGATTCCTCCACAGTCCGTTCATTTGGAGTACTGTGTGCAGTTCTGGTCGCCGCACCTCAAAAAGGATATTATAGCATTGGAGAAAGTCCAAATGAGGTTTACAAGATAAAGCATGGGATGGAGAAAGTAGAGAAAGAAGTACTTTTCTCCCTTTCTCACAAGAACTCGTGGGCATTCAATGAAATTGCTGAGCAATCAAGTTAAAACGGATAAAAGGAAGTATTTCTTCACCCAAAGGGAGATTAACATGTGGAATTCACTGCCACAGGAGGTGGTGGCGGCTACAAGCATAACCAGCTTCAAGAGGGGATTGGATAAAAATATGGAGCAGAGGTCCATCAGTGGCTATTAGCCGCATATATATATATATATATATATTTTGGCCACTGTGTGACACAGAGCATTGGACTGGATGGACCATTGGCCTGATCCAACATGGCTTCTCTTATGTTCTTATGTTTGTTCGTTCATTCATTTGTTCAGTCAGTCAGTCAGTCAGTCATTCTTTATTACGGTTATTAAACTGAGTCTGGGCCTTAGATATTTCAGTGAGCACCTTCACACCTACTGTTTCTAGATCTTCCAGTGAGACCATACAGAAGGGCTGCCAACTATGAAAAGCTGAACTTTTCCCCATTATGGTCCTCAAATTATGTGATTTCTCCACAGTTCATTTGTTCGTTCATACAGTCAGTCAGTCAGTCATTCTTCATTACAGTCATTTCCCAATCATATAACACATTTACACGTAAAAATTCAAGGTGTAAATAAACCGGATAAAACAATTTAAAATTAAGATTTAATTACAGTCCCGTTTCCGAGACCTAAAAATCACCAAATAGAACCTAGCTACTTGAGGAGTAATCTTAGCATTCTTACGAGAGAGAAGATAATCAAGTCTAACTTTTTCGGTGAGACCAGAGATTTTGTCAAACAACAGAATAATAATCTCATCCCGTGCTTCCTTATAAAATGGGCAGCTAAAAAAACATGCACTCTCTTAGTGGACAGGAGCAGAGCCTTTCCAGGTTGGAAGTTTTGTTATATCTGCCTTCCGATACTGCAGAAGGGAGGGCCAGGAATCTTGCCAGGGTAAGTGCCCTTCTGAATCCATTTTATTTCTAAAGATGTTAAATAAGCTGCTGGTTTTGCAATATTTTGAAAGGCTAGCAATATTGGTTTGGCATTCTATGTCCTCAATCCTCCGTTTAACTAATCTCTTTGCCTGATTGTAACCCCTGGACAGGAGAGCATGAGGAGAGAAACCCAGGGCTTTTTTTGAGCAGAAATGTAGTTCTGGCTGGCTTGGCATCAAGCGATGTGGCCTAATATGCAAATGAGTTCCTGCTGGGCTTGTTGGGGGGGGGGGTTCTACAAAAAGAAAAGCCCTGGAGAAACCAGTTTTGGCATAGGGATCCCAATCCCCTGGTCCCAGTGGGGGATCCCCCAATTTGGAGAGGGCTTTCCCACTGCCGGCCAGCTGGCCAGTGGGGGAAATCCGACCCCAAAATGAGGGGTTTTGGGCCATTTCTGGTCAAACTGGAAGTGGCCCAAAAAAACGGAAGTGCTGCCCTAGAGCAGCCATTTGTGGGGAAGCACAAAGGACCATTCAAACGGCTGCTTGCAACTTGAGCAGTCACTTTTGCTTTCTCTGGGGAAACAAAAAGGACCACTCAAATGGCTGCCATCTTGCAGCTACTTTAGGCTACCCCTTTTCAGGGATCAGTTTTGCTCCTCTCCCCACCCCCCACAATTAGAAGTGGGGGGGAGAGAAACTGGCCATGGAATGATTGGCAGCCATTTGAGTGGTCCGTTTTCACCCCCCACCACCACCCCCAGATATCACTCAAATAGCTGCCAGCCATTTCCTATTTGGGCTACTTCTGATTTTACCAGAAGTAGTCCAAAATGTCATTTGCATCCCCCCACCTCCCGGAACCGCCCCCCTCCCACAAAGGCCTCCACTGGAAAGGTAAGGGAATTTGGTAACCTGAATGAGTGTGTGTGTCTGTGTGTGTGTGTGAGAGAGAGAGAGAGCAGCCAGTTGCTAGGGAATGAGGAAATGACTGCATTCAGGGGAACTGCGCTGCTGTATTTTTAGTTCTTTATTTTAGGGAATGAAAAAGTCTCCCAGCCACACCCCCAAAGTCCCCAGGTATTTTCTTAGTTGGCAACACTATTTTGGCAATATGTTTCTGAACAGACTTAAGCCAATTAGATTGGAAGCTGTCTCTGATTATGTGGGAATAAACCTCCACTAGTTCTACAGATGTCCTTTCCTGGGCTGTGGGATTACACCAGCCACTCATTCCTGAATGAGGGGGAGCAGCCAGCTACAAACCTGTCCAGAGCTCTGAGCATCTTGGCGCAAAGTTGCCCTTGACAAAACACTGTCATGGGGGCTAATCTTCAAGAGCACCACAAGGCTTACTCTTGAGCAGATGAGTGAGGATGGATCCACAAGTGCCCATTCTCTCCCCCTCTTCCTTCTCTCCTCCCCACCCCAAGGTCCATGTGGGCTCATCTTCTCCACACAAGAAGAGATAGGGTGGTTGCGCTGCCTTAGTTCCTTCTCTCCATGGCTACCATATCTGATGCCTCCTGCTCCACCTGCAAGACTCCCAGAAGGATGCAAACTAGAATATGTGACTGTGTGACTTTCCTCTGCTCTCATCCCTGGAGGAAGGGGGGTGGAGAGAGAGAGAGAAGGCAACCACTATAGGAGACCAAGGGAAACATGGCTGGTCACTGGCTGTGAGAGCACTGGAGAAGAACATAAGAACATAAGAGAAGCCATGTTGGATCAGGCCAACGGCCCATCCAGTCCAACACTCTGTGTCACACAGTGGCCAAAAACCCCCCAGGTGCCATCAGGAGGTCTATCAGTGGGGCCAGAACACTAGAAACCCTCCCACTGTTGTCCCTCCCAAGCACCAAGAATACAGAGCATCACTTGCTCCAGACAGTGAGTTTCATCTATATCCTGTGACTGATGAATCTCTGCTCCATATGTTTATCCAATCCCCACTTGAAGCTGTTTATGCTTGTAGCTGCCACCATCTCCTGTGACGGTGAATTCCATGTGTTAATCATCCTTTGAGTGAAGAAGTACTTCCTTTTATCTGTTCTAACCCAACTGCTCAGCAATTTCAAGAAGAAGGAAGGTAAGGGGCTTTGAAGTATGTGCCAAAGTACTGTCCATGAGGGCACCGGTGCATTCCAGATTTCAGCTTCAGCTTCCTTTTGGAATTCTGTTGCTCTGCAGTGAGCCAAAAATCTGTGCACTAAAGGCTAAAAAAATGTGTGTGCCAGTGCACCCTAGTGCATTTGGGCAGGGACTACTCTAAAAGTTCATGGAAGTTTGTGATGGTCAGGGCCATTTTTGTAGAAAAAAACCAGGAGGGATGCATTTACATATTAGGCCACACCCATAACATCACCATTGTTTCTCACAGGGCTTTTAGGCCACACCTCCTGATGTCACTATTGTTTCACAAAGGGTTTTTTTTTAGAAAAAGCCCAGCAGGAACTCATTTGCATCTTAAGCCACACACCCTGATGCCAAGCCAGCTGGAACGGCATTCCTGTGCGTTCCTGCTCCAAAAAAAAGGCCCTGGTGATGGTGAACCCATTCACAAACATGAGTTCATGATGAGCTCACTGTCACAAACATCCACGAGCTTTTAGAGTGGTTCAGGAACAAAACCCGTCATGAATTTTGCGTCGTGGTTCAGTTCATCCCAAGCCCTATAACGGTGAATGCAGTTTCAGTCTCCTGCAAAGCTGTTTTATGAAGAAAAGGACTTCAGCAGCACCTTGTGTTCACACAGGGTCATTCATGGCTCCCAAAGAATTCTTTATCAAAGACTTCAGCATTTGATAGGGTCACCAGGTTCCCCCTGGCCGTAGGCTGGGATGGGGAAGTAGGGTTGCCAGATCCAGGTTGGCAAACTCCTGGAGATTTGGGGGTGGAGCCTAGGGAGAACAGAGAACTCAGAGGGATACAGTGCCATTAGGCCTGCCAAGCCCCTAGGCTGAGCGGGGGTTCTCCCGCCCTGGAGGTTCTCAACCCCAACGTCACCAGCGCGGTGACATCACCCGTAAGTGACATCATCGCGCCTGCGACATTGCTCGCCGGCCACTCTTGGTGTTTCCAGGGAAACGCTATTTTTTTTTTCCCAGACGCTCTAGCAATTTAGGAGGGAAAACTCAGGGCGTTTCCGCACAGGGCTTACCCCGGAGCGACGTCCCTCTTCACCGCGCAGCGTCTGCGCAGATTTCGCACCAACTGCTCCGCAGAACCCGGAAGAGCCGCGAAGTGCCGCGGCTTTTGTGTCGCAAATGTAAACCGCCAAAAAACAGTTTACATTTGCGATGCAAAAGCTGCGGCTGTTCGCGGCTCTGCGGAGCAGTTGGTGAGAAATCCACGCAGACGCTGCGCGGTGAAGAGGGACATCGCTCCGGGGTAAGCCCTGTGCGAAAACGCCCTCAATGATGTCACTTCTGGGGGGATTTGGGAACCCTAAGTGCCATAAAGGCTGCCCTCCAACCTCCATTTTGGGATCTGATCTTTGTACGCTGGAGATGAGCTGTCGTTCTGGGGATCCCCAGGTCCCATCTGGAGGCTGGCGTCCTTAACATTGAAGAGGCACTCATATGCAAAAATACTAAAGTAATAGCCATGAAGGACTGCCTGTTTTTTTTTTTTTTTGGGGGGGGGGGAGAGGAGGTTTTTTTTTTTTTAATTGAGATTTTAAAAATCAGCTAACCCCATATAATAAAAATTATTTTAAAATTTGGACTAGTTGAGCATTAATTAATTCATTAAAACCTCAGCAGATTCACTTGAAATTGCAACAGATCACAGAAAAAAACAACGGAATAGTGGGTTTTTTTAAAAAAAAAATCAACTCACCTACAAAAATATATTTCCTAACAACCAGCTATTTCCAACTTGTCTAGACAAGCCATGCATTGCATAGAAAAACCCGAGCCTCAGACCCTGCCATCTACATCAAAATTGATCTCATAAAGCAAGTATTAGAAAAAGCTTCCCTTTGCCTCAGACGCCAAAGAACATCTAGCAATCCAACTAGAGATTATACTGAGTATGATATGAGTATCTTTTTTAATGGCTTGCTTTGTCTTTTACATTGATAATTGATGTTGACTTTATGGTTTCATAGTGTTTTTACTTGTAAGATGCTTCAAGTAGGACCCTGAAGAGTAAACATACATGAGTCCTGCGATAAATAAATAAATAAATACCAATGGCCATTTTAAAATTGAATATGGCATGACATCACTTCTAGGAAAATTCAAAAGTGAGATCACACCTCTCTAGGAATTGCCAGAAACCTTGTGGTAAAACAATAGCTTGTTCAGTGATTCCTCAAGAGGACTGGTGTTCTTTCTTGAAATCTTCAAAAACTCTTACGGTTTTACCATAGAGTTTCTGGTGATTCCTAGAGAGGACCAATCAGCTAAATCGACCCTGGTGATCATTGGGGTGACAGATGTCACAGCCAGATTGCTCTCACATCCCAGGAGTCACAAAATGTTACAAAAAGAAGCTAATTCTTCTCTAAGGAACTGCTGGACTCCTATTTAATTTTGTCGGAATAGCCTACAACGGCTACCCCAAGGTTATTTTAAAAATTCCTATAAAATGAAGAAATAACTACCAGTTGGCTTGGAATACAACTTGAGTAACACAGACCTGGGCAACTGCAATACAAGGGTTGCCAACAGGTCTGGAGGGAAATATCCTGTCTCTTTAAGAGAGCCTTAACTTGTGGAACTGGACAGCTGAAGCTTTTCATGACATGCAGTTAAATAACAGCCCTGGGATGGTAATATCTCATCTATTCAGGACTTTTTTTTTGCAGCAGCAGGAATTCCTTTGCATATTAGGCCATACCCCCTGATGTAGCCAATCCTCCTGGGGCTTACAGGGCTCTTAGTACAGGGCCTACTGTAAGCTCCAGGAGGATTGGCAACATCAGGGGATATGGTCTAATATGCAAAAGAGCTCCTGCTACAAAAAAAAGCCCCGGTCTGCAGGGGCCTGAGGGTAGGGGGCAATGCTTAGGAAAGATTGTGATGAAGAGGGGAAAGAAACGTGGGATCTTCATCCTTTTCAGAATGGGCTTCTTTTGCCTTGGACAGCCACAAAAGGGGGAGGAACAGGAAGTACAGCTCTTCGTGCTGTGCCAAAATGAGGATTAGAGGGCATGGGGGAGAGAAGCAATTCTGCTTTATTAATAAGAGCACTCTGTGGGGTTTTTTTTTTAGCAGGAACATTCAGGAACACACAGGAAAGCAGTTCCTGCTGGCTTGGTGTCAGAGGATATGGCCTAATATGCAAATAGGTCCCGCTGGGCTTTTTCTACCAAAAAGCCCTGTGTGAAACAATGATGATGTCAGAGGGTGCGGCCTAATATGCAAAGGAGTTCCTGCTACAAAAAAGCCCCTGAATCTATTGAAGGAACAGGATAGGTTTCCCCCCCCCCTCCCAGGCCACTGCCAACCCTATTCAACAGGGCAAGTCTGCTGGCAGCTCCAGCCAAATTCAATTCAACATTCATGATGCTAGTCCTTTAGAAAAGAGCAATCTTTTGAAAAATCATACCTTAAAAAAAAAAAAAAGGATCTGAACTTCCATATATGCCTGTGAATATATGGTGAAAATTAACTCTTAATGACTAATCCATAAGCTTAACATTCTTCCTCTTCCATTCATAAATGTCATTATTTTTAAAGAGAAATGACAGTCCCAGCCAGCCAGAGAGAGCTATGTCTTTTTCTTCTTTCATTTTTTTACATTTTTTTTATAGCATCACCAAAGCAAATTGATTGATTGCCACGTGGAAGTGGCTCCAACATCCCTTCCTAACTGAAAAATGTATAGCTCTTTAAACTCAAATAAAAAACGTCACACAAAGAGAAGGATATCCGCTCGAGAACCCGGGGGAGCCAGGAACGGTGGAATGACAGACATCTGTTGGTTAATCCTTTATTCTGCTGCACCTCTCTTCATCTTGGGAAAAGATTGAAGACATGCAAAGTCATGCAGCCAAAGAACTTTAAGGCATGAGAAAGAGGAGGACCAAACAGCCTGTCCCCTTCAGGCTAGATCTCTTCATCAAGCCCTCACTGACAGAGCTTCTCAGGGGTGGAATTCCAGCAGGAGCTCCTTTGCATATTAGGCCACACCCCCTGATGTAGCCAATCCTCCATGAGTGTACAAAAAAAGCCTTGTAAGCTCTTGGAGGATTGGCTACATCAGGAGGTGCAGCCTAATATGCAAAGGAGCTCCTGCTAGAATTCCCTTCTGTCCTCTTGAGGAATCACTGAAAAGAGCTTCTACTTCACACATCCCAGGTTCAGTCCTTTGCATCTCCAGTTAAAATGATCAGCTAGCCTTGACCCTGGGACCTGGGAGGGCTGCTACCAGTCTGAGTACATAATCAAATAAACGTCTGACTCAGTAGATGACAGCTTCATGTCTTCAAATAACCAGGGCTTTTTTGGTAGAAAAAGCCCAGCAGGAACTCATTTGCATATTAGGCCACACGATGTCACGTCTGACTCAGTAGATGACAGCTTCATGTCTTCAAATAACCAGGGCTTTTTTGTAGGAAGAGTCCAGGAGGAACTCATTTGCATATTAGGCCATGCGGGGAGCTCCTTTGCATATTAGGCCACACATCCCTGATGCAGCCAATCCTCCAAGAGCTTACAAGGCTCTTTTTTGTAAGCTTTTGGAGGATTGGCTACATCGGGGATGTGTGGCCTAATATGCAAAGGAGCTCATGCTAGAATTCCTCCCCTGAGGCCACGCCCCCTAATGTCAAGCCAGCCAGAACTGCATTCCTGTGCATTCCTGCTCAAAAAAAAAAAAAAAGCCCTACCAATAACAATTAGGACTGTCAGCTCAGGGTTGGGAAATCCCTGGAGATTTTGTGGGGTGGCGCCTGAGGGGGCGGGGTTTGGGGAGGGGAGGGACTTCACTAGGGCACTGTGCCATAGAATCCACTTTCCAAAGCAGCCATTTTCTTCAGGGGAAGTGATCTCTGTAATCTCGAGATCACTTGTTATTCCAACAGATCTCAAGCTACCATCCTGAAGATGCAAAGAATATACCAAATTTGGTATCATAACCCCAAATTACTATGAACACTCAACATATAATGAAATATTTATCAATGGTAATATCAAAACGGTAATAAATTCAAACAATTCAAGTGTCAGTGTCCTTCATTAAGTGCATTCCATAATTCTATACCACAAGGTATTGGCATAAGGCCCTCCATGGGTCACAAAAGGCTTTTCAAGTCCACTGTGTTGATTCAATCAATAAATCCAATGGTCCCAAAGGGTCCTGAAGAGCCAGTCCCAACTACAAGCAGTCAATTATTTACATGGCTTGTTTCATGGAAACCTCCTCAAGGTTGGGAATAGCAGTATTATCACAAATCAATATGGATATGAACAGCAACAACTTTGGAGCAAAGTGCTTGTCTGATCACAGCCCAGAACTAAAAGTATCCTCAAGGTGTGTGGGTGTGGGGGGGGGGGAACCTACCTTTTAATGTTATCCAGAGGAAGCTGCCCCAATATTCCTCCACTAGCTTTATTATTGTCTCGTGACATCTCAGTCTTTTCAGGTTGAAGATTCAACATACTGGTCATCTTAACTATTACAACCTCCAAGCATTGACTCAGGAAAAAGGAAAGGAAAGGCTATGGATAAGTGGTGGAGCAACTGCTTTCCATGCTTGAAGGTCTCAAGTTCAGTCCCTGTTGTCTCCAGTGAGTACGCCTCAGGTAGCAAGTACTGGGAAAGACCTTTCTCTTAAGAGAACATAAGAACATAAGAGAAGCCATGTTGGATCAGGCCAATGGCCCATCCAGTCCAACACTCTGTGTCACACAGTGACCAAGAAAACCAGGTGCCATCAGGAGGTCCATCAGTGGGGCCAGGACACTAGAACCCTCATAATGTTACCCCTCCCAAATACCAAGAATACAGAGCATCACTTGCCCCAAACAGAGAGTTCCAACAATATGCAGTATAGATGACTGGGGAAGGCAATGGCAAACCACCCCGTAAAAAAGTCTACTGTGAAAACATTGTGAAAGCAACATCACCCCAGAGTCAGAAACAACTGGTGCTTGCACAGGGGACTACCTTTTAATAGCCATTGATGGACCTCTGCTCCATATGTTTATCCAGTCCCTTCTTGGAACTGGCTATGCTTATAGCTGCCACTACCTCCTGTGGCAGTGAATTCCATATGTTAATCGCCCTTTAGGTGAAGAAGTACTTCCTTTTATCTCTTCTAACCCGACTCCTCGGCAATTTCATTGAGTGCCCACAAGTTCTCGTATTGCGAGAAAGGAAGAAAAGTACTTCTTTTTATTGTATTGGTTTTTCAATTCATTTTAGTAGTTCCCTATGGGGAATGGGTGGAATATAAATAAACTAATAATAATAATAATAATTTCTCTACCTTCTCCATCCCATGCATTATCTTGTAAACCTCTATCATGTCACCCCGCAGTCGACATTTATCCAAGCTAAAGAGCCCCAAGCGTTTCAACCTTTCTTCATAGGGAAAGTGTTCCAACTCTTTAATCATTCAAGTTGCCCTTTTCTGCACTTTTTCCAATGCTATAATATATTTTTTGAGGTACAGTAACCAGAATTGTGCACAATACTCCAAATGAGGCCACACCATTAATTTATAAAGGAACATTATGATACTGGCTGATTTGTTTTCAACCACCTTCTTGAAGCCCTGGAGAGTCACTGTAGAGTCTAGGCCAGGAGTGTCAAACATGTGACCTGGGGGCCAAATCTTGCCCCAGGAAGGCTCTTATCAGGTCCCCAAGCAACTGGCTCTTATCTGCTTCCTTCTCTCTCTCTCTGCTTTCTTCTGCATCTCAGCTTGCTTTGCAAGGCTTGCTCAATCACACAGGCACTACGGAGCAAAATCTCAATTTTCTCCATTGGTTAAAGCTCCTCCCCCTCCTGATCCCCAGGGGAGGGAGGGAAAGAGACAGAGCTTCCTTTGCCCAGTTCCCTCAATCCCAAGGGAGAAATACAAAGAAAGCACCTTTAAGACAAACGAGTGCTAACGTTTTAAGCATGTTTTATTTTAAGGGTTTTTGAGCCACACGCCAGTCACCTTCTTGGTGTCTGGAAGCAGAAGGGCACAAGCGAAGCGCTTCGGCAGTGTGAAACTGCCAAGCCACCTCAAGTCGCATCCAGTTTTAAAAAAATAAAACCTGCACATGCACACATGTGCGTGCATGCACATGACTGGTGAAAATGTATGGGGAAGCTGAGTGATGGGAATGGTGCACAACAGCTGTCTGAACATGCCCATGTCGCCCCATGGACAGGATGGGGACAGCTTGCGGGGGAGCATGTGGAGGGTTCAGGACAACTCTTCTCGATCCATCCCAATTTGGGATGCCTCCCATTTGCCCCAAAATGCCCATCTGTTATCAGCCTCTATGTCTTTTAAAAAGTTAATATCTCTGCTACCTAATCTTAAATAAGAACATAAGAGAAGCCATGTTGGATCAGGCCAACGGCCCATCCAGTCCAACACTCTGTGTCACACAGTGGCAAAATTTTTTATATATACACACACATTGTGGCTAATAGCCACTGATGGACCTGTGCTCCATATTTTTATCTAAACCCCTCTTGAAGGTGGCTATACTTGTGGCCGCCACCACCTTCTGTGGCAGTGAATTCCACGTGTTAATCACCCTTTGGGTGAAGAAGTACTTCCTTTTATCTGTTTTAACCTGTCTGCTCAGCAATTTCATCGAATGCCCACGAGTTCTTGTATTGTGAGAAAGGGAGAAAAGTACTTTTCTCTACTTTCTCCATCCCGTGCATTATCTTGTAAACCTCTATCATGTCACCCCGCAGTCGACGTTTCTCCAAGCTAAAGAGTCCCAAGCGTTTCAACCTTTCTTCATAGGGAAAGTGCTCCAGCCCTTTAATCATTCTAGTTGCCCTTTTCTGGACTTTCTCCAATGCTATAATATCCTTTTTGAGGTGCGGCAACCAGAACTGCACACAGTACTCCAAATGAGACCGCGCCATCGATTTATACAGGGGTATTGTGATACTGGCTGATTTGTTTTCAATTCCCTTCCTAATAATTCCCAGCATGGCGCTGGCCTTTTTTTATTGCAAACGCACACTGTCTTGCCTGACCCAACAAGGTCTCATTTATGTCAGAGCTGGTCCTCATAATAAATGAGTTCGACACTCCTGGTGTAGGCAATGCTGGGCTACATGGACTAACTCTCTGCCCTGGTATGAGCCAGGTTTATCTGGGTTAATTAAGGAATCATGTCTTCATGTCCTGGTTAAATTGGCTAGAACCTTGTTGCCCGCTGATTGGATGGGATCTTGTTGCTGGCTGATATTTTTTTGTTGCTGCTTCTGCTGGCATTTGTCTTTGATCTGCTGAGAGGCTGGTGATTCAGAGTCCCTCTCAGGCCATCTGTACCATGCTGATGCAGTTAGACATTTTAGACTGATGGGAGAAGCACATCTGTGCTAGTAGCCGGTCTGGTTCCTTGGGACTGCTTTTTCATTTTATGTCCTCCAATTCAGGCAGTTGGCCCAAAGGCTACAATTCTGGTCAAGACATTAAATTTCAGACTTGATGTCAGCCACTAAACTCTGTTTCTGAGGATTAGCACCATTCTTGCTGTCTCCTTTGCCCCCCCCCCTTCCCAGGTTGTTTTGTTCCATTGTTAATTCCCTTTTCCCTGGTCAGTCTTCTCATACAGCCCTCCCCACCACACACTTAGTAGTTGTTGTGTTTCTTCACAACCCCCTTCTTGATTTCCCTCCTCTTCCATCAATTCCCGTTTCTTCTATAATTCTTTTCAGGGGTCATTTTGTAGAAATAAAGGTGGTGGAGCTTATCCAGGGATTGTTATGCAGCTGCACCTACTATTCAATGGAGAAGGGGGGGAGGAGGAGGGGGAACCGTCAGAAAGGTTCAGGAGCTCTGGTCCTGGGAGCTCCTGCTGAATTCAAGGCCTGATTCTTCTATCAATTTTCATCAAACTGCCATCTCCCCCGCTTACCTTTCATGGAAGTTTAATTAATCTTAACTCCATTCTTCAGCATTCTTCAACCACATTCTGCCCCTTCTAGCTGCTTTTCCTCATTTGTCACAGGAAGCTGCTCTTGCACAGCCAGCCTATATGAGGTTTTCATCTGAACCAAACTGACAATGTTCCCTTCCTTCATGGAATTCAGCAGGGCTTTCTTTGAGCAGTAACACAAAGGGACACAGTTCCGGCTGGCTTGGAGTCAGGGGATGTGACCTAATATGCAAATGAGTTCCTGCTGGGCCTTTTCTACAAAAAAAGCCCTGACATTCAAGCCTGCAGACATTCCGACGTCTTTGTTTCCTTAGTAGTTGGAATGCACATCCCATCATGCTAAGGAAGAAGTACAAATCTGTTTGGCGATGTTCTGATCTTTCGCAAGAAATTGTTCAGAATCGACCTGGGCACAAGGACCCATTTTCTCTCATGCTGAGCTCCCTAGACAGTAGCACGGATGGTTTGTTTGCTGACAATCGTCATCATCACCCAGACAAACATCTGGCTGCACCCACTGGCACATGCTCAGAGATTATTGGACTGCTAAGGTTGATGGGAATTGCAGTCTTCTTGGCTTTTCAGTTCAATCAATAAGGCCAGCAAAAATTATAACTCATCAACTGCAGCTAGGGCTGCCAAGCCCCCGGTCCAGGCAGGGATTCTCCCACCCGGGAGGTTCCCAACCCATATTGGGCCGGCAGGGAGAATCTCCCCCTACATCACCGGCGCAATGATGTCACCCGGAAGTGACATCATCATGCTGGCGACATTGCACAGTGGTCCCTCTAGGCATTTCCGGGAAAACTATATGGTTTTCCTGGACACTCTAGCCATTTGGGAGGGAAAACTCTATGGAACAATTGGTACCATTTCCCCCTCCCAAATGGCTAGAGTGTCTGAGAAAACCAGTGTTTCCCCAGAAATGCCTACAGCAGCCACGTGCGATGTCGCTGGCACGATGACATCACTTCCAGGTGATGTCATCATGTTGCGCACACGCAAAGTGCACATCCGAAAGTCTCCCACTCCATAAAGCAGGGGACTTGGCAACCCTAACTGCGGCAGTGTGTCATGCTAGGATAGCAGAATAATAGGGATGATTATTTTTATTTTATTGAATTTTTTCCACCCTTCCCAAAGCTGGGCTCAGGGTAGGGCTGCCAAGCTCCTGCCACGTGCGGTGGATCCCTCACCCTGGAGGGCTCTTTTGGGGGTATACCAGGAGAGGCAGTCCTGAAAATATGTGGGTCCCTGGCTATTAAGGCCCTTAAACATCAATATCATAACCTTGAATCTGATCCGGTGCTCCACTGGGAGCCAATTCAGTTCCCGTAGCATAGGGGAGATGAGAGCTGTTCATGGAATCCTGGTGAGAAACTAGGAGCTGCATTCTGCACTAGCTGGAGTTCCTGTAGGCTTCCCAACCCCCCCCCCCCCCGCCCTGGCAGGGGACCTCCGAATTTGCAGCCTCCTTCCCCGCCCTCCAAAAATCCGGAAGCGGGGGGGGGGGAGAACATGCGTGTAGGCATCATGTAGTTGTAGAGCTCCTGATCTGTTTGTAAAATGTGTGCCTTTAAGGCTGCACAGGAAACAGGAAGGGCTTCATTGGAAAGGGTCAGTAATTGATTCCATGGAGAATGACCCCTCTCTTTCTTTTGCTTTTGTTTTCTCAGCAAGTAGAGTTCTGCAGGAAGAAGATCTAGTAAGTATTTGTGCATGAGAGAGAGAGGGAGGGGGCAGGGGATTCCCTGGTTTGGAGGCCCTCCCCCCCTTTAGAAAGTGTGGGGGGAGGGAAATGTCTACTGGGCACTCTATTATTCCCTATGGAGAACGATTCCCATAGGGAATAATAGGGAATTGATCTGTGGGTATTGGGGGCTCTGGCAGGGCTATTTTTTGAGGTAGAGGCACCAAATTTTTAGTATAGCATCTAGTGCCTCTCCCCAAAATACCCCCCAAGTTTCAAAACGATTGGACTAGAGGGTCCAATTCTATGAGCCCCAAAAGATGGTGCCCCTATCCTTAATTATTTCCTATGGAAGAAAGGCATTTAAAAAGGTGTGCTGTCCCTTTAAATATGATGGCCAGAACTCTCTTGGAGTTCAATTATGCTTGTCACACCCTTGTTCCGGCTCCACCCCCAATGTCTCCTGGCTCCACCCCCAAAGTCTCCTGGCTCCGCCCCCAAAGTCCCCAGATTTTTCTTTAATTGGACTTGGCAACCCTAAGTTCCTGAGTCAGCCTCAAGGGCAGGCCCACATAGAGTGATTTACACTAATCCAGCCTGGAGGTCACCATTGCATAGATTATAGTGACTAGGTTGGGGCGAGACAGATATGGTGTGAGCTACCTGACTTGAATAGCCTCACCATGTGCCCACCCTTGGCCATCATTCCTCATCCTTGAGATACAGAAGCAGAAGAAAAATGGTCATACAATGGCTTCTTTAGTGACACTCTATGAGGTTCCCCATGTCTCTATGGGCTTTACCGTAGAGTTTAGGGGGAATTCTTAGACTGTCATCTAGAAGTGTCAATAGTTCCCCCCAAAACTTCTGTTTCCCCAAGCACTGCCCTCAGAATCTCTCAGCAACCCCAGACAGGAAAGATAAAGCCAGCCTCTATTTAAAGAGCCCTCTCCTAAAACCCTACAACCACCTTCAAGGGGGGGGGGGGGATAAAGTGTAGTGACTTAGAGAATGGGAGAAATAACAGAAGAAGAAGGCAATAGATTTATACCCTGCCCATCTTTCTGAATCAGAGTCTCAAAACGGCTTACAATCTCCTTTATCTTCTTCCCCCACAACAGACACCCTGTGAGGTAGGTAGGGTTGAGAGCAGTGTTCTCTCTAAGCTGAGTTATCGTGAGCTAGCTCACAGATTTTTACCCTCCAACTCACACATTTTTGTCTTAGCTCAGGAAAAATGGCCCCAGAGCACAATAATTTATGCAGTAGCTCACAACTCCCGTGCCAGTAGCTCACAACTTTAATACCAGTAGCTCACAAAGTAGAATTTTTGCTCACAAGACTCTGCAGCTTAGAGGGAACATTGGCTGAGAGAGTTCTCTCAGAAGCTGCGAGAGCTATGGCTGACCCAAGGCCATTCCAGCAGCTGCAAGTGGAGGAGTGGGGAATCAAACCCGGTTCTCCCAGATAAGAGTTCGCACACTTAACCAGTATGCCAAACAAGGAGGAAGGTGTGCATCTTTACAAATGTGAACATTTTCTGAGAATCTGTCAAAGGCCTGTAATGCCTATCTGAACGTTTCGAAGTGATCTGCAAGGATGCTTACCAAAAAAAAAAAGTGCGAGCATTTTCGTGACAAGCCCACGGGTGCCTCACCCATCCCTATGTTGTGATCCCCTCGCTCCCTCTGCCTTCTCCCTCTTTCTCACTTTCTGATCCAGATGGGATTTATCTAAGCAGCACAAATGACTCCCTTGGGAAGTCAACCTCGTTGCAGTTTTCTATCAATATTTTATTGCAAACGACTGTGTCGGCGCAGAGCTCCGTGAAGTGAGACGTATGCGAAATCGTCTCTCAGCACCAAAGGAGCTGATGCATGGGCTTCAAAGGCCGAGCCTGCTCATGAATAACCTCGACAGGAGCACCTAATGCAGTCCTCGTTTCTTCTTGTCAGACAGAACTTTAAGAAAGCGATTCAGAGGGGGAAGTGCCACCAAAGGCAAGCACTTTTGAGCCCCACTGACTTGAACGCAAGATCTCTAAGCAGAAGCTTTACTGTTCTACCAAATTCATTTAGAAGCAGGGTTTGGGGGGGGGGGGGGGGTTGGAGTCCCGGAGCACCTTAAGACCAACAAGAGTTTCAGAAAAGACAAAATGCCAGTTTGTAAAGTATGCAAAAGTGAATAAAAGGGCAGAGGAGCTAGTCTGATGAGAAAGAAGCATCTTATAGAAACAGAGCAAAGTTTGAGTCCAGTGCCGCCTTTAAGACCATTAGCACAACTCATTTGCATATGATACACACCCCTGACATCACCAGAAGGTGTACTAAATTATATCAGCTCAGCATCTACCTTAGAGCCAGTTTGGTATAATGGTTAAGTGTGCGGATTCTTATCTGGGAGAACCGGGTTTGATTCCCCCCTCCTCCACTTGCACCTGCTGGAATGGCCTTGGGTCAGCCATAGTTATCACAGAGCTTGTCCTTGAAAGGGCAGCTGCTGTGAGAGCTCTCTCAGCCCCACCCACCTCACAGGGTGTCTGTTGTGGGGGAGGAAGGGAAAGGAGATTGTGAGCTGCTCTGAGACTCTTGAGTGGAGGGTGGAATATAAATCCAATGTCGTCGTCATCTTCTTCTTCTTCTGTTGCTTCTTCTTCTTCTGTTGCTTCTGTTTCTGCTTCTGCTTCTTGAAGTAGAATTGTTGTAATAAAACCTTTCTCACATCATGCTTTTTAAAATTGCTTTCTCCTATGTTGCCACAGTGGCATGATGAAGTTTTCCATCTATCTGCATTATAAGTTTTGGTCATTCTCCCATTGTTTGTAGTGAAAAATATTAGAAAATTTATCCAATCTCTAATGTAATTAATGACTTGTCTTTGTGGCAATGTCTTCTGATGGAGTCCAATGGATTTACACTAGCTTTTTATTCAGTTTTAATATTAGTTATAGGCATATTGCATTAGTTGCTATATGACTTATTAGACTCTTTGTACAGTACTTTGTGCAGTACAGCAGTCCTAAGCTCTGCTCACAACCTGAGTTCGATCCCCAGCAGAAGCTGGATTTTCAGATAGCCGGCTCAAGGTTGACTCAGCCTTCCATCCTTCCGAGGCAAGTAAAATAAGTACCCAGCTTGCTGGGGGGGAAAGTGTAGAGACTGGGGAAGGCAATGGCAAACCACCCCATAAAAAAGTCTGCCATGAAAATGTTGTGAAAGCAACGTCACCCCAGAGTTGGAAACGACTGGTGCTTGCACAGTGTTTGCACTTTTGCTTATAAAATTTGCTCTGTGTAAGTGCTACAATTGTGATATGTATGGTATATACTTTGATTTAAAAAATACAGTAAATTGTTTTTTTAAAGAAAGTTTATCCAGTCTTAGAGTTCAACAAAAGTCTCACGGGGGGGTTGAACAATGAAGCCCAGAAGCAAGTATGGGAGTGGTTGGGGTAAGAAAGAAAGAGCACAATAAAAATTAGAGGTTCCAGAGCTCCGCTCCTGTGAGCTTCTGCCCAAAATGAGACCTGGCTACCCCCATCTTCTTGAAAGCACAGAATGCTGCTGGTTGGTTAAAATAAAGAAAAAAGTAATAACTCAAGAAGGCAAGGAAATAGCCTTGGGTGAGCGCCCTGCAAACTTACAGAACCCTGGAGAGGTAAACTGCAGGGCAGTGGGCCCAAATTGTTTCTCCAGAAGTTGCTCGCGGTGTTTCCTGGGAGCAGCAGAGAGTTCTGTAGAGTTAAGATTTGCCAGGCTCAACAAAGTGTCTTTTTACAGGCTTTATAGATCCAGATTATAGATCCAAACAACAAATTGCTTCTGGGAGAAAACAGAAGCCAATGCGGAAGCTGGAGCACAGGGGCAATATACCCCTTCAGGAGGAAAGAGTCATTTCTCTTGCTCAAAGTCAGACTGGCGTCTCCATCTGGCCCAGCATCCTGTTTCCCACAGCGTCCAATCAGACTCTTCTGGGAGAGTCACAAACAGCCAGAACAGCATCAGCCCTCAGCTATTGTTTTTAGAGAGAAACTGCCTCTGGAGGTTCCACTTGGCAAGCCTGGTCAACAGAGATGGACAGATTTGTCCTCCATGTCTTTGTCAAGTCCTGATAGGGGATGAAGCGGATGGCCCAAGCTAGTCTGCTCTCATCAGATCTCAGAAGGTAAGCAGGGACAGCCCAGGCTAGTGCTTGGATGGCAGACCTGCAGGGCTTTTTATAGAAAAAGCCCAGCAGGAACTCATTTGCATATTAGGCTACACACCCCTCTCTCACACACAGGAAGAGAGGGAGGGGGAGGGAGCGAGGAAGGGGGAGAGAGAGAGAGTAAGAGAGAAGCCAAAATTACCAGTTTGCAATTCCATATTTGTATGGTCTCACTAGGGCAATTAACTCATGAGTTACTCAAGTTGCAAGTTCTTCAGGCTCACTCAGGGAAACCAACTTTCTAGTTTACCTTTTTCTATGCAAATGACTTCTGAAAAGATTATAAAACAAACCGAGGGTCTGGGCTGCTTCCTTCCTTACAGTTTCACGGGTCACTGCCAGCAGCCATGTTGTTCTGCCAGCTCACCCCGCCCCGATTCAGCTTGGCTCCTAGATTTAAAGGCACAGACACACCATTTAAAAAGCAAGCCTTTCCAGGAATCTTCTTAAGCCTTCCGAAGTGCAAAGGCACATGGTGGCTGTTGGGGCAGGGATTCCCTTCATGGCCAGCTAACTAGGGGTGGAAAGAAGTCTGCAAAAGCAGGAGATCCCCCACTGGGACCTGGGGATTGGCAAGCCTAGACTACATACCTCACATATTTATTTAAAACATACATTCCACTTCTGCTGGAGGAAAGGGAGCCTGCAAGGCATACACTACTAAGGACCCTCCCTCCCTAAACACCACTCATCCAGTTTCCACTCTCAAATCTCCAGGTGTTTTGGAACCCTATGCATGATGGAAAGGGGCCATCAAAAGCCAGACTGTGCCCTAGGGTTGCCAAGTCCCCTGCGTTCTCCAGCCATAGAGTTTTTCCTCCCAAATGGCTAGAGCATCTGGTAAAGCCATAGAGTTTCCCCAGAAACACCTAGAATGGCCACCGTGCAATATCGCCAGTGATATCACTTCTGGGTAACGTCATCGCACCAGCAACGTAGGGGAAGGTTCCCCCCGCTAGCTGTACTTTGCCCCTAGGTGGGGTGGATGCAAGTGGCAGCACGGCTTGCTTCACTGTCCCCCCCCCCCCTGCTTTGGGGAGTTTGGACAAAGAGCAGTTGGGGTCCTCCCCCCCAGTGTGGGGGCCTGGGCAACTTCCCCTTTGGGCCACCCAAATGTTTTGGAACCCAGAGTCGGCAAACCTAGTTTGTCTCCACTACCTCCTTGGAAGAACAGTGGGATCAAAATCAGCAAATCAGCAGTGTATTGCCTCTTAATATGGGCATTCATTTCTTAGTTATTATGGGTTATAGTTACATTCCTGCATGTTCTAAAGGTCTGACCCATGCCAATCTATTGAGGTAAAGCTGGTTATTCTTAACAGAGGCTAGTGGGTGGTTCTGAAGCTTTCCAAAATAGCACGAGAAGAAAGGAATGACAGTGGTTCCTGAAATAGAAAGCACTTTAAGAGGTACAACCAGAACTTTGTGTGCTTGCATGGAAGTTAATTCTCAGCATCAAACACAATGACTGCCATTCTTTATATAACCGCTTCGACAGGAACCAGGAAGGCATCCATTTGAAAAAGGAGACTTAAAATTAAAATGGAATAATGTCTTATGCTCGGCTTGTTAGAACCTCAGCGGATGCTCCCCTGAATCTCCTGGCATCCGAAAGCGAGCCGGCGGATTTATGACATGGGGATTTTTTTTAAATGTTTCCCAGAGCACATAGCTGGTCCAGTGTAATGCATTGGAGAGGCCCACTTGGGATGGTCTGCAGCAGGGCTTTTCTAGTAGCAGGAACTCCTTTGCATATCAAGCCACACACCCCTGATGCAGCCAATCCTCCAAGAGCTTACAGGACTCTTAGTACAGGGCTTACTGTAAGCTCCAGGAGGATTGGCTGCATCAGAGGGTGGGCCTAATATGCAAAGGAGTTCCTGCTACAAAAAAAGCCCTGGTTTGCAAGGGACCTAATGGAAGGGGGAAATGCTTAGGAAAGATTGTGATGGGGAAGGGGGGAAAATGTAGGCTCTTCATCCTTTTCAGAATGAGCTTCCTCTGCCTGAGACAGCCGCAAAAAGGGGAGGGACAGGAAGTACAGCTCTTCCTGCGGTGCTGAAATGAGGATTAGGGGGGATGCTTTATTAATAATAAGATTGCAGATTTATACCCAGCCCTTTTCGTTGAATCAGAGACTCAGGGTGCATTCACACTATGCTAAATAATGCGTTTGGCAAGTTGATTTTTGCTATTCTTACACAGTCAAAAAATCCAGTTGCAAAATACATTATTTAGTCTAGTGCGAATGCACCCTAAGAGCAGTTTACAATCTCCTATATCTTCTCCCTCCACAACAGACACCCTGTGAGGTGGGTGGAGCTGAGAGGGCTCTCACAGCAGCTGCCCTTTCAAGGAGAACTCCTGCGAGAGCTATGGCTAACCCAAGGCCATTCCAGCAGCTGTAAGTGGAGGACTGGGGAATCAAACCCGGTTCTCCCAGATAAGAGTCCGCATACTTAACGACTACACCAAACTGGGGGTGGGTGGGTTGAGCAGGAACTCACAGGAACGCAGTTCTGGCTGGCTTGGTGTCAGAGGGTGTGGCTTAATATGCAAATAGGTTCCTGCTGGGCTTTTTCTACAAACAAGTTCTGTGTGAAACAATGGTGATGTCAGGGGGTGTGGCCTGATATGCAAATGAATCTCTGCTGGCATTTTTTTACACAAAAAGCCCTGAGAGCACTAATACTTTGCACACAAATTGTACTTCCAGTCTTCAAAATAGTTTGTGTGATATTTCTTCTAATCCCCAAAACAGCCCTGTAAGGTAGGCCAGTTTGACTCACATATGCCATAAGGGAGAGCCTTATAGCATCAAGACAATAAATAATCTGCCGCTATCAGGTTCCCCAGCCCCTTTACCTCTCTCAGACGCTGGGGAGTAGTGACACCTAACTTTTCGCCATCTGAATTATTTTAAATTAGAATTTGTATTTTAATTGTATGTTAATTGTTATTTGATATGATTGATTTAGAGTTTAGACTGTTTATTGTTTTGAGTGCTTGATCTTGCTGTACACTTCCCTGAGCCCTGTGTGCAAGGAAGGGTGGCCTAGAAATCAGAAGAAGAAGATGATGACGACGACGATGATGACGACATTGGATTTATATCCTGCCCTATACTCTGAATCTCAGAGTCCCAGATCACAATATCCTTTACCTCCCCTCCCCCCCCCCCAACAGACACCCTGTGAGGTGGATGGAGAACAGCAGCTGCCCTTTCAAGGACAACTCCTGCTATAGCTATGGCTGACCCAAAGCCATTCCAGCAGGTGCAAGTGGAGGAGTGGGGAATCAAACCCGGTTCTCCCAGATAAAAGTCCACACACTTAACCACTACACTTAACCACTACACCAGACTGGCTCTTGAATGAATGAATGAATGAATGAATGAATGAATGAATGAATGAATGCAATAGTAATAAATTCACAACAGAAGTATGATTTGAACTTGTTAGGAATGGTGCTGAATCCTGCAACTCAGTGTGTACAAATACACTTGGCTTATAATGCTCAGCTGTAATACAAATCAAGCAAACGTCCCTCCCCTCACAAAAAAAAAAGGCCCTTCTCTGGCTTGAAATTCTGAATAAGATTCAGCATACCCACCATCAAACAGTAGTGCTGTAAGCGAAGGTACAGAAGTTCATGGAAAGAAGAAGAAGAAGAGAGATTGGATTTATACCCTACTCTTCACTTCCTAAAGGAGTCTCTGAGTGGCTTACAATTCCCTTTCCCTTCCCCTCCCCACAACAGACACCCTGTGAGGTAGGTGGGGCTGAGAGAGCTCTCCCATTACTGCTCTTGAGCAGAACAGCTCTGAGAGAGTTATGACTGGCCCAGGGTCACCCAGCAGGCTTCATTTGAAGGACTGAGGAATCAAACCCCATTCTCCCAGATAAGAATCCACGCGCTTCACCACTACACCAAACTGGCTCTCAAAAACCATTGCCAATCGTGATGAAATTGCACGCATTTGTTAAATGGATATGCGGTTTACAGAGCAGTGTCCTAACACATCCACTGTTAGAACGATGTGTGTGTTGCCACCATGCCTAGGCACAGTCTTGTGAATGCAACATGATAATGTTCATGTGGCAGCCCAATCAGCTCTCGTGCTCCAACATGAGGAGTTGTTATTATGATTCAAAACATTTATACCCTGCCATGTCTATAAGTGACTTGGAAGTGACTTGCTATATAAATACAGTAAAATAACACTACAACAAGAACAAAGAGAAAACCTGCAGTATAATAAAAGCAGTAAAATCAAGCAAAGAGCAGCAACAACCAGACGAAACTGCAGCAACAAAAGGAGGCTATAGTCACAAATATCCTAAAAGCAGCATTAAAAATCTCTAAAACTACTAGTACCAGGATGAGGTAGCCAGGGGTGGAATTCTAGCAGGAGCTCCTTGGCATATTAGGCCACACACCACTGATGTAGCCAGTCCTCCAAGAGCTTACAAAAAAGAGCCTTGTAAGCTCTTGGAGGATTGGCTGCATCAGTGGTGTGTGGCCTAATATGCCAAGGAGCTCCTGCTGGAATTCCACACCGGAGGTAGCTAAAAAAGCCCAACTGCATGAGGACTTATTTCTAAAATAATACAAATTTGTTGCCAGGCAAGCTTTTGCGGGGAGGGAGTTCCAAGGCATAGAAGCCACCACCCAAAGGGCCCTGCAACTGGTGCACACCCACCTGAATTCAGAACTTGGGGAAGGATACAGCAGGGCCTTTGAGGATGACTTCAGCTTTGGCTGGTGCCTTCATCCTTCTGGGAGAGAACTCTCAGCAAAAGAGCGTTTCCAAATGTATTCAGAAAGCCTCATAAACGTCGAGCCAATTCAGAATCGACCCAGGGAGATTGCTCAGCACTAGCTCCTCTTCAACGTTGGCACAAAGGGTTTTCTGCAGAGGAGCTGGCAGCCTCTAAAACAGCCCACCACTTCCTTCATTCTGTTGGACAGACAGACATTGTGCTCTGCCAGGGACTCTTTTAAGCAGTCATCAGGGTTTCAGGCTCCTGACCCTTCTCCATAATATCTCAGTTAATTGGCTAGTGTATTATGTTAGACTGGTAATAAATTCAGATGGAATGCCCTCTAAGCTTTGCAGCTGAACAGCCTGCCTCTTGGGCAAATCGCTCTCTGAGTTTTGTCTACCTCACAGGGTTCTACTACTAACAGCGCAACCCTAATTGTAGAGTTGCCAGGTCATAGAATCAGGCCTCAGATTCAATGGGAGCTCACAGGAGCGCAGCTCCTGAACCTTTTTGAGAGTTTCAACTCCTCCTTCTGAGAGTTCCACCTCCTTGTCCATTGAATAATAAGCGCAGCTGCATAACAGTCCCTGGATGAGCTCCACCACCTATTTTTCTACAAAACGACCCCTGCATAGAAGCATAGAATCCTAGAGTTGGAAGAGACCTCCAGGGTCATCTGGTCCAACCCCCTGCACAATGCAGGAAACTCACAAACACCTCCCTCTAAATTCACAGGATCTTCATTGCTGTCAGGCAGCCATCCAGCCTCTGGCCGATTTCGCACTCACCTTAAGCTGCTCTCACGTCCATCTTCTCAGCCCGGCGTCCTCCCAATTTCCTACTATTTGCGTCGGGGCTGCAGCAAACATCGCAGTTTTTGCACAGCAAACGGAACTGGTTTTTTCCATTTGCTGTACAAAAACCACGATGTTTGCTGCAGCCTCAGTGCAAATAGTGGAAAACAGGGAGGGCACTGCACTGAGAACACGGACGTGAGACCAGCGTAAGGGTGAGTGAGAAATCGGTCTCTGTTTTAAAACCTCCAAGGAAGGAGAGCCCACCACCTCCCGAGGAAGCCTGTTCCACCGAGGAACCGCTCGAACGGTCAGGAAGTCCTTCCTAATGTTGAGCCAGAAACTCTTGATTTGATTTCAATCCATTGGTTCTGGTCCTACCTTCTTGTAAGCTCTTGGCTACATCAGGGGTGTGTGGCCTAATAGTCAACGGAGTTCCTGTTACGAAAAAGTCCTGGCTTTAATCCACCCAAGAGAGTGAAGGAGAACCAGGCTTCTGTCCCCTGAACTGTTGTGCAGAAGAGGAAACCTTGGAGAGGCAGGAGCTGTCCCTGTGTGCTATCCAACCCCTTACAAAAACAGCCAACCTTTTGGTCGTTCAAACAGGCAAACCCTCCCATTGTTCAGCCCGCTAAGTATATGGTGGCTAACTACTCCGAGTGTGCCGCCGGCCAGATTGCCGGTGCTCGGTTCTTCTCAACAGGGTTCTGTTTGGCTGCCATCCCCATGCCTGCTGTGTTCACAAATCTGGGCCACTGCTGGAGCGTTCTGGTTCTGGGGAGGGACTGTGGCTCACCGGTAGAGCATCTGCTTGGCATGCAGAAGGTCCAAGGTTCAATCCCCAGCATGGCCAGTTAAAAGGATCAGGCAGGAGGTGATGTGAAAGACCTCAGTCTGAAATCCTGGACAGCCTCTGCTACTTTGAGTAAACACTACTGACTTGGATGGACCGATGGTCTGATTGAGGATAAGGCAGAAAGGTTTTGATTGTTATTTAATAACGGGCATGTTCAGTAATGACTTGCTTATTATTTAATAATGGATTTAAATGGATAACATTGTTGTAGATCGTTAACAAATGACTGTGTAAGGTTATTTGCGTGTTTTTTGTAATACAAGATGTATGGTTCGAGGATGATAAATCCAATGTGAGAAATAGTTATTTCATGCATGGAAACTCAAAATGGTATTGGCCACTTTAAGAATGAAGTGTAGTGACTCTGACAGGCGAACCTTGTTTATGAGAGGTGGTGGGCTCTCCTTCTTTGGAGGTTTTTAAACAGAGGCTAGATGGCCATCTGACAGCTATGAAGATCCTGTAAATTTGGGGGGTGGTATTTATGAGTTTGCTGCATTGTGAAGGGGGTTGGACTAGATGACCCTGGAGGTCCCTTCCACCTCTATGATTCTATGATACACCTTTAAAGTACATTAAAAATAAGTTAAAGGTAGTCCCCTGTGAAAGCACCAGTTGCTTTCAACTCTGAGGTGACGTTGCTTTCACGACGTTTTCACGGCAGACTTTTTATGGGCTGGTTTGCCATTTCCTTCCCCAGTCATCTACATCCCCCCCCCCCCCCGCAACCTGGGTACTCATTTTACCGACCTTGAAAGGATGAGTCAACCTGGAGCCGGCTACCTAAACCAGCTACCACTGGGATCGAACTCAGGTCGTGAGCAGAGGGCTTCGACTGCAGTACTGCAGCTTTACCACTCTGCGCCAGCCTGTAACTGGAGGATGCTTGTTTTGCTGACAGGGAATGTGTTAACTATGATGTTCCTGCTATTATGCGTGAAAATTAGAGAAAGCTAGGGTGAGTGATTCAGACTGTGATACATTTTTCATGTTATGAATGCCTGGAGTATGCCCTGTTTGTAAGTTATATATTTATTGCTTTGTAGAATTCTGGATTGACACAGATGATGATTGTATAATTTTTGGCACTACTGGACCTAGAAAATTGCACATAATATACAAGATTGGTCCCCAGAAGAAGGATTTGAGATCCGGAACAGCTTGCTAAGCAGACCGGTTCTCCATTGGACCTTTTCTCAAATATAGCACTGGAATACAATATAGTTGCTTTGTACCATGTAAGGACAGTAGTAGCATTGTTTTATGACCCTAATGAGATTTTAACTTTCTGTCTGACTGATATGTTTTGTATTGATAATACTCTTTTTGTACTTTGATACTATTACTCATTAAAAAGGTAAAGGTAGTCCCCTGTGCAAGCACCAGTCGTTTCCAACTCTGGGGTGACATTGCTTTCACAATGTTTTCACGGCAGACTTTTTACGGGGTGGTTTGCCATTGCCTTCCCCAGTCATCTATACTTTCCCCCCTGCAAGCTGGAGACTCATTTTACCGACCTTGGAAGGATGGAAGGCTGAGTCAACCTGGAGTCGGCTACCTGAGCCCAGCTTCTGCTGGGATTGAAGTCAGGTCGTGAGCAGATGACTGCAGTACTGCAGCTTTAACACTTTGCGCCACGGGGCTCTATAAGGTACTAAAAGGTAAAGGTGCAAGCACCAGTCGTTTCCGACTCTGGGGTGACGTTGCTTTCACGACGTTTTCACGGCAGACTTTTTACGGGGTGGTTTGCCATTGCCTTCCCCAGTCTTCTACACTTTCCCCCCAGCAAGCTGGGTACTCATTTTACCGACTTTGGATGGAAGGCTGCGTCAACCTCGAGCCGGCTACCTGAAACCCAGCTTCTGCCGGGATTGAACTCAGGTCATGAGCAGAGCTTAGGACTGCAGTACTGCAGCTTTACCACTCTGTGCCACGGGGCTCTTATTATTACTCATTACACAGTCAGAATTGTGTTTTAACATGGAGAGTGTTATTTTTGTTGTGGTTTAGCAGCTCCTCCATGGTCACAGCAGTACTGTGACTCTGAGTAAACAATATTGACTGATGGTCTGACTGAGGATAAGGCCCACAAAAAACCTCAAAGGTTTTACTGGCAAATTACTGGCCACAAATTAATAAGCAGTTTAAAGAGTATAATTGTGAAAAATTTCAAAAACAAAGTGCAACGTAAACATTTAAACAATTTTATATACGTCGTGTTCATCCAAATTTCACTTTGACCCCATAAACTCCCGGTGCGACCGGAAGATAGCAAACCAGCAGTTCAAAGTGCACTTAAATCCACTGCGATCATTCCGTGGATTCAGCTGCAGGAACCAGTGCCATTCTTCAGAGACTGTCAGTGGCAAAGAAGCTGAACCCCGATTCCATAAATTGATCACGGGGCCGCAAGCTGGAGCCGGCCATTTTTTTTTTTGGTTGTTCGATTTATATCCCGCCCCACCCCACCGAAGCGGGCTCAGGGCGGCTCACAACACAGAATGCCAACAGCAGATCAATCCAAAATACATTAATAATTTATACAGTAAAATACATAAAAATAGATAAAACACACATCAATATACTATGCTACCTCTTCTTCAAGTATTCCAGTATTCAAATATTCTGGTGTTCATAAGTTTGGATATTCAGGCATCCAGGTATCAGTCAGTTGTATGCCAACCGGAAGAGGGCTGTTTTACAGGCCCTGCGGAACTGTTCAAGGCTCCGCAGGGCCCTCACCTCCTCCGGGAGCTGGTTCCACCAACAGGGGGCTGCAATCGAAAAGGCCCTGTCTCTGGTCGCTTTCAGACAGGCCTCCTTTGGCCCAGGGATTATGAGGAGGTTCTGAGACCCCGATCTCAGCACTCTCTGGGGAACATGTGGGGAGAGACGGTCCCTAAAGTAGGCAGGTCCCAGGCCATAAAGGGCTTTAAAGGTCATAACCAGCACCTTGTACCGAACTCGGTATGTTATCGGCAGCCAATGCAGTCCCCGAAGCCCCGGCTGAATGTGCTCCCGTCCCGTCATTTCACACGGAGGCTTCGTCAGATGTTCACGTCGGGGTTATACAAATCTTCATACATTCATACTCAATTCAAAAACATTTCGAGTCAAAGGCGCTGGCTCCTCCAAGGACGTCCAGCTGAGGATAAGGCAGCTTTGTGTGTTCACATGTTGGTAGCCTGCATTGCCCAACTTCAAAGTCATTATCCTTCTTGGAGATGCCTACTCAGGTCCTGCTTTCCCTGACACTTTTCACCTTTGTTTTCATGACGCCGAGACATGGAAGAGCATCCATATGGCCACGGATGTATTATGCAGGGAACCCCACAAGGCTGAGTCCCGAACCTCGGAAGGAATGCAAAGCTGCTGCCGCATGATGCAGTGACGTGGCTCGTGCTCAGTCTCAGAATTTGCGCTCACTGGCAAAACCAAGAGACAAAAGGAGAAGCAGAACAATTCCTTGTCAAGCGTCACAAAAGCTGGTTCTCTCCAGGCTCGGCGGAATTCACAAAGGACGTTTGGAGAGGGCTGCGCTCTTTGCATTACTTTCCATAAATTGATTTTAAAATTCTAGGATCCGATGCTTTGACTTCCAAGTTGTATGCTCAGTACAAGCCAGCGAGCCTGCCAGGGAGGCATACATAATGTAGGGTATGCAAATCTTGGCTGTTTTTCACGCTTCGCTGTGCTGATTTGCCATCGATTTGGCAACAAGAATCTCCTTTCATCTCCCTCCCCTCTGTCCTTCATCTGCCACATTAATGTTCTTGATGTCTCTCATCTCGGTACAAAGCGCACCCAAACACATATGTAAATCCCACCCACCCACCTTTAACTGTGAGAAACAAAGATGGTGTGGTTAAGGAAACGGCACTACTGAAGAGCTGGCAGCTTCCAAAACAACCTGAGATAAGTCCCACTGGATTAGACCATCTAGCCCAGCATTTTGGACCAACCAGAGTTCTCCAGAAAGCGAACAAGGCTGTCCATTTCTGTCCCTTCCCAGTCACTGGTAGCAGGAGGAGAAGGAGGAGAATCTAAGGCTTGCAGCCTGCAGCCTGCTAGGCTGCTTTAGCACAGTTTGCCTCCCTGGGAGGGAAGAGTCAAGCTTTGCCCGTTTGGGCGCGCAATGTTGGGGGCTGGGTCTAGCCGTCTTAACGGCTAGCTCCCTGCTCCCTGCTGTCAGTCCTGAGGTGCATTGGGACTGTCGATGGCTGTGGAAGAGGCCTCCGTATCAGTGGCGGCGGCTGCGGCGGCTCCTCCTGTTTTGTCTTCGGCACGTGAAACGCGCGTGGCAGCAGCTTCCCTGGAGGGTCCTTGAGGGAAGCAGGGAGCGTCTGTATGCACAGCGGTGGCGGCGTTCCCTTCCTTCGGCTGTGTGGTTTGCTGGGCTGGGGGTTGGCTGGGACCTCTGGCTGGGGTTGTCTGTCCGGCTTGGGGGTCGAGTTTTTCCTGGGAGCCTGGTGTGATTGACGGGGCCTGCTGTGGAGTCTTGGGTGGTCTCCTTTTGTTATCTGTTCTTGGTGTATTGGAGCCTGGGGTGGCCTGCCCTTTCCTTTGGTCTTGGGGGGTATTGGAGCCTGGGGTGGTCTGCTTCCTCCCCTTTTTTCTGGGGTAGTATTTTGGGTAGGCTTGAGTCCCTGTGGGGGGGAGTGTTTGGTGTGGCTTGGTTGCTGGGGATTTCCTTACTGAGTAAGGTGTGAGGCTGTTGGCCATTTTAAATTGGTTCATTGAGTGGGGTGGCTGTTCTTTGAAGAGAACGCCAATATTTAAGTCCTTTCTTCGTGAGGGTGGGTGGCTTTGGAGAAAGTACCAGTCGGCGGCCATTTTAAGGTCCTTTCTTGGTTAAAGGGAGGCAGCCATTTTAGGTGGTATCTGTAAGTGGCCATTTGCAAAATGCCAGGTGGTAAAGGGACAGGTAAGCCTAAGGGCAAGAATCCAGCGCCTAAGGCACCCAAGGCTCCTGCTAAGAGGCCACCACCCCCGTCATCCTCCTCTGATGAGGAGGATGATGAAGCGGTCAACTCTAATATTATAAGGAGGTTGAAGGCTTTGGAGCAAGCGTCAGGGATCCCTTCTCCAGGAGGCACTCCAAGAAGGGTATCCAGGCTAATATTCTTACCAGGCTGTCTATTCTTGAGGGCAGGTCTGGTGGAGTCGTGCCTGGCAGGGATGTTGCCCTCAGCGGTCCTGATGTGGGTGTAGTGATGGCGGCTGGAGCATCGGGAGTCGATTTGCCATTGGTTCCTGCGGGATTTGGAGGTAGGTCTGGGGACAATTGGCAGGCTGGAGCGGGGCAAGTTTGGCCATGGGGGCCATGGGGACCAGCATTGGGGGTCGGGCAAGGTACTTCTGCTGCAAGTGCTGGGGTGCCGGCTTCTTTGGGAGCTGGTTCAATCCCGAATTGGGTCTGGCCTAACGGACAAGGTAATACCTGTGCTTATCCTGGCGCAGGGCATCCCGGCTTGGCAGGTTCCCTTATGGGCGCACCTTCCCCTTATGGGATGGTTCCTTTTACATCCTTGCCCTTTGGGGATGTTGCCTTGCCGTTAGGGGACCACTGGCTTCCCGCAACCAGGGAGAAAATCCTGAAAGAGGAGTATGTGGACATTTTTTCTTTGCTCTTTCGAGAGTTGGAGAAAAAAGATAAGGAAGAGCTGGATGAGAAAGAGAAGGAGAAATTAAAAAAATGGAAAGTGGACAGGACCTGGGCGAATTGGCTGCCGGGGTTTTGTATTTATGCCAGGGTTATCGTCCGGGCGCAGCCGTGGCAGGCAGCTGCCCTTTTTCAATATTTAGATATAATTTATAAGGGATACACGGCATTTAGTGGCCCTGCCTGGTTGCAATATGATCAGGAGTTTCAGATGAGGGCTGCCTTGTATCCGTCACTTCCGTGGGACCGTATTCATCAGCAGCTGTGGCTGCAGGTTATGTCCCCGGCTAGGCCTAATTTGGGTGATCGCTCGGATAGCGGTCACCTGGTAAGTAGGTCAGCAGCACCGGCTTCGGCTTCATCCAGCTCTCCCCGCGGTTCAGCAGGGCAGGCGGTTCAACCTCGCTCGCTCTGCTGGGATTTGGGTCCCTTGGGGTGTGTAACAGGAAGGCTTGCCAGTTCAAGCACGAATGCCCCATGTGTGGGAGGTCACACTCCTTTCATAGCTGCCTCAGAGCAAGGGGACAAAAAATGCAAAGAAGCCTGGTGGGGGTGGTGGATCCTATCCAGCTAAGAAAGGGGCCCAGCCCGATAAGGGTGAGGCCCCTTGAGCATTGGCTGTCAAGGTATCCTGGAAGGGCTGACAGTTTGCATTTGTTAGAGGGTTTTAAAGTTGGTTTTAGGATCCCTTTTCAGGGTCCTCGGGTTCCTTTTATGTCTGGGAACCTTAAGTCAGTTAAGAGTTTGGAACAGGTTGTTGTGGGGGGGGGGGTTCTCAGCTGAATAAGATGCAAGCCTACTTTTGGCTATCCAATATAGCCATTCCCAGATAGCTTCCAAAATATTTAGAGTTAACATGAAGCTTGGACCATGAGCTCTTTAAGCGCCTTTCCTCCTCTCCATTGGAAACAATGGAGGATGGGTGAACCTTCTTTGGGGCCCCACAGAACTGGAATCCTTGGGCCAACCTTTTTGAAATTTGGGGGTTCTTTTGAGGAGAGACATCAGCAGCAATGCTGCAAATTTGGTGCCTCTATCTAAATAAACAGCATCCCCAGACCCTGGATATTCATGAACCAATTTCCCATTTTACCCTATGGGGACCAGTGACTATAACAGTCCCCATAAGGAATAATGGGACCAAAAAAGGGGCGGGGTTCCTGAAAACTCCAGAATCCGAATGCCATACCAGTATTGGCATTTGGGAATATCTAGATATATTGATATTTGAGAGGGTCCAGTACACCCGAAACCCAAAAAATTCCAATCGGTTTTTTCGCACGCCCCAACCAGGAAGACTCCAGGTTCCACAATGAGGTTGGCTACCCTACTGGTATGTATTTGAGAAGGGAGCATGCATATTCTGAGAATATGCACAGAACTTTCACAAGCAGTTTTGAGTGTTCAGCAGAGTTGCTTGCAAAACTGCAAAAAACATGAGCAGTTTTGGTTCCAGTATCATGGAAATGTTCTCCATGGTGTACAAAAAATAGGGGTTAAAAAACAGAAGCCCCTCCTCCAAATGAAGAGTTGTATCCCAAAACTATAGGCAAATTTAACAAAATCCTGTGTTAGTACTACCAGTACAGTCAATATTTTGTATTTCAGCAACTGGCATGTAAAAGGTACTACTTATACAGCCTTAGTATCGCAAAACCCATATTGCTGGGTGACTGTGATGAAATATGCATGGATGGGAACTAAAACTGTTATTTATGCAACTTCATGTCACAAAATCCCCAATGTTGCCGAATGACATACTGTATGTCTGCACATGAACTAAAATGACTGATAGTTCAGGAAGCCATAACATATTTTGATAATGCAAATGACAGCAAGAAAAATATGTAAAGCCATGTGTGTATCTCACATAAATCTGTTGTTCAGCAAGAGAAATCCCCAATTAAAGATGGTATTGTTCCTGAGGGATTTCATGCTCCCTACCCAGTGGTACAGCTTACGTAAACAGAAACCTTTTTCCATTGTAGAGTCCACATTGCGAGAAGCAGCCTAAATTCAGAAGCTGAGAAAACAGAGCTGCAGAATAAAGGGCCTTCAAAGAAGGAGTGGAGTGAGTACAAGAACTAAACAAGAAGGCTGATATGAAGAAGAATAGGGCCTTATACCCCAGTTTCCTCAACCCTAAGGAGTCTCAAAGTGTCTTAGAGTCACCTTTCCCTTCCTCTTCCCACAACAAACACCTTGTAAGGTAGGTGGGACTGAGAGAGTTATGACAGAAATGTGACTGGGCCAAGGTCACCCAGAGGGCTTCATATGCAGGTGTAGGGAATCAAACCCGGTTCTCCAGCTTCGACTCTCTTAACCGCTCTCAACCACCGCACCATGCTGAGGGTGATGACGAGAACGATTAATTTAACATTCTGAACGGATGTCAGAATGAATCTGCATCCCTAAATGTTCAAGAACTGCAGCAGATGGGAGAGCCATAATGGAAAAAAAAAAGAGTAGTTACTGAGGTCTCCTGACTTGTCTCCTTTGCTCCGATCCAAAATAGCTTGTGTAAGTAACTCGTTATCAAAAATAGCTTTGCAGCATCAACATTTCTGTGTTCCTCCATTTACTATTCAGCACTGGATGCCATCTGAAGTGATGGCAGGGCGCCTGGAGTGCTTGATGGAGAAGTTGTCCTCACGCTACTCTGAATACTTGATGAAGTCTTTCTCCGGATTATGCAAAATGCAAGAATGCAGACATCCCTCACTCAGGCCTCCCCATTTACCTATCTTGGGTGCGGACTGCGGATTTACCTGCTCCAACCCCAATTTTCTGTCCCTGAGGAAACTGAGAAAAAATAGCTTCCATATACCGACACTCCAGAAATTTCACCAAGTATCTTTGGTAAAAAAAAACCCACAGAGTACTAGAGAAAGCAGCCTAGAGCATCACCCAGTAGCATCATAACCTCCCCAAACTCTGCCGTCCCCAGACACTGTCCTCCAAATCCCCCGGAATTTGCTGAGGCAGTGTTGGGAACTATATCTCAGTTGCACACTCTCATGAACACAGAAAAAGCCCAGGAGAAACTCATATTTGGCCACACCCCTGATGTCAAAGAAGGTGACATCACCCATTCAGCATTTCATGGATGTGTATTCTCACACAGCCCAATGAGACACCTTGCCCCCTCCACAATACAGCCAGAGAAAGAGAACCATGTGCAGCGGAGCAGGCAGAAGCAGGCCCAGCTTTTCCTGGGAGGGGGCACTCTTGGGCAGCTCCATGTCTCTCACTCTCTCCGCAAGCCCGTTGAAGGCTGGAGGCAGCAGAAAGGACAAAGTGTGTGGTCTGGGACTGCATGGCTGCTTAGTGCCTTCCCTCTGCCAGATACCTTTTCTTTTGAGCCAGAGCCCTGGCCAAGCCAGCCGGAACTACGTTCCTGTGCGTTCCTGCTCAAAAAAAAAGCCCTGCATACACGTAAACATACATTGAGATTTTGAAGGCAGTTAAGTGGCCCTGTTAAGATGATAGTCTCCATACATTCAGGCACTCCAGCCCCACTTCTGCCTTTTTCTGACACTGTTTTGTTTCAGAAGAAAATAAATATGTAACAATCCAACACTCACAGATCCAAATGGCAGTTTTCCTCTTTCCACATTCAATACGAATTGCACAATCTGGGCCTACAAACACTAGCTTTCATGAATTTGTATGATCCACATAGAACCTTCTTTTTTCTGGAGGTCTGGAAAATCTCAGAATTAGCAGAAGATAGGGAAGGAAAGAATTTACAGGTAATCAGAGGGGTGATTGGTACACCTGGTGCAACGACATCACTTACGGTGTGACCCAGAAATGACATCATTTCTAGCATTTGCCCAAAACTCTATGGGATTCAGGTCTCTCCTGTATGGTTTACTCCCAGGAAAGTGTTCTTTTGACTGAACTGTCTTTCCAACAATTTTTGGCCAAACAGATATCAAGCAGTTGGGATGTAGAGAGCAATCATATGCAAGCCTACACAGAAGTAATTCATGTTTTATTCCCCAACTCTTACTCCCAGCAACGTACTATTAAGATTGCAGCCTTCTTCTAGACCAACAGCTTCTAATCATGAATCCACTATGTCCCACTAAGTAGATAATATTGAGCGAGAACATTTGGCCAGTTCCCTGGACCCCATGCGAAAAATACAAAGAAAGCACTTTTAAGACTGAGTGCTAAAGTTTTAAGCATGTTTTAAGTTTTTGAAGTTGTGTCCTTTATAGGCTTCCCAAACCTCCCGCTCTGGCGGGAGACCCCTGGGTTCGCAGCCTCATCTCCCGCTCTTCAAAAATTGGGAAGCGGGGGGTGGAGGGGGGGGAGAATATACCTGTAGGCTTCATGTTATTATAGAGCTCCTGAGCCATTTGTAAAATGTATGCCCCTTTAAGGCTGGGCAGGAAGCAGGAAGGGCTTGGGAGAACGGCCCCTCCCTTTCTTTTGCTTTCGTTTTCACAGCAAGAGTTCTCCGGAAGAAGATCTGGTAAGTATTTGTGTGTGAGAGAGAGGGAGGGGGCAGGGGATTCCCTGGTTTGGAGGCCCTCCCCCCTTTAGAAAGCGTGGGGGGAGGGAAATGTCTACTGGGCACTCTATTATTCCCTATGGAGAACAATTCCCATAGGGAATAATAGGGAATTCATCTGTGGGTATTGGGGACTCGGGGGGGGGGCTATTTTTTGAGGTAGAGGCACCAAATTTTTAGTATAGCATCTAGTGCCTCTCCCCAAAATACCCCCCAAGTTTCAGAATGATTGGACCAGAGGGTCCAATTCTATGAGCCCCAAAAGATGGTGCCCCTATCCTTTATTATTTCCTATGGAAGAAAGGCATTTTAAAAGGTGTGCTGTCCCTTTAAATGTGATGGCCAGAACTCCCTTGGAGTTCAATTATGCTTGTCACATCCTTGTTCTTGGCTCCACCCCCAATGTCTCCTGGCTCTACCCCCAAAGTCTCCTGGCTCCGCCCCCAAAGTCCCCAGATTTTTCTCTAATTGGACTTGGCAACCCTAGTCCTTTATAAAGTTTATATCTCTGCTACCTAATCTTAAATCAGTGCCTACAAGGCACTTATTGTATAACCTATTGTATTTGATGTTGTTAGCCGCCCTGAGCCTGCTTCGGCGGGGAGGGTGGGATATAAATAAAATGTTGATTGATTGAATGTTGATTGACAAGGCCCGGTCTGACAAGGTCTGGCCAACCCCAGCCCAACAAGGTCTCATTTATGTCAGATCTGGCCCTCATAACAAATGAGTTTGACGCCTCTGCTCTAAGCCATGGAGTCTTGCGAGCAAAAAAAATTCTACATTGTGAGCTACTGGCATTAAAGTTGTGAGCTACTGCACAATGTTAGTTTGCTCTAGGGCCATTTTTCTTGAGTTAAGACAAAAATGCATGAGCGGAAGCCTAAAAAAACCCTGTGAGCTGGCTCACACTAGCTCAGCTTAGCGGGAACTCTGGCTGGAGTCAGAGGGAATTTGGCAGAACTGTGCCTGCTTTTGCAAAAGTCTTCCAAAAGCCTTCCGTTTTCGTTCTGTGTTCATCACGGAATGCCAAGGGCACCGTTATCTCAGCGGGTTTCCCGTGCAAATGACACGATTCTAATGTGCTGTGTCCGTGTTCTTTCACAACAAGACACCTGGGGGAAATTACTGCTAAACAAGGTACGGCACTGCAATTTGGACTGGAAGCTGTATGTATGGAAAGGTGCCGCTTGAGTTCGATCCCGTTCGGCACTGCGTTAAAAAAGCAGAAGAATAAAAAACAGAAATGAGACTTGAGAAATGGAATCTCAGGCTGCTTTGACACAGGGACAGGGAAAACAAGCAATGCTGGGTCTCGTGGGGGTGGCATTCACACAACTGGGGGGAAACAGTGCAGCTGAGCACCTCCAGTTTGACAGACTAACGGCCTTTCGGGTTTTTCCTCAGAAAGTGATGTCATGCCTTTGGCCTGATGGCAACTTTTTAAAATTCCAGCTGGAGCAGAAGAAAAAGCAACCAGCAACTGTGTACAAACCATGCAAGAAAAGATGTAAATCGGGTGAAGTCTCTCTTTGTTGTCTCTGTTTGTTTGAAATAAGACTAAAAACACAGTGTACAGAAATATCACTAAGGAAAAGGATCCACAAGGCTCAAAAATCACATGCCCAGAAACTGCTTAGTCTTTCACTCCTCTTGTTCAATTCTCTGTGGTATCCAAATTCCTTGAAAATCCAGGCTCCAAAGTATAATTGCCCTTTACATGCCCGTCGACTTTTGGATCACGTTTTGCTAGAGAATGCTTCCTCACAGAGCCAATCTGCTGTACTTTCCCTTTTGACGTCAACTAAGACCACTTGATCACATCTCCATTAGGCACGAGTTCAATCAGAAGACCTGGCAACCCCACGGGTGGAATTCTAGCAGGAACTCCTTTGCACATTAGCCACACCCCCTGATGTTGCCAATCCTCCTGAAGCTTACAAGGCTTTTTTTGTAAGCTCTTGGAGGATTGGCTACATCAGGGGTGTGTGGCCTAATATGCAAAGGCGCTCCTGCTACAATTCCACCCCTGACCGTGTCCAATCCCGCTGAGCTTCCAAACCCTCACAAGCTCAGGCCAAACCAGGCTGTTCAGGCTGTTCACTTTAACAAATGGCCTAAGGTTGTGGTCAGATGAACACTTTGATCGGACATCGTTGCCGTTCCCTTCTGGATTTAAAGTGCATGATCTGGCAGCAACATCTGCCTCCCATTCCGCAGATACTGGTTCCCCATTTGGCAACCCATCTTTGATCTTTACAGGGCTCTTTTTTGTAAGCTCTTGGAGGACTGGCTAATCAGGGATGTGTGACCTAATATGAAAAGGAGCTCCAGCTAGAATTCCACCCCTGGGCAACCCTACTTGCTCCTCATAGTTGCCAGTCCCTAGATGAGAGCGGGGGAATCTCTCGATTCCATGGGCTCTTGCTGGGGGAAAGCCTTGTCCCCCACAGTCACAACCCCACATGATGTTCCTGATGTGATGGCACCATGCAGAAGTGACATCACACTGAAGTGCTGTGACGTTCTGGGTTTTGGTCAAAACTCTATGCTTTGAGCCCAGTTTTATCCTAGAGTTTGCCCAAATACCAGATTGTTACTACCTGACATCTCCAGTGTGATGATGTCACTTTGGTGTGATGCCATCACAGTGGGAACGTTGTGTGTGGCAATAGCTCCCCGCCCCCACTCCCGGAAAGCTCCCTCACACTCTTCACCAGGCAAGGTAGGTGACCCTATTTCCTTATGTTCCCCAACTAATAGAAAGTTTGGGGTGCTTAGGGTTGTCAATCTCCAGGTGGCACCTGGAGATCGCCTGCTATTACAACTGATCTCCAGTTGATCAAGATGAATGCCCCTGGCGAGAATGGCTGCTCTAGATGGCATTATTCCCTACTGAAGTCCCACCCCTCCTCAAGATCCTTATGGCGATCCTGATCTGTCAGTTCTTACCTTATAGATTTGGTATCTTTTTAAATAAATAAATAAATAAATAAAATCATTATTTCTATAAAAATGCATGTCCTGCCCAGGCTCCACTCCCAAAATCTCCAGGTCTTTCCCAATCCAGAGTTGGCAACCCTAGTGTAGCATTATCAGGTTTCATTTCCATACATGACACAACAGTGGAAATTTAAGCTTCCATCATCCCATGTGTAATTAAAAAAAAATAGGACATAAGGGGAAGCAAACATGTGCACAGTAACCCAGCAGTACCGCTATCCTTTATCAGGTCAAAGGAGTGGGAGCCCTGAAATACATGGCCTTTTTTGCTGTGGCTCCAAAGCGCGCAATATCCATCTCATACCTCTGCCTGTCACTCAACCGTCTAACTTTCCAGCACATGCCAACGAAAGAACCTTGCTATTTTCCTCATCAAAGGCTCCTAAGAAAGCTTGAGAGTCATGGAGTAAAAGGACAGGTTCTCTTGTGGATCAAAAACTGGCTGAGTAATAGGAAGCAGAGAGTGAGTATAAATGGGCAGTCTTTGCAGTGGAGGACGGTAAGCAGTGGGGTGCCGCAGGGCTCGGTACTGGGTTCCATGCTCTTTAACTTGTTCATAAATGATTTAGAGTTGGGAGTGAGCAGTGAAGTGGCCAAGTTTGCGGATGACACTAAATTGTTCAGGGTGGTGAGAACCAGAGAGGATTGTGAGGAACTCCAAAGGGATCTATTGAGGCTGGGTGAGTGGGCATCAACGTGGCAGATGCGGTTCAATGTGGCCAAGTGCAAAGTAATGCACATTGGGGCCAAGAATCCCAGCTACAAATACAAGTTGATGGGGTGTGAACTGGCAGAGACTGACCAAGAGAGAGATCTTGGGGTCATGGTAGATAACTCACTGAAAATGTCAAGACAGTGTGCGTTTGCAATAAAAAGGCCAACGCCATGCTGGGAATTATTAGGAAGGGAATTGAAAACAAATCAGCCAGTATCATAATGCCCCTGTATAAATCGATGGTGCGGTCTCATTTGGAGTACTGTGTTCAGTTCTGGTCGCCGCACTTCAAAAAGGATATTATAGCAATGGAGAAAGTCCAGAAAAGGGCAACTAGAATGATTAAAGGGCTGGAACACTTTCCCTATGAAGAAAGGTTGAAACGCTTGGGGCTCTTTAGCTTGGAGAAACGTCAACTGAGGGGTGACATGATAGAGGTTTACAAGTTAATGCATGGGATGGAGAAAGTAGAGAAAGAAGTACTTTTCTCCCTTTCTCACAATACAAGAACTTGTGGGCATTTGATGAAATTGCTGAGCAGACAGGTTAAAACGGATAGAAGGAAGTACTTCTTCACCGAAAGGGTGATTAACATGTGGAATTCACTGCCACAGGAGGTGGTGGTGGCCACAAGCATAGCCACCTTCAAGAGGGGTTTAGATAAAAATATGGAGCAGAGGTCCATCAGTGGCTATTATCCACAGTGTGTATATGTGTGTGTGTGTGTGTGTGTGTATATATATATATATATATATATATTTATATATTTGGCCACTGTGTGACACAGAGTATTGGACTGGATGGGCCATTGGCCTGATCTAACATGGCTTCTCTTATGTTCTTATGAGCCCTGCTTCCAGCTATATGTCCAGAAGTGTCAGCCTACCCAGAGTTGCCAACTGTGTGTTGGGTGATTCCTGAAGATTGAAAGTGCAACCTGGGGAGAACAAGGGAAGGACTTTACTGGGGTATAATGCCACAGAATCCACCCTTCCCCGCTACTTCCCCCTTCCCCCATGCAACTCATCTCTATGGCCTTGAGATCAGTTGCAGACCCGGTGAATCCATTGAGCTGCTTTAGGCGGCTGCCGGGAGCACCGAGCTGGGGAGAAGGCACTGGCTTGGGCCCTCCCACCCACCAGTGCTTCTAAGTGGACCCACCACCCACCAGTGATTCTAAGTGGACTGAAATAGTCCACTTAGAAGCAACAGCGAGGCTCCAGATGTTAGCATGCGCGCTGCCGCTGCCTGCTGTCGCTCTTCCTCTCACGTCACAGATGCAAGAGGTGGAGCAATGTTGGGCAGTGGTGGCACACATGCTGACAGTGGGACCCTTGCTGTAGTTGCGCTCACCCTTCCAGTGCTTGCATTGGGGAGGTGGCAGTGCATTGGGGTGGTGGCTGGTGTTCCAGCACCGTCACTGATCAGTTGCAATTCTGGAAGATTCCTGGGTCCCACTTGAAGGCTTGCAACTGTAACCTACCTCACCCCTAAAAGTGCCCCGGGAATAGTCAGCAGATATCGAACAATGCTAAAAAGATATTCAGAATCCACTTTGTATTCATATTGCATCAAAACAAAACAAGTATAGACACTCTGATGCCAGTTGTAACAGTGAGCCACAAACCGAACAAAAGCGATACAGCGTACATGTCTTTGTACCATTTGTTCTTTTTCTCTCTCTCCCCCTATTTAGGATTTCTCTAATTTTTTGCTATTTGCACATCTCCAGGATTGAATAAATCAGGAGTAAAACAGCAGTTTCTATATTGAGTCAACATTTAATCCACGCCAAACCAGCTCATCATCATATTGCTTCCCCTCTTCCATTTTTAGGCTAAGAGAAACATACTGGTCCAAGATCACCCAGTGAGCTTCATGAGAGGTGAGGATTTAAAACCTGTATTATTTTTTTACTTAGGAAAATTATATGTTGCCTCTCCAGAGTCTGGCTTGAGTCAGTTTACAAAATAATAATAATAACAACAACAGCAACAACAACAACAGCAACAACAACAAAAGCAACAACAACAACATGAAATATCATTAAAACACTATGAAATATCTTAACAAGTCACACATTATCAATATAAAACCAAAGTGTTATAAATAGCTTAAAACAACAAATGAGCACCCTAAAAAGGAGGAGGAGGAGGAGAATTGGATTCAAACCTTGTCCTTCACTTGGAGTCTCAGAGCAGCTTACAATCTCCTTCCCTTCCTCTCCCCACAACAGACATCCTGTGAGATAGGTGCGGCTGAGAGAGCTCTGTGAGAATTGCTCTCGAGAGAACAGCTCAGAAACAACTGTGGCTGACCCAAGTTCACCCAGCGTGGAATCAAGCCCGATTCTCCCAGATTAGAGTCCACACACTTAATCACTATACCAAATGGATCAAAGGAAAACCACAGAACAGCTAAAAGGCAAAACTATGTAGTTTAAAACCTGGTTTAAAAAAAAGAAATATTTTGGCTTGGTTTCAACAGGACTAGTCTGATACATTAACCACTGCACCTCACAGCATAGTCAAGGTATTACAACAGAAACTTCCCTGTAATATATGAACGTTCCTTATACTGAATCAGAAAATTGGTCTGTCTAGGTCAGTACTGTCATAGGGTTGCCATCCAAGCATAGACAACTGCTGGGAGTTTGGGGGGCATGTTAATTGACATTGGACCAATGTTGTGATGTCACTTCCAGTGTGAACCCAGGAGTAACACCATCAATCACATTGGAGCGACACTCTAAGATTCCACCAAAAAACCTCTATAGCTTTACCATAGACTTTCAGTGAAATCCTAGAACATCACCCTAGGGAAGGGGTGTCGAACTCATTTGTTATGAGGGCCGAATCTGATATAAATGAGACCTTGTCGGGCCGGGTCATGTGTGTGTTTTAGAATGTAATGCCATGTTAGTAGAGATATAAACTTTATAAAAGGCACAGACAAACACACTTAAAGATTTAAAAAAAATAAAATAAAACATGCTTAAAACATTAGCACTTGTTGGTCTTAAAGATGCTTTCTTTGTCTCTCTCCCATGGAATCTGGGGAGCTGGGCAAAGGAAGCTCTGGCTCTTTCCTTCCTTCTCCAGGGGACAAGGAGGGGGAGCAGCCTCAGCCAATGAAGAAAACACACACACACACACAGACACACACATATATATAGGTCAATGTGCCTTGAAATGGCGATTTTTTTACGGTGAAATAAGTAATCTCAAACCATGAAAACGCTCATTTTTAAAATTAGGACTAAACTTGCCCGAACAGTTATTTAGTCATCCGTTTATGGGAGGAGATTTCCCCCAGATTGGGTCTGCAAACATTTGCTGTGTGTAAGGTTAAAGAGTTATGGTACAGCTGTTCAAGTTATAATTTTGCGATAAATTTGGCATTACCTTCCATATCGACGAACATCCACAGCAATATTCTCATAATGTACTTAACATGCACCAGTTCCAGCAGTTGCAGCTGCTCCACATGAGACCAGTGCAGGGGTGACCCCTCAGTTATGGAAGACCTTCCCCATAATTATTCAGCAGGCATTAAAAGTATTAAGTCACTGATCCCTGTCAAAGATGTATTTCAGTTGACTATATGGGAGAGGGGGATAGCTACACCTCCACAAACCTTTATTCTCTTTAAATCCGTATGCTCCTTTTTAAACACGGCCTGTGTTCATTTTAAATTACATATAGAAAAAGTGAAATATTCTCTTCCTGAGGGTTTTAAACCCATAACCACCATTTGGAAGGGGGCCAAGTGGCAAATAAATAGCTAGCATCGTTGTCAAGACTGGTGAGATTTATTTTCTGGGTGAAGTACCAGTCAGCAACTTAACTGCAGTATTTTGTACCACCGGGAGCGTCTGAACAAAGGCAGCTCCACTTATAATGCTAGTCTGGAGGTGACGAGAACAAGGGGAAGTGTGGCCAGGTTTTAACTTTCAAGGAAAGCCCACCACTTGCAAATGAGCCAAAGCAGGTAAAAGGTGTTGTGTATGACAAGTGAAAGTCCAGAGAAGGGCAACTAGAATGATTAAAGGGCTGGAGCACTTTCCCTATGAAGAAAGGTTGAAACGCTTGGGACTCTTTAACTTGGAGAAACGTCGACTGCGGGGTGACATGATAGAGGTTTACAAGATAATGCATGGGATGGAGAAAGTAGAGAAAGAAGTACTTTTCTCACTTTCTCACAATACAAGAACTCGTGGGCATTCGATGAAATTGCTGAGCAGACAGGTTAAAACGGATAAAAGGAAGTACTTCTTCACCCAAAGGGTGATTAACATGTGGAATTCACTGCCACAGGAGGTGGTGGCAGCCACAAGTATAGCCACCTTCAAGAGGGGTTTAGACAAAAATATGAAGCACAGGTCCATCAGTGGCTATTAGCCACAGTGTGTGTGTATATATAAAATTTTTGCCACTGTGTGACACAGAGTGTTGGACTGGATGGGCCGTTGGCCTGATCCAACATGGCTTCTCTTATGTTCTTATGTTCTTAGATATCTCCCTTCATCCAGGGATCTGGTTCTAACAGCACCCCAAATCTGTAATTTGCTGTTTTTTGGGGAAACAGATCAAGACAGGTAGTCATGTTAAGTCTGTCTGTAGCAGTAGAAAAGGGCAAGAGTCCAGAAGCACCTTGCCTGTTAAAGTCATTCTGCATCAGAAATCACTCCACCTGCCAATATATAGGACAGATGGATTCACATTCTGGCTGTATCTGAAGGAGCAGTGACTCATGAAAGCTCATACCCTGCCACAACTTTTGTTAGTCTTTAAGGTGCTACTGGACTCATTTTTTTTGGGGGGGGGGGAGGAAGTTCACCACCTTCCAGGACTGGCTGCTCCTTCCAATCTTGATTGGCTATACTCCCAACCGACCACACCTATGTCTTCTCTGGATTGAGCTTACATTTATTGACCCTTACATTTATTGACCCTCACATTGTCCTCTTTCAGGCAGTGGTGTCCACCACTTCATTTGACCCATCTGAAAAAAAAGAAACATAAATGGGTGCTATTTGTGTAACACCTCACTCTCTGTACAACTTCAACCTGTACAAATCTCTGTACAAGCTCAACCAGCAGTTTCATTCAGAACAGGGCCTCATCAAACCTCATGGCACATGAGATCAAACAGTAATACCTCAGAACTACCCTCAGAAACGATTCAGTAATAACGGAACCCATCAGACCATAGCACCCCAATTCAGTCAGTGGAGAATATAACGTTCAGTGGTATCAGAGGCTGCTATAACGGCAATTTACTGCACAAATGACATTAAAAATGCATGCTTTATGCAAAAAAATTGTGTGAGGAAACAAAATGGCATGAATCATGGGTCCTGTTCTCTCGCATAAGGGGAACGCAATGATATCAAAACTCACCCTTTCAGTTCAAAGCAGAATTCTGAAATCTTTGTTGAAAAATGACCTCAAGGATCAAAGATGGGGTTGCCAAATGGCGAGGCAGTAACTGCAAAATGGGATGTTGCTGCCAGATCATGCACTTTAAATCCGGCAGGAACGGCAACAATGTCAGATCAAAATGCTCGTCTGACCGCAGCCTTAGGCCTTTCATTAAAGTGAGCAGCCTGAATAGCCTGGTTTGGCCTGAGCTTGTGAGGGCTTGGAAGCTCAGCAGGATTGGACACAGTTAGGGGTAGAATTCTAGCAGGAGCTCCTCTGCATGTTAGGCCACACACCCCTGATGTAGCCAATCCTCCAAGAGCTTACAAAAAAGAGCCTTGTAAGCTACAGGAGGATTGGCTACATCAGGAGGTGTGGCCTAACACGCAAAGGAGCTCCTGTTAGAATTCTACCCCTGGACACAGTCAATGGATGGGGAACCCTCAACGATGACTGCAGTTGCTATGCAAAAGAAGGCAATTGCAAACCACCTCTTTTCATCTCTTGCCTGGAACACCCAGAATCAGCTTGGCAACCCTACCTCCCTTGCACCTGCTGGAATGGCCTTGGGTTAGCCATAGCTATCACAGGAGTTGTCCTTGAAAGGGTAGCTGCTGGCACCATGAATCAGCTTGTGACTTGACAGCACATTCTTCTTTTAGGTAATCTGAACTGACGAAGTGGGAGGGGGGACCTCTTTCTCAGCCTCAAACCAGAGCATTCGCTGAAATACTGAGCTGGAGGGCTCCTCCTCCCCCCCAGACTTCTCTGGGGAAATTTAATTGGGGCAGAAGCTTACACCACGCAATGTCGTGTTTCAAGTTTACAGCCCATCAAGTCACAGCTGGGGGGATCCCAAATGACCATCTGTTTTGAGACTTGAGGCATCGCTAACTCATCAGTGAGATTTGGGCAGAAGCAGCAATCTTGTTCTTTACAGGCAGGTCACTGTTAGCTTCCCGAAGGGAAAAACATGGCCACTAGGAAAGGGTATGAAGTTTAGGCGATTCGTAGTCCACCTCGGATTAAACGAACAGTAGGAACCTGCTTGTCTTCTGAAGACAAAGTTCTAATACCAAAATCGAGATACACCTATCATTTCACAAAGGAGAAAGGCTGATGATCTAAACTGTGTTTGCACTTTTATCATTTCCACTTAAAGGTTCTCAAAAGAGGGTTGAATAATATGTCGGCAGACTGGATCTGGCCACCAGAATATCTTCCGGCCCCTATTCTTCAGGGTCAGTTCGTTTTCTAGTCCCCATCCCAATCTTGGCACCCTTTATTGGACAACAGTCTTAGAACTGTCATAGAATCATAGAGTTGGAAGGGACCTCCAGGGTCGTCTGGTCCAACCCCCTGCACATTGCAGGAAACTCACAGATACCTTCCCTCCCCCACACACAGTGACATCTGTTCCATGTCCAGAAGATGGCAAAAACCTCCAGGATTCTTTACCAAACTGCCCTGGAGAAAAATTGCTTCCTGACCCCACAGGCATTTTCCTGGGTGTGTAGAAGCAGAAGACTGCAGAGTTATACCCCACCTTTCTCTCTGAATCAGAGCGGCTTACAATCTCCTATATTTTCTCCCCCCACAACAGACAACCTGTGGGGTGGGTGGGGCTGAGAGAGCTCTCCCAGCTGCTACCCTTTCGAGGACAACTCCTGTGACAGCTATGGCTAACCCAAGGCCTTTCCAGCAGGTGCAAGTGGAGGTAGGGTTGCCAAGTCCTCTTCATCCCCCAGCGGGGGACATTCACGTGCGCGACGTGTGTGCATGATGAAATGATGTCACTCGGAAGCGGTGTCATCAAAACAGCAGTGCTTGTGTGGGGCCGCTCTAGGCGTTTCCAGGAAAACTCTATGGTTTTCCCAGATGCTCTAGTTCAGGGGTGCTATGAGGGCTGGATCTGACATAAATGAGACCTTGTCGGGCTGGGCCACATGTGTCACAAAATGTAATACAGGTAGTGGACATATGAACTGTATAAAGGGAACACAGACAAATACAATTTTTTTTAACTTAAAATATTAGCACTCTTGCAATATTTTGTTTTTCAGTCTGATAAATGTCATCTCTTGCTATAAATTATTGCCTCAAAAACTGAAGACAATGCCTGTGCTGTATCAGTCTTGAATATGCTGTTAAAGTGTGCACATCTATAAGTTCCAAACCTACTTCTGATTTATTGACATTCATTACAAAGATCTCATAGTCAATGCTCTGAGCCTCAGACCCAGAGGAAAACATGGAGCAGCTGGGCATTGTGAGCTTTTGTACATAAGTTGATTCATGTGCTGGTCAAGATTATGTGAACGCACCATGGCACAGACTGAGGGCTACGTACTTGTCTGCAAAACTATAGTCTTCTCCAGAAAAATAATACAACTCCTATGTGCAAGTGCAAGATCAGAGACAGCCATGTACAATGGTCAGTATCAGCCTACTATCTGGGAAGTCTAAATTCAAGATCCCCAATCAAAGGAAAATGTGAAAGAAAAATCAATGGAAATTGCTGAGTAAACACACACACACAGCCTAATGCTAGCTTGTTGTTATTTCTCTTCTAAATAGTTCACATACTTTCCTATTGAGAAAGACTGGAGGGCATGAATACAATGAAAAAGAGGAGGAGAACCTAGCTGCACCCATAACAAGTCCAACAAATCTCCCTCCCTCTCTCTGTAGCAAGGCAAAAAGCTCAGACCTTCAATAAAACATCACTAGTCTTAAAAGAGCTCTTTGTATTTCTCCCGATGGTGAGGACTGGGCAAAGGAAGCTCTGTCTCTTTCCTTCCTTCCCCCAGGACACAAGGAGAGGGAGGAGCCTCAGGCAGGAAGGAAGAGAGCCTAGACTCAGTAGCTCTGAAGGGTGATTAATTGAGTCTGGCAAACTTAATCACCTAGCAGAGCTATAGAGCCAGTCTCTTTCATTGGCTGAAGCTCCTCCTCTCTCCTCCTCTCTTTGGGAAAAGGGAGGGGGAAAGGGAAGGAGCCAAGAAAGGTTGCTTTGCTGGCCAGCTGATTGCTGGGGAGAACTACAAAATGGTGACCGAACACAGCAGGCAAGAGAGAATGAAGCAGACAACAGCCAGTTGCTAGAGGGTCTGGTTGAAGCCCTCTGTGGGCCGCATCCAGCCCGCGGGCCGCATGTTTGACACCCCTTCTCTAGCCATTTGGGAGGTTAAAACTCTATGGTACCTATTGTGCCATAGAGTTTTACCTCCCAAATGGCTAGAGCATCTGGGAAAACCATAGAGTTTTTCCGGAAATGCCTAGAGTGGCCCTGCACGGGTGCCGCCATGTTGATGATGTCACTTCCGGGTGATGACATCGTGCCAGCGACACAGGGGGAAGGCTCCCCCCATCGGCCCAATGTGGACCAGCGGGCAGCCCTAAGTGGAGGAGTGGGGAATCAAATCTGGTTCTCCCAGATAAGAGTCCGCACACTTAACCACTACACCAAACTGACTCTCTGTAAGAAGGAGCCATGAGAATTTAGCACTGATACAGCCCTTCCTGCCCTCCCTCTCATGATTTGCTTAAGTCCACAGAATTGGCGTTGCTGTCAGATGGCCATCGAGCCTCCAAAAAAGGAGAGCCCATCATTTACGCTCAGTGATTGTATGTAAAATCAGATTGGCAGCTCCACACCTGTACATACAAGCTGATTGGCTACTACCTGTTTTATACTTTTTAGCTGATTTTTAAAATAATTATTGACTTTTTTCTTTTTATATGATTCTGCTTTCCCGTTTTATGAAAACTAGGTTTACTGACATGCCATAAAAACAATCATTCTATTTTTGCCTTTGGAGATGTCATTTTTTAAAACTTAGCACGTGCACCAGAGAGCACTAACCTCCTTTCGACCTGCCCAACTGCAGTCTCTCCAAATATATGTTTAATCTATTATTTACTAAAATAGTTACATCCTGCTGTTCCCCCAAAAAATGATCAAAGCAGCTTGTCAAATAAATAACACACAACCATTACAAATAAGCAAAATTTAAAGTTCAGAAGAACAAAAACCAGTGACAGCACAACTGCCAGAAGCACATCCCAAACTAAGCAGATCTAAACTAAGGAGCCAACTGATAGTACATGAATGTCAAGGTCTTTCTTTGACATCCAAACGCCAACTACGAAGGCACCAGGTAAGTTAACAGGAAGTTCCAAGACAGGGATGAATGAAACTATTTTGGTGCATTTCTTCATTTCTCCAGACTCTAGCCCTACCCTGGATTCTGCTCCCCTTTGATTCTGGCTTGATTTCTATATTTTATTTTGGAATTGGAATGTGCACAATCTGGTGCTGCTTTCTGTTCCTTCCATTCATTCACATCCATGCCAACTCTGATGAACACACGTGCATTCCTAAAACATTACCCACACCCTTGTCTGATGAAGTATGCTTAGAGCACACGAAAGCTTCCATTCTTAATAAAACTTCGTTGGTCTTAAAGGTGAAACTTGACTCCTACTTTGTTCTACTGCTTCAGACCAACACGGCAACCCACTTGGCTCTATCTACACCCTCCAAAAGCAGTCTTCTCTGATCGTACAGACGTGGATGAATCTTGATTTGTGTGTGTGGGTGTGCTTTTTCTGATGTGCACGTGTGCTCCTGAACTCAATGCTCTCTGAAAGACTGCTGCCAAAACTATACACTGAACTGGTGAAAATCTCAAGCAGGTTTCAACCATACGCAGTCCTGCTGGTAAACGGTACATTTCCAGGCCCCATTCAGGATGCAATGGTAAAGCATATATTGCAACGGTAAAATATATATTGCATTGTTAAAATATATATTGCGATGTCCGTATACAGGGTTGCATCACCCCCATCAAGATTGCTCTTCTGCAATGTTTTCTCAGCGCGCACGTGCACATCAGTCACATGCAAGAGAACAAAAGGGTTTAGAGGAATGGAAGGCACGAGCTACAGTACTCTGTACAAAATCTGGAACCAATAAATAAGTAAAAACGGTACAATGGAGAATTTCTAGGGAACAATCCTAAACTAGTCTTCTTGGAACCCTACTGAAGTCTGCCCACGGGGTGTTCTTGAGATTATACCAGTTCCAGAAAGAAGAGCAGATCGTTCCCAACAGTGGGAAAGAGGGTCAAGCTGTCTATACACCATTCATAAAATGTATAACATTTAATATAAAATTACATACCACAAATGAATTGTAAAGCGTTGTCTGGATGTCAGACTGCATAAAATATGTAAACCATATATAGGCTTCCCAATCCCCAGGTCCCAGCGGGGGATCCCCCGGTTTTACAGGCTTCCCCCCTCCCACAGCCAGCTGGCCAGCGGGGAAAGCCCCACCCCCACAGCCATTATGCACCCCCATGAACGATTCCCATAGGGAATGATGGGGAATTGATCCGCGGGTATCAGGAACTCTGGGGGGGGGCTGTTTTTTGAGGTAGAGGCGCCAAATTTTCAGTATAGCATCTAGCGCCTCTCCCCAAAATACCCCCCAAGTTTCAAAAGGATTGGACCAGGGGGGTCCAATTCTACAAGCCCCAAAAGCAGGTGCCCCTATCCTTCATTATTTCCTATGGAAGGAAGGCATTTTAAAAGTTGTGCCGTCCCTTTAAATGTGAGGGCCAGAACTCCCTTTGGAGTTCAATTCTGCTTATCACACCCTTGCTCCTGGCTCTGCCCCCAATGTCTCCTGGCTCCACCCCCAAAGTCTCCTGGCTCCACCCCCAAAGTCCCCAGATATTTCTTGAATCGGACTTGGCAACCCTAACCATCTACAGTTACTCATACACATTTGGTGGATTTACAATCAACACAAGGACCATACGCGTTCTGGCTCCTAGGGGCCTTCCTCAGTGGTCAATATAGAAGGTACAGAGACTCACATCCGGGGATAAAAAATAGAGGTTATTCTCAACTCCAGAATCCAGGGAGAAATGTGGATGCAGAGAATTACAGATGCATCCAGGGTTTTGTTGTTGTTGTTGTTCTTTGGGGTTGGGTTTTTTTTTTTTAGCAGGAACGCAGTTTTGACTGGCTCTGCATCAGGGGATGTGGCCTAATATGCAAATGAGTTTCTGCTGGGCTTTTTCTACAAAAAAAGCCCTGGCTGCATTCCTAGGTGTCCATAGATGGTTGCCACAGCCCCATCTTGATTCACAAGCCTCCAGCTGAACCCGTGGTTGCCAGTCTCCATGTGGGGTCTGGAGATCTCCCAGAATTCCAGGTGATCTCCAGATAAGAGAGATCCATTCCCCTGGAGAAAATGGCATCTCTGTGAGGTGAACTGTATGGCATTAAGTACGCGGCACTGAGGTCACTCCCTTCCCCAACCCCTGCTCCCCTTAGGCCCCTCCCCCAAATCTCCAGGGATTTCGCATCCTGGAGTTGGCAACCCTAGCTAAACCGCGACATGCAACCTTGATATTTAAAAACAAAGTCAAAGGAACGGCACCTGACGTACCTGTATATTTTATATCGGGTTGTAAATCCTTGACGATGTCTTTCCACAAAGGATAAGTAGCTCCGTGAGTGGTGGAAGGGCCCCCTGTCTGAAATAAGCCAATCAAATTCCTTGGAGACATGTTGGTTGGTAACAGCTGCTTCCTGGTGGGAGGGCTGTCCTGTGATATGGTCCCATATAAAGAGGAAGTAGAGGTACTCAACAACCCTCCAGTTCATGCTTTTCTGCCTGCCTTTTTCCTCTCATTCTTGCTCCATTCTGTGGAGTCCTGTGGATGAGGAGAAAGAAGAAGGAAGGGAAAGAATGGGGAAAGGGAAGAGAAACAGAGAAACAGGGGCAAAGGGAGGGAGGTTGAGGATTAAAAAATAGCAAGGAATGGGATTTGATTTCATCAAGAAGAGCTTTGCTGGATCAGACCCAAGATCTTTCTTGTCTAGTAGGAAACCAGCTGCCTTTGGGAAGCCAGGTGTAACAGCTAGAAGGTTGGACTGGGATTTGGGAGACCTGGGTTCAAATCTTCATTCTGCCATGGAAGCTTGGACCTTGGACCAGTTACATACTGCCCCTCTAACTTGTATCACATGGTTGCTTTTGTGAGGATAAAATGGAAGGAGATGGATGTGGCGATCTCCCAGATCTCTTATTATTACAAGAGATCTCCAGGTGACAGAGATCAGTTCACCTGGAGAAAATGGCCACTTTGGAAGGTGGACTCTGTGGCATAATATCCCATCCCCTTTCCAAACCTTGCAGGCCTCAGGCTCCACCCCCTAAATCTCCAGATATTTTCCAACCTGGAGCCGGCGATGCTAGTCATAGGCCATTATGAGTTCTTATTGGCAAGAGAAGCCAGTGTACCAATATATAATAAACTGTATATGAATGAATGAATGAATGAATGAATGAATGAATGAATGAATGAAAGCAACAGTTGATTCTGTTGTTTGTATATTGAATACTGTATACAATTCTGGTCACCGTACCTCAAAAAGGATATTACAGCATTGGAAAAAAGTCCAGAAAAGGGCAACTAGAATGGTTAAAGGTTTGGAACACTTTCCCTATGAAGCAAGGTTAAAACGCTTGGGGCTCTTTAGCTTGGAAAAACATTGACTGCAGGGTGACATGATAGAGGTTAACAAGATTATGCATGGGATGGAGAAGGTAGAGAAAGAAGTACTTTTCTCCCTTTCTCAAAATACAAGAACTCGTGGACATTCGATGAAATTGCTGAGCAGACAGGTTAAAATGGATAAAAGGAAGTACTTCTTCACCCAAAGGGTGATTAACACGTGGAATTCACTGCCACAGGAGGTGGTGGCAGCTACAAGCATAGACAGCTTCAAGAGGGGATTGGATAAAAATATGGAGCAGAGGTCCATCAGTGGCTATTAGCCACAGAGTATTGTTGGAACTGTCTGCGGCAGTGATGCTCTGTATTCTTGGTGCTTGGGGGGAGGGGCAAAGTGGAAGGGCCCCACTTGTGAACCTCCTGATGGCACTTGGGTTGGGGGGTTTTTTGGCCGCTGTGTGACCCAGAGCGTTGGACTGGATGGGCCATTGACCTGATCCAACATGGCTTCTCTTATGTTCTTATGTATCACAGTTTCTGGTATTCAGATTATTCTGAATTATGCTAGGAATGCTTCTGAAGTATACTGCCTCAGTACATGGAAGTTCCATTTCTGTCATGCATCTGAGCATAAAAAGAGACCAGCTGTATCATACTAAAGGTCCATTTAAGCCAGTATCCTGCTTCCTAACAGTAACCAAGAACTCCCACGAGGTGGACAAAGATGGTGACAGCCTTCTTCTCTTCTCTTTTCTTGTATTGTGTAGATCCTTACAACAATCTTGTTGGGTAGCTTAGTGTTATTAGTACCAATGGGTTGTTTTGTAGAAAAATAAGTGTTGGAGCTTATTAGCATAACTCATTAGCATATGCCGCCCCCCACTAGCCAAAAATAACCTGATGCGAGAAAGGAGAGCCCTGGGCTAGCGAAGCCTGCTTGGGCTGGCTAGAGATCTCCTGGGCCACCTCTTCCCCTCAATCAAAAGGCCAGCAAGCCATTCACCACCCAAAATCACATAAGAAGTGGAGAAAGGGTGGTGTGGGCTTCCCCAGGGGTTAATGTTGGCTGCTGGGGGTTTGGCAAAGTTCCTGGTGGCTGCCTGGCTGCCCACTCTCCTAATCCAGGGATGGTTATGCAGCTGCACCTACCATTCAATGGCCAAGGTAGGTGGGGAAGAAGAGGGGGGCTGTCAGAAAGGTTCAGGAGCTGCGCTCCTGTGAGCTCCGGCTGAATCTGAGGCCTGAGTACCTCTTAGATGTTACCGTACATCAACTGTAAAGCCAATCTTTCCAGCCTAAAGGAGTAGGCAGGACATTTTTTGTAGCAGGAGCTCATTTGCATATTAGGCCACACACCCCTGATGTAGCCAATCCTCCTGGGTTTACAGTAGGCCCTGTACGAAGAGCCTTGTAAGCTCTTGGAGGATTGGTTGCATCAGTGGTGTGTGGCTTAATATGCAAAGGAGTTCCTGTTACAAAAAAAGCCCCGGGAGTAGGAACTTTTCTCAGTGTTAAAGCTGAGATCTGCAGGCTGCTATATATGCTAGATGTAGGCTTCCCAACCACACCCCCCCCTTGCCCTGGCGGGGGACCCTTGCATTTGCAGCCTCCTCCCCCGCTCTCCAAAAATCCGGAAGCGGGGGGGGGAGAACATACGTGTAGGCATCATGTTGTTGTAGAGCTCCTGATCCGTTTGTAAAATGTGTGCCCCTTTAAGGCTGGCAGGAAACAGGAAACAGGAAGGGCTTCATTGGAAAGGGTCAGTAACAGTTTCCATGGAGAACGGCCCCTCCCTTTCTTTTGCTTTCGTTTTCACAGCAAGTGAAGTTCTGCAGGAAGAAGACCCAGTAAGAATTTGTGTGTGAGAGAGAGGGAGGGGGCAAGGGATTCCCTGGTTTGGAGGCCCTCCCCCCCTTTAGAATGCGTGGTGGGGAGGGGAATGTCTACCGGGCACTCTATTATTCCCTATGGAAAACGATTCCCATAGGGAATAATAGGGAATTGATCTGTGGGTATTGGGGGCTCTGGCAGGGCTATTTTTTGAGGTAGAGGCACCAAATTTTTAGTATAGCATCTAGTGCCTCTCCCCAAAATACCCCCCAAGTTTCAAAACGATTGGACCAGAGGGTCCAATTCTATGAGCCCCAAAAGATGGTGCCCCTATCCTTACTTATTTCCTATGGAAGAAAGGCATTTAAAAAGGTGTGCTGTCCCTTTAAATATGATGGCCAGAACTCCCTTGGAGTTCAATTATGCTTGTCACATCCTTGTTCCTGGCTCCACCCCCAAAGTCTCCTGGCTCCTCCCCCAAAGTCCCCAGATTTTTCTTTAATTGGACTTGGCAACCCTAGCTAGCTGCCAAACTGTATTTGCATTTTCTGCATTTGGGATCACAGAGATCCCCAGACTGAAAAAAGTTTGATTGTTCACCACTAGAGTCAGAGCGTTTTTGACAACAGTCTCTGCTCTGTGGAATGCCTTCCCCGAAAACATCAGGGCCCTGCAGGACCTGCTACAGTTCTGCCGGGCCTGTAAGATCGAACTATTTATGTTTGCCTTCAACAGAATTGCCCTGTGGCGCAGAGTGGTAAAGCTGCCATACTGCAGTCCTAAGCTCTGCTCACGACCTGAGTTTGATCCCCAGTGGAAGCTGGGTTCAGGTAGCCGGCTCGAGACTTACTCATCCTTCCGAGGTCGGTCAAATGAGTCCCCAGCTTGCTGGAGGAAAAGTGTAGATGACTGGGGAAGGCAATAGCCAACCACCCCGTAAAAAGTCTGCCGTGAAAACGTTGTGAAAGCAAAGTCACCCCAGAGTTGGAAACGACTGGTGCTTGCACAGGGGACCTTTCCTTTCCTCAACAGTTAAGGTAGCAAATGCCCCACAGCACTGATAATCCCATTGGACAAATACAGATATTCAGAAACATCGATGTGCATCTTGGATTTTATAGTTAAAAATGTGTGGAATTGATTTTTTTGTATATTGTTTTTAATATTCTGTATGGTTTTTAACTGTTGTTAGCCACCCTAAACCTGTAAGGGGAAGATGGGATATAAATTTGATAAAATAAATAAAAAAATTTGATGGAAACACAAACATATTTGACCAGTTCTTCTCTGCCGACTGTGCTCAGTTGCCTTTCTTGTGCTGGGGGATTATAACAAACTTTGAGACAATTCTGGTTGGATTGGAAAGCACAAAGCCTCTTTTAGCTTTGACCTTCAGTGGGGACGAAACTGTGGCTGTCCCTTTCCCAGCCCCATTAACTAAATTTGAGAGACGTATCGCTGTTAAAACCAGCATGCATTTGGGCATCAGCTGCACATAAAAGGGGTACAATGGAGGTATAAATGATGGAGAAACAGCAGGAAACCACGCCAAAGAAATGAACAAAAATGGGAAAGTTACCAAAAAAAAAGAAAAAGTGAGACAAAAATGGCTGAACGCAGTGAGGAAGGCATTGGAGGGTAATTCAAATTCCCTGAATCGCGTTACTGGGACAGTCTGACCTACTTGCAGGGAAAGCAAAAGCAGGTATGGTTCTTTCGTTGGCAGAACGCTAATGAGGCAGGATCCTTTTGGGGCTAAGCGCACACCGAGATGCCTCAATTAATGTTCTGGTATTTCTCCCTGGTGTGGCTGTTTCCTTCAGCGATGGAATTAGCCAAGATGCAACTCCTTCAGCTGGCTCGCTGCCTCGCAAAGGGATAAAAGCCAAAAGCCCTGTTTCTTGGCCTCATGCGACACATGGAAGGCAGCCAATCCCACATCGAGATGGTGTAGATGGGAGAGAGAGAGAGAAAGAAGAAGACTTCAGATTTATACCCCGCCCTTCTCTCTGCATCGGAGACTCAGAGCGGCTTACAATCTCCTATATTTTCTCCCCCCACAATAGACACCCTGTGAGGTGGGTGGAGTTGAGAGGGCTCTCACAGCAGCTGCCCTTTCAAGGACAACTCCTGCAAGAGCCATGGCTAACCCAAGGCCATTCCAGCAGCTGTAAGCAGAGGCGTGAGGAATCAAACCCGGTTCTCCCAGATAAGAGTCCGCACACTTAACCACTAAACCAAATTGGCTCTCAGAGAGCGAGAGAGAGAGGTCAAAATGGAAGCTTGGTGGGAACAGGTGAGCATCAGGGACAAGTGTCTTTAAAAAAAAAACTGTAGGACTCGTCTTTTGAAATTCCCATCTAGGGCTGCCAGCCTCTAGGCAGGGCCTGGGGATCTCCCAGAATTACTACTGATCTTCAGACTGCAGAGATCAGGTTCCCTGGAAAACATGGAGGCTTTGGAGGCCAACTTCAATGGCTTTATACTCCACTGAGGTCTCTCCCTTCCCCAAACCTTCCACTCCCCAGGCTCCAAAACTCCAGGAATTTCCCAACCCAGAGTTGGTGACCCTACTCCCATCCCATGGAAACTGATCTGTCGCGAAAATATTGGAAGCACTTTAGAATCTGGACTTAGGTCCAAGTAGGATTTCATTCATAGGGCTTCCCAAATCTGGCAGCCTTGTGGTTAGCCCAGAGGTGGAATTCTAGCTGGAGCTCCTTTGCATATTAGGCCACACACCCCTTGATGTAGCCAATCCTCCAAGACCTTACAAAAAAGAGCCTCGTAAGCTCTTGGAGGATTGGCTACATCAGGGGTGTGTGGCCTTCTATGCAAAGGCGCTCCTGCTAAAATTCCACAGGTTAACCATTCCACAGGTGGGGGCAGGGGATTCCCCCACTTCCATAGCCTGCTGGCTGCAAGCTGGCTGGTGGAAGGAAGTTTACCCCACCCTTCCCAAACAGTGACATCACGCACAGCATGCTGACTTCACCCAGAAATAAAATAGGCATGTAGGTGATGTGTGTGTGGGGAGGATGGCGCTCGGTTTCTTCGGCAAAACTCTATGGTTTGAGGGTGACTTTACCATACAGTTTTGCCCCGCAAAAAACAGAGCATCACCCCTGATGTCACCAGCATGCCTACATCACTTCCAGGTGAAATGCAATTTGTGCAATGCCCAGGGATCTTTTTGTAGAAAAAGCTGCCGGAGCTCATTCACACAACTCGTTTGCATTACTCATTTGCATATGCCACACAGCCCTGACACCACCGGAAGGTGCACTGAATTGTATCAGTTCAGCAACTTCCTTAAAATGCTTCTTGAATGATCATCGTCGTCATAAACCCGGACTCCCATCATACTTTTGAAATGACTTTCTCCTGTGTGGCCACAGTGGCATGATGATTTCCATTTGTCTGCTTTCCATGTTTTGGTTATTTTCTCATTTTTTGTGTGTGTTTGGGGGGGCGGGGAAGAGATTAGGAAAACTGGCCAATCTTAGAGTTCAGCAAAATTCTCACAGGGGGTTTAAACAATGGAGCCCAGAAACAAGGGTTTGTTTTTTTTTGCGGGGGGGGGGGGAGAAAGAAAGAGCACAATAAAATTTAGAGGTTCCAGAGCTGCACTCTTGTGAGCAACTGCCCCAAATGAGGCCTGGCAGCATACCTGCCCACTTTTGGAACAACCCCCATACCAGCATGATGAATGGACCCTAGGGCTGACAAGCCTGCATTCAGGGCGGGGATTCCCCCACCCGGGAGGTTCCCAATCCACTTGCTCACATTGGGCTGGTGGGGGGAACCTCCGCCAACGTCACCAGAGTGATGACATCACCCAGAAGTGACATCATCGCACTGGTGATGTTGTGCGGCGGCCACGCTAGGCGTTTCCGGGAAAACTCTATGGTTTTCCTGGATGCTCTAGCCATTTGGGAGGGAAAACTCTATGGCACGTACCCCTGCCGGAGGCTGCGAGGGATTTGGCAACCCTAATGGACCCAACAACCTTAGGCAGCCTTGTTTATTTCTTTGCCCCCCACTTGTCTTCTCAGTGGGGACCCAAACTGGCTTATGACATCATTTTGCCCACCTTCCATTTTTATTCTCACAACCACCCTGTTAGGTGAGCTGAAGGAGACAGAGTTGTCAGGTCTGTGTTGAAAACTTCCTGGAGACTTTGGGGGTGGATCCAGGAGAGGGCGGGGTTTGGGGAGGGGCCTCAGCACGGTACAATGCTGCAGAGTCCACCCTTCAGAGCAGCCCTTTTCTCCAGGGGTAAACTCTGTGACAAATTCACAATACACCCAAGCGTTTACAGGTAAGTTTTACATAGACAAGTGCTGGTGTAATACTTTGAAAAAGTCCTCAAACACTTTCCAAAATGTGTGTAGATGTCCTGGAAGACCCTCAACGTGGATAGCCAGCATTTCAATGAGACCACATGGAGAGCCAGTTTGGTGTAGTGGTTAAGTGTGCGGACTCTTATCTGGGAGAACCAGGTTTGATTCTCCACTCCTCCACTTGCACCTGCTAGCATGGCCTTGGGTCAGCCAGAGCTCTGGCAGAGGTTGTCCTTGAAAGGGCAGCTGCTGTGAGAGCCCTCTCCAGCCCCACCCACCTCACAGGGTGTCTGTTGTGGGGGAGGAAGGTAAAGGAGATTGTGAGCCGCTCTGAGACTCTTCGGAGTGGAGGGTGGGATATAAATCCAATATCTTCTTCTTCTTCATTGAGGAGGGATGTGTTGGACAGTCCACCAAAGGTTTCAATAAAGATTTTTTACAGATTGCCTCAGAAGTGGAGAAAGCTCTCGAGCACTTTGTCTATGTAAAACTTACCTGTAAATGCTTGAGTGTATTGTGAAACTATATAAGACATCACTGTGGTCTTTAAGACTCCCCCCCCCCTATAAATTATTCAGCTTTATATGAATTGTGACTGAATTGTGGATTTAACCTGCACTAGTAATTTTTCACGGATTTTTTTCTCCTTTCACTGACTGTTTTTTCCATGATTCTCTTCTTACTCCATTTTTCTCCAAGGGAGCTGATTTTTGCCAGCTGGAGATCAGTTATAAAAGTGAAAGATCTCCAGGCCTCACCTGGAGGCTGGCAACCCTGCCTCACTGGATGAAGGTCACCCAGGGATCTTCCATTGGTCTCTGAGCTCACATCGCAGTCCGACCTTCTAACCACTGCCCAACACTATCTCTCAATTGTGCTGTCTGTGTGAGGAAATCCGGTAGAAGAAGGTGAAAGCTCAGCAAATAAATGACTCATGCCCTTTGTAAAACACAGGGTTGCCATGACGTCTGAAAGCAGCCATGTTGCCCTGTCTTCAATCTGCCACTTCCTTTCTATTGTGCTCTTATTTTTCCCCCCTTCCCCCTCTCTAAACATGTCCCTGAATGTCATTTTTAATGTGCTGCCCTATCAACGGTTATGGTTCCTGAAAGCTACATTTCGGCAAGGCCTTCTGTGACCTCCCCAGAAGGTTCAAAAAATTCAGGTAAGCTGAGAAAAAGGTGTCAGGCATGAGAAACGCAATCGCTAATGACAGCTCAGGGTGAAGGGAACAGCATGTCTGTGTTGATGGAAGCCGGCATAAGGTTTAATGAAATGAAACAACAGCCGTTTCCAAAGCCGATGGATCATGAAAATGGACACAGAGATCAATAAAGAGGTATCAAGGAATGTAAGAGCCAAATTAGGGAATTAGAAGGTGAAGAAATACAGGGAAGCCAAGGGGAGGAGGCGAAGGTGACATGCTGGATGTGGGCGGCTGAAAAACCTTAAAACAGGATCTAAAAAGGACCTTGAAGAACAAACCTTTGCACCCACCAGACTTTAGAAAAACTGAAAATATCAAGCAAAGCAATTGAACTCCCAATGAAGACCCCTGTGAAGAGTACAGAGTTAGCACCTGGAAGATACGGTTTCATATCCCCATTCTGACATAAAGCTTGTTGGGTGTCATTAGGCCACTCACACAGAGGACACTTTCACACATGTTAAATAATGCCGTTTCCATCTACATCAGAGAAGAAGAAGATATTGGATTTATATCCCACCCTATACTGTGAATCTCAGAGTCTCAGAGCGGTCACAATCTCCTTTACCCCGCCCCCCACAACAGACACCCTGTGAGGTAGGTGGGACTAAGAGATCTCTTACAGCAGCTTCCCTTTCAAGGACAACTCCTGCGAGAGCTATGGCTGACCCAAGGCCATTCCAGCAGCTCCAAGTGGAGGAGTGGGGAATCAAACCCAGTTCTTCCAGATAAGAGTCTGCGCATTTAACCACTACACCAAACTGCAAATAGGGTTGCCAATCCCCAGATGGGGGCAGGTTTGGAGGCTCTCCCCCCACTTCAGGGTTTTCAGAAAGTGGGGGGCAGGGAGGGAAATGTCTGCTGGGCACTCCATTTTACCCTGTGGAGACCAGTTCCCATAGGGTCTAATGAAGAATTGATCCGTGAGCATCTGGGGCTCTAGGGGGGGGGGGCTGTTTTTTGAGGTAGATGCACCAAATTCACAGCATAGCATCCAGTGTCACTCCTCAAAAGACCTCCAAGTTTCAAAAAGATTGGACCCGGGGATCTAATCTATGAGCCCCAAAAGAAGGTATCCCTTTCTTTCATTATTTCCAAATGTAGGGAAGGTGTTTTAAAGGTGTGTGGTTCCTTTAAATGTGATGACCAGAACTCATGCTTGTCACACCCTTGCTCCTGGCTCCACCTCCAAAGTCCCCAGATATTTCTTGAGTTGGACCTGGCAACCCTATTTTCAAGCGGCTTTTGCCAATTCACACAGTAAAACCCCTCCGCAAAGTGCACTGAAAGTGCATTACTTTGTAGATAGATCCCAGTAGGCAGCCGTGTTGGTCTAAAGCAATAGAACAAAGCAGTCGACAAGTTCACCTTTAAGACCAACTAAGTTTTATTCAGAATGTCAGCTTTCGTATGCTCTTAAGCAGATTTCAACAGACAAATGGGAACGGAAGCAGCAATTCTTAATATAAGTGGGCAGTGTGGAACCATGGGAATATTTTTAGCGGATTAAAAGAATCACAAATAGGGATCTGTGTTTGTTAGCGTTAGGACAGAACAAGGCTGAAAAAACACAAGAGGGTGATAAAAAGAAGACTGCTGTCGTAGGGGTGCCATAAATCTAGGTAACATTCCGGCTTTGTTAGTTTAAATAGAGGGCATGTTTACTCAAGAGGTTATAACATCCATATAGTTTGCCATAGGATGGGCTGGTATATGCAATAAGACAAACAGCCAATACCCCCCATTTGAGTATGTCGATACAAAAAAACAAAAACGAAAAAACCCCCCACAAATTTTCTGATACACTGTTCTAAAAGTGAAATGATATAAGTTAGCCCTTAGAAAAACAGGGTGCATTAAAGTATCTTTCACACTGCCCACTTATATTAAGAATTGCTGCTTCCATTCCCATTTTGTCTGATGAAGTCTGCTTAAGAGCATACGAAAGCCTACATTCTGAATAAAACTTAGTTGGTCTTAAAGGTGCACTTGTCTACTGCTTTGTTCTATTGCATTACTTTGTGTGTGTGAAAGTGCCCATACTCTGCCTAACCTACCTTGCAGGGCCGTTGTGAGAATAAAACTGGGGAAGGTGGAATCACGCACATCACCCTGAGCTGCTGAGAGAAAGGGTGGTATTAAAGTGCCTTACGTAGACACATGAAGAAGGGTGGGATACAGAACAGAGCACATTTCTGGAACGGTGAAAGAATATGACCAGGCAAAGTGGCATATTCCAAATTAAAAGCCAGCAGGCTCTGATTAATGACTATGGCGCCATGGGGGGTAAACGTCATATGCATTTGCCCTGAGAGACAAACATCACGATCATATACATTTTGGATTAACATTTCTGTCCCCAGAGCATTGCCTGGGAGACGGTTTCAACATTAAAGTTTTACCATGTTTCACAAGCATTGTCTCTGCAAAAAAATAGTTTTTAAAAAAAAAAATCATTGGGATCGTGTTATTTTTTTGGGGGAAGGCAATATTGTGAGGTCCATTAAATTTAAGTACTCTCACAGTTACATAATGGAGGTAAAGCAGGAACACAGCAGTGCCGTCGGATCTCTGGCTAGGCAGTCAGCCTTGAGAAATCACAGCTCTGAGAGCTGGAATCGCAAACATCAGAGTATCAAAGAGAAAGGGAATGAGCCTAAGCAGGTCTACTTTGAAGTAAGTCCCCTTGAATTCACTGGGGCTTATTCCTAGGGAAGTGTTCACAGGATTGCAATCAGACTTTCGGGAAGTGTAGAGAAGCAGCAAATCAAGACGCAAGAGATGAACAGTGCCAGATTAAACCTGTGGAGGCCCTAGGCAGTCAAAATCTTGCAAATTATCTCTGAGTCGGAAGGCCTGCACCACCATCTGCAGCCTGCAGGCACCTTTTCAAATGCCCCTTGGACAGCTGTGGGGGAGAGGCAGAGAGAGGCAAACTTGGCAACAACGCTAGCAGCAGCCACACCAGGCAAGTCGGCAAAGAGAGGCTCAGTTGCTGGCTGTGCGTGCAGGCTGGGAGGGCTGCAAGCAGGGGGGAAACTGGGGGGAAGCCAGCCCGGGGCCCCTAAAGGTGTGGGGGCCCATAGGCCAGTGCCTAGTTGGCCTAACTGATAATCCGGCCCTGGCGATGAATCGGGTTCAGGAATGGCGATCCTTCCCAGTTGGAGACTGCCAGAAAACAAGCGCCTGCGTTGAGCAATTAAGAAACAAAAATGCAATTAAGCATCGTCAGAAGTGATTAGGTAAAGAAGTTGAGTAATTAAGCATGTGATTTGCAGGCCATGTCCTCTGGGTAAAATGGCTTTTGTCATGAACAAATGGCATCAAAGACCAGGTCGTGGGACGCACAAGGTTACCCCTGTCAAGAAGGATTGTCTGAAGTGCAAGATAAATGTTATGTCTCACATTTTGATTGTTAGATGTAAGCTCCACAAATGAATGAAGTGTTGCTCTGACCTTCATCGCCCAGGCAAGCCTGTTCTCATCAGATTTTGGAAGCTAAGCAGGGTCAACTCTGGCAAATACTTGGATGGGGGAGACCTCCTTGAAATACTAGTAATGCCAAAGTAAAGGTAGTCCTAAAAAAGGTAAAGGTAGTCCCCTGTGCAAGCACCAAGTCATTACCAACCCATTGGGTGACATCACATCATGATGTTTTCTTTGCAGACTTTTTGATGCGGGGTGGTTTGCCATTGCTTTCCCAAGTCATCTACACTTTCCCTCCAGCAAGCTGGGTCCTTATTTTACCGACCTCGGAAGGATGGAAGGCTGAGTCAACCATGAGTCGGCTACCTGAATCCAATTTAAGCCGGGATCAAATTCAGGTCGTGAGTGGAGTTTGGACCGCGGTATGACTCTGGCAAATACTTGGATGGGAGACCTCCTTGAAATACTAGCAGTCTGGCAGACAGGGGCAGACTTTATTCAGCCACTACTCTGAATATTCCCCAGACCTCCAGTAATGGTCAGTCAGCAGAGTACTGCAGTCCAAGCTGAGTTTGATCCCAGTGGAAGCTGGGTTCAGGTAGCCGACTCAAGGTTGACTCAGCCTTCCATCCTTCCAAGGACGGTAAAATGAGTCCCCAGGTTGCTGGGGGGAAAGTGTAAATGACTGGGGAAGGTAATAGCAAACCACCTTGTAAAAAGTCTGCCGTGAAAACGTCACCCCAGAGTTGAGAATGACTGGTGATTGCACAGGGGGCTACCTTTACCTTTTTGCAGTCTATGATGTGAGGAGGAAAATGGGTGAAAATTGCCACCACCTTCCATTAGTGGGAATCTTCTGCAGACTCCAACCCAGTGTGCATGCTTGCTGATTAGGCAAAGGGGAAGGGGTGTGACACCGGTCATGTGCAGTTGGAGGACCAAGGTGAGATCCGGTGGAGAAGCTCATGGAAGGAGTGGACAACACAGAACGTTCCTTGTCTTCCTCCAGCAGCCTGCTGCTTGTCCCAAAATCCTCTGGGGATCCTCCTGAACAAAACGCATCAAAGCACAGGGGAGAGACAGATACAGCAAAGAGGAGTTTTGTTGCACTCAAAAGGCTGACCAGCCACACTGCAGGGTCACCAGCACTGTCGGAAAATGCTGGGAAGTTCCAAGGGCAGTGCCTGAGGAGGGGGACGTTTGGGGAGAATTTTGATGTTACTCCCAGGTGGCACTCTAGGAATTTTCCCCTCATCTCTATGGAAAAGAACATAGAGACATGAGAAATTCCTATGAAGGCCATTTTCCGGCTCTTTTTTTCCCCTCCTGTTCCTCAATTTCTCAAGAGTGGGGAATGGGGGCTAAACTTGTGACTTTATGTAGCTCAGTATATACCCTGCTCAGGATTCTTTTGAACTACAAAGAAGAAGAAGACTGCAGATTTATACCCCGCCCTTCTCTCTGAATCAGAGACTCAGAGCGGCTTGCAATCTCCTATATCTTCTCCCCAACAACAGACATCCTGTGAGGTAGGTGGGGCTGAGAGATCTCTTACAGCAGCTGCCCCTTCAAGGACAACTCCTATGAGAGCTATATGCTGACCCAAGGCCATTCCAGCAGTTGCAAGCAGAGGAGTGGGGAATCAAACCCGGTTCTCCCAGATAAGAGTCCGTGCACTTAACCACTACACCAAACTGGCTCTCAAACTACTCAAAAGTCTTTAAAATATGATTCCGTTCCCCACCACACCACCGTACCTTCTTGTCACATGCTCTTAACATTTTAACCTGTTGCCGGAAGCTGGTTGAGTCACTCCACAAGGGCTAGCTGCTTCTGAACCTGACCATTGTGTCTCTCGGCAGCCAAGGCTGGGCCCACAGCACCTCTAGTGGTGGGGGGAGTCATTGCAGGGAAAGGATGCAAACACACAACCAGGCTGCTAATGCACCTGTAACGTACTGAACCTAGGACATTAATCCATTTAGTGCAGCAGCCGGTGCGCCATAGTGGGCCCCCAGGACCTTGGGGAAACCCTCCCCCACATTGCCCCAGGATCGTTCTGATATTGTGTTCAGTATTCTGTGGCATTTTACTTGGCCTTAATAGATGGAGGGTGGTTTTTTTTTTGCTAGAGTTCATTTCCCCTCCCTAGTGTACCGATGTGGCTCCCGGTACATTTTTTGTCCACTTAAATGTGGAGTTTGTCCAAAGCTCTCATTCTGCATTCCAGAACTCTCCTCTGCTCTTCACACCCCCGATTTCAAATGTCAACTCCCCTCCAAACAAGATGTTCTCACACTTCCCCAGCCTCCTGTAACCTGTTCCTGCTAGAAAAAGGAAGAGCTGGGGAATCAGAAACAACAAAACCCGATAATGAAACAAGCTCGCTCTCACTTCCAGCTTCGCACACAATTAGCGCGCCCTCCCCCCCGTATGTCCCATATTTGGTTTCTAAGCAAGACGAAATGGTGTTTGCTTAGTGTGATTTTACTGGAGGGAAGAAACTAACAATTCCGATTGGTACTCGCAGTTCTACTGCAGATGTACAATCTGCCTCCAGGGAGAAAGAGAGAAACTGGCTAACATTCTGAAGGGCAAAGGAATGAGTGATGAGTCAGCGAAGAAATGGCATTTCGGGAACACGAGGTGCTGAGAATTCTGGCTGGATGCTGGGGGAAAAGGCTCAAACGGCTGCTTAACCTTTGACTGCGGCTTCCCCACGCGCATCCAAATGATTGCATCTCCCAGTCTTGACTGGCTTTAAGGTTCAACCATCACGATCTTAGTGCCGGAAAAGAACTACCATGAATACTAAGAAGGCATTAACTGGGAATCAGGAATATTCAGTGGGGAGAGATGGCTTAGCTGTAGAAGGTTTGCTTTGTATGCTGGAGGTGACAGGATCAATCCCTGCTCTCTGGTAAAAGGGTGTCACCAGGGGCGGAATTCTAGCAGGAGCTCCGTTGCATACTAGGCCACATACCCCTGATGTAGCCAATCCTCCAAGAGTTTACAAGGCTCTTTTTTGCAAGCCTTTGGAGGATTGCCTACATCAGGGGTGTGTGGCCTAATATGCAAAGGAACTGCTGCTTGAATGCCACTCCTGGGTGTAGGGTTGCCAAGTCCAATTCAAGAAATATCTGGGGACTTTAGGGGTAGAGCCAGGAGACATTGGGGCGGAGCCAGGAGCAAGGGTGTGATAAGCATAACTGAACTCCAAGGGAGTTCTGGCCATCACATTTAAAGGAACAGCACACCTTTTTAAATGCCTTCCTTCCATAGGAAATAATGGATAGGAGCACCTTCATTTGGGGCTCATAGAATTGGACCTCCTGGTCCAATCGTTTTGAAACTTGGGGTGTATTTTGGGAAGAGGCAGTAGATGCTATACTGAAAATTTGGTGTCTTTACCTCAAAAACAACCCCCCCAGAGCCCCCGATACCTCTAGATCAATTCCCCATTATACCCTAAGAGAATCGATCTCCGCATACGGAATAATGAAGTGCTCAGCAGACGTTTCCCTCCCCCCTCCACTTTTCTGGTGACTCTGAAGCGAGGGATTGGCTTCTCTACTCATGAGTTGCTGCCAACTTCTTCAAAGTAACACAGACACACCATCCCAAGAGGAAGCCTTTCCAATTGGAGACTGAAGCCTCAGGAGGTGGAAAGTCACATGGTGGCTTTGGGGGCTGGGCTTCCCCCCACCAGCCAGCTGACTGGGGGCGGGAAGGAGCCTGGGAAAGCGGAAGAACCCCTGCTGGGACCTGGGGATTGGCAAGCATACCATGGTGGGTGTCATATAGAAGCTGCTTGGAAAGGCTTTTCTCCATCCAAGACCTCCAAGAGTTTTTGCCGATTACAATTCACAGTGTTGGGCAATCTTCTGACTATGGTTGCCAGCCCTCAGGTCCCAACAAGGATTCCCCTCCTTCGGGGGGCTTTGATTCACTGCTGGCCAGCTGGCTGGCAAGGAAACCCCACCCCCAAACAAGGATATTGTTGTGTGATGTCCCCGATGTGATGACAGAGATGTTGCACAGGGATGCGCTGCTATTTGGGCAAACTCTATGGTTTTGAGGGTGAGGAAAAAACAGAGAGTTTTGCACAAATACCAGAGCGTCCCTGTATAACTTCCCGGGCATGATGGTATCACTTCCAGGTGATGTCATCATGTTGAGGACATAGCACTGAATCTCTGCCCACCGCCAGAACACCCCCACCCCCAATCCTCCTGAAGGATGGGCAAGGGGGCCTGGCAACCCTAGGTTTGATTCCAATATAAAGGCAGCTTCATGTGTTGTGAGTGCAAGTGTAGTGTAGCAGTTAAGAGCAGGGATGGGATTCTAGCAGGAGCTCCTTTGCACATTAGAAGAAGACTGCAGATTTATACCCCGCCCTGCTCTCTGAATCAGTCTCAGAGCGGCTTACAATCTCCTATATCTTCTCCCCCCACAACAGACACCCTGTGAGGCGGGTGGGGCTGAGAGAGCTCTCCTGGCAGCTGCCCTTTCAAGGACAACTCCTGCCGGAGCTATGGCTAACCCAAGGGCCATTCCAGCAGGTGCAAGTGGAGGAGAGGGGAATCAAACCCAGTTCTCCCAGATAAGATTCCGCACACTTCACCACTACACCACACACCCCTGATGAGTCAATCCTCCAAGAACTTATAAAAAAAGAGCCTTGTAAGCTCTTGGAGGATTGGCTACATCAGAGGGGTGTGGCTTAATATGCAAAAGAGCTCCTGTTAGAATTCCACCCCTGGTTAAGAGTATTGGACTCGTATCTGGGAGACCTGGGACTGAATCCCCATTTGTGCCATCGAACCTCTCTGGAAACCTTGGGCCAGTCCCCCCCTCTCAATCTAATCCACTTCACAGGGTTGTTGAGAGGGGAGGTGTGAGGTGGGTGGAGCTGAGAGAGCCCTTCCAGAAGCTGCCCTTTTAACGACAGCGCAATGAGAATGACGGCTGACCCCAGGCCATTCCAGCAGCAGCAAGTGGGGAACCAAAACCCAGTTCTCCCAGAGAAGAGTCTGCACACTTCACCGCTACACCAAACTGGCTCTCAAATGACTAAAGGACTCTTACTACCTAAAAACCACTTCCCCCCAAATACACATCTCTTTGCAGCTCTGTTCTCCAATGGACAGTGCAATCTGAGAAGCATTTCCCTGGGAGTCAGCTCCACTGGACCGACCTGAGGAGGATTCTGCACAGACCTGCATGGCTAGACAACAAATGAGCACACTGCAAACCCGCGCCTGAACTGCCAAAGGGGAATCTGACACTGGATTCTGCACTAACAGGAGGGGTGGTAAAAAAGGTCAAGGTAGCCCCCTGTGCAAGCACCAGTTGTTTCCGACTCTGGGGTGACATTGCATTACAATGTTTTCACGACAGATTTTTTTATGGGGTGGTTTGCCATTGCCTTCCCCAATCATCTACACTTCACCCCCAGCAAGCTGGGTACTCATTTGACCGACCTCAGAAGGATGGAAGGCTGAGTCAACCTTGAGCCAGCTACCTGAACCCAGCTTCCGCCAGGATCAAGCTCAGGTTGTGAGCAGAGAGCTTGGACTGCAGTACTGCAGCTTTGCCATTTTGTGCCACGGGGCTACATAGGAGGGGTGGACTGGCCATTAAATCCCCAAGAAACGTCCTGGTTGGCCCTTCCCCTGGAGGGCCCTGGGTGGCTAGGAGTAAACAGAGCCAAAGAGCCCCTGCGATGCTGACAGCAGCAAACTGAGTGTTTGTCCTGGAACCGGACCAGGGCAACAATGACATGAGCTAGACCGCAGGGGACATTTGGCTCAGCTTGATCCAGAGCGGTTTTAACATCCAAATCCGTCCCGTCCGATAGACTTGGACAAAGATATTGAAAGCGTATCTGTCTCAGCAATAGCTCTCTAGTTCTGTCTCATCAATCATGATGCTTTTCTCTCTCTCTCTTTTTTTGTGTTGTTGTTTCTGGTTTAATCCAGACGTCAAGGTCCTTTTTTTTTTTTTTCCTTTCCCGTCCCTGACATACAGAAATTGCGACCTCTACTCAGGTCTGTGCAAAACAGAAGAGGACGTGGCCATTGCAGGGAAGAGACCGTGAGAGGATGGGAGATGCGATTGGTATTGATTCTTGGCCTTCATGCACTAATATCCCTCTCCCCGAGAGCTTGGACAGTGTGCAGCAGTTCAGTGAGATACTGAAGGTGTCAGGGGCAACTCAACGACGATCGATGTTCCCCGAATCCGCTGGAGTTTGCGAGCGAAGCTCAATGTTGGGCAGAGTGGACGGAGCCATTCCCAATTAAAGCTGATCATGCAAGGTAAGCGGAGAAAGGGAGTTAATGAAAGACCAAAGACTAAATAACACTGGCGCCAGGTCAGCGGTGCAGAGGGAATGATTCCAGTAATACAGAGGGGCAGGGCTTTTTTTGTAGCAGGAGCTTCTTTGCATACTAGGCCACACAGGGGTGGGATTCTAGCAGGAGCTCCTTTGCATATTAGGCCATACCCCCCTGATGTAGCCAATCCTCCAAGAGTTTACAAAAAAAAGCCTTGTAAGCTCTTGGAGGATTGGCTACATCAGGGGTGTATGGCCTAATATGCAAAGGAGCTCCTGCTAGAATCCCACCCCTAAGACCACACCCCCTGATGTAGTCAATCCTCCAAGAGTTTACAGGGCTCTTAGTACAGGGCTTACTGTAAGCTCCAGAAGGATTGGCTACATCAGGGGTGTGTGGCCTAATATGCAAAGGAGTTCCTGCTACAAAAAAAAGCCCTGCAAAGGGAATGGGAAAATCAGCAAACACTGCCCAACCCTTAAGCAGAGAAAGGAAGTCTCAGAGTTGCCCATGTTAGCAAGGTAAGAACATGATTGAAGATGAGGAGAGCAAGAACCTCCTTCTGTATGATCTGTTTGTACAATGGACACATGAAACTCCTTTCTAAGTCAGACCACTGGTATGTCTAGTTTAGTGCCCCGTACTCTGATGCACTATAGCTTTTTAGGGTCTCTGGCAAAGGTCTTTCACATTTCACTTGCCACTTGATCCTTTGTAAAGAGAGGTGATGGGGATTGAACCGAGGACCTTCTGCATGCCAAGAAGAAGAAGACTGAAGATTTATACCCCGCCCTTCTCTCTGAATCAGAGTCTTAGAGTGGCTTACAATCTCCTTTACCTTCCTCCCCGCCACAACAGACACCCTGTGAGGTGGGTGGAGCTGAGAGAGCTCTCACAGAAGCTGCCCTTTCAAGAACAACCTCTGCGAGAGCTATGGCTGAACCAAAGTCATTCCAGCAGCTGCAAAGTGGAGGAGTGGGGAATCAAACCCGGTTTTCTCAGATAAGATATGGTACCTACTGTACCATATTTTCCCTCCAAAATTACTAGAGTATCCAGGAAAACCATAGAGTTTTCCTGGAAATGCCTAGAGTGGATGATGTCGCCAAAGCGATGACATCACTTCCGGGTGATGTCATCGCACCAGCAAAGTCAGGGAAGGTTCCCCCGCTGGCCCAATGTGGGCTGGCATGTTGGGAACTTTCAGGGCGGGAGAACCCCCATCCAGGCTGGGGACTTGGCAGTCCTAAATCCGGGGATGGGGGTTCCTGTATTGGCCCAAAACACTCGCCTGAATGCAGCCCTAGTGCATCAGTCGCACTTTGCAAACCAGATGATTTGAAATTACAACATCTGGGGAGAAACTCAGCCATGGGGAAAAAAACATTTGAAGCATCCTTTCACTGCGAGAGACCGCTGAGCCTGCATCACATCCCCCTAAGCATTACAGCATCCTTTTCTTTCTCATCCATCTTCTGCCCGAGCAGGATCTTTTCCCGGGGAAAACGGGCAGGTATTCCAGCAGCGTCTTGGGCTCAGGTATTAATGCTTTGATGTGCTCTGTACAAACAAACCAGATGGCTGAGTATTCCCTGGCAGCATGTCAGGGGCCGTTTGCCGTGAGCACCCGTAACCCCTGTCTCATTGAATATGCATACGTGTGTCTGATTTCACAGCAGACATCCAAAGGCAGAAAGCCATCCAGACAAATGAAACCTCCAGATGATAAGGCATGTCCGCAGTCTAGATGGCTGATGAGGAATTGCCAAGAACGATCAGCATGTATGCTATTCCCCCTGCTCGACAAAGCTGGAAGCCTCCCCTTCCAGAGGACAGCTTCTTAGGACAGAGGAAAGCTTCAAACTTCACAGAGCTGAGTAGCAGGATATAGACCAGGGGTCCCAAACCCCCAGGTCTGTGGACCGGTAGTGGTCCGCGGCTTGTTAGCAACTGGGCCATCAGTTATATAATTATTTCATTATATATTACAATGTAGTCATAAGAAGAAGAAGAAAAAGAAGAAGACAATGACATTAAATATATATCCTGCCCTCCACTCTGAATCTCAGAGCAGCTCACAATCTCCTTTATCTTCCTCCCCCCACAACAGACACTCTGTGAGGTGGATGGAGCTGAGAGAGCTCTCTCCAGAAGCTGCCCTTTCAAGGACAACTCCTAGGAGAGCTTTGGCTGACCCAAGGTCATTCCAGTAGAGGAGTGGGGAATCAAATCTGGTTCTCCCAGATAAGAGTCTGCACACTTAACCACCACACCAAAATAAAGTGCACAATTGTATCATTCCGAAACCATCAACCCCACCCCACCCCGGTCCGTTGAAATATTGTCTTCCGCAGAACCAGTCCCTGGTGCCAATAAGGTTGGGGACCATTTATATAGACCATCTCTCTTTCCTTCCTCCATTCCCATGAAGACACTGGAAGCAACGAGGGTATATCCCTCTTTGAACTGCTATCCAAAGTGGAGGGTCATAAACAGGGGTGGAATTCTAGCAGGAGCTCCTTTGCATATTAAGCCACACACCCCTGATGTAGCCAATCCTCCCAGAGCTTCCAAGACTCTTTCTTGTAAGCTCTAATATGCAAAGGAGCGCCTGCTAGAATTCCACCCCTGGTCATAAACATTCATTCAGATATCTATTAACAAGTAAACTGAGGGAGGGGGAGATTCCTGGAAACAACCTGACCTCTGACCACATCAGCCCCGTAGCTAGGGGCCACAGGGGGAGGAGGCCACAGAGGGCTGCTGGGGAGGGGCCCATGGGAGTGAGTGCAGAAAGCTGGAGAGGCTGGGGGCCATCCCTCTCCTTCCTGCATGATTTAAAGCCTGTTGATCAGCTGATTAACAGGCCCTTTAAATGGCATAGGAAGGGAAGTGGTGCAATTTAAATCACACAGGAGGTGTGGCCCTGGGATAGGAGAGAGGGGCCAAAAAAACCTGTCAGGGGACCAGGCCTGTGGGCCCCTGGCTAATTACAGGCCTGGACCACACCCTAAAGTAGGGTTGCCAGTTCTGATTAGGGCTGCCAAGTTCCCGGATCGGGCGGGTTTTCCCCCACCCAGGAGGTTCCCAACCCGCATTGGGATGGCAGGGGGGATCCTCCCCCAATGTCGCCGGCACAATGACTTCATGTTGTGTGCCAGCCGCTCTAGGAGCTTCCAGGAAAACTCCATGATTTTCCCGGATGCTATAGGAATTTGGGAGGGAAGATTCTATGGTACCACCTTTCTCCCATCACACTTTTTTAATTACTTTCCCCTATGTGGCCACAGTGGTACGAGGAAGATTTTCATCTGTTTGCTTGATAGGTTTGGGTTATTTCCCCATTTTCTGTGGGGGGGGAAATTCGAAAGTTTGTCATATCTTGAGTTCAGCAAAATTCTCACATGGAGCCCAGGAGCAAGTATTAAGGTGGGGGTTAAGAAAGAGAGAGCACAAGAAAATTTAGAGGTGCTGGAGCTCCACTCCTGTGAGCTCCTACCCAAAAGGAGGCTTACTGATTGCAACCTCCCACCTGTCCACCAAACACCTCTCTGGATCATCAGCACAGTCAGTCGGTCATAAACCGCACCTTATCTCTGCATTTACAGCTGTTGTGTTGGCAGATATGAGCCTTGTACTTGTCAGTCCGCTCTGCAGCTCTCTTCCACTCCCTATCTTGCTTCTCCCCTATTAGATTGTTCCACCTACCCTCCCACGCTCCAGGACAGCCGCCTTCTTTTCATCCTCTTCCATCTGTTTGGGACTCCATGTCAACTAAGCCTTTGCTATCATTGGCTCATCATTTATTCTCCCTGTCTCTCTCTCTCTCCTGCAACTGGCAGCTGTCACTCAGTTACATCTCTCCGCAAAGCAGGCCTCCACCCAAACGGCTCGCACATCTTAGGGGTTCATTTGCACTCGTCCCAGAAATACCTCCCCCTTTCGTTAATCTTAGCAACATTCTCTTCACTTCCCCAGAAAAAAAATCCGACAGATGTTTTGCCGTCTGGAGGGACTGGCACATCACAGAATGGAGGAAAGTCAACCTTCTCACCTGTTTCCCCCTTCTGTGTTTCCTGGATGGTTGACTGCACTGAGGGGGATGCCAGCATAAGGATATGGGGAGAGGGGCCAAAAAAACCTGTCAGGGGGCCAGGCCTGTGGGCCCCTGGCTAATTACAGGCCTGGACCACACCCTAAAGAATCCTGGGAACTGAGATGAGCTGAGAGGTACAAATGGGATTTGATTTACCTACCACAGGACTGCCAATCCTCAGGTGAGGGCAGGGGATCCTCTGGTTTGCAGGCTCTCCCCCCACTTCAGGGTCATCAGAAAGTGGGGGGAGGGAGGGAAATGTCTGCTGGACACTCCATTATTCCCTAGAGACCGATCCCCATAGGGTATAATGGAGAATCCATCTGTGAGTATCTGGGGCTCTGGGAGTCTGTTTGTTTGAGGTAGAAGTACCAAATTTGCAGCATAGCATCTGAATCCTCTCCTCAAAAGACCCTCCATGTTTCAAAAAGATTGGACCAGGGGGTCTAATTCCATGAGCCCCCCAAAAAGGTGCCCCTATCCTTCATTATTTCCAATGGAAGGAAGGCATTTAAAAGGTGCGCGGTCCCTTTCAATGTGATGGCCAGAACTCCCTTTGGAGTTCAGTTATGCTCATCACAACCTTGCTCCTAGCTCCGCCCCTGGCTCCACCGCCACAATCTCCTGGCTCCACCCCCAAAATCTCCAGATACTTCTTGAATTGGACCTGGCAAACCTAGCCTACCAAGGAAATGTCGTTGCAATACTCAAACAATAATCTTGCCTCATGGCATACACAGTAAACCTGGGATCACCTTGGGTCATGCAGTAAACCTTGAATTACAGATTGAATTGTGCTGCTTCAAGGGGGCTGGTGAGGGGGAACTAGGTTGGCCAGTTCTGCGTTGGGAAAAAGCTGGAGATTTTAGGGGTGAAGTCTGGGGAAGGTAGGTTTTGGGGAGGGGGTGGACCTCAGTAGGGTACAATGCCATAGAATCCATCCTCCAAATCAGCCATTTTCACCAAGGGAATTGATTTCCGTAGTCTGGAAAGCAGCTGTTATAGTGGGAGATCTCTGGGTCCCACCTAGTAGAAAATGGGCAGGTAAAGGTTGCCAGGTGCCCCCTGGCAGGGGACAGAGGGGATTGGATTGCTAGTTCCAGGCTGGGAAACTCCTGGAGGTTTGTGAGTGGAGCCTGAGGAGGACAGGGACCTCAGAGAGATACAAGGCCATAGTGTCTACCCCCAAGAGCATCCATTTTCTCCAGGGCAACTGATCTCTGTAGTCTGGAGATGAACTGTAATTCCAAGAGATCCCCAGGTCCCACCTTGGAAGATCAAGACTTTATGTTTTATGGGCCAGAAGGAGTCTGCAAAACTGGGGAAGCTGGGGATTGGGAAGTCTAGATCTTGTTTATCTGAAGATCAATTATAATAGTGGGAGATCTCCAAATAGGGTTGACAACCTCCACATGGTGGCTGGGAATTTCCAGGGATTCCAACTGATCTCCAAGCAACAGAGATCAGTTCATCTGGAGAAAATGGCCGCTTTGGAAGGTGGACTCTTTGCCCTTGTCCCCCATCGAATCCCTCCCCCTCCTCAGGCTCCACCCCCAAAATCTCCAGGTATTTCTCAACCCAGAGCTAGCAACCCTCGTTCCTTGTCATCACCCCCCTGGCTGTCTGCCTTCTTCACGCAGGCTTAGCAGGATTGCATGTATCAATGGACTTCCTTTATTTCTATCCTGTGATAAGCTGCAGTGGCCCAACTCCACACATGAAGCTTCCATTAAAAAGAGATGGGAGCAGAACTTTCAAGCGATTGCATTGATCCATGCATAAGAAGGTGTTCTCTGTGGCTCAATTAGAAATGATTTGTGCGAGAGGCTGAGCAGAAGAAGAGCACCAAAGCCACCTTAAGTTCTGGAAGAGGCGGGTTCTCTTTCTCTCTTTGTGTGGACCTTTGCGGACATTCCTCGAGGCGCACAGCTCCGGATCAACATTGATTAAGATGCTACTTTGGACATTGTCAATGAAATTTACAAAGGAGTAGAGCACAAGGTCTTAAGTTGACATCGCCTGTATGAACCTTGGAATATGGCTATTGCAGGCCGTTTTTTGTAGCCGGAACTCCTTTGCATATTAGGCTATACCACCCCGGCGCAGCCAATCCTCCAAGAGTTTGCAGGGCTCTTCTTACAGGGCCTACTGTAAGCTTCAGGAGGATTGGCTACCTCAGGGGGGGTGTAGCCTAATATGCAAAGGAGCTCCTGCTACAAAAAAAAAAAAAGCCCTGGGCTATTGTAATTGTTATACAGTCATATGTGTGATACATTGTAAAAGGACTTAATAAATACACATTTTTAGTGCTTCGAGACCGATTTTTTTCAGTGCATGCTCTGTTTCTATATTACTTACACCAAAGCTTGTTTGTATTGCTTCCATTATAAATCTAGCATGTTTTTCTTCAGATCACTTAGTAATCTGCGACGGTATCATAGTTCAAAAATGTAGGTAGCAAAGGTTCGATATCAAATGTATGCTGACCTTCAGCTTTTTTTAAAAAAAAATAAACATTTGGAAAGTTGCATTTCCCGCTAGGGCAGTGCTCTAAGAAGCAATAGCTAGAGGGTATAAAGTTACCGTACATTGCTTTCTGTGTCAGCACTCTTATTGTCTGCTGAGGTATTTGTTACTCAAGTTTTTCAGCTCATTCTTGGAGCTGAAAAAATACACAACAGTTGCAGCCCCCCCCCCCCCCCCCCCGCTTTTTAACACAACAAGAAGTAACAGTCTACGTTCCAAAACTGTCATCATTTGCCTGACTGAGCGGTAATGTAGCCATATTGCTTTCTGGAAGCATTTAAGAGGGGGGGGGGAATTACATTGTAATTAAGATATAATAATACAGCATTCCATTGCTCGACAAACACAAATTGAATAAGCTGGGGGGGAAACAATCAAAAAAGAAGTCTGTGATTTGGCCTGGAGGGGAGGGGAATGGAGAAATGGCAGAATCCTTTGAGGACAAGATGGAAGGGAGCCAAGTGCATGACAAACTGGCAAAGCCAAAACAAAGCTCTTGAAAAAGAAGCGACAAGGAAATGGGCATCTCAGGCAGCCAGCAGAATTCCCAGCTGGGGAGCATCATAAAAGCACGGAGAAAGCAAAGCCCATAAAATCTCCCTGACTCCATGTCAGTTAATTCCACCCAGCTTGCTGTAATTAAGACAAAGTTGGGTGCTTGTATTTTGACCCATCTTGGGTAAGACAAAACCTTTCTGGGAACTTCTGGTTCTTGGTTCCTAACAGAAGAAAGTTCTCTCCCTTTCTTTGGATGGAAACCGGTGAGCGTTTACAAGACAGTCAAGCATAAGAGTCTTTGAGCGATCGTCCTTGAGCTCTTGGTAGTTCCTGGATGCTGTGAAGCCATGCCTATCACCAGGGCTTTTTTTGAGCAGGAGCACACAGGAACGCAGTTCTGGCTGGCTTGGCCAGGGCTCCAGCTCCAAAATAGGTCTCCAGCAGAGGGAAGGCACTAAGCAGCCACACACTCCCAGACCATGCACTCCGTTCCCTCTGCCACCTCCAACCTCCAAAGGGCTTGCAAAGAGAGCGAGAGACACGGAGTCACCCATGAGTGCTCCCTCCCAGGAGAAGCTGGGCCTGCCACTGCCGCTCTGCTGCATGTGGCTCTCTCTTTCCCGCCATGTTTGGGGGGAGCGAAACAAGGTCTCTCATTGGGCTGCGTGAAAACGCACATCTGTGAAATGCAGCTGATGGCACAATACTGTTCTGGGTCAATACCTACTGAACGGTGACATCGCAGGTGTGGCCTAATATGCGAATGAGTACCTGCAGGGCTTTTTCGACCAAAAAAGCCCTATCACCTTCTTCCATGTCCCTGGCTTCAGAAGCCCTTTCAGGAGCCTCCTCAGTCTCCTCTTGAGAGGACCAACCCTGCATGTTGAGCAAATGTACTGCGGGGGTGCAGATCCCAGTTTCAGAGAGCCTTGCAGAATGCTTACAGTGTGTTCCTTGGCTTACAACAACCCTGCATGGTAGACTATTGTCGTGCCTCTCCAAACCTGTCATCTGTCAGCAGAGCCACTTTGGCAGAGTAAGGTTTGTGTCTTGAGGAAGGGGATCTGACAAGGAAGGGATGGAAATCTTCGGTGAGTGTGAACATTGATGCACCTCACAAGGCCCATCGGAGAGCTCAAGAGGGATGCTCACAAAAACGTGAAAGCGTTTCGATCAAGCACAGGAAGATTTGCCCATCACTAGCTAAAAGAACATGTTGGGAGGACAGAATGGGGAGGGAAGGCAACACTGTATAGAGCAATCTCATCAGATCTTGGAAACTAAGCAGGGCTGGTACTTGGGAGCGAAACCATCAAGGAAGGCTCTGAAGAGGAAGGCAATGGCAAAACCACCTCTGCTTCTCTCTTGCCTTGAAAGCGCCTCGCTAGGGTTGCCAGCCCCCAGGTCCCAGCAGGGGATCCTCTGGTTTGGGGGGCTTGTCCCCCCTGTGGACCAGCTGGCCAGTGGGGGAAACCTCTCATAAACAGGCACATCGCTGCACAACGTCCCTGATGTGATGACATCACCCAGGCGTGATGTCATTGTGTCCGAAACGTTGCACGGGGGATGCTCTAGTCTAGTTTTTGGGCAAACTTTATGGTTAAAGTCCAATTTAACCATTAAGTTTGCCCAAAAATCAGAGCATTGCCTGAATGACATCCCCAACCATCCCTGGAATGAACATAAGAACATCAGAGAAGCCATGTTCGATCAGGCCAATGGCCCATCCAGTCCAACACTCTGTGTCACACAGTGGCCAAAAAAATTATACACACACACATACACACACACTGTGGCTAATAGCCACTGATGGACCTGTGCTCCATATTTTTATCTGAACCCCTCTTGAAGGTGGCCATGCTTGTGGCCGCCACCACCTCCTGTGGCAGTGAATTCCACATGTTAATCACCCTTTGGGTGCCCCCCAAATCCCCCCACTGAACCAACTAGGGGACCTGGCAACCCTAGCTGTGGTCGCCCTAAGTCAGCCGCATCTTGACCGTTATTTCTCTAAGCATTTCCCAAACCCGACGTATTTCCCAAAACAGTGCTGGCAGCTCTGCCAGCAACACAAGTCTAGGCCTTCTTTTGCTGCTGGTCAGTCCCTCAGTGGCCAGCAGATGGGCACCAGGGGAAAGAGGAGAGGCAGCAGGGGAGAAGCAGCCACCCCCAGCAGGGGCCTAGCAAGCCTACAGATGTAAATGACATCATGTAGGGTTCCCAAGCCCCCGTGGCCTCCGTAGAGTACCATAGAGTTTTCCCTCCCAAATCACTAGAGCATCCGGGAAAACCATAGAGTTTTCCCGGAAATGCCTAGAGCGGCTGGTGAGTGACATCGCCATTGCAATGACATCTTTTCTGGGTGACGTCATCATGCTGGTGACGTCAGGAGAGAACCCCCACCTGGCCTGGGGGATTGGCAGTCTTATGAACTTGGATTGTTTTATTTATTCTTGTGGTACATTTTTTTTTTAATCTCTCCCTCCCCCCAGGAAGCTCAGGGTAACACACACGATCCCCTACTCCTAGGGTTGCCAGGTCTGTGTTAGAAAATACCTGGAGACTTTGGGGGTGGATCCAGGAGAGGGGAGGGGAGGGCCTCAGCATGGTGCAAGGCCATAGAGTCCACTCTCCAGAGTGGCCATGTTCTCCAGGGGAGCTGATGTCTGCCAGCTGGAGATCAGTTGCAAAAGCGGGAGATCTCCAGGCCCCACCTGGAAGCTGGTAGCCCTACCTACTCCTCCATTTTGTTTTCACAGTGGCTCTGAGAGAGGGTGCCTGGAAATCAGTTCTAATTCCAGGAGATCTCCAGGCTCCACCTGCCGATTGGCAGGCCTCGAGCTCTACCACCGTCTTCAATGGCCCTGGTGCTCAGCCAGCATCCTTTCATGGAAAGCTGCTCTAGCGTTGCCCCTCATCCCCTCCCGCTTCTGCCTTTGCTCTCTCCTGCCCTCTGTTTTTCGGCGCTTCTCTTTTCCTTAGGCCTCCATTTCCTCTACTCACTTTCCTTTCAGGTTCCTGTAATGCCGACTCTGCCATCTTTCACTGACCAAAGAGTCTCCAAACTCCCTGTCAGGGTCACCACCTTCCGAACTGGCCCTGTAGCTACTCTCCCTTCAGTGTCAGTTTGATCTGCAGCACTGAGCAGACGATGCCTGGCTCAGTACCAGGAAAACATTTGTCTGCTGATATACGTATGTGCACATCAGCTCTAGTCAAAAGCAATGGGAGGTGGCTTTCTTCTGGCCTGCTCTCTTCGCTGTCCAGACTTCAGAGGCTTAGAACCATAGAGTTAGAAGGGATCTCCAGGGTCATCTAGTCTGACCCCCTGCATAATGCAGGAAACTCACAAATACCTCCCCCACACACACATACACAGTGACACCTGCTACATGCCAAGAATATGGTGGGGGGGGGGACCTTCAGGAGCCCTAGCCAAGCTGGCCTGGAGAAAAAATGCTGCCTGAACCTCAAAGTGGTGAAAGACCCCAAAGCCTCCTTCCAGTTTGGTGTAGTGGTGAAGTGTGTGGACTCTTATCTGGCAGAACCGGGTTTGATTCCCCACTCCTCCACTTGCAGCTGCTGGAATGGCCTTGGGTCAGCCATAGCTGTGGCAGAAGTTGTCTTTGAAAGGGCAGCTGTTGTGAGAGCCCTCTCAGCCCCACCCACCTCACAGGGTGTTTGTTGTGGGGGGAGAAGATATTGGAGATTGTAAGCCGCTTTGAATCTCTGATTCAGAGAGAAGGGTGGGGTATAAATCTGCAGTCGTCTTCTTCTTCTTCCTCAGCCTGTCTCCCCTTTCCAGTCCAAAGAGCAGTGTGAATTTTTAGCTCCACGTACACTGTCCTCTCACTTTCCTCAAAGGAAACTGTCTATCAGGGCTTGCTTTTTTCCTTCTTTTTTTAAAAGCAGGAATGCACAGGAATGCAGGTTCGGATGGCTTGGAACCAGGGGGTGTGGACTAATATGCAAATGAATTCTTGATGGGCCTTTTCTACAAAAAAGCCCTGTGTGAAACAATGGGGATCTCAGGGGGTGCGGCCTAAGATGCGACTGAGTTCCTGCTGGGGGTTTTCTGCAACCCCTCCCCTTGCTGTCTATCAACATTCCATGCTGCTTGTTGCCTTCTCCCAATACTCTGTGAACTTTCTAAGACATTTAACAATTCCACCCAATCAGAGTCGGAGGCTTCACTGTCATCAGCCCTCACCCCCAAACCTCTGTTACAAAACCAGTGCAGTACCAATACCAGTGCAATCCCAGCTGGACCCAGTGCGGTATTTCCGCAGGCACAAGAGGAAGGACTTCCACCCACTGGGTGTGACTTTCACAGATTCCCCTGGCCATGGGATCCCCAAATGCCCCCCAAGCCCTCTTCCTGGGAGTCCATTCCCCCCCTGGAGCTAGATTTCAGGGGGCATTTGGATCCATGAAAGCCATGTTCCATGGGTGGAAGTCTGTGCATCCATGGAAATACTATGCTGGAGAGAACCCAGAATCCATTACATGTAAACAGGGCTTTTTGTTTGTTTGTTTGTTTGTTTTTAGCAGGAATGCACAGGAATGCAGTTCCGGCTGGCTTGGTGTCAGGGGATGTGGCCTGATATGCAAATGAGCTCCTTATGGGCTTTTTCCACCAAAAAGCCCTGCATGAAACAATAGTGATGTCAGGGGGTGTGGCCTAATATGCAGATGCGTTCCTGCTGGGCTTTTTCTACCAAAAAAGCCCTGCATGTAAACACATTTGACATGTAATTCTTTATTCCTCTGTTTTTTTTTAATTATTATTTATAAGTGCATGTGTGTGTGCACACACACCTAGAAGTCATGGTGACCTCTGGTGCCTGACCCTTACTGGGGGCCTGGAAGATATACAAGGAGGTGGCTAAATAAATCCTGCCCCTGCCTCCCAACTGCTGGTACTCCAAGGAAGTCTCCTATCTAAGTACTCGCCAGAATTGTTCCTGCTAAGCTTTCAAGATCTGATGAGATTGGGCTTTCCTAGGCTATTCAGGTCAGGGCCAAATTGGATTTGTATGTGTGTGTGCATACATGCGTGCACACACCTGGAAGCAGGGCTTTTTTGTAGAAAAAGCCCAGCAGGAACTCATTTGCATATTAGGCCACACCTCCTGACACCACCACCGTTTTACACAAGGTTTTTTTTAAGAAAAAGCACTGCAGGAACTCATATGCATATTAGGCCACACCTCCTGACATTACCATTGTTTGCGCGGGCTTTTTAAAGAGGGAGCCCAGCAGGAACTCATTTGCATATTAGGCCACACCTCCTGACACCACCATGGTTTTACACAGGGCCTTTTTAATAGAGAAATCCTTGCAGGAACTCATTTGCATATTAGGCCACACCTCCTGACATCACCATTGCTTCACGCAAGGTTTTTTGTAGAGAAAGCCCAGCAGGAACTCATTTGCATATTAGGCCACACCTCCTGACACCTTCATTGTTCAGCGCAGGACTTTTTTGTAGAAAAAGCCCTGCAGGGACTCATTTGCATATTAGACCACACCCCCTGATACAAGGCAGCTGGAACTGCATTCCTGTGCGTTTCTGCTCAGAAATAGCCCTGCCTGGAAGCCATGGTGACCTCTGGTGACTGACCGCCTACTGGGGGCCTGGAGGATATTCAGGCAGGTGGCTGAATAAAGCCTGCCCATGTCCTCCCAACAGCTGGTATTCCAAGGAGGTCTCCTATCCAAGTACTCACCAGGGTTGACCCTGCTTAGCTTCCAAGATCTGATGAGATCGGGCTTTCCTGGGCCGTCCAGGTCTTTATTCTTCTGATTTGACAAGCCTGGTATAATATAAAATAAATCATGCTCTTATCTCTAGATATTAGGTAGGACTAGATGGCCTTAAATGGAGTCTCTGTCCTGGGATCTGCTTAGAAATTAAATGCCAGCTGTTAAACCTCCTCCTCACTTTATTGCCCATCCAAATCCCTGCCAATCTCCTTGGCTTCATGGTCCCTGAAATGTGATGGCTCTTTCAGCCAGTGGCAACCCAGCTCCTATGGATGTTCTCTGTCCCTCAAGTTATAAAACTACTGATTGCCGTGTATTCTGCCCTGATCCCCAGATTTACCATTCCTCATCTCTAAGCAACAGCGGGTTCATTTCTAGCTAAAGGGGGCCAGCGACAGGGAAAAGACAAAGGCAGGATTTCTCTCTGTGCCGTGGATCATATTGCAGCGCTGCAGGGCTAGGAAAGGCAGCACATGCCCCAGTTTCTTCTGCTATGCCGCTAACGCATGCATAACCAGAACATACGAAGCTGCCTGATACCATGGGTCCTCCTAAGTCCAATGTTCCACAATCTATCAGCCATTCAGAACAGCACACTGTGTAGTCCCACAGTGTCCATGCACTCTGTGTGCCCAAGAGTCCTGATGCATTCCTACAGACAGAGAAATAGGCAAAGGATTGACCTCTAAAGCAGGGGTATCAAACATGCTGCCCAGGGGCTGAAGGAGGCCCCCAGAGTGCTCCTATCAGGCCCCCAAGCAACTGGCAGTCATCTGCTTCCTTCTCCCTCTCTCTTGCTTCCTTCTACATAACAGCTTGCTTTGCCAGGCTTGCTCAATTGCGCAGGAACTACAGAGCAAAACCTCTATTTTCTCCATTGGCTGAGGCTCCTCCCTTTCACAAAGGTTTAACACAGGAGTGTCAAACATGACACTCCTAGGGGCCTAGGGGCCGAATCAGGCCCCCAGAGCGCTCCTATCAGGCCCCCAAGCAACTGGCTGTCGTCTGCTTCCTTCTCCCTCTCTCTTGCTTCCTTCTGCATAACAGCTTGCTTTGCCAGGCTTGCTCAATTGCACAGGAGCTACAGAGCAAAACCTCTATTTTCTCCATTGGCTGAAGCTCCTCCCTTTCACAAAGGTTTAACACAGGGGTGTCAATCATGTGGCCTAGGCACCCAGAGTGCTCCTATCAGGCCCCCGAGCAACTGGCTGTCGTCTGCTTCCTTCTCCCTCTCTCTTGCTTCCTTCTGCAACACAGCTTGTGCAGCAGGGAGAGAACTCCCCACTTCATGCAGGCCCTGGCTGGAGGTTCAAGAACTGCACCCCTGTGAGCTCCTGCTGAATTCAAGCCCTGAGCATATGAACTTTTAACAGACACAATAGTCCTGAAACCCTCCTCCTGTGGCCTTTGGATTCCGTTGTATTGTATTATTTAGTCTTTGAATAAGTCTCAAAACTTACCTTAAAAATTGAAATAATTGTAATACATTGAGATATTGTTTTGAGATTGTTAACTGTTAAGTGCCAGTTAAAAAGCTAAAGGTAGTCCCCTGTGCAAGCACCAGTTGTTTTCAACTCTGGAGTGTCGTTGCTTTCACAATGTTTTTACTGCAGACTTTTTACGGGGTGGTTTGCCATTGCCTTCCCCAGTCATCTACACTTTCCCCCCAGCAAGCTGGGTACTCATTTTACCGACCTCGGAAGGATGGAAGGCTTTGTCAACCTGGAGCCGGCTACCTGAACCAGCTTCCGCTGGGATAGAACTCAGGTCGTGAGCAGAGGGCTTCGACTGCAGTACTGCAGCTTTACCACTCTGCACCACAGGGCTGTATAAGTGCCAGTTAGTTGTGGTTATATTCTTCTATGTTACTAAAATTGGGCTCAAACCGTAGAGTTTTGCCCCAAAAGCAGAGTGTCACGATATGATTTTGCCGACACAATGACATCACTTCCGCATGATGTTCCTCGCATTAGGGACACCACCGTGTAATGTCACTGTTTGGGGGTGGGATCCCCTGCCCAGGCTGCGTGTCTGGGAACCCCACCCCGCATTATTGGTGACAACAGGTACCGCAATTGCTGGCTCCTCCTCAGCACCATCTACCAGCCCATGTAGACCACACATAATGTCCACTACCTTTGTACCAGGCAGGCAAGTCACCAGGCAGTCAGTACGCAGGTTCATAACCCATCTATCTGCATGCAGTCAGTACATGAGTTCACAGGCCATCTATCTACATGTCTAAGGATTGAATCACCAACTACCAAGAGCCACCCTCCCTCCCCAGGGATGGTTCCTTGGTGCAAACGGATACCTGTTCACCAACTGTAGAAGGGGTCCCTTCCGAGGGAACATTCCCCATTTCTTCAGCTAGGTGCCTTGTTTCCCCTTGGACCACATGCTTCCTGTCAGCAGCAGGGCTGCCACTATCGAAGGAGGACACATCGAACAAGGTCTTATCCATGGGCCTAACTGACTGTCTCCGCTTCTCCAGGTCAGCCACCTTGGCCTCAAGGGTCCAAAGTCATTCTCTGAGAACCAGGAGCTCCTTGCACCGAGCACATACCCATGGCACTGGGTAACCCCTAACCCTCTGCTGACACTCTACCTTCATAATTGCTTTTTTCCCTCCCCTTTTTTATACATTTCCTACTTACATAGATCTGTTTGTGTAAAGTGTGCTCATCCTTTTAGGGACGTGGAGAAACTAGTGCCCTGCCTTCCTCATGCTGCTTCTGAACTTGCATGTCTGCTAAGCTCACCTCTTTATTTCCTTGTTCCAGACACTTTGTCACTGGAGCATAGTCCAGATCTACGTTCATCATTGTCCTTTCCCTCCCATTCCCTTCCCCTTGTGTGTCTTATCTTTTTTTAGACTGTTCACCTAACTATCTCAGGATCTGGATCTTTTTTCTTCATGTGAGCTGCTTGGGGAAACAGTTCTGTTAAAAACAGAAGTATGCTAAATACATATAAGCAAAAAATATGGTAAATTTACTAAGTAAGCAATAAATGAGTGTTGTTTCAGTTTACTGCCCATTGCTACTTCCTATCCTTCTCCAGTGGTTTCATCTGTGCTCTTCCAAAGAATGGTCTAAATGAGCCCAGAAATAGCTGAGCTGAAGTGAGACATGGTGGGTTAAAGGAATCTCCATAAACACAGGCAGCAAATCTCTGAATGCCAAGGCTGGGAGACAGCATTACAGAAAGGCCTTGGCCTGCATGCCCTGTTTGCTGGCTTCCAGGCTGTGAATCAGGCTGCTGGACTAGATGGACCACTGGTCTGACCAGATGGGCTCTTCTTATGGCCATGAGTAAGCATGGGCATGAACCAAACCATGAATCACAAGTTGTGCACGAATTGAGCCAATTCATGGATTGTTTTGAAATGCCTCTGACCACTGTGCATCATTTGTTTTGTCTTTGCAGTTCCCAGACAGCTTGGCTCTGATTCGGTCAAGTGCTAGGCAACACAGGGGATGGACTTCTGAGAGGCCTAGAAATATCCATAGCAGCTGTCCATAGCTTGATTGGCAGCTTCAGAAGCCTATCACAGAGTTCCCATTCTGCAACACAAAGAGTTGTCAGTGAGAGCTGAAGCAGAGCTTTCCTGGGGGCACCTGTTTTGGGGGGCTATAACTTGAACATTCCAAATCCAATCTTCACCAAATTTGGAAGGCAGGTGGAGGAGAGCCTGCTGAAGACTCCCAGCGAGTTTAACACTTCCTGAACCAATGAACCACAAACTAGGACAGAAATCAAATAAATAATGAAATGAAATGGACCACCATTTCCCCCAGTTCGTGCCCATCCCTAGTCATGAGGCACCAGACTGAAGCAATAAGCCATAATAGCGATATAAGAAACCTCCGTGTTCAGAGAAAACATGCTTCCAAGTTGTTTGAAGGCAGCACTGCAAAAGAGCTGATGCTTACCTACCAGTTTATGGAATTTATGAAGCCATGGTGGGATATAAATAAGATGCTGGATTAGAGGGGGCTTTCTTCTGATTGAGAAGTGTTTTTCTTACCACTTTATGTTCTTATGAATGCACAAGCTTGCAATTGCACATGACAAATAATGCATGTCTGTGTGCTTAGCCAGAGATCTGCTTTCTTTCCATCGTTGCTATGAGGTAGACCATGGAGGAGGAAAATCTTGACAATTATGCATGCATAAATCTCCACATGCACATGTGTGCAATCCTGAGATTTCCATTTGCCCCCTTATTTTGTGCAAATTGATACTAGGCTCCTAAATATCCAAACCAGATATTAATACTACTCTCTTCTTTGCACCCAAAGTCCACATTTGGGGGTCAAAACAGTCTGGAAGTTTAAAACTAATGCATAATGCAATCCGACAGCAGAAACTGGTTTCCCCAGAGAGCCTTATTCAGAAGCATTCCTCCATGACCAACAATATGTTAAAAGATTGTTTCCAAAAACCTGACACATAGGATACATCTGCACAAGGGGATTTAAGGATTTCTGTGTTTATTCGGCTTCGTACCGCTTCCAAAAGAACACACACCCATGCACGGCCTACAAAGTCCCCATCAGAGGAAGGGGGGATGTTATGCAAAAGCCACCATTGTGGCTTCTCTGTTCTTATCCAAATCCTGTCTGTACCATCTCAGGGCTGAATGCAGGTTTTTAAGGCCCTCTGGGGGAAGAAGACTGCAGATTTATACCCCGCCCTTCTCTCTGAATCAGAGACTCAGAGTGGTTTACAATCTCCTATATCTTCTCCCCACCCCCCACCCAAATCTTAGAGTGGCTCACAATCTCCTTTATCTTCCTCCCCCACAACAGACACCCTGTGAGGTGAGTGGGGCTGAGAGGGCTCTCACAGCAGCTGCCCTTTCAAGAACAACTTCTGCCAGAGCTATGGCTTACCCAAGGCCATTCCACCAGGTGCAAGCGGAGAAACGGGGAATCAAACCCAGTTCTCCCAGATAAGAGTCCGCACACTTAACCACTACACCAAACTGGCTGGGGAAAGGCACTGAGTCTTAAAAGAGTCCATTAAGTACATGGGCCAGCTGATGGGCCAGAGATTTCAATTTGCTGCCATGAGACTTAGCCCCAAAGACCGGCCACCCTATTGGAAGGCATTAGGCAAACCATTTTTTTTCAGTTCTCCTCACACCTTACAGAGCTGTTCCAGGAATTACAGTATAATTGCATAATGCTTTGAGCACCAAAAGTGGGTCTCAGCATTCACATCAACTATACAACCAGCAGCACTATCCTAAACAGAGTTGTTGGTTTGTTTGGATTTTTTACTGCCCTTCCCAATCACCAGGCTCAGGGCAGTTAACAACAAATTATAATTTGCAACAAATAAAACCAGAGTAAATAACAACATAAAACATTACAGTTCCCAGAAAAGACGGCATCACAACCCTGGAAGTGCTGCTATCTTGCAGGCGGGGGTGGAAGTGGGAGTTTCAAGGTGAAACTGCAGCCACACTTCATCAAATACCTGATGGAACATCTCTGCCTTACAGGCCCTGTGGAATGATCCCACAGGGCCCAGATGGAATTTGACAGAGATTGGCTCCACCAGGTTGGGGCCAGGGCAGAGTAGGGTTGCCAAGTCCAATTCAAGAAATATCTGGGGACTTTGGGGGTGGAGCCAGGAGACTTTGGGGGTGGAGCCAGGAGACATTGGGGGCAGAGCCAGGAGCGAGGGTGTGATAAGCAAAATTGAACTCCAACGGAGTTCTGGCTATCACATTTAAAGGGACAGCACACCTTTTAAAATGCCTTCCTTCCATTGAAAATAATGAAAGATAGGGGCACCTTCTTTTGGGGCTCGTAGAATTGGACCCCCTGGTCCAATCCTTTTGAAACTTGGGGGGTATTTTGGGGAGAGGCACTAGATGCTATACTGAAAATTTGGCACCTCTACCTCAAAAAAAGCCCCCCCCCAGAGCCCCTGATACCCGCAGATCAATTCCCCATCATTTCCTATGGGAATTGTTCATGGAGGTGCATGATGGCTGTGGGGGTGGGGCTTCCCCCGCCGGCCAGCTGGCTGGGGGAAGGGGGAAGCCTGTAAAACCGGGGGATCCCCCACTGGGACCTGGGGATTGGGAAGCCTAGGGCAGAGGAGGCCCTGGCCCAGACCAAGAACAGCAGGATGTCTCTTAGGCCAGGGACCGCCAGCAGATGTTAGTTGCCAGAGTGCAAGGTTCTATTGGCGGTATACCAGGAGAGGCGGTTCGAAAGGGACTTGGGTCCCTGGCCATTGAGGGCCTTAAAGGTTAACACCAACTCCTTGATCCTGATCCAGTATTCCACTGGACTGCACCCCATGGGTCAACTGAAGTACATGGGCTTCAAAGGATATCACTCTGGTTCAGATGGCACTAGGGTTGCCACCTCTGGGTCGGGAAATACCTGGAGCTTTTGGGGGTGGAGGCTGGAGAGGGAGGGGTTTGGACAGAGAAGGGACCTCAGCAGGGTACAAGGCCATGGAGTCCCCCCTCCAAGGCAGCTCTGTTCTCTAGGGGGACTAATCTTGGTCACCTGGGGATCAAGTCTCATTGCAGGAGATCCCCAGGCACCCCCTGGAGGTTGGCAACCCTAGATGGCATGAGAAGGCTACTTGTGATCTCATGTGCTGAAAATCCCTCTTCGCTCGGACTGTTCAGAAGCCACAACCAGGCTGAAGGAGACTGAGCCAGTGACCCACCCTTAAGAGCCACCGGAGGGAAGCTTTACGGAGGGTTTGCAAACAGCTCAACAGAGCAGCAAAAGAAAAGAGTCGAAGGGACAAAAGGCAGGAACGAGCAAAGGCAACCGTTAAGGTGATGGGATGCCATATGCTCATTTGCCAGGAAACCAATCAAGCTGAGTGAGACGAAACCAATCAAGGGAAGTGGGGGAAAGAACAATCAGGGGGACGTCTCAAGGGGGTTGAACAGGAAAGCTGGAAGTTGATCACCGAGCTTCGAGATGCGCGATGATTATTATTTGTGAGATGCTGTTTCGGCTTGCTAAGGATGCTTTGCCCTCCTCCCCAAAAAAGTAGACAACATACATCACAGAAAATGTTTCACCTGGCTCACCTCGCCCAATATCCTGCTTTCCATAGAAGCTGTCAGATGCCTCTCTGACGCCACCACCACCCCGGTTTGCTTGTACCAAATGATGCCAACAAACAGGGCTTTTTTTGCAGCAGGAACTCCTTTGCATATTAGGCCACACACCCCTGATGGAGCCAATCCTCCTGGAGCTTACAGTAGGCCCTGTACAAAGAGCCCTGTAAGCTTTTGGAGGACCGGCTCCATCAGGGGTGTGTGGCCTAACATGCAAAGGAGTTCCTGTAACAAAAAAAGCCCTGCCCACAGATATACCGCTCCTGAATATGGAGCTTTCACTCACAGCTAGGAGCAACTGAGATAGACCTGCCCTTACTGAACCATCAATATCGTTTGTATTGCAACCTGCCCTCCAGCTAATGGAAGGATATATGCACCATTAACAGGTCTGTCAGTCAGGAGGTGGAGGCTGGTTTGAAGTAAGGCAAAGCAATTCCCTCCCCCCTTAAAAGAAAACTCAACCCTCTCTTCACTGACTTCCATTTTATTCACCTCTCTTCCATCTTGCATAAAAGCAAGACTAAGGGTTTTTTTTTACACTGACAGTTTGTGACTCTCTATCACCGCATTGGAAACTCACCTTTTACACTACCTAACATTCTCACAACTGTTTTGCATCGTTGCTGCCCGAAGCATCTACATTTGTTTCGGTGAGATGCGTTTCAGAGCTGCTGCTGCTGCAACGTTTTTCTCGACACTAGTTTTGAGCTGGTCTTTTCTCGACAGGCGTTTCAAGCTTGTATTGTAGAAGTTTTCATGCGTTTTAAAAGACTCCTCCAAAAGCCACCACAAGGTGCAGTAATTTGCATGAGAACTGACAGCATTTGAAATTTTTACATATAATTGCTTGCCTCATCTAGTAATTTAAATTTCTGTTGTTTTTGCAGGGTTGACACGATTCCCAAGCAACTGTATACATTTAACTGGTATTCTGTTGCCCTCTGATCAGAGACACCCCCCCCCCAAAAAAAAAAAATTTGAAATGTGAAAGGAAAATAATTAAAGCGGAACAGTGGCAGGCGATTTGAAGACTCTAAAACTCTGGATCAAACTGAATGTAAAAACACCCTAAGTGTTTTACCAAGTGTGCCGACAAAAAAGAGGGGAGACTGTATGCCGCTCTGAGCGTAGGGTGGGGTATAAATCCAATATCATCATTATCATCGAAAGTACCAGCGCACTGCTTCCCTTTTATCCCTCTCCTCCCTCCCGCATCTATCCATATAAGAAGGTGGCCCTCCTTGAGAAAGTCAGGTCCCTTGGAGGCAGAGGGCTTCAAAGAAGGTTATTCTGCTAAGGTTACCAATTCTGTAAGACAACTGGAGATGAGAAACCCAAGCTCAGAACCCAGTTCAGCCTGGAAGTTCACTGAGGCTGCCGTCACGCTGGAGATGCTACAGCAAGATATTCATAACCTGGCTGTTTGTTTGTTTTTTTCAGACAGAAGAGCTGACTTGCAAAAGGTTTCTGGAGCATCACAACAGTGCAATAGTTAGCAATGCGTGACTCCAGGCAAAGTGACCCTGATTCATTTGCTTTCTCTCTCTCTCTCAGCCACATGTACTTCGCTGGGTTGTTGTGAATGGATGGGAATGACGTACGCAGCTCTTCGCTTGGACGACGAAATCCTAACTGAAACAGGGAAAATGTTGCAACGGGAGATGTTTGGCCTGCTGAATTTTCACCCATCTGGTAAAGCTTCAACAGTCCTGCCAGGGAAATGGCTGGCTAAGCCATTTTCTGGAATAATATATTTCAATTCTGTTCCCTTCTCAAGGGAATAAAGCCCTGAATTTTCATACTCATTTTTAAGGGAATGGTCCTACCACTCTGATGCATTTCCAAATGGCAGACAGTTCTGAAGGCACCAGTGAATTCTCAAGTGTGTGGAAACCTAGAAATCTTCAGAACATTTTGAAGGCCTCTATTTCTACACATTAACATCCCATCCAAGAAGCTCAGAGGAGCATGCAAGGGTAGCCCCTCCTCCATTCAATCTTCACAGCAACCTTGTAAACTGGCTTAGGCTAAGAGAGTACAACTGGCACAAGGTATTGTTACCAACCTCCAGGAAGGGCTTGGAATTCTCCCAGAAGTACAGCTGATCCCCAGACTACAAAGCTTTGATCCCCTGGAGGAAGTGGCACCTTTGAAGTGTGGACTCTAGGGCATCAAATCCCTGCAGAATAGGGCTGCCACGCCCCCAGTCTGAGCAAGGATTCCCCCACCCGAGAGGTTCCCAACCTGCCAGTCCACATTGGGCTGGGGGGAGGAACCTCCCCCGACATCACCAGTGCAATTACATCACCTGGAAGTGATGTCATCACGCTGGTGACATCACACGGGGACCGCTCTAGGGATTTCTGGGAAGATTCTATGGTTTCCCCCGGATGCCCTAGCCATTTGGGAGGGGAAACTCTATGGTACAATAGGTACCATAGAGTTTCCCCCTCCCAAATGGCTAGAGCATCCGGGAAAACAACAGCGTTTTCCCGGAATCGCCTAAAGCAATTGCCACGCAATGTCGCCGGCGTGATGATGCCACTTCTAGGCGAGTCCCCCGCTGGGGGCTTAAAGGTACTTGGCAACCCTACTGCAGAAGTCCCTCCCCATCACAAACTCCACCCTACATAGGCACTGTCCTGAAACCCCCCGCTCCCCAAGGATTTCCCAAACTGGAGCTGGCAATCTTAGCCCAAGGTCACCCAGTGAGTCTTCACACCAAACAATTCATGTCTCTTTGGACTTCCTCATCACCACAGGTATTTTTGTTTACAGAAAATCAAATCTCACCCACTTGGAAAAGTATCTAGAAGAAATATTTAGCAAGCAAAAAGAACTTAACGAAGCCGCCTTACATCAGACTAGATCATAGGCCCACCTAGGGTCTGCTGTTTAACTGGTAGCAAATCAATGGTGGAGAAAGGTTTTCCCTAGCATCTGCTTTCTGAGGCCCTTCAAGAACTAGTAACACCTGGAGGATCAAACCCATGACCTTCAGCAGACAACACAGGGGTTTGTGCCACTAAGCCACAGCTTGTCCCAGGGTTGCCAAGTCCAATTAAAGAAATATCTGGGGACTTTGGAGGTGGAGCCAGGAGACATTGGAGGTGGAGCCAGGAGCAAGGTTGTGACAAGCATAATTGAATTCCAGTGGGAGTTCCATTACATTTAAAGAGACTGCACACCTTTTAAATGCCTTCCCTCCTTTGGAAATAATGGATAGGGGCACCTTCTTTTGGGGCTCATAGATTTGGATCCCCTGTTTCAATCTTTTTGAAACTTGGGGGGTATTTTGAGGAGAGGCACTGGATGCTACGTTGCAGATTTGGTGCCTCTACCTCAAAAACAGCCCCCCCCCCGAGCCCCAGATACCTGCAGATCAATTATCCATTATACCTTATGGGAATTGATCTCCATAGGGAATAATGGAGCACCCAGCCGACATCCCCCCCCCCTGTTTTCTGATGACCCTGAAGTGGGGGGAGGCCCTCCAAATTGCGGGATCTCCTGCTTCCACCTGGGGATTGGCAACTCTAACCTGTCCACATTAAAATATGACCCTTTGGACCCTCAGTGACTCTTCTGAGTCTCAAGCAGAGAAAAATCTTTCCCAGCACTTGCTTCTTCAGATCTTGTCACTAGAGATTCCAGAGAATAGAGGAAATGTCCCTTTATCACATCAAAAAAGAACAAGCAAACAGAGTCCAAATTTTAGCCTCTCCTCTTCTCTCCTTGCTTCTCCACGGTCTAGTTGTTGGCATGGATTTCCTCTTTGCTCATTAGCTCCAGTAGCTATATAACAGCTGCTCCAGCTTCTTTGCCCTCTCTCGTTGCCTCAGTGCAAGAAGACGCGGTGACCTTCAAGACACTGGAGGGAGGGAGATGGGTACAATCAAGCCCAGCAGGAACTCATTTGCATATTAGGCCATGCCCCCTGGCATCACCATTGTTTCACACAGGGCTTTTTTGTAGAAAAAGCCGAGCAGGAACTCATTTGCATATTAGGCCACACACCCTGACACCAAGAAGATTATATTGGATTTATATCCCACCCTCCACTCCGAATCTCAGTCTCAGAGCGGCTCACAATCTCCTTTATCTTCTTCCCCCACAATAGACACCCTGTGAGGTGGGTGGGGCTGAGAGGACTCTCACAGCAGCTGCCCTTTCAAGGACAACCTCTGCCAGAGCTATGGCTGACCCATTCCAGCAGCTGCAAGTGGAGGAGTGGGGAATTAAACCCAGTTCTCCCAGATAAAAGTCCACACACTTCACCACTACACCAAGCCAGCTGGAACTGCATTCCTGTGTGTTCCAGCTCAACAAAAAAAGCTCTACACTGAAGCGATTTTGGGGAAGGTTTTGTAGAAACAGAGCAACCTAGCTTGCTGTCTGCAGTGTTAAGGCCTGGGTTGGGCGCACTGCCTTCCCTGTAAACCTTTTTATGCGCTACACAGAAATACTCAATGAGACTTGTCTCCTCCAGGGCTTTTTTTGTAGCAGGAACTCCTTTGCATATTAGGCTACTCACCCCTGATGTAGCCAATCCTATGAGAGCTTACAGGGCTCTTAGTATAGGGCCTACTGTAAGTTCTTGGAGGATTGGCTACATCGGGGGTGTGGCCTAATATGCAAAGAGATTCCTGCTATAAAAAAAGCCCTGGTCTCCTCTATCCATCTCAGTAGGACAAGTCGTCAGAAATAAACAGTTTTCATCTGGATACTTGGAATCTGCCTGGAGGATGTCTTTGCTTGCTTGCAGTCCTGCACCTTGCAGAGCAAAATGTGGAATGAGCTTTCATAAAACATCAATGTGACCAAGATCAGTCTTGTCTTCTCCAACGGGCAGTGGCTCTCCAGTCAAGACCTTTCACATCACATACTACTTGTTCCTTATCACTGGAGATGCTGGGATCACTTGAATCTGGGATCTTCTGCATGCAAAGCTGATGCTCCAGTCTTGAACCAGCACCTTCTCCCCATTATCGCTAAATGTTCCTCTTTGCTCAGTAGCCTTGGTTGTGACTAATCAAAGAAGATCTCGGCAGTGCTGTTCTTCTACATGGAGGCCCCTCCTCACTGCCTAGGAAGAATAGCCCATTTCTTCTTCGTTATCTTGGTGTGAGAGAGGGACTGTGGTTTGGTGGTAGAGCATCTGACTGGCAGGCTGAAGGTCCAGACTTCAATCTCCAGCACCTCCAGTTAAATTGATCAGGCAGTAGGTGATGTGAAAGACTTCTGCCTGAGACTCTAGACCAGGGGTGTCAAACATACAGCCCGGGGGCTGAATCAGGTCCCCAGAGGGCTCCTATCAGGCCCCCAAACAACTGTCTCCTGTCTGCTTTCTTCTCCCTCTCTCTTGATTCCTTCTGCATAACAGTGTGCTTTGCAAGGCTTGCTCAACTGCATAGGAGCAACAGAGCAAAACCTGTTTTTTTTCCAATGGCTGAGCCTGCTCCTTTGGGGAGGAAGGTGGGAAGGCAGAGCTTGTTTTCCCAGGCTCTCTCAATTGCACAGCAGAGCTACTGAGCCAAGCCTATCTTCCTTCTATTGGCTGAGGCTCCTCCTCCTCCTGGCCCCCAGGGAAGGAAGGACAGAGCCACAGCTTCCTTGCCGCATCCCCTAGATCCCATGGGAAAAATACAAAGAAAGCACCTTTAAGACCAATGAGTGCTAATGTTTTAAGCATGATTGTGTTTATGTCCTTTATAAAGTCTATATCTCTGCTACCTAATCTTAAATAGGAATACACACAGTCTGGCCCAACATGGCCCAGCCCAACCAGACACAGCCTGGCCCTACAAGGTCTCATTTATGTCAGATCCGGTCCTCATAACAAATGAGTTTGACACCCCTGCTCTAGACAGCCACTTCTAGTCTGAGCAGACAGTAGGGGTGGAATTCTAGCAGGAGTTCCTTTGCATATTAGGCCACATACCTGTAATGTAGCCAATCCTCCAAGAGCTTACAAAAGGAGCCCTGTGAGCTCTTGGAGGATTGGCTACATCAGGGGGTGTGGCTTAACATGCAAAGGAGCTCCTGCTAGAATTCCACCCCAGGAGACAGTATTGACTTTGAGTGACCAAATGGTCTGATTCCATATAAGACATCTTCATGAGTTTCATTTGCTCATATGTACCTGTCCCTGTTAACATCCATGGCCATGATTGATCAGTATTTGTGCCCATTCTGGGTGCCTTCCTAAATCGGTTTAGCATAAGCCACTAGAGTTTTTGTTCTTCAGGGATCAGCTCCTTCCTTCAGGGCTCTGGCAGCAAAACCTCCAGGCTGAAAGTGGTGCGTGCATCATGCCTGCAACGTGCACGCATACAAAACACTCATGCATGAATGTCCCTGTGCCGTACGGAACCCAGCCTACCATTTCACAAACTGAATTGCAGCTGCTGCGGCATATTTGGAACCGTGAGGTCATATGATTACACAGTGTTGTTGTTCGGAGTGTATATTTAACCAAAAGAACAAACATTATTTGGCTTTTAAACACATGGAAGGCATGCAATTGCCGAGTCAATGAATATCCCCTGCAACAGATGGAGGAGAGAATTCAGCACTACTTATCTGGAAGAGGGTTGATTTTTAATTCCACATCCCTGCTGTTTTGACCCCCCCCCCAAAGTCTCCCCTTTGTTTTTACTTCTCTCCTACGCAAACAGAACATCAGGATGCCTTCTTTTCACCCAATGCCCTGTTTCCTCATCCCAAATATTCTCTGTAAAGGGCACCTCACCCCCCCCCACACACACACCCAGTGTTATCTCTGCACCAATAAACCAGCACGCTAGGTCTATGTATAGACGCTATACATCAGAATTTAAATAACACGTCAACGGCATGCCAAAAGTGAACGGTGCACATACGCAGAACACAATTGAACCCACCAACTGTGAAAAGCAGAGAACTAAATACACTGACATGAATATGAAAAAAAGGGAATAAAATAGGGAATATTTGCTCCACTTTAGAGAAAGGTTTGTGCAGTGATTTTTGGTATGTTAACTGGGATGTTAAACTGTGTCCTGTTGCCGGCGGTTAAACATTGGAGGGTTATGCAATTCAATCCAAGATGATCATCTCTGATTCTTCTGAAGGGCCAGAACCTCTCTGGCTGCACTAGCTTCAACCCAAGGATCCAACAACATTTGCTAATGTTTCTACCTTTTTTGCATTCTCCTTATGGCAACCAGACACTTGAGGAGATCTCCTGTAGCTTTAAAGAGTGCAATCCTTAACAGCATTACACTCTTCAAAGTCCACTTTAGTCGATGGGCTTAGAAAAGTATAACACTGTTTGGAATTGCATGCTAAGAGCAGCAGAGAAGATGGTTGGGTTTTTTTTGGCTGGCTGAGATTTTCTTGCCCCTAAGTGACGAGTTGCTAGCACTTGCCAAACATCCCTTTTCAGGAAGAACAGTCCAAGGGACCAGTCCTCCCTCGCTTCCTGGCGTTTACGAGAGAAAACTTAATTTTGCTCCAGCTCTCCGAAAAGAGAAAGACAAACACCACAGCGTCGGCGAGCACACAGCATCCAACGAGTTCTCATTCCAAAAAGAGGCTGAATTTATGAGCAAACCCGGCAGGCCAAGCCAAGCTCAACTGAGTAGCCCACCTCCACGGTCACTATGGCTACCGGGAGCTTCACAGGAAATCGGGGAGTGAAGGAGCTGCCAGATCGCAGCGGAGAAGATCACCGAGTGTCTGAGATCACGGGGCTCAAATCTGTTTGTTCAGTAGCCCCTTCGTTGAGTCTTTGATGGGTTTAATCTCCTACCACGGGCAAGTCTTTCCTTTCCAGGAAAAGTGTCACCTGCCAATTTCTGCAAATCCTGCTTCTTTTCAAAGCATGAGAGCCAGCCAGGCTGGGTTTCTTGAACACATACGTGTGAAGCTGCCTTGTACTGAATGAGACTATCAATCCATCAAAGTCAGTATTGTCTACTCAGACCGGCAGGCGCTCCTCAGGACCTTCAGTCAAGGTCCTTCTCTTCACCTGCCCCCTAATCCTTTTCATTGGAGATACCTGGGACTGAACTTGGGACCTTTTACATGCCAAGCAGATGCTCTGCCATAGAGCCACCGCTCCCATCCGCTTCTCACTTGCTGGCAACCCAGAGAGACAGGAACCTTCCAGGGAAGTCTTAGCAAGGCTACCTTCCAACGTGGTTACAAGGAGGAAATTAAATCAGCCCAATACATTTTCGGGGAAGCCATTTTTAGCAGGGAAACTCTCGCTTGAGCAAAGAGTCCATCACTTCCAGTCTTGGGTCCGGCAAAGTGGTTTCAGATGGAAAGGTGTTCAGTTGCTGTCTCCGTAAATGTTTAGCCCTTTTGAAGAATACAATCCCTGTCTTGTAACCAGGCCTTTAATTCAGCAGGAGCTCCCAGGAACGCAGCTCCTGAACCTTTCTGAGGGTTCCCCCTCCTCCTCCCCAGCTCCCTATCTTGTCCACTGAATAGTAGGTGCAGCTGCATAACAATCCCTGGATTAGGAGAGCAGGCAGCCAGCCAGCCACCAGGGGCTTTGTCACACCCCCGGCAGCCCTCATTAACCCCTGGAGAAGCCCACACCATTCTTTCTCCACCTCTTATGTGATTTTGGGTGGCTTGTTGGCTTTTTGACTGGGGGGTGGTGATGGCCAAGGAGAGCCCCGGGTGAGGGAGGCCTGCTTGGGCTGGCTGGATCTCTAGCCAGCCCAAGCAGGCCTCACTCGCCTGGAGGTCTCCTTTCTTGTGCTGGGTTGCTTTTGGCTGGTGGGAGAGCAACATATGCTAATGATTTATGCTAACGAGCTCCATCACCTATTTTTTTCCCCTACAAAATGACCCCTGCTTGTAACTACACTTTTAACAGGCATCTTTAATATATACGTGTGAACGTCTCTGACACAGACTCCGTCTCCTTCCCCTTCTGTGCGGATGGGGTCTTTTTGTGCATGTGTGCATGTGTGGGGGGGATGTTATTTAGACCCTGCCAAGCCAAGTATTACACATTGCCAGCTCTCAACCCAAGGGGAGCCGGATTGCTTCAGAGCACCACCGGCCTCCGTGAATCCTTCTCTGGACCCCAGAAGTGGAGTCGGAGCTCCCCCTTCTGGGAGACACAGTCTCTTCTTGGGATGAGTTTCTCGACCGGCAAGGCAAGAACCCAGCAGGACCGTCTGGTCGGGGTTGCCAAAAAGAAGGTGCTCGAGGACACACGCTTTTCGACAGACGCTCGTGTGATCTTATCAGGCAATTAGGGACATGTTTGTTTCGTGCATTTCTCTACCTGGCAGTCCTCCCCGTGACAAATCTGAGATTTTTCTCCCTGGTGCGTTACCGCAGCCCTCCGGCAAGTTATATACCTCCTTCCCCTGTTTATTAAGACATTTGAAGGGCCTGCTGTCAAGCCCCGGTTGGCTCGCCTCCCCGGTCCCCCTATGTTTTCTGCTGAACTGACATGTCTACTCCTCTTGTGCCAAGATCGGTACAGATTCCCAGAGGCAAGGTCTCTAACGACACTGAAGCACAGCCCCAATCTGCTGCACCCTGCTTCCTCGGTTTTTAAAGGGAGTCCCCCACCTTTTCTGCTCATCCCTTAATGCTCTTCCTAAACATCTGCAAATGTGTTCAGTGGTCATCAGCATAAGAACATGAATGTGTTCTTGGGGGGGGCACTGTGAGAGGGCTTCTAGTCCCACTGGTGGACCTCCTGATGGCACCTGGGGTTTTTGGCCACTGTGTGACACAAAGTGTTGGACTGGATGGGCCACTGGCCTGATCCAACATGGCTTCTCTTATGTTCTTATGAGAAGTCATGTTGGATCAGGCCAATGGCCCATCCAGTCCAACACTTTGTGTCATGCAGTGGCCAAAAAAACCCAGGTGCCATCAGTGGGGCCAGGACACTAGAAGCCCTCCCACTGTGCCCCCCCCACAAGAATACAGAGCATCGCTGTCCCAGACAGAGAGTTCCAACAATACACTGTGGCTGATAGCCACTGATGGACCTCTGCTCCAGATGTATATCCAATCCCATAAGAGCTTGTCTTGAACCGACTCCAGAAAGACATCCCAGCATTACATCCTCAAAGGGAAAGAACAGGAAAGAAAAAAGAAACAAGGTGGCAGTGGGGGCTTGAACCAAAGCCAGTACTAAGCTATCCTCTGCTATGAGCAGCATTTTTCATGCTGCCGTCTCCCCGAAGTCAGAAATTTCAGCCGGGCAGTCATCTGGCTTCCTTAAATCCTTGCCTAAGGGGATTATACAGTCTCTTAAGTAGGCCTCTGCAAGGGAAGCCGGCATCTTAAATGGGTGATATTGTCTTTAGGCCTGTGAGTGTCAAACCACACAAGGGGGGGGGGGATCAAGTCTGAGCCCACTTGTAGGACCGAAGCATCTTCCAAGGGATGCGCATTTGCATCGCCTGCATCCTCCGTGCCAGTTACTCATGAGCACATGCCTTGGATCGCTCCTGGGTTAAGTCATGTGGCATGGGTGTCCAGGCAAACAACACATCTCCCTACAGAAGCCTTCTAGCATCACACGCCCCCACACACACCCCAATTCACCCACCTCACCCTCTCTCCCCAGACATGCTGCTCTCCATGACACAGAGATGGTGGTTTTGGTTTTTTTTCCCCCACCGGGCAAACACATCCTTGCACCATGACATGAATATATGAGCTCTTGCTCAGTCAGAGAGGCACCGGAATCGATGCCTCTTGGCTTACACGCCCCTTCCTCTCTGGATCCTCTTGCAAAACAACACCAAGACGTTGCCTCTCGATTGTTGCTTTCAGACAAGCACATCGCCCTGCCCTGCTGGCAAAACCAGCTCAGTTTGGAGGAATGTGATGACGGATGATCCAGCTCCACAGTGCATGCAACCCTGTTTCCAAAGGTGCTTCCAAACATACACCCTTCCACATGCACCACACACACACACACACACCAGAATGCACAAACACCAGACTCTCTCCCTCTCCTTCTCTTCCTCTACAGCCGATCCCAGCCCTTCCCCTGGACAGCAGAACTTTATCCCTCTCACCCAAACCCAGAAGGAGGCTTGGTGGACAGACCCTCTTCTTTCCTGCTGTTGCAGCCCCTTCCTAATCGCCTGCCTTCCCCGCGAGGAAGGAAGGAAGGAAGGAAGGAAGGAAGGAAGGAAGGAAGGAAGGAAGGAAGGAAGGAAGGAAGGATTGGCTGAGTCCTGAGCACACACGAAGTGCAGTAAAAGGGGGAGGGGGGAGACTGTGTGCAAAGCGTTTTTCTGCTGAGTGGCAAAGAGCTTTCCCAGTCAGATAAGCTCCCGGTCGATGCCGGAGGCACACACCAAACCGGGGACGCTTTTAGGGATGAGGTGGACTCGCTGAGAGAGGGAAGGCAAGCCCCTGGCTTCCTGCAATTTCATTTGCCCAGAGGGAGAAAGCAGATGGGCTGGGGGGGGGGGTCCTGCAGCAGCGATGCCTCTCTATGTGGAGGAAGCAGCTAGGCATGTGTCAGAGCAAGGTGGGAGACTGAATCAGGAGAGGTGTCAAGTCACAGGCTCCCGAAAAGAAAGAATTGTGTGTGTGTGTGTGATATTTGTATATGGCAGAGGCTCTGCTTGCCTGGATGGATGACTGAGGCGGTGGGCAGGGGGTGGTGGGAGGTGGAGACGAGCAGGGACAAGCCCGTCTTCCTGGCGTTGGTGTAAAGTACAGAGAAAGGAGCATGCAAACTTTGGAAATCTGCATCTATGTGCTGACACCAGAGTGGTATACAAAGAGAACCTTGCAAAAGCAAGCTGGCAGATTGTGTGTGTGTGTGTGTGTGTCTGGGGGGAGAATAACTGGGGGAGCATTCTGTAGGAACCGGGTGCTACAGTGTTCTAGCATGCACATGAATGGCAGAGCACGTCTGGGTGCTGGGAGTTAATAAACATCCAAGCCATGGGGGGGGGGGGTGCGTACACGGATGGCTGTACAAGACAGCAAAAAAAAAATCTCATACGCGAGGAGACGGCACAGCTCTCTCTGCTTGCTCCTTCTGAAGCGCATATGTGAAGCAAGAAGGCAGCACGTCTCATCCTACACATCATCACCAGCTCCCGGTTGTGCCGAAGAAACCTCAGGAAACACCACCTGCACGTCCTGAAAGCCACCTTCATGTGGGTCTTGCAGGAGGCAGGAAGAAAGGGGTGCCGAGTGAAGCGGGCAAATGTCCATGCATTTGCGTCCAGCCCTTGCAGTGCAGGATTGTCCATGTGAGTTGGTGGGTATGTGCCTACCTGCGAGCAAGAGAGAGAGAGAGCTGGGGGGGGTTCTGTGTATTGATCTCTGTGCCAGAAAGAGAAATGCATCAGCGTGCGTTTGTGTGCGTGTGTTTGCGCATGCAAAGCGGGATGCTAGTCCAGGAGTGGGATGCCAGCCCGGGTTCTTCCAGCTTCCATTCCTTGCAGGGCTTCCTTCCTTCCTCTCTGCCTAACTCTCCCCAAAAGCTGCTTAACTTCCATTAAAACAGCATCCCTCCCCCCACCCCTCCTCGAATGGGGCACCATCTAGCCCCACCCTGCTCCATCCTCTTGCCTCCAGCTGCCAATCAGAAGAACAAACCCTTGCATGAAGGGAGGGGGGGAGCAGGGCGAGGGTGTTTTTTTGCTGCCTTTCCTCTACCTGATGTGTTTGGGAAGAGGCACCCAGACGCCCCGCACCCCCCCCCCTCCTGCTTCAAACACCCAGCACAAACTGCCCCTTCTCCACTTTCTCTTTCCTTTCTCTCTTCCCTGTTTTCCATGCAGGTATATTTTCCCGGCTGCACCTTTCAGCAAAGGGGACCAGGGTCAAATCTCCCCTCCAGAAGGCTGCCTTAGGGTTGGAGAGTTGAGCAGGGATCTCCAAATGTGCCTTGGCTTATCCTCCCCTCCACTTTGGCGCTTTACCTCCTCCATTCCCCCCCCCACACATATTATTGATTTCTCTCTCTCTCTCTTGCTCTAGTACATTTCCTCCCATTCCTCTCCCATGGGGAGGGGGGGGAAATAATCCGCACCACAGCCAAGGATTTAAAGTGACAACCTTCTGGCTTGTCCGTTGCCAAAACACAACAGGGGCAGTGTATTAAGCAAAAAAAGAAGAAGAGGACGCCATCTCCTTGGGGACTGCCCCCCCTCCCTTCCCTGGACTCGATTAGACTCCGTCTTGATCGATCTCTCCTGGCATGCACAGAGCCCCTGGAAGCGGGGTGGGGGTGGGGGGGTAAGGGAGAGGAAGGGGGCTCTGCAGCCCTCCAGCCAAGCAGTCCGGGGAGCCTGCCTCCAGCAAGTTACGTGCTTGCAATGCATGAAACGCTTCTCTCCCCCCCCCCCACACACATACACTAAAGAGAGATCCACACAACGCCAGTCTCTCCCCCTTTCTTTCGCTTCTTTTTTTCAAACCCGCACCCCACCCGAGGGGGGGGGGGTGAGAAAGAAATATCCAAGGCACCAGCAGAATCCCGACAGCTCCAATCTTAAGAAGGGGCAGGAGGGGGGAAAAAAAAACCCCAAAATCGACACGTATCTTGGCGCGGGGCTGGGGTGGGGAGCGAGAGCTCGAGCTCGCCCGCGCTGCAAGCACCGAGGTACACACAAGCGCAGACATATCCGTGTACACACATGCACACAGGCATGCACACGACTTAACCGTTTGTTGGCCAAGGAGAAGGAAAAGGGGAACGGCTGAAGAACCCCTCTGGGTTGCTGTTGTTGGGGAATGAGATGTGATCGTGGGGTGGGGGGGGATGGATTGGGGCGCAAAGGCTGGATTGGGGCCCAAAGGATGGATGGATGGATAGATAGATAGATAGATAGATAGATAGATAGATAGATAGATAGATAGATAGATAGATAGATAGATAGATAGATAGATAGATAGATGGTGGGTGAATGGATGGATGGGATGGGTAACTGGCTGGCTCAGGGGTGGCTTCCTGCGGGCTATGGGCCCCTGAGGACGAGGTAGCGGCGGTGGCGGGGGGCTTGCCGGAGCCGAGCCCGCCTTCCCCCCGTCCGCATGCTTACCGGCTGTTAATGCTCGTCCGCGAGGGAGACGCGGCGGCCGGGGCTTCTCATTCGGCGCGGCGGGAACTTGTGCGAGCCCCTCTGGACGCCGAGCGCATAGTGGGCGCTGCTCCGCTGATGCTGCAGGCGTGGGCAGGCTGGGGCTCCGGCAGTCCTTTTCATGCTCAGGCAGCGACTCCTCGCCCTCGCGCCCGGGTTGCAGCAGGCATGCGGGGCGGCGAGGGAGAAGCCGGCAGCGCGAAAGGGAGGAGGGGAAAGGGATTCCAAGAGGCTGCCGTCGCGCTCTCCTCTGCGCTCCCAGGTCGTGATTTTTCCCCCCGCCGGGTCCCCTCCTCGCACGCCCAGTTCCACGCGCTCGCTCGGGCTCCTGCACCCCCAGTCTCCGGGCGCGCGGCTTGCCTCCGATGAATCAGTTCGCAGCCATCGAGGGGGGGAGAAGGCAGAGGAAGGCGCCCGAGCCAGCCGGGGAGAGCGCGGAAGGCTGGAGCAGGAAGGCAGGGGAGGGGGGGCGCGGAGGCGAGCGCTCGCAATGAGTAAAGGCTGCGCGAGAGCCGCCGGGGGGCGGGGCTCCGGGGAGGAGGCGGGGCCGGGGGCGGGGCCGACGGCTTGGAAGAAAGTGGGGCGCGGGAAAGGCTGGAGAGCGCCTTGGCTCGGCGGGGGAGAGGCGAGGAAGAGGAGGCTGGGCAGGGCGGGACGGAGGCGGGGGGTGGGGAGGTGGAGATCGGAGCGGAGGGTTTGGGGGGGGTTAGGAGGGGGGATAGAAGGCTGTTGAGGAAAGGCGGGGGTCAAGAGCCGGATTTTGGTGGGGGGGGCTGAAGAGGGGGCAGTTGGGAAGAAGGGAGAGATCAAGCGGAGTTGGGGGAGTTGGAGATTGGCTGGAAAATGTTGGTCGTGGTGGATAGTTAGTGGATGTCACAGGGTCATGGATATCCCTCCCTCCTTCCTATCCATCCATCCAATATTTATATATTATCCATACATGTTCGTCTGTCTGTCTGTCTGTCTATCTATCTATCTTGTATAATCTCTCATCTGTGTATCTCTTGCTCTCTCTCTCTCTCTCATCATCATCATCAATCATTTATCATTTATCCATCTATCTATTTGTCTCTTTGATCTTGCTCTTTCTCTCTTTCATCATCATCACTTATCATCTATCTATCTATCTATCTATCTATCTATCTATCTATCTATCTATCTTGTATAATCTCTCATCTATGTATTTCTTGCTCTCTCTCTCATCATCATCAATCATTTATCATTTATCCATCTATCTATTTGTCTCTTTGATCTTGCTCTTTTTCTCTTTCATCATCATTACTTATCATCCATCTATCTATCTATCTATCTATCTATCCATCATCTATCTATCTATCTATCTATCTATCTATCTATCTATCTATCTATCTATCTATCTATCTATCTATCTATCTATCATCTACCTACCTACCATCTATCCATCCATTATCTATCATCCGTCTACCCTGTCTCGCTTCTGTTAATGACTCACTCTACACTTGCTGTGCTGTGCCAGTTAACCTCCCATCCTATCGTGTGTGGAGGTGTGGGGGTGCCTGTGTGAATCCATCCATCCCGTCTCCCTGCCCTTCTCTCCCCAACTTGGTCTCCTCTCCCACTCTCACGATTTCTCCCACCTCCCAGGCAGTTTCTCACTCCTCAGTCTGTCCATCCACCCAGCTCTCTGCTTGCGTGTTCTCTTAGTCATCCACCCAGATTGCATTCTCTTGGCATACACAGCACCCTCCTAGATGTCTCTCACAGCCTACCTTTATAGCAGTAAGTCATTCTGCCTTTCTGGATGTCTTTAACTGCATTCCTCAAAGGGGGAGGAAGGGCTAGAATGTGTTTCAAGGCCCTTTGGTTCCAGTGGGAAAGTGGCTGGGAGAGACAGGATGTCCTTTTGATGGCTGTGTCAACTTTGATGGGACCTAGCATAAAAGAGAGGGCCAGAGAAGAAATGTTAGTGGCTGGGCAGGTGGGAAGAAGAGCTGAAGGCTATTGTCTTTTTTCCAGTTCCACAGAGTACACGACAGGTCTAGTGCATTGCCACTGTACCTACCTCAGAACCTTGAGCTGGAGCATCTCTCTGTAGATATAAATAGGTCCTTCAATAGCTATTTGCTGTGCTCTAAGCTCAAGAAAATTGCTGTGCTCTTGAGAAACCGGCCAAGCGCTGCCAAAACATTTGTCACCACGATCAGTAGGAAGCTGTTGGAGCCACTGGAGAGGTCTTTCAGTACCATGGATAGCTCCGAGAGGGTGTGGTGACTGGTGAGAGCAAATGTTCATCTAACCTATCCTCATCTAATGGAAATCTCTCTATAAATCTACAAAACTACACACTGGTACATTTTCCTCCTGTCTTGATGCCTGGTCAGACTGTTATCTAGCCCAGAAATCTTTCTCAGCGGATCTCTTCCCATATCCCTCCAGTCACCTTTGTCTTCCCCCCCCCCCAAAAAAAAAATACAAGATTTGCCTGCCTGCTTTGGCGATTCTCTCATTCTCTTCTCATCCCTCACTTGCGGCTGTTGTTGTTGCTACCGCTGCTGGTTCAGCTCAGTCCTGTCTTTTTGGACTAAACGGAGCTGTTGTAGCTTTGTTTAAATGGCAGCTTGCTGTTACCTGAAGAAAGTCCAAGCAAAACAACCAAGCAGTACAGTTCCAAGAATCACAGAGAATAGGCCAGTGTGTACGTCTGGATTGCAGCGCAGCTCTGGATTGGGAACTGGGCCACTGATGCTGGCAGCTTTGTATTGTACAACTGACAAACTGGGCTTCACTTCTTTTTCCTCACCCACATATTGCATCTCCAGCCCAGCTAGAGACTAGAAAAGGTTCCCTATTTGATTTCATTTTATATTTGTTTGTATTTTTATCACTGGTCTGGGTTTTATGCTTTATGAGAGCCAGTTTGGTGTAGTGGTTTAAGTCAGTGGACTCTTATCTGGGAGAACCGGGTTTGATTCCCCACTCCTCCTCTTGCAGCTGCTGGAATGGCCTTGGGTCAGCCATAGCTCACATGAAAGGGCAGCTTCTGGGAGAGGCTCTCTCAGCCCCACCCACCTCTCAGGGTTTCTGTTGCGGGGGCGGGGGTGGGAAGATAAAAGAGATTGTGACCGCTCTGAGATTCAGAGTATAGGACGGGATATAAATCCAATATCATAATCTTCCTTTTTCCAGTTGGTTTTGCAGACTTAGTTGTAGTGTTCAGAGTGTGTATAGTTTCTCCATGCAAGTTATACAATAATACACAAAATATGCACCGTGTTATACATAGAGTGAATAGCACTGGTTTGTTGGTACACAAACAATGACTAAGGTTCAACGTACCCAAAAGTCTTCCACCACCCATGTATACCTCCCTGCACTTTAAGGTCATCTAAGAAGGCCCTGTTTTGCGACATTGCTGTGATAGGGGTACGATTGATGGGGATCCATGCAGAGAGCCAGTTTGGTGTAGTGGTTAAGTGTGTGGACTCTTATCTGGGAGAACCGGGTTTGATTCCCCACTCCTCCACTTGCACCTGCTGGAATGGCCTTGGATCAGCCATAGCTCTGGCAGAGGTTGTCCTTGAAAGGGCAGCTGCTGTGAGAGTCCTCTCAGCCCCACCCACCTCACAGGGTGTCTGTTGTGGGGGAGGAAGATAAAGGAGATTGTGAGCCACTCTAAGATTCGGAGTGGAGGGTGGGATATAAATCCAATTTCTTCTTCTTCTTCTTCTTCTTCTTCTTCTTCTTCTTCTTCTTCTTCTTCTTCTTCTTCTTCTTCTCAAGCCACCTTAATGACTGTCCGTAACTTTTGGAAATCCCACTCTTATTACTTACATCTGACCTCTTCCTTCTGGGTATATGTTCTGTTGTTGTTGTTTTAAATGTCAGAAGGCCTTTCTAAACAAAACTCCTATCGTGATTTTAAATTGCAGAAGCTGCTTTTAATTTCTTGATTTTTTTTGTTGTTGTTTTATGATTGTTATGCGTGGTTTATCCTGAGCTGCTTTGAGCATTTCTTTGAATTAGAAAGCAGGCTTATAAATCAACAGATAAACAAAGTGCACAAGTGGATTGAGGGGAGGGTGCTGTTACAACAAAATTGAAAATAAGTGCCAAAACAAGGAGTCAGAAACTCAGTTTGCACATAAGGCCTGTGAAACTGAAATGGAGATCTTCCATGCTGAAACTTCAGGGGTGTACAATTTAAAAAATAAATAAACAAACTTAAAAATTCATTCACTGAGGTAGGCAATATCATCAGGGCAGGAAGCATCCCTGTGAGGCATGGGGACAAAAGAAATGTGAAATGAAAAGCCTGCAACCCTGTGATAGAATTCCTTTCAGTCCCATTGTCACACACACCATTTGTGCCAAAGGTTAAGTCCCTCTAGCCCAATTGAAGAAACTCAACAGCCAGAGTTCCAAGTGAGTTGATCCAGCGATTCCTTTATTACCACCAGTGGCAGGAGGAAGAACCTGTCCTGCGTTTTTCCTCAAACCCATCTTTACAAAACATAGCATATTTATACAATTCCTGATACCAAAGCAGGTCTCGTTGATTGGTTGCAAATCCTCGCTCTTAGCCTTATGTGGTATCTCATTGGCTTAAAGAAATCCATCTCTACCCGGGTGAGGTAATCCCTTGGAGATTTCTTTGTTCTCTACGCCCAATCTCCCGTCTTCCTGGCATCTAGCATCCACCCGATTTCTGGTTTTGTTCCAAAGAATGTGTCAGTAAGTACAATCGCTACTGTGTGAGCGTGATGTCTCCTTTCAGACTAGGAGGTCCTTCCTTGAGGCAGGGAGAGAAGCTTGCCTTAGCAAAGGATGCTAACAGAACTTTGATAACATTCTCTTGCTAGAGAAATGTGCTTTGAGATTTGCAAGCACTCTAATAGAAGCCTATTGTCCATTGTTAGGACCTTGGAACCAAATTATCGTAAAGGCCCTATATACTTTTAAGGCAAGTTCAGCAAATATAATACTTTGAATGTAATGGTTTTGTTACAACTGTAAAGGCAGATTAGTGCAAATGAGTTCTATAATCAGGATTAGTGCAATTCTGTTTGGCACTCTGTCCATGCTCCAATGCAAATCTGAATTTACATTGGACTCGGCGGGCCTAACTTCTGAGAAAACAGACATAGGAATGTGCTGAAAAGCTACTTTTAAAAAGCAAACAAAGCAGCAAGGTGCCTGAGTTCTTGTTACCTCTCTCATCATGGGAGAGGAGAATGAGCACCACTTTCACACTGCACAAAAACAACCAAAACTGGAAGACTGACTGACAGCACAATCCTAAGCAGACTCATATAGAGTTTGGCGTAGTGGTTAAGTGAGTGAACTCTTATCTGGGAGAACTGGGTTTGATTCCCCACTCCTACACTTGCACCTGCTGGAATGGCCTTGGGTCAGCAATAGCTCTAGCAGGAGTTGTTCTTGAAAGGGCAGCTGCTATGAGAGTTCTCTCAGCCCCACCCAGCTCACAGGGTGTCTGTTGTGGGGGAAGGAGATAAAGGAGATTGTAAGCCGTTCTGAGAGTCTGATTCAGAGAGAAGGGTGGGGTATACATCTGCAGTCTTCTTCTTCTTCCTCCTCAATCTTTGGCATCAGTGAGTTTAGAAGGGTGTCACTCTCCTTAGGATTGCATTGTCAAACCCATATGCCCTCTTGGCCATTACTTGCTTAAAATATTCAAGAGCATCCTTTGACACCAACTTCAGTGAATGCCCAGGGGAAGACTCTTCCACACCCGCTACGGAAAATGTCCTTCCCTGTGGAGTGTCCTCCACTGAGATCATCGTGAGAGGTCCTTTTTTATGTGACCTACTGTTGGAAGCAGTAAGGATGAGTGCTACATTTTGAAGCCCAGCTTGTAAGCTGTTCCTCATCATCCCACCTGTCCCAGAAACTAGAAGGACATTCTTATTTTAAGAATCATTGGTTCCGGAAATCTTTGTTCCGTACCTGGACTTGGATAAAACCAATAATTTATCAGGAAATTCCAAAATGGGTATCTCCAGTGGAGGCATTCACTTCACCAAATCTTCTCTAACCAACCCAGATTTATAGGTAAGAGGAATTGCTGAAGAAGGATAATCTTCTGAAAACAAAGGAAGAGCTAGAGGATACTGATATTAGAATCAGTTGGTGGATGAGATTACAAATAGAGTCTAGATATGCCAAAGACAAGACAATGGGTGTTAATATGGAACGATACCCATTTGATAAAAAAAAAAAAATTGGGTCCTCAAGAGAATTTGATCTTAAAACTGTATTCATACCTATTGCAGATGAAAATGCAAGAAGAGATCGTAAAGGATTGCATGATTCAATGGGCCAAGAATGTGGGAATATTATGTTAGATGAATGGGAGACACTATGGAAATCTAATATTAAACTAACTAAATCAGTGACTTTCAAAGAGAATCTGTATGAAATGTTTTATAGGTGGTATGTGACTCCCCAGAAATTGTCTAAAATGTATTCTAATATGTCTAATAAATATTAGAGAACGAAACGTCTGGAAGGAAAACTTTCTCCAGTAGAACACGGCACTTGATCCCGAAAGATTCTACAAACCCTAATGTCTAATAAATGTTGGAAATGTTTGCAGCATGTGGGGTCATTTTACCATATGTGGTGGACCTGTGATGTGGTAAGAAAATATTGGAAGATGGTCCATGAACTTCTACAGAAAATTTTGAAGACACAGATTCCATTCAAGCCAGAACTATTTTTATTGAACATATTTTCCAGTAATTTTACAAAAAGGGATGAGACATTTTATAGCACATATCAATACAGCAGCTAGAATCCTTTTGGCACAGAAATGGAAACTTCAGGAAAATCCCCAACAGAATAGACTTGATGGGGAAAATCTTGGAAACGGCAGAGGCAGACTATCTATCCCAGTTGTTGGCTGGTAAATTTAAGGAAGAAGCAAAGAAGTACTGGGAGAAGCTATATACGTAGTTAGACACTTAAATCATACTGGTGTGGACTCTTACTTTCTCTTTTTTTTATCTACTATGATGTACATTAAAATGTGGAAAGGTAATCCAATATGGTTAGATAGATAATCTAAGTAATGATTTACAATTTTTATAATTTTTTTATAGATCAGAAAGATATGGTGTAAACAATATATCAGCGGTATTTTATTTGAAAGGTTTGTCAACATGCAAACTGGATTACAAAATATTGTTAGTGATAACTTTAATCTTTATTTCCCTTTCCCCTTTTCTACTTTGGAAAATCCATACAACTTTAAAACCTCAAAAAAAAGGAAAGAAAGAAAGCAACTTTAATTTTAAATGCATTCACCAAGCTGCTGGCTGACTTGGCTTGGAGAAGTGATTTCAAGAGAGAAATGCCTTCTCCACATCAACCAATGGGGCAGTGGGGGCTTCGAGAGCCACATAATTGGTGTGAAAGGGCCATAAGTGGCTCCCGAGCCTCAGTTTGGCCACCCCTGGCTTATATCCTGGAAAATGGGAGCAAGATGGGAGCACATTCGGCCGGGGCTCCGGAGTCAGCACTGGCTGCCGATAATATACCGAGTCCGATACAAGGTGCTGGTTATTACCTTTAAAGCCCTATATGGCCTAGGACCTGCCTACCTTAGGGACTGTCTCTCCCCACATGTTCCCCAGAGAGTACTGAGATCGGGCTCTCAAAATCTGCTTGCTATCCCCGGGCCAAAGGAGGCCCGTCTGAAATCCACCAGGGACAGGGCCTTTTGCCCTTTTCTGTAACAGCTCCTTGCTGGTGAAACCAGCTGCCGGAAGAGGTGAGGGCCCTGCGGGACCTTGGCCAGTTCTGCAGGGCCTGTAAGACAGCCCTCTTCCGGCTGACCTATAATTAACTGGCATTAGAAATTTTATAGAAGGTTCAGTCTGGTATTTTGATAGATCGCTGTTTAAATGTTTTAGTATTTTACTGTTTTAACTGTTGTAATTGATGTATTTTAAATTTAAAATTCTATGTTAGATTTTATATGTTGTGAGCCGCCCTGAGCCACTTTGGTGGGAAGGGCGGGATATAAATTGAAATAAACTTAAACTTAAAATAGTTGGTCGCTGCAGGACTCCGATCAAGCTGTGTAGAAACACACAACTTCTGTAGAGTGTGCAGTACTATGCAGGGTTCTACCAGTTAATGCCCTTGATTGTAATAGGCTGAGACCGGAGAAACTGTAGTCTTGTTTTGCCAATGTTGTTTGGTGCTTACTGTCATTTATTGCTCCCCCATGGATCACGGGGGTAGCATCAACCATGCAACCAACCACAGGACCATAGACCAGGGGTGGCCAGTGGTAGCTCTCCAGATATTTTTTTGCCTACAACTCCCATCGGCCCCAGCCATTGGCCATGCTGGCTGGGGCTGATGGGATTTGTAGGCAAAAAAACATCTGGAGAGCTACCGTGGGCCACCCCTGCCATAGACCATATGTCAGGATACTGTTGAGCTTCTTGCCAAGTGAGGTACCTCTGATCTTGATGTTCAGCCCTGGCATGCAAAAGTGACATATGTATTTTTAAACTGCCATGGAAGTCTGGCTGCCAGGGTGCATTTTTCACTCCAACCTGAGCACAGCCTCATGGCTTCTGAGCAAGCTGGCACCTTCTCAATGGCGAGTCAGCTGACAAAAGCATTGGAAGGCATGAATTCACAATTCAGACAGTGTGGAACAGTGCGCCTCATTCATAGACAGGGCAGGAGAGAGAAAATGCTCCCAAGGCCAATATATGCTCGCTTTTGACATTTAGTTTTTTTTTTTAACACAACCTCCCACTTCCCAACATTGATGGTTAATCATTCCCTGTGATGGGGTAATCTTACACCCAGCTAAAGAGATCTATGCATCAAGAAAAGGCTTGGGCATTCCAGTTAACTATGATAACTAAATGGAACATCCAAATATACAGGCAGGGCTTTTTTTTTTGTAGCAGGAACTCCTTTGCATATTAGGCCACACACTCCTGATGTAGCCAATCCTCCAAGAGCTTACAGGGCTCTTATTACAATGCCTACTGTAAGCTCTTGGAGGATTGGCTACATCATGTGGGGGATGGCCTAATATTGAATTTTTTTTATATCCCATCATATACTCTGAATCTCAGAGTCTCAGAGCAGTCACAATCTCCTTTACTTCTCCCCCACCCCCACCCCAGCAGACACCCTGTGAGGTGGGTGGGGCTAAGAGAGCTCTTACAGCAGCTGTCTGTTCAAGGACAATTCCTACAAGAGCTATGGCTGACTCAAGGCCATTCCAGCAGCTGAAAGTGAAGGAGTGGGGAATCAAACTCTGTTCTCCCAGATAAGAGTCCGTACACTTAATCACTACACCAAACTGGCTATGCAAAGGAGTTCCTGCTATAAACCCACCTCCCTGTATACAGGTTATACCTATCTTCCAAAGATCTCATATGTGATTCTCTCTTCTTCATTTTAATCTCACGAAGAGTGAGATAGGTTAGTCTGAAAGAGAGCCTTAGGGTGGAAAGCAAGATTCACCCAGCAAGATTCATGGAAGAATAGGCTTCAACTTCAATTCATGGGCTTGAACCCCAATCTTCTCCATACCAGTCCAAGACATAACCACTATACACCCTACCGAATGCCTTTAGCAGGGATGGCCAAACTTGCTTAATTTAAGAGCCACACAGAATAAACGTCAGATGTTTGAGAGCCACAAGTCATGAATGTCAGATGTTTGAGAGCCATAAGGAAGAAAAATAGATGAGGGGGAGGGGAGGGAGGTGGAAAGAAAGCCACTTTAAATGTGCTCTCTAAGCCACTGGCTGGATTGTCTCGGAGGAGCGATTTAGAGGCAAATGCCTTCTCCAAGCTGGCCAACAGGGCAGTGGGGGCTTCGAGAGCCACACAATATGTGTGAAAGAGCCACATGTAGCTCCTGAGCCACAGTTTGGCCACCCCTGGTCTATAGAAAGGTTTCCGTTTGCTTTGTAAACCTCCCTTTTGCCCCCTTCCCTGTTGCCTTAAGCGTTCTCTTGCCCATAAAATTTACAGACTTCTCGACATGATTTGTGCATCAGGAAATAGCCTTATACACTCTCTGCAGCCAGTCTACATATGACATACAAATTTCATCGAAAGACTGTTAAGGCAGCCCCATGCAATACAAATGAGTCTTCTGCTTGCGCAAAGCTGACAGCTGAAATGGTTGACAAAAACATAACCGACTAGAGAAAGAAAATGAAACAGGGATCCCTAAGTGCAAATAATAACAATTATGTCATTATTCATTTGAAATATGCCTAGCCTGCTCCGAGGTGCTTACAACCGCAGCGGGGGAGAAAAAGCTACAACCATCGTCAAATGTCTAACCAGGAAGCCATTCTTGTTACATTGAGACCGCTTTGATCGTACCAGGTCTATTTTCACCAGAGGTGATCCGGGATTGTTGACTCTCTCTCGACTCACCTTTACCTGACTCTTTAGGCAAGGAAAGAAATCAGCAACTCAAAAGCGTTTTTTTTTCCCAGGGTTTGCTATGCAAGGAAGAGCGGCTGGCTCCCCTACAGACCTCGGTGCTTTCTTCCTCCAGAACACAGAATGCCTTTTTTCTCTCTTTTTTTGTCAGGCCTTCGCCCGCTCTCATGTTTTATTACCGGCTAAAAATGGATTAAACAGCCTCTTTCCTAACGCCGCGTTGCTATTCTGGTGCATGCTCTGTCTCTTGCGCAATGTGTTTGTTTTCTGCACAGCGGGCACTGTAAGGAGGCTTTCTTGGGTGTGAAGGCAGAGCTCCTTGCAAGGGTACTGGCCTTTGGTGTGCTATCAGCATTTCTTGGTTTTATTTCCCCTTTCCCCCTAGTTCTCCTTTTCCTGTATCCCCATTACAATCTATTTTTTTTTTTAAAGCATTTATTGGTTTGAGATGAGCTGCCGGCTTGTGGGGAGGGCGGCCTTAGGTGATGACTGTCGCCATTTGCAAATTAAAAAGGGGGCAGGGCTCCAAGTCCGGTGCAAGCCGGAATTAATATCCGGAGCCTATGAGGAAAGGCATTTCTTAGGCATTTCAGAAAGACCGCCCAGCTCCTCAGCACTCAAGTAAGGAACAAAATTCAAGAGGGTCACCTGAGGTCAGCTTCAAGGTATGCTCAGAAAAGACTGCAGCCTTTAGTGGCTGTACAAGATCGCTGCCTTCTGCTTGCGGCTGCTATGCTACCCCTTTCCCTGTTTGTTCAGCTGCTGGTCCTCGCAACCACTGTGGTTGGCACTCATCATTGCATCGGACCCTAGGTCCCTGTGACAGGGCTGCTGTTGCAGAGCTGGAGAGCTTGTCTGGTGTAGTGGTTAAGCGTGCAGGCTCTTATCGGGGAGAACTGGGTTTGATTCTCCACTCCTCCACTTGCAGCTGCTGGAATGGCCTTGGGTCAGCCATAGCTCTGGCAGAGATTGTCCTTGAAAGGGCAGCTGCTGGGAGAGCCCTCTCACCCCCCACCCACTTCACAGGGTGTCTGTTAGTGGGGGGAGAAGATATAGGAGATTGTAAGCTGCTCTACTTCAGAGAGAAGGGCGGGGTATAAATCTACAGTTCTTCTTCTACCAGGCAGTGACCTGTTTGGTGGAGTAGGACACGCTCCTAGACCCAGCAGTAAGACTCACCTGGGTGAAGCAGGGTGGAACCAGGGGCAGACGGGTGCAGCCAAGGTTGCCTCAGCAACAGGTAGCTTTGGCAGTGAGTCCCAGGTAAACTCAAAAGATATGGAAGAAGTGAACAAGCCTGGTTAGGAGAACAATGGGTCTCTGGGCTCTGGTGTTCAAGGGAGGGAGGGGCTGTGGAGCATAGGATACAGAGAAGGGGAGGGAGGAGCTAAGCTCAAGGGCCAGTGTGTGAAGCTGGAGTTATTAAAGGGTGGAAAGAGAACTAGGAGGGGAATGGGAGGAGGGAGACGTCACAGGAGCAGAAAGGAAAGCTAAGCCAGCTTGAGAGGAGGAGGAGGAGAAGAAGAGATGTCTCAGGGAGGCCAGATTGAAGTATTGTTGCTCTTCTCCTTTGTAATGCATTGTAACCCTAAGGCAGGTAAAAATAACCACAACTTCGGGTACCTGGTGCTGTCAACTGAAAACAAAAACCATCTGTGCAAGGAAGCAGTGACTGGGCTGGTGCCCTCAAAACCCCACAGAACTCAGTCATGGAGTTCCCTTGCCCACAGAGGGTCCCTCTGGCCTTATTCAATCGACTCCAAGTGGCTGCATCTCTCCAGGGCCTCAGGGACAGCTTTTCCAACCTGATGTCTTCTAAACTGAGGTACTCAGGCTGGCACCTGCATAAGAAAAGCTGGGTTCAATCCTGACCACTTCAATTCTGGTCACTCCTTGGCTATTGTCTCCTCTAGATCTTCAGCACCTCAGACCCAGAAAGGTCTTGTCCAGTGCCTGCTCCTAGAGATGCTCTTACTGGTGATGCCAAGGATTGAACCAGAGTGTCAAAGGGTCCTTGCCATTTTTATGTTTCTGTGTACTGAATGTCTTAAGAATGAATTGGGGCGGGGGGGGGGGGGAGTTACAATATGCCTACTTTGCCTAGCTATGCTTTGCGTTTTGCAACAAATACACGTGCTCAGCCCTGCAGGAAGGAGGAGACCGGTTCCTCAAGGTCACATTTAACATTTTTTTGCAAAGACAGCCCAGCTGCCAAGTGTCCAGTGAGAGAAGGTGTTGGTGGGAACTAATGTGTATCCTTCTGGCGGGCTACATAAAGGCCCTTGATAAGGTATAAAAGACTGGTCACCTCACAGAGGAGTCAGTTCTGACACAGTCATGTATTGCTACCGATCAGGGGTCATTTTGTAGAAAAATAGGTGGCGGAACTCAACCAGGGATTGTTATGCAGCTGCACCTACTATTCAACGGACAAGGAACTCTCAGAAGGAGGCGGTGGAACTCTCAGAAAGGTTCAGGAGCTGTGCTCCTGTGAGCTCCCACTGAATCTGAGGCCTGCTACCGATCCATCTATCAATAAAGACAGCTTTCTGACCACACTGGAAGTCTTCTGTAATTGAAGATAGTCCCAGAGCTGACCCAGAGACCTTCTGATGTGCTCTGCGGTGGAACCAGGTTCCCTTTAATTTGATAGGCACATATCTTTGGTCATTGCACTACGAACCCATGAAGCTGCCTTCCATTGTCTCAGGCCATCCAGCCCAATGCTGTTCATTCTTGAGTCTCTTCTTCTCTGAACTGCAGGTAGAGCTGGTTCCTCGTTGGCACCTGGTATTTCAGCTGGCAATGCCCCGGATTGAAGGTGGGCTTTTCTGCATGCAGAGCAGATGCTCTGCTGGTGAGCTCTGGTCCTTCCGCAGCTCACGGGGCTTTCCAATCATTTGTCTGGGGCCTGGGCCAAGTTCTTTGTTGTCTGTTTTTTGTAGTCAAAAGAAGACAACTGTGGCTAAAACCTGGCAGCTAACCGAGCAGCATGGCTGGGAAAGGGACAGCCCGCTCATGTGTGGCAGCTGACAGCAGACGTTTATGTGGGTTTATCAGAAAATTGTCCTCGATGGCTGATTTTGTAAACAGCACTCAGGTTATGATTGAAGTCTCCTTGTTGCTATGCATTTGATCAGCGATTATTAAGGGAAAACATCTTATCTTGAAAGGTAGTTGTCCTCCCCCACCCCCTCAAAGTGGGGTTTTTTAGCCCTTCAGGGAGCCCAATTCAGCTCACCGCCATTTGAAGCGAGCCAGTCTAAGTCAAAATGCCTGCAATTGTGGCAATCATGACCTAATAGATCAAGCAGGATTATTTGTTTCTCTGTTTGCAACCAACATTATTTTCTTTATAAAACTGGTCTCTCATCGGCAGCATTTAGTCTACAAAATACACACACACACACATCTAGCAGGGTTTGAACTGAAGGACATTGCTGCAAATCTTAGAATAAAGTTTGAGTCCAGTTTGATGCTGGGTATCAGATTTCATGTGCATGGACTCTTTTTCAGGTATCTAAAGAAGTGTGCATGCAGCCAAAAGCTTATACCCAGAATTAACTTTTGTTGGTCTTAAAGGTGTTACTGGATTCAAACTCGGTTCTATTGCTTTGGACTGACATGGCTACCCAGCTGAAAAAATCTTGTCATCTGAATATCTCCCCCAGATTTGGGAGGTCTGAATAGGCTTGGCTTGTTTCCCCATTGGGATTAATGTACTTGAAAGCCTCAATTTTAGTTCTTTTTTTTAAAGAAAGAGTGTGCACATAAGAAGTTTGCAGAACATTCCATTTCTTCCCACACACACACTTCTTATAATGTACACACTCACATTACAAAAAAGCAATCAGTTATAAAACATTGCAAAAAAGCAATCTCAGTGTGATTGTCAGGGTTAGCAGTTCCAGCTGGCTTAATGCCAATGGATGTGGCCTAATATGCAAATGAGTTCCTGCTCGGCTTTTTTTTTAACTGCAAAAAAACCTTGTGTGAAACAGCGGCGATGTCAGGGGGTGTGGCCTAATATGCAAATGAGTTACTGCCAGGCTTTTTCTACCCCAAAAGCCCTGGTGATTATGTAATGCCAGTGGAAACTGTTGGGGGCATGATGCCAGTGTGCAGCAGTGTGTCAGTAAAACACTGCATACAAATGATCTCAATGGAGTCATGTACAGAACCTTTTTGGAAGTGGTGAACTGTCGGTAGAGCCGGCTCTAGACTGCCTGACACCCTAGGCAAGGCTAACTTCTGGCACCTCCCCTGCACTGATAATATCACTGAGTCACACGAGGGCACCCAATTTGGTGCCCCCAGAAGGCCAGCGCCCTAGGCAATCACCTAGTTTGCCTAGTGGCAGAGCTGGCCCAGCTTGTTGGTAGAAACCTCTAGATGGGGTTGCTGATTTTTCTTAAAGAAAGCTACAGCTGTATAACAAAAACCATCCTGAGCTATTTCACCTCTCTCCAGAATGTTACCAGGTTTTGTTCTGCCTAGAAACAGAACACGAACTAAGAAGATCAGAAGAAATATGCTATTGACAATGCAGCACAGAGAGGAGGAGGAGATGATATTGGATTTATATCCCGCCCTCCACTCCGAATCTCAGAGTCTCAGAGCGGCTCACAATATCCTTTATCTTCCTCCCCCACAACAGACATCCTGTGAGGTGGGTGGGGCTAAGAGAGTTCTCTTAGAAGCTGCCCTTTCAAGGACAACTCTGCAAGAGCTATGGCTGACCCAAGGCCATTCCAGCAGCTGCAAGTGGAGGAGCGGGGAATCAAACCCAGTTCTCCCAGATAAGAGTCCGCACACTTAACCACTACACCAAGCTGGCTCTCCCAGAAATCCTATGAAATAGAACTTGTTATAAAAAGCCTACAACAAATATTTTTGTTCCTTTTTCCCTTTTGGGGCTGCACAAGATACTCCGCAGCTCACTAACAACCTGTTGGAGCCTTCCCTCCCCCCCGCTCTACCCATTTATGCCCGCCTGTGTCATTGTTCACTTTTAGACTCTGGCGAAAAACATTTTTTTGTTGTTGTTAATTGGGCTTTTAACAATTCATTTTATACGTGTCTTAACTGGCATTCTCCTTTTCCCTTTAATTGCTTGAGTTTTACTGCTACGAAATTAAATTACTTCCAAAGGCAATCAGCACAATGAAATGTTCCAGAACTCAAAACTTGGGGAAGCTTCCAAAATTCGCTTCACCTGAATTTTTTACCCAGATATTGGAGTTTTCAATTACCTGCTTTTATTTTCAAAGTGGAATCAGTGCATTGGAAATCAGCCACTGTTCTATTCAGTATTTTTGGAATTTGGTACATGTGCGTGATGCATACAAGAATGGCTGAGGTTTTCCATTTCGGTTGCAGCTTGCCAAACCCATAGGGTTACCAGGTCTGACAAGAAATATCTGGGGACTTTGGGGATGGAGCCAGGAGCATGCTTGTACTCCAAAGGGAGTTCTGTCCATCACATTTAAAGGGACCATGCTCCTTTCCCTTCATTGGAAATAATGGAGGATGGGGGAACCTTCTTTTGGGGATCATAGAATTTATTTATTTTATTTATTTATATTTCGACTTATATCCCGCCCTTCCCACCGAAGTGGCTCAGAGTGGCTCACAACATGTAAACTTACATAAATTTAGCTTAAAAACAATTTCATAGTAACAGTTAAAAGTTTAGATTAAAAACAATTTCATAGTAACAGTTAAAAGTTTAGATTAAAAACAATTTCATAGTAACAGTTAGAACAATAAATTAATAAAACATAGAACATAAAACCAGCGGTCTGTCAAATGCATTCTAGCTCCATCCAGAAATTCTCAGTGTCAGTTAGTTGTTGTAGGCCAGCCGGAAGAGGACTGTCTTACAGGCCCTGCGGAACTGCCCTAGGTCCCGCAGGGCCCTCACCTCCTCCTGCAGCTGGTTCCACCAGTAAGGCGCCATTACCGAGAAGGCCCGATCCCTGGCGGATTTCAGACGGGCCTCCTTTGGCCCGGGGATTACTAGCAGGTTTTGTGAGCCCGATCTTAGTACTCTCTGGGGAACGTGTGGGGAGAGACGGTCCCTAAGGTAGGCAGGTCCTAGGCCATATAGAGCTTTAAAGGTAATGACCAACACCTTGTACCGGACTCGGAATGTTATTGGCAGCCGGTGCAGATCCCGAAGCCCCGGCCGAATGTGCTCCCATCTTGGGAGCCCTAATAACAGCCGGGCAGCGGCATTCTGCACTAACTGCAGTTTCCAGGTTCGGCACAGGGGTAGCCCCATGTAGAGGGCATTACAGTAGTCCAACCTCGAGGTGACTGTGGCATGAATCACCGTTGCTAGGTCGTCGTGCTCCAGGAAAGGGGCCAACTGCCTCGCCCGCCTAAGATGAAAAAATGCAGACTTGGCAGTGGCTGCTATCTGAGCCTCCATTGTCAATGAAGGCTCCAATAGTACCCCCAGACTTTTGATCCTGTGCGCCGCTGTCAACGGCGCCCCGTCAAAGACTGGCAGGGGGATTTCCCTTCCCGGGCCACAATGACCCAAGCAAAGGACCTCTGTCTTCGCCGGATTCAGCTTCAGCCCGCTCAGCCTAAGCCACCTAGCCACCGCCTGTAACGCCCGGTCCAGATTTTCTGGGGCGCAGGCAGGCCGGTCGCCCATAAGTAGATAGAGCTGGGTGTCATCAGCATACTGATGACAGCCCAACCCATACCTTCGGGCAATCTGGGCAAGGGGGCGCATATAGATGTTAAATAACATCGGGGAGAGAACAGCTCCCTGAGGCACTCCGCAATCAAGCGTGTGTCTCCGGGACAGTTCGTCCCCAATCGCCACCCTTTGTCCCCGACCGTCAGGGAAAGAGGAAAGCCATTGTAAGGCCAGCCCCTGAATCCCCGCGTCGGCAAGGCGGCAAGCCAGCAACCGATGGTCGACCGTATCGAATGCTGTCGATAGGTCTAACAGCATCAGCACTCCCTGGTCCAATCTTTTTTGAAACTTGGGGGGGGGGCATTTTAGGAGAGTCATCAGATGCTATGCTGAAAAATATGGTGCCTCTACCTTAAAAACAGTCCTCCTTGAGGACCAAGGATCAATTCTCCATTATATTCTATGGGAACTGTTCTCCATAGGATATAATGAAGGGCCTAGCAGACATACTACCCCTAGCCCCAACTTTCTGATAACCTTGAAGCAGGGGGAGGGCCTCCAAACCAGGAGATCCCCTGCCCTCAACTGGGGATTGGCAACCCTACAAGCCCAGCTCTGAGCTAAGCAAGGTTAACCATGGTCAGTAATTGGATAGGACACCCCCAGGGAAGACCAGGGTTGTCCTGCAGATGCAGGTAACGGCAAACCACTTCTGCTCCTCTTTTGCTTTGAAAATCTCGTGAAGGAGAGCCATGAGTCGGTCGTCCCTTGACAGTACAATTATAATCATTCCGTTTATTACATTGCACATATTTTCTACTCGGTGCACATGGTCTGCTGTCTCCCACTGGAAGTGAGCCTTCCGCAGGTTCGCATGCCCTTGTGAGTGTCTTGCCATGCTGTTCCCTAATAGCAGCCATGCTTTATAGCCTATCTAGCTAAAAAAAAAAAAGGCATTCAATGATGCCTGGGGGGAAGTAAACCAAGTGAAAAATGACCTACTTTGGACAACTCCAGTGGGCCTCTGTCTTGTTACCAATTTCTCGCTTTCTGTCAGGGACCAAGAAGTGAAGGGGCCAGTGAAGAGTTCACTGCCACACCATGTGGCAATGGCTGCTAGGGTTGTCAGCCTCCAGGTGGTGCCGGGAGATCTCCCACTTCTACTACTGATCTCCAGCTTGCTAAGATCAGCTCCAATGAAGAAAATGGCTACTTTGAAGGGTGGACTCTATGGCCTTGTATCATGCTGAGGCCCAGGGCTCTTTTTCTAGCAGGAGCTCCTCTGCATATTAGGACATGACCCCTGATGAAGCCAATCCTCCTGGAGCTTACAATAGGGAGTGATGGTGGCTCAGTGGTAGAGCATCTGCTTGGTAAGCAGAAGGTCCCAGGTTCAATCCCTGGCATCTCCAACTAAAAGGGTCCAGGCAAATAGGCATGAAAAACCTCAGCTTGAGACCCTGGAGAGCCACTGCCAGTCTGAGTAGACAATACTGACTTTGATGGACCGAGGGTCTGATTCAGTATAAGGCAGCTTCATATGTTCATAGGCCCTGTACTAAGAGCCCTCTAAGCTCTTGGAGGATTGGCTACATCACGAGGGCATGGCCTAATATGCAGAGGAGCTCCTGCTACAAAAAGAGCCGTACTGAGGCCCCTCCCCTCCTTTCCCCAAACCTTGCCCTCTCCCAGATCCACCCCCAAAATCTCCAGTTATTTTCCAACAGAGACCTGGCAACCCTACTTGTGTGACTTTAAAGGGACCACACAAATCCACACAAGATAGGCCTTGTCAGTGGCTATTACCCAGATTTTTTTAAAATTGAATTTTCATATTTACTGTCTGCACATCTTTAAACAGCAGTTGCTGGTGGTACACAGAAGGAGAAGGCTGCCAACTTCACATCTTGATTGTACGCACCATACATCTGTGCTTTCTGCTGGCCTTAGGCTGTCTATTTTTTTGCACCCACAGCAAGCAAACTCAGCTTCAAACAACCTCCATCCAGAAACTGATGAGTTGGGGGGGGGGGAGAGGGCACAAAAATGGCCTCCATAGTGACATTCTAGGACTTTTCCTAAGTTTCTATGGTATGTACCATAAAGAACAGGGAACATTGCTGGAGTCTAGACTGTCCTCTAAGATTGATGTCCCTTCAAAAAACTCCACCCTTCCCAGGAACTGCCCTCAGAATCTCTCAGCATTTGCTGAGGCGTGCTGCAACCCTAGTTGTTGCTGTTGTTCAGTCGCACAGTCAAGTCTGACTCTTTGCGACCCCATGGACCAAGTCGTGCCAGGCCCTCCTGTCTTTCACCATCCTCCGAAGTCTGCTCAAATTAGTGTTAGTTTACATCAGTAATGAGATCAGCAATCTCATCTTTTGCTGTCCCCTTCTTCTTTTGCTTTCTGTTTTTCCCAGCAACTCTAGTTGGCATCTACTAAATAACTATAGGAAACAGAAGGTAGGATCCAGTTGGTTTTCTCAGTGAACCTTACCCAATATTCCTCCATCCCATAGTTCCCATCCCATATGGTTTTTGTACATGCAGATACCATGATCCTCAGAATAGCCTTTTCAGTAGTCAAAGGGGACCTCATCTTCCCTTTTCAGAAGCAGAAAGATTGGTGGGATCCAACTCAGGATGCCGTACTGGAGGTGCCATTGATTTGACTCAGCCGAGTTCTTCTTTTGCTCATATTTTTATCAATGCAGATTTTTATCAATGCAGTCAACACCTGGTGAGATGGCATTATGGAAAACTTGAGATGGTAACACCCCCTCTTTATCACAGCAAAATGGCAACAGCTTGGCTAGGCTGGGCAGAAGAAAATGGTACCCTCTCTCCTTTCAAAGACCTGGTTTATTATGTATACTTACCGCTATGTCTTTTAACAGGCTTACGCCACCATTAAAGCTTTGTGGATGGATAGACTTGCATTGTGATGCTATAATGCGCTGACCTAATTATCTTTACTGTGGATTTATTTAACAGGTTTATTTGAAAAGAGTTATTCTTTTAAATGTCTGATAACCGATTTGTTATAACTCCTTTTAATGAGCCTCTGTCTTCCTCAAGGAGGCTTAATTCCTTTCTCAGCTGCCAAGAGAGGCATCCGTAGTGCTGGCGAAACCTGATTGTCGTGCATTTAGGCTTTTTTTGGGGGGAAAAAGATCTATTCTCACACCGGATATTCATTTCAACAGGCAGCTGCGGAGGTAGGAACCTGCACGCCAAATGATCTCTATTCATCTTTATCTTTCTCTGAATGGAATTGAGGGATAAAAAGAAATATCACGCTAATTTTTTTTTGTTAAAAAAAGAAAGAAAGTAAGTCTGTGTGTAAAGAAACAAGGATCCTGACGAGGCTCAGGGAAGTAAGACGAGAGCTCTGAAATGAAAGGTATACTTTGCTTTTGGTTCAGATCCTGCCAGTCTGGGATCTGTCCGTTTCTTGCCAATGTTCTGAATGTTCTGAACCAGGGTGGAATTCTAGTAGCCAGTCCTCCAAGAGCTTCCAAGGCTTTTTTTTTTTCGTAAGCTCTTGGAGGATTGGCTACATCAGGGGTGTGTGGCCTAATATGCAAAGGAGCTCCTGCTAGAATTCCATCCTGTTCTGGGCTTGTTGTTTACTGTGCAATGTGATCTTGCAGGAGGCCACAGGTATCGAACTGGACACCTGCCAATGGCTGATTCACAGGATTTGTTCCCACGAGGGGACTCATGGGCAGGGGTCATTTCGTAGAAAAAGAGGTGCCGGAGCTCATCAGCACAACTCATCAGCATAACACATTTGCCAATGCCGCACACCCCTGACATCACCGGAAGATGGACTAAATTATATCAGCTCAGCATCTACCTTAAAATGCTTCTTGAATTTTAATTGTCATAATAAAACCTTATTCCCTGACCTGGATAGCCCAGGCAAGCCCAATCTTGCCAGATCTCGAAGCTAAGCAGGGCTGACTCTGGCAAGTACTTGCATGGAAGACCTCCAAGGAATACCAGCAGTTGAGAGGAGAGGGGCAGGCTTGATCAGCCACCTCCCTGAAGGAGCTGGGCATGTTTAGCCTGGAGAGGAGGTGGCTGAGAGGTGATATGATCACATCTTCAAGTATTTGAAGGGCTGTCATATAGAGGAGGGTGTGGAATTGTTTTCTGTGGTCCTGGAAGGTAGGACCAGAACCAATGGATTGAAATTAAATCAAAAGAGTTTCCTGCTCCACATTAGGAAGAACTTCCTGACCGTTAGAGCGGTTCCTCAGTGGAACAGGCTTCCTCCGGAGGTGGTGGGCTCTCCTTCCTTGGAGGTTTTTCAACAGAGGCTAGATGGCCATCTGACAGCAATGAGGATCCTGTGAATTTAGGGGGAGGTGTTTGTGAGTTTCCTGCATTGTGCAGGGGGTTGGACTAGTTGACCCTGGAGCTCTAAGATTCTATGATCAGAAGTCGCTTTGAGAATCCTTAAGATGGAGAAAAGTGGGGTACAAAAGACTAGATTTGTTGCCTTAACTCATCCAGGCCATTCAAGAAGGGATTAGATAAACATATGGCACAGAGGTCCATCAGTGGGTCTTAACCATAAGGTAGAGATGGAACCCTCTGTCTGGGCCCTGAGGTAGTGATGCACTATATTCTTGGTGCTTGGAGGGCAACAGTGGGAGGGCTTCTGAAGTCTCCTGATGACACCTGGTTTTTGGTCACAGTGTGACACAGATGCATCTAGCAAATGGGCATTTAAGAGCTGATTGGAGGTGCCCCAAAGAGCCATCCTGAAGCCTCCAACATGCTCCCCTGTGAGGCGGCCCTATCCCGTCTGCAAATCAGCTTAGCGCGTTCAGATGGGGTGCTCAGAAGCTGGGCCACTTCCCCCCCCTCCATGAGTTAAGCGCTCAAGCACTCCGAGCAGTTTTTAAGGGAAAAAACCCCAAAAGTGGCTTGGGAGGTTCACACTGCCAAGGCACCTCGCTTGCACGCTTCTGTGTCCAGACACCGAGGAGGCAACTAGTGTGCAGCTCAAATATCTGCTACCACTTCAACAGTGAACCGCTCTGAGGCCACCGGATGACGGGGTGAGTACAGAATGGGGATGGGCGGTAGATGTTAGTGTTTGTAAAGATTTTTGGGTCGGTTTCTGAGGCATCTCTGAGTCGCCCCTAACTGCCTGTCTGTTATCACTCAGAGTGTTGGACTGTATGGGTCATTGGCCTTATCCAACACGGCTATCTTATGTCCTTATGTAAGTTCCAGTCAGATTTTGCAGTTCTGATACCATTCTAGTCCTGCATGCTGCTTATGTCCGGGGACAAGCTCTCCTCTACTCTAAACCTCCAAGGAACTTCTGGAGAGTTCCAACAGGACTCCTTCCGTCTTCGCCAGCATTTTTCTCATTTCCTTCCTAGTAGGGTTGCCAAGTCCCCTGCAGCCTCTGGTACCATAGAGTTTTCCCTCCCAAATTGCTAGCGCATCCAGGAAAAGCATAGAGTTTTCTCGGAAGCTCCTAGAGCGGCCAGTATGCAATGTCACCAGCGCAATGATGTCACTGTGAGTGACGTCATCATGCTGGCGACATCGGGGGAGTTTCCCCCCCCCACTGGCCCAATGTGGGCTGGTGGGTTGGGGACCTTCAGGGCGGGGGAAAACCCGCCAGGTCCGAGAGCTTGGCAGCCCAACTCCCTAGCTGTTCTTTTATGCAACAGAAGCTTCCTTTGCTGCTCTGACCTCTACCAGGTAGGCTAGAGAGCTTTTGGGCAACAAAAGACTTTGAGGTCTCCTCCCTGCCCTCTTCTTGACCTCCCTTGGAAGAACCAAGCAGGTAACCTTCTGACCCTTTACTGACTTTCTTGATAGGAATGGCAAACATTCCCTTCTGACCTTCCTAGGGAAAGCTTGACCAAAGCCAGGGACTGCCCTCTTGCACACACACAGTTTTGTTTGAAGATGAGTCTTCATTCAGCTGCCTTACAGAACTCAGGATATACGGCATTTATGGCTGCAGTCTTTTATCGCTGCGCACTGGCACGTTGGCAATGTACACCGTGGGGAACAAGGTCCAAATAACTTGAAAAACACTCAGGCTCCAAGTGAGGAATTCGTTTTAGGACTTCTGTTACTTAAACCAGAATGGAGGAGGAGCGGAACACAATGGAAACTAAACTTTGGGGGAAAGAAAGAAATAGAAAGGGGAGGAGAATCTGTTTCTTTCTAGCAGCAAGCAGGCTTCTGCCAAGAACCAGGGTTGACAGTCTCCAGGTAGGGCCAGAAGATTTCCTGAAATCACAACAGAATACCAGACCGTGAGACAATCTCCTACCCCCTTACCAGCCAGTTTCTTCCAGCAAACAGAATCAGCAGCATTTTGCTCTCCTGTGGCAAAGTAGTGAAGGTCAGTAGTGGTCCACTTGCCACCTTTTGGCCAGCAGGAAAACAGCAGCCTAAACGTGGCAGCGGCCAGTGAGAGGGAAGGCTGCTTCCAGCCTTGGAAGTGGACAGTTCAGACAAGTTGAACTGGACCCTCACTTTGTGCAGCATCCTCTTCCCTATTTTTTCTTTTCTTTTCTTTTCTTTTTTGCTGTGAGACTCCACAACTCCTTCCTTCCTCAGGGTGCAATGAACAAGTGACACCCACAGGAGGCCAAGATGGTCAATCCAAGATGGAGAGCCAGTTTGGTGTAGTAGTGGTTAAGTGCGCGGACTGTTATCTGGGAGCACTGGGTTTGATTCCCCACTCCTCCACTTGCACCTGCTGTAATGGCCTTCGATTAGCCATAGCTCTTGCAGGACTTGTCCTCGAAAGGGCAGCTGCTGTGAGAGCCCTCTAAGTCCCACCTACCTTACACGGTGTCTGTTGTGGGGGGAGAAGACATAGGAGATTGTAAGCCGCTCTGAATCTCTGATTCAGGGAGAAGGTTGGGGTATAAATCTGCAATTCTTCTTCTTTCTTCTTCTTCTTCTTCTTCTTCTTCTTCTTCTTCTTCTTCTTCTTCACTGTTATTATTAAGTTGGCTATTGTGGGTCTTCAAGAGAGAGATTTTTCTCAGGTGGCTAATAAACTATAGAAGAGAGCATGGGGCAGATGATTCCCCTGAAGACCTTTAGCTGACCTCCACCAGGTCGTATTTTCTGCACGTTCCCTAAGGTGTTCAGGAACAGAAGTAAGAGACAGCAGACTCACCCTGCCTCAGGTAGCGGGCTTGTTATATCTTGCTAGAAAGAAGGCCGGGCCATTTGATAAATGGCCATGTGGACCTCGTGGTTGTGGATAAACATCTCTGCCACAGCTCTTTGAACTCCCCGATGGCAGCATTCCTAGCATCTCCCCGGGTCTTCGTTTGTATGATCTCAGCTTTTCCAGCATTGCTTACACTTCGGGGAATATATGAATGCACAACCATCTATCTTCCTGAGAACATTAAGCTTTCTTAACAAGCTGGTGGGAGGACCAGGGTTGTTGGAGGAGCCTGGGAACCCACATTTAATTTATCAAATGAAAGTTGACAGGGCTTGAAAGTACCTGTGCATCATCCTCTGCCCTCCGAGTCCCTGCTCCCTAGTTCTAGATATGTCGAGTCTGAGTATGGTGACTGCTGGGTGGAGTAGATCGCTCTGTGCACGGTCAGTGATACTTTCTTGTTTCTCATTTACTTCAGGCAGCCCAGGACTAAGTATTAGCACTGATCATGCTCCAAAGTGACTTCGATTTGTTTACTGCAAGCAGCTGCAAGTGGAACGAGGAAGGGTGGGCGTGCAATTAAGGAAACCTTGACTGCGATCAGGTAAAGGCAAAAAGGTAAAGGTAGTCCCCCGTGCAAGCACCAGTTGTTTCCGACTCTGGGGTGACGTCACATCACAACTTTTTCGCAGCAGACTTTTTAATGGGGCGGTTTGCCATTGCCTTCCCCAGTCATCTACACTTTCCCCCCAGCAAGCTGGGCACTCATTTTCAGGGGTGGAATTCTACCAGGAGCTCCTTTGCATATTAAGTCACATCTCCTGATGTAGCCAATCCTCCTGGAGCTTACAGTAGGCCCTGTAAGAAGAGCTCTGTAAGCTCTTGGAGGATTGGCTACATCAGGGGTGTGCATCCTAATATGCAAAGGAGCTCCTGCTAGAATTCCACCACTGCTCATTTTATCAACCTTGGAAGGATGGAAGGCTGAGTCAACTTTGAGCCGGCTACCTGAACACAGCTTCCGCCGGGATCGAACTCAGGTCATGAGCAGAGCTTAGGACTGCAGTACTGCAGCTTTACCACTCTTGCGCCAAAGGACTCCTGCAATCACACAGACTAAACCCCCTGTGAGAATTCTGCTGAACTCCAAGATTTGACAAACTTTCTTGTATTTCCCTCCACAAAAAATGGAAAAAAAAACACAACCAAAACATATAAAGCAGCCAGATGGAAACCTTCATCATGCCACTGTGGCCGCATAGGAGAGAGTAATTTAAAAAGTATGATGGGACTACCTTAGGGACCGTCTCCCCCCACACGTTCCCCAGAGGGTACTTAGATGTGGATTTTAAAATCTATTAGCAATCCCTGGACCGAGGGAGGCCAAACTAAAGACCGCTAGAGAGAGAGCCTTCTCGATCACAGCCCCCTACTGGTGGAACCAGCTGCCAGAGGAAGTGAGGGCCTTGCAGGACCTTGCCCTGTTCCACACGGCCTGCAAGAGCCAGTTTGGTGTAGTGGTTGTGTAATGTACTGAGTTGCGAGACAACATCCTTTATTCAGTAGTCCATTACAAGAGAGGGAACACGTGGGCCGGGTCCCGCTTATATACAGATCTTCTCTGTGAGTCTCGTGGGGGCCTCTCCGCAGACGTTCAGGAGCACGTCTCTTTTCTGGCTGTCATCCATTATCATGTTTGCTCCGTGTAGGTCTCCCACCTCTCTGGTTTAGCGGGGTTGAACTCTTCGAGGCGACTGGTCGCTCCACTCTGGTTAGCCATGGTGGCTGCGGTGGCTGGTGCTTCCGTTTCCCTGGACAGTGTGCCTTCTCCGTCTCCGGCCAGCTCCACGAAGGTCCTCTTCGGGAGTTACCTGGCTAGTATCCCACCTTCGTCGCCACTGTAATGTACTGAGTTGTGAGATGGGTTGAAGGTAACATCCTTTATTCAGTAGTCCATTACAAGAGAGGGAACACGCGGGCTTATATACATTACCCGGAACTGCCCCCCAGTCTGACCAGTCCATTGCTGGTCAGTCAAACTTCCCGCCACAGATCTTGATGGGCAGGGCGTCTGGTGAGCTACATCCGGGGACCCGCGGGGTCACCTCTGTAGCGATCGCTATGCGGTACATCAGCTTATGTTTCAAGACATAACAGGTTGTGTGGACTCTTATCTGGGAGAACCAGGTTTGATTCCCCACTCCTCCACTTGCACCTGCTAGCATGGCCTTGGGTCAGCCATAGTTCTTGCAGGAGTTGTCCTTGAAAGGGCAGCTGCTGTGAGAGCCCTCTCCAGCCCCACCCACCTCACAGGGTGTCTATTGTGGGGGAGGAAGGTAAAGGAGATTGTGAAATGCTCTGAGACTCTTCAGAGTGGAGGGTGGGATACAAATCCAGTATCTTCTTCTTCTTCTTCTTCCGGTTGGCTTTTAACTGATGCGAAGCCTGTACTGTAGGGAAATGGAAGAAATACTGTCACCATTGAAATTATACAACCTCAAAGAGGCTAGCACCAAATCATTTTTTTGACTGTTTTAATTATTGAATGCAAAATTGTATAATACTGTATGGATTTTAATGGTTTGTTGTGGTTTTATGCTGTGAGCCGCCCTGAGCCTGCCTCGGCGGGGAGGGCGGGATATAAATCAAATAAAGGAAAGTTTTATGATGACAATTTTAATTCGAGAAGCATTTGAAGATAGGTGCTGAGCTGATATAATTTAGTACGTAACCCCGTGCTGCCAGGGGCATGTGGCACAGGCGAATGAGTTGTGCGAATGAGCTCCGGCCCCTCTTTTTCTACTAAACGACCCCTGCTTTTAATTAAATGGGAAGAAGGGAGGAGTGGAGTGCAATGGAGTGAGAAATTCCAGGATTATAAATGAGTCACCTGTTTTGCAGAGACTTGAACACACGAAGATGCCTTAGACTGAATCCGCATTCTCTACTCAGACCGGCAGTGGCTCTCTAGGGTCTCACTCAGGCAGAGGTCTTTCATATTACCCACAGCTAGAGCTTTTAACTGGAGATGCTGGGGGCTGAATCTGGGACCTTCTGCATGCCAAACAGATGCTCAATGACTGAGCCCCTCTCCTGAGTTGGTCCTAATAACGAGTGCCGGATTAAACCCCAAGCAGTCGAAATCTTGGGGGGCCCCTTCCAAATTAACTCAGAGAGCCCACCCCACCGCCTGCGGCCCCTGCTGCAGCCTGCAGGCACCTTCCCAAAAGCTCCTTTGACAAAGCTGAGGGGAAGAGGCACAAAGAGGCAAACTTGGCGACGACACTACCAGCAGCCGCGCCAGGCAAGTCGGGCAAAGAGCGGCTCAGTTGCTGGCTGCGTGTGCAGACTGGAAGGGCTGCAAGCAGGGGGGAAGAAATGGGGGAGAGTCAGTCCAGGGCCCCCAAAAGTGTGGGGGCCCATAGGCCAGTGTCTACTTGGCCTAATTGTTAATCCAGCCCTGCTAATAACATCATGATGTTTTTTGGTAATCTACCTTGAGTCTCAGGGAGAAAGCCACGTTATACCTGAAGCAGATAAAATAGAATAAATGAATATTCTTGCTTTTGGATTTCAAATGGACTGACAAAAGGGATGTTATTACATGTCATGAACACACCATCAGTACAACACACCTTCCATCTCTGACATGGGTTTAGGGTTGCCAGGTCTGGGTTGGGAAATAACTGAAGATTTTGGGGGTGAAGTCTGAGGAGGGCGAGGTGTGGGGAGGGGAGGGGCCTGAGCATGGTATAATGCCATAGAGTCCACCCTTCCAAGCAGCCATTTTCTCCATTTTCCCTGGCAGTTTGATTGCCAGGGGAACTAATTTCTGTTGCTTGCCTGGAGATCACTGAATGGAATATATCAGGGGTGGCCAACGGTAGCTCTCCAGATGTTTTTTGCCTACAACTACCGTCAGCCCCAGCTGATGGGAGTTGAAGGCAAAAACATCTGGAGAGCTACCATTGGCCACCCCTGGTATAGGGAGTTGTAGGCATAAACATCTGGAGAGCTACCGTTGGCCACCCCTGCCCTATACAGTCTTCACTTTGGTCCGCATACACAACAGGAAGATCTCTAGACACCACCTGGTGGCTGGCACCTCTATTCCCAAGGCACCTGTATCACTTTAGAAACAAGGCTGGATGGCTCAGAAGTCCACAATCCAAGGAGAAATTGGGATGAGGAGACATTTTGGAAGCTTCCCCAGCCCATTGTACAGAAGCCGACATTTGTTCCTTTCCCCCTACAGAGGAATTAATTGCTTCTCGGAGCTCTTCCCCTTCCGCGGAGCCGGGTGTTCTTTGCCTGCCTGATTTTCTGCGCCGTTTATTTTCAGAGCATTGATTGGAGTCCGCAATTGCAGATCAATTGATGATTTCATAAAACTAAATGAATGGCTGTCAACATTTTAATCAGCACAATGTGATGTGTCTCCACTGACCTTCACCCTTTCTCTTCTCCTGTATGAGTTAAATGTCTATTCTCTTTGCTGGGTGTCCACCCCCTTCCTCTCTCCCCCCACCTTCCTAGGCTCTCCAAGCATGGCTATTTGCAGATGGATTGGACTTCTGCTTAATTGGCTACACAAGATAGGGAAATAAATATTCGGGAGGCTTCTCATTCCTTCGGTGCCGGGCGGGGGAGGGAGGAGAGCCTGCCTAATGATGTTAGAGAATCTGCCAGAGTTTCAGGATGCTGGAAGCTCTTCAGTGCAGGATGGTGGGGGAGGACAAGATCTGAACCCCAGTTTGGTGTAGTGGTTAAGTGCGCAGACTCTTATCTGGGAGAACCAGGTTTGATTCCCCATTCCTCCACTTGCACCTGCTGGAATGGCCTTGGGTCAGCCATAGCTCTTGTAGGAGTTGTCGCTGAAGGGGGAGTTGCTGTGAGTGCTCTCTCAGCCGCACCTACCTCACAGGGTGTCTGTTGTGGGGGGGAAGGTAAAGGAGATTGTGAGCTGCTCTGTGATGCTGAGATTCAGAGTATAGGGCAGGATATAAATCCAGTATCTTCATCTTCTTAGTGATTGAAGGAAGGGGGGATGGTTCAGCAGGGGTCCTCATCCTACTGTAGGGTTAGGGTGGAAATGGGGAGAAAAGAAAACCCAAGTCTTTCTGATCTGTCTGCTTCTTTCTATGTTGTGTTTATTTTCCCATTTTTTGTGGGGGGAAATACTAGAAGGTTTGTCAAATCTCAGAGTTCAGCAAAATTTTCACCGGTGTGTGTGTGTGTGTGTGTTTGAATGATGGAACCGAGAAACAAGTTTTTTTTTGGGGGGGGGGGGGTAAGAAAGAAAGTGCTGGAAAAGACTCTTGAGAGTCCCTTGAACTGCAAGAAGATCAAATCAGTCAGTCCTAAGGGAAATCAACCCTGACTGTTCCCTGGAAGGTCAGATGCTGAAGCTGAAGTTCAAATGCTTTGGCCACCGAATGAGAAGGGAGCACTCCCTGGAGAAGACGCTGATGGTGGGAAAGACAGAAGGCGAAAGAAGAAGGGGACGGCAAAAGATGAGATGGCTAGACAGCATTACTGGTGTAACTAACATGAATTTGAACATACTTTGGAGGATGGTGGAAAACAGGAGGGTCTGGCGTGACCTGTGCGACCAAACAACAACAAGAAGAAAGAAAGAGTACAACATTTAGAGGTTCTGGAGCTCTGCTCTGTGAGCTCCTGCCCAAAATGAGGCCTAGCTCTAATGCACAGCAACCTACCTGTGCATAGTTAACCAACTCATGAAGGATGTACTATCCAAGTTCTAAGTCAGGGGTCCCCGGCATGGTGCTGGTGGGTGCCATGTTGCCCCCCCCAACTTGCCTGGTGACCACAAAGCATTTTTAGAAAGTGAGTGAGGCCAGGTTGGGCAGTTGCCCAGCAGGGCTTCTGATTGGCCACTGGAGACCCAATCAGCTAGGTAGATTAAAATAACACTTCAGTGGCTACTGCCAGTGTTCGTTTTATTCTCTCTCATGCCTCTTTCCCATTGTACTATCCTCTTCCACCCAGCATTTGGGCTTCCTCTGTGTGTGTAGTCTCACCTCCTGGGGCAGCCATATTATGGCAGGCACCACCTCCTATGGCAGCCATTTTGTGATTGAGGCCACCACCCTGTGTCAGAGTTCTAAAAGAGCCCACATGCTCAAAAGAGAGTCAATTTGATGTAGTGGCTGGGAGCACAGACTCTAATCTGGGAGAGTCAGATTTGATTCTCCACTCCTTCACATGCACCTTGGGTCAGTCACAGTTCTTTCAGGGCTATTTTCTCAAGAGCAGTTCCCAAAAGAGGTATCTCAGCCCCACCTACTTCACAGGGTGTCTGTCTGTAGTGGGGGAAAGAAGGGAAGGAGATTGTAGCCGTTCTGAGACTCTGAATGAAGGGTGGGGTATAAATCCAATCTCTTCTCTTCTTCAAAATGGTGGGGACCTCTGTTCTAAAGCATGGTCTTTCTGCCAGAAGGACTAAAAGACTGGAAGAACATTCCTCTTCACCCAACATCACTACATACTTCACTCTGATAACTTGCTATCTTCTAGGGCTCAAAAACTACTATAGGCACAAATCTGGGTTCTTCTGCCAGCTCTCAGGGTGCCCCTTCTAAGTTCCTGCTTTTACAAAAACAGCAGGGATCTTCCTCTGTTTCTTCTGAAGGAGTGCTGAAGACATGTTGCTTATGTCAGAAGACCCTGAAGGCTGAAGTGATATATGAAGTGGAGGTTACTTTGGGGTCAGGTGAGCACCTGTTCTCCGGCAGCCTCCAGCAGTCTTAGAAACACAGGAAGAATTGCTTTTAAGAGCCAGAAACAGAGGAAATATCTCTGCAAGGATATGCTTGCTTTGTGTGGTAAGGTGGGTCAAAGCTGGTTTCTCCAGTATGGGAGCTGCTGCATCAGGGATTCAAGGCAGTCCCACAGGGAGCACATTACAGAAATCTAAGCTGGATCCATCCTCACCTGGGTGGCCCAGGATAGCTTGATCTCATCAGATCTTGGAAGCTAACCAGGGTCTGCTCTGGTTAGTACTTGAATGGGAGACCACCAAGGAAGCCCAGGGTTTCAGCAGCAGCCAGAAACAAACCAGCTTTGATCATCTGTAGCTTGAAAGCCTACAAAGTTGCTATAAATTAACTGGAACAAAATGCCAGGGGCCCTGCTTAAGCCTGTAAACCCAGGCAACAGCTAGTGCAGACTGCTGCAGCATGATTGGTGGAGGGGGCCAGGTATTGGGACCATGCAACCCTGATATTACAGCAATTACACTGGCTAACAGTGTCCTCCAGAGCCCAATTTAGTACATTGGTTCTGATCGAAAAAGAAGACGAAAATGACAACCATGACGACAATGATATTGGATTTATCCCTCGCCCTCCGTTCTGAATCTGAGTATCAGAGCAGCTTACTATCTCCTTTACATTCCTCCCCACAACAGACACGCTGTGAGGTAGGTGGAGCTGAGAGGACTCTCCCAGCAGCTGCCCTTTCAAGGACAATTCTGCCAGAGCTATGGTTGATCCAAGGCCATTCCAGCAGCTGCAAGTGGAGGAGTGGGGATTCAAACCTGGTTCTCCGAGACAAGAGTTCATGCACTTAACCACTACACCAACCATGGTAGGGACCGGGGTATCTGAAGGACCCCATGCTGCCATATGTTCCTGCCCAGGGAATTCCAATCACAGGGAGAGACCCTCCTGCTCTCCCATCAATCAAAGATGCTTGTTCGGTGACTGCAGAGAGAGGGGCTTTTTAGTGGTAGCCTCGCCAAAACTATGGAAAAGCCTCCCGAGGGAGGAGCACCTGCCCCCTTCATTTTTGATCTTCAGGAGGCAGCTGAGAACTGTTTTTTGGTTGTTTTTTTAAGGACCATGTCTGATTAAAGCAGTCCTAAATTTTGGCCTTATGTTGTTGTTAGTGTTTGATGTGTTTTATTAATATTGTGAGCCACCTTGAGGTCTGTAAAAAGACAGGCAGCTACCGTAATAAATAAGACTTGGATGAGGCACTGCTGGTGTGGACATGGACATTTAAGAAGAAGATATTGGATTTATATCCCACCCTCAACTCCGAAGAGTCTCAGAGCAGCTCACAATCTCCTTTACCTTCCTCCCCCACGACAGACACCCTGTGAGGTGGGTGGGGCTGGAGAGGGCTCTCACAGCAGCCGCCCTTTCAAGGACAACCTCTGCCAGAGCTATGGCTGACCCAAGGCCATTCCAGCAGCTGCAAGTGGAGGAGTGGGGAATCAAACCCGGTTCTCCCAGATAAGAGTCCGTACACTTAACCACTACACTAAACTGGCTCTCTAACTGAAGTCCATGGCCATTTAATTAAAGGGGGAGACAGGGAGAAGTGTGACCTTGGGACAGTCCATCAACCTAGCCTGCCTCAGAGGGTTATGTCCACTGCCTTGACCACCTTGGACAAGCACTATTGGGGAGGGGCTGTGGCTCAGTGGAAGAGCCTTTGTTTGGCATGCAGAAGGCCCCGTTCTTGGCCCAGTCTCCAGTAGAAAGCACCAGGCAGCAGGTGATGTGGAAGACCCCCACCTGAGATCACTCTGGAGAGCTGCTGGAAGTCTGAGTAGACAATATAGACCTTGAAGAACCAGTGTTAAGAGAGCTTCATGAGTAAAGGGCAGGATATAAATGTGACGAGGAATGGAATGGTGGGAAATGCTACATGCTCTCACAGCAAGAACAGACTTCAAAAAACTGCTTGTAACTCCTGCATTAACAAGAATTGGATCTCATAGGCTTGCCAGCCTCCAGGTGGTGGCTGGAGATCTCATGGGATGACAATTGATCTCCAGGCAACAGAGATCAGTTCCCCCGGAGAAAATGGCCACTTTGAAAGGTGGACTCTATGGCATCATACCCCATTGAAGTCCCTCCCCTCCCCAAACCTGGCCTCCCCAGGCTCCAACCCCAAATCCCCAAGTATTTCCTAACCCAAAGCTGGCAACCTTATGGAGCTGGGTGGGGGCCAAAGAAGGCATCCATGCATGGGTTATTTTATAGAAAAATAGGCGGTGGAGCTCATTAGCATAACTCATTAGCATGTGCCACCACTACCACCACCAGCCAAAAGCAACCCTACGCAAGAAAGGAGACCCCCCCAGACGAGCAAGGCATGCTTGGGCTGACTAGAGATCCAGCCAGCCCAAGCAGGCTTCACTCACCTGGGGCTCTCCTTGGCTGCCCCCCCCCCCCGGTAAAAGGCCAGCAAGCCATCCGCCACCCAAAATCACATAAGAAGTGGAGAAAGGGTGGTGTGGCTTTCTCCAGGGGTTATTGAGGGCTGCTGGGGGCGTGGCAAAGCTCCCAGGGGCTGGCTGGCTGCCTGCTCTCCTAATCCAGGGATTGTTATGCAACTGCACCTACTATTCAATGGACATGGTAGGTAGGTGGGCGGGAGGAGGGGGGCTGTCAGAAAGGTTCGGGAGGTGTGCTCCTGTGAGCTCCTGCTGAATTTAAGGCCTGCATGCATGGAGGCATTCGGTGCCTCACAATGCAGTGCCCCACAATGCAGTGCCCTGTTCCCTCTAAGCAGAGTTGGCGTGAGCTAGCTCACAGATTTTTAGCCTCCAGCTCACACATTTTTGTCTTAGCTCAGGAAAGATGACTCCAGAGCTCACTAATTTATGCAGTAGTTCACAACTTAAATGCCACTAGCTCACAAAGTAGAATTTTTGCTCACAAGACTCTGCAGCTTAGAGGGAACATTAGCCCTGGTCCTAGATTTTTCTGGAGCAGATCCCCCACCTGGAACGCCCTTCTTCCTAAGCAGAGAGAAACCTCCACATGGTGCCCATGAGCACCATCATGCCCTCCAACACCTGAAGCCAGCTAAATGTTTCTAGAGCAGGGGTGGGGAACCTTTTTTCTGCCAAGGGCCATATGGATATTTATAACATCATTTGCGGGCCATACAAAAATTATCAACTTAAAAAAACAATGCTCCGCCAAGGAAGAACGATTCAGGCCGGCAAAATTAATGCAAATAATTGTTTTTCTATTTGAAGTCATGTGGGGAGAGCCTAATCTGGCGCGCACACACACACACAGCCCGCCGCCCTAGGCAAATGCATAGGTCCAGGGCTTTTTTGTAGAAAAAGCCCAGCAGGAACTCAGTAGCATATTAGACCACATCCCCTGATATTAGCATATTAGGCCACACCATCTGGGATAATCAAGTGCAAACTGAACTGTGACAGTAACTTTTCCACGCCCTGCAACAATTCTGACCAGCCAGCCAAGCCCCAGGAAGGCTGCCGCACAGTACATCTGGGCCCTGTGATCCCTGCCTGGCTCTGGGGAGGCTGCTGCACAGCGCAGCTGGGCCCCACGATCCTTGCTGGCCAGCTGGGCCTCAGAGAAGCTGCCACATGGCTCAGTTCGGTCCAGCAATCCCTGAGGCCCACACCTAGGGTTGCCAATCCCCAGGTGGGGGCAGGGGATCCCCTGGTTTGGAGGCCCTCCCCCCACTTCAGGGTCATCAGAAAGCGGGGGGAGGGGAGGGAAATGTCTGCTGGGAACTCTGTTATTCCCTATGGAGAAAATCATGGAGAATTGATCCGCGGGTATCTGGGGCTCTGGGGGGGGCTGTTTTTTGGGTAGAGGCACCAAATTTTCAGTATAGCATCTAGTGTCTCTTCCCAAAATACCCCCCAAGTTTCAAAAAGATTGGACCAGGGGGTCCAATCCTATGAGCCCCAAAAGAAGGTGCCCCTATCTTTCATGATTTCCTATGGAAGGAAGGAATTGAAAAGGTGTGCCGTCCCTTTAAATGTGATGGCCAGAACTCCCTTTGGAGTTCAATTATGCTTGTCACAGACTTGATCGTGGCTCCACCCCTGATGTCTCCTGGCTGCACCCCCAAAGTCTCCTGGCTCCACCCCCAAAGTCCCGAGATATTTCTTGAATTGGACTTGGCAACCCTAGCCACACCGAGTGACCTCGAGGGCCACATACGGCCCTTGGGATGGAGGTTCCCCACCCCTGTTCTAGAGAGTGTGGCCAGGCAGGGTTGAAATCCAGCAAGCCTCCCATTTGGCCACTGGAAATGTGTGCAAATTAAAAGAATGTTTTGGGGGCAGCTGCCCTCAAAGTTGGCTTTGTTCTCTCCTTCCTCTTTCCCAGTGCATTTTTATAAAAGGACTCTTCTTGTCCCTTGCATTTGGGCTTCCTTTGTGTGTACCTCTTCCTCTTAGGGGGAGCACTTTCTGGCTGTGGCCACCATCTCGTGCTGGAATTCCAACGGTGCCCACCTACTAATATAGGTCAGGGATGCCTGCACTGCTAGCAACGAGCCCCAGGAAGCTCAAGGTAGGCCGACCCGTCGTCAGAGCGGACAGGGAGCGCCTGGCTGCTCTTCCATCTGCCGCTGAATTGACTGCCATCAATTTCACTTGCCACCCGTCCAAGGCCGGGACCATAAAGCTCTCAGGAGCTGATCAATGACGACCTTGAACACCAGAAAGGGAGAGGCCGTGCTGAGCCCCCGGATGGAGAGCGGGAGATGGTAGCCGGAGTCCAGCTGAACACACACCTCCTAAGGTGTGGAAACAGAGACTGATTTTGCACCAGGGCTTGTTCCGGATAGAGAGCCCTTTTGCCCCCACGGCTTCTCTCCGTTTTTGCATAAGCTGCCTAGGGTTGCCAATCCCCAGGTGGGGGCAGGGGATCCCCCGGTTTGGAGACCCTCCCCCGCTTCAGGGTCATCAGAAAGCAGGTGGGAGGGGAGGGAAATGTCTGCTGGGAACTCTATTATTCCCTATGGAGATTTACTCCCATAGAAAATCATGGAGAATTGATCCGCGGGTCTCTGGGGGAGGGCTGTTTTTTGAGGTAGAGGCACCAAATTTTCAGTATAGCATCTAGTGCCTCTCCCCAAAATACCCCCCAAATTTCAAAGAGATTGGACCAAGGAGTCCAATTCTGTGAGCCCCAAAAGAAGATGCCCCTATCCTTCATTATTTCCTATGGAAGGAAGGAATTGAAAAGGTGTGCCGTCCCTTTAAATGTGATGGCTAGAACTCCCTTTGGAGTTCAATGATGCTTGTCACAGCCTTGATCTTGGCTCCAACCCCAATGTCTCCTGGCTCCACCCCCAAAGTCTCCTGGCTCCACCCCCAAAGCCCCCAGATATTTCTTGAATTGGACTTGGCAACCCTAAAGCTGCCGCAGAGCTGCGAGTTGGTGCTCTGCTTTTCCGCAGCAAGAGGAAACCCCTTGTCAGAGGATCTCGCTTGCTGCAGAATAGGGGCATGCCAACTTGCAGCTCCGGGACAACCTGTGTGAAAACAGAGAGAAGCCCCGGGAGCAAAAGGGCTCTCCACCCAAAACAAGCCTAGTGCGAAATCGGTCAGAGACTCCCCGCTGTCTGTGGGGATACCGCAGGATGCCAATGCCAACATTTGGCCCCGGGTGCAAATGGCAGCATTGCAGAATGACCGTGAGCTGCTGCACATGCTAGGATAAAATTGGGCAACCTGTAAATGCAACAGGGAGGGGTGGTTTTTGCAGGACGGAGGAAGGGCACGAGATCTGCAGGGTTGCCAACCTCCAGGTGGTGGCTGGAGATCTCTTGGGATCAGTTCACTTGGCGCAAATGGCCGCTTTGGAAGGTGGACTCTATAGCATTCCACCGAAATCCCTCCCCTCCCCAGAACCCTTTCTCCTCAAACTCCCATCAAACTCCACTTCTCCCATTGAGCAAACCTAATCTGTCAGCATTTCTGCAGCCATGTGATGGCATTTATATAAGGTTGCCAACCTCCAGGCGGGCCCTGAAGATCTCCTGGAATTTCCACTTAGCTCCAGACCTCTTCCTCTGGAGAGAGTGGCCGATTTATAGGGTGGACTCTGTGGCATTATACCCCAGTGAAGTCTTTCCAAGAATTTCTCTCCCTGGAGTTAGTTGGTAGCCTGATGCTTTATATATAATATATATAATGTATGCTCTTTTTATACATCAGTTATATGCAATTAGCACACACACACACAAAAACCAGTCAATTTTAATAGAATTCCATCACATTCCATGAGTATGGTCTGAGAAAGAGATAACTTTTTTTTTCTTCCTGAGTAGGGAAAACCTGTGCCAGAAATGGGAGTCATAAGAACATAAGAGAAGTCATGTTGGATCAGGCCAATGGCCCATCCAGTCCAACATTCTGTGTCACACAGTGGTCAACCCCACCCCCCACCCCCAACTGCCATCAGGAGGTTCACAAGTGGGGCTAGAAGCCCTTCCGCTTTGCCGTCCCCCCACTCACCAAGAATACAGAGCATCACTACCCTAGACAGTTCCAGTAATATGCTGTAGCTAATAGCCACTGGTGGACCTCTGCTCCATATTTTTATCCAATCCCCTCTTGAAGCTGGCTATGCTTGTAGCCGCCACCACCTCCTGTGGCAGTGAATTCCACATGTTAATCACCCTTTGGGTGAAGAAGTACTTCCTTTTATCTGTTCTAACCCGACTGCTCAGCAATTTCATGGCATGCCCACGAGTTCTTGTATTGTGAGAAAGGGAGAAAAGTACCGTACTTCTTTCTCTACTTTCTCCATCCCATGCATAATCTTGTCACCCTGCAGTCAATGTTTCTCCAAGCTAAAGAGTCCCAAGCGTTTTAACCTTTCTTCATAGGGAAAGTATTCCAAACCTTTAATCATTCTAGTCGCCTTTTCTGGACTTTTTCCAGCGGGCAATCCCTTACAGAGAAAGTCTTTTGTCTTGATGGTGCGTTCATAAAATGTGATAAAATCCCTGCTGTATCAGTCCAGTCAGGTGTATGTGTGCAGGGTGGGGGCGGAATCCAAAACCAAAAGTATTTATTCTATTTTATTTACTCTGTCCCCTTGTTTCCCTGTTCCTTAATTATGGTTTCTAAATTTAATTAATTCTGAAATTAATTTAAGGAGTGTCCTTTTTGTTTGCATTTCCCCTGCCATATGTTTTGGACGTGCTCATGTTCAAATCCTTGGGATTGTGCATGTGTATTTTAATCATGGATCTACTACCTGGTCACCACAAATTTTTCAGAAATTTGGTACAGTGCAGAGTTTCAACTCAATCCTTTCAATTGTATCACTTTGCCTACATAGCCTCATCACCCCTTAACCTCAGTGTGAATTGCCCAAAGAGTAGGTCTTGGAGCATCTCCAGACAATGAGAGTACCTCTGAGTATGTGAAGACAGCATCTTTCTGAGTAATCCTGGCCAGTTTTCACAAATTTGGAATAAGGGATAAGCCCCCAGGTAACATGATGCCTGTATGCCAGGAAAGGGATACACATTGAAAGACAATGTGGTTAGAGGGCAGGACCAGAAATGGAGAAGCCCAGTGGTGGAATTCTAGCAGGAACACCTTTGCATATTAGGCCACACACTCCTGATGTAGCCAATCCTCCAGGAGCTTACAGGGCTCTTAGTACAGGGCCTACTGTAGGCTCCAGGAGGATTGGCTACATCAGGGGGTGTGGCCTAATATGCAAAGGAGTTCCTGCTACAAAAATAGTGCTGGAGATATGGATGCACACATTCTTCAGCACCCCCTTCCTTCAAAATTTTAGGCAGATAAGAGCGAGTGGTTCCCTGTTAGAGCATCCGTCTTGCAGGGGGAAGGCCCCATGTTCAATCTCCTGCATCTCCAGTTTGGGATTCGGTAATGTCAAAGATCTCAACCTGAGATCCTGAAGAGCCTTTTTGCCAGGAAGACAATATTTAATGCTTGAGGAAGTCTGTTGTAATGTATCTGAAGAAGTGTGCATCTACACACGCTAAGTCATTCCGTTCTTGCTTTATACCGGGAATTAAACTTTCTTGGTCTTAAAGTGCTGCTGGACTCAAACTTAGGTCTCACATCTGTTTTAACTCTTTGATTTGTATGCAAATTTGCTGCTATTCACAGGTTTTACCAACTGCTTCAATCCAATCTTAGCTATACTTATCTCCAGGTGTTGTTTCCTAGAAAAAGAGGCACCAGAGCTCATTAGCATAACTCATTTGCATATGCCACACACCCCTGACATCACTGCCAGGTGTACTAAATTATATCAGCTCAGCATCTACCTTCAAATGCTTCTTGGATTATAATTGTCATAATAAAACCTTACTCCCATCATGCCGTTTAAATTACTTTCTCTTATGTGGCCAAAGTGGCATGATGAAGATTTCCATCTGTCTGCTTGATATGTTTTAGTTATTTTCCCCTTTTTTGTGCAGAAAAAAAAATATTAGAAAGTTTGTCAAATCTTAGAGCTCAGCAAAATTCTCACAGGGGGGTTGACCAATAAAGCCCATGAGGAAATTATTTCAGGGAGGGGGGAAGAAAGAAAGAGCACCATAAAATGTCGAGGTTACGGAGCTCCGCTCCTGTGAGCTCCTGCCCAAAATGAGATCTGCTTATTGCTTGGTTACTTATGCATCTTGACTAATTAGCCCTTCCTGGAAACTAACCCCCTCACCCGCTCTCTACTTATATGTAAAGTTTGAGGGAGTCTGTTTCAATGTATCGGAAGAAGGGTGAGTGCACAAGAAAGCTTACACCCAGAATTAAACTTGGTTGGTTTTAAAGGTGCCACTGGATTCAAACTTGGTGATAATGACCTTGGTAAGACCGTCATATAATGCATCCAGCCAATATTCCTGCTTGTACAGCAAACGCATGGAGATGTTTGGAACCCTAGCGAAGAAAAGAGCAGGGTGCATAGACACTAATGCGGTATATAAATCGTAACCAAAATGCTATTTATTTATTTACATTATTTATAGTCACAAGGACTCAAGGGGAATTAGACAGCGAGTCAGTACAGTCAACAAACTGGGACATTCGATAACCAATGCACTAGGATTGTAGAAGTCCGGAACCACCAGAAAGAGCTGAAGTGTAGCATAAGTATTCACACGATTCATTAAGTGGTACGGAAATTACATAAATAGGAACCTCCTTACAATAAGCTGTGCGCAGCAGCAGTATAGACCCCCGTCCCTAATGATTTATCCGAGCAAGTTTGTAAAAGTATTTGGGCAGTGCAACCAGGGCCAGCCCTAGACTAGCTGGCACCCTAGGCAAGGCTAACTTCTGGCACACACCCCACACTCATAATGTCACCGAGTCACATGGGGGACACCCAGTTCGGGGCCCCCAGAAGGCCAGCATCCTAGGCGATCACCTGGTTTGCCTAGTGACCAGGCCAGCCCTGAATGCAACCCTATTCCTTGTGCAGAAAACCCTCTTGAAAGTTTGCGGAAAACTAGGAGAGTGGGAGGTTTCCCAACCTTCCTGGGCAAACCGTTGGGCAAGGAGGGGGCCACACATGTAGAGGCAGTTGTGGATTTTTGCAGGTTGGCACCTTCAGAAGCCCCTGCTGACTTGACTGAAGTTGCCATGGTGGAACACAGGGAAAGAGGCAGTCCAGCAAATAAGAGTGGTCAAGGTTGTGAGGGGCTTTGACTAAGAACATGAGAGAAGACACGATGGATCAGGCCAATGGCCCGTCCATTCCAACACTCTGTGTCACACAGTGGCCAAAACCCAGGTGCCATCAGGAGGTCCAGCAGCAGGGCCAGAACTCTAGCAGCTTTCCCACTGTTGCCCCCACCCCAAGCACCAAGAATACAGTGCGTCACTGCCCCAGACAGAAAGTTCCATCTATACCTTGCGACTAAAAGCCACCAATGTACCTCTGTGTCATATGTTTATCCAAACCCCTCTTGAAGCCATCTATGCTTGTGGTCACCACCCCCTCCTGCAGCAGTGAATTCCACATGTTAATTACTCTTCGGGGTGTGCTTGGGATTGCATTTAGCAAGAATATGGAGCTATCTCTGCATCTGCAATGAAGGGGGTTAGGTGTAGGTGATATACAGCTTGCAGAACCATCAGTCTCCTTAATCGACTCAAGGCCACCCACCTGCATTCAGAGCAGCAAAAGGGAGCTATTTTTAGACAACAACAGAGCACGCAGGTGAGAAGAGCTAAACTCTTCCCATGCCTTGCCTCAAGGTGCATAGGCAACAAGAGGAAGCCGTGAGATAAATGCCCACAAAAAACCCTCAAAGGTTCATGGCTGCAAATTACCGGCAACAGATTTATAATCAGTTTAAAGGGTATAATTGTGAAAAATTACAAAAACGTCCTTGGAGGAGCCAGCACCTTTGACTCGAAATGTTTTTGAATTGTGTATGAATATATGAAGATTTGTATAACCCCAACGTGAACATCTGACGAAGCCTCCGTGTAAAACGGCCGGCTCCAGCTTGCAGCCCCGTGATCAGTCTATGGAATTGGGGTTCAATTTCTTTGCCACTGACAGCCTCTGAAGAATGGCACTGGTTTCTGCAGCTGAATCCATGGAATGATTGCAGTGGATTTAAGTGCATTTTGAACTGCTGGTTTGCTGTCTTCCGGTCGCACTGGGAGTTTATCAGGTCAAAGTGAGATTTGGATGAACACCACATATATGATTAGGGTTTGTAGAATCTTTCGGGCTCAAGTGCCGTGTTCTACTGGAGAAAGTTTTCCTTCCAGACGTTTCGTTCTCGGCTGCGGAGAACATCCTCAGTGGCGTTGCAGCCGGAGCAGGCGCTCTGACCTTCTTGGCTGCTGTGCTTTGAATTGGCTGTCATCAGGCCATTTGACTCAATGCACAGCAGCCAAGAAGGTCAGAGCGCCTGCTCCAGCTGCAACGCCACTGAGGATGTTCTCCGCAGCTGAGAACGAAACGTCTGGAAGGAAAACTTTCTCCAGTAGAACACGGCACGAGCCTGAAAGATTCTACAAACCCTAATGATGTTACCAGCCGTGAAAACCTGAAATCTTTGACAACATATATGACTTTTTATCACCCTCCAGTGTTGTTTCAGCCCTGCTTTATCCTACCACTAACAAACACAGATACCTATTTGTGATTCTTTTAATCTGCTCAAAATGTTCCCATGATTCTACACTGCCCAGTTATATTAAGAATTGCTGCTTCCATTCCCAGTAAGAGCACACGGAAGCTTACATTCTGAATAAAACTTAGTTGGTCTTAAAGGTGCACTTGCCTACTGCTTTGTTCTACAAAACACGTGAAATTGTTGTTTACGTGGCACTTTTTTTGAAATTTTTCACAATTATACTCTTTAAACTGATTATAAATTTGTTGCCAGTAATTTGCAGCTGTGAAACTTCGAGGGGGTTTTGTGGGCATTTGCCTCAAGGTGCTGCAGTGCTTTTAACGTATCCCCCCCCCCCCTTCCAGTCCATCTCTGATCTCAGAAAAACTGTTCAGGTTTGAATTTGGTGGTATCCAGGGGTCGTTTTGTAGGGGGAAAAGGTGCAGGAGCTCAGTAGCATCTCTCATTTGCATATGCCCCGGGATCTGTGGGCAGCAGGGAAAGAACTTCCCACTGCATGCAGACCCTGGTTGGAGGTTCGGGGGCTGCACTCCTGTGAGCTTCTGCTGAATTCAAGCTCTGATGGTATCGAAACAAACGAACCTCATAGAGAATCTTGATTGTACAAATTTGGGGACTCCTGGAATAGGAAGTATGCACATTTTGCTACAGCTTGCAATTTCTTCTTGTCCCACCTCTACCCCACCCCTACATTTCTAATAGGTATGTGCATACTTTGGGAGGGGGGGGCATTGCAGAAATGCTATCGTGATTGCTGCACCAAGATTCTTTTAGTGTGGTATGTTAGCAATGCAAAGCATTGTGCAAGCATAAAACACCAGACCCACCCCCCACCCCCAAAAATCTGGAAGACAATGTAAGTAAGCACAACTGTAGGAAGATTACCTTTTTTTGTGTGGCGTTTTACCAACAAGCACCCGCCTTGAGAGCCAATTTGGTGAAGTGGTTAAGTGCGAAGACTCTTATCTGGGAAAACCCGGTTTGATTCCCCACTCCTCCACTTGCACCTGCTGGAATGGCCTTGGGTCAGCCATAGCTCTGGCAGAGGTTGTCCTTGAATGGGCAGCTGCTGTGAGAGCCCTCTCAGCCCCACCCACCTCACAGGGTGTCTGTTGTGGGGGGGGGTGGAGATAAAGGAGATTGTAAGCCGCTCTGAGACTCTGATTCAGAGAGAAGGGCGGGGTATAAATCTGCCGTTCTTCTTCTTCTTCTTGAATCCCAATGAGGAAAGCAGGCTATAAATAAAGTACACAAACAGCAAAAGGCAGGGCTTTTCTGAGCAGGAACATACAGGAACGCTGTTCCAGCTCGCTTGGCATCAGGGGTATGGCCTAATGTGCAAATGAGTTCCCGCTGGCTTTTCTACAAAAACCTGTGCAAAACAATGGTGATGTCAGGGGTGTGGCCTAATGTACAAATGAATTTCTGATGGGCTTTCCCTAGAAAAAAGCCCTGGCAAAAAAAAAAACATGCACATTATAATAGTGGAGGACAACTACACGAGTTGGAGCTGCATCATTCTCAACCTAGAGGGGTGGATCCAGACTAAATTTTCCAGCGGCAAGGTGGAACCCCCCCCCCCCCCACCTCTCCTCTGCAGCTTGCAACTCAGCCAACTGCTGGTCCTGGGCGATAGAGGAGGGGACCCCGAGAAATGACATGAAGAGGGTCTGTAGAAGAAAGGGGGATCCGAGGGAATGGCCAGTTTAGCCTGGATCAGGCTCACGGCCCTGCGAGGATTAATTTCAGGAGGAGCCGAAAACCACACAAAGCAGAATTTCTGAACAATATGGAGCAACAGAATGGGGTGAATCCACTCGTCCCTCCTGATTGACTGGAGCACCAAATCCACTTTTCTGCCTCGCCCCTCGCTGTAATTAATCATTCGCCGCCTCCTTTTATTTTCTGCTCACAAAGTAAAAAAGAAGAAACGGGCTCTTAGAAAAAGAAAGCGCGGGGAAAGGATGTGTTATGATCGCCCGGCAAATGCAATTTCATTTCCTTAATGAAATGCTTATAGGCCGGGGGTGGGGGGAGAATTTCTTAAACACATTTGTGAAAAGCTGGGAACTTTTTCTCTAAAGCCTCCAAAAAGGGAAACATGATTTCTCCTCTCTATTTTATCACTCTGCCCCGTTTTGTGTGTCCCAAGTCAGATCTGCATTTCGATTACAGATAGAGCATTCCAGGAGACATCTCTGCTCTAACCTACTCTAAGTTTCTATGAAGTTGGGAGTTTATCTGTTTGCTTTGGGAGCTGGGGGTGGGTGGGTGCGTGGGAGAGAAAGCCGCCTGTTAGCTTTGTTTCTTTGAAAGCCTCTTGTCCCAGACCTCTGATCAGCAGCGAGTAGCGAATGAATCACTCATCTCCTGTGCTTGCTTTTTTAATTCAGCTCACTAAAAGAGAAAAGTTGTAGGATCTTAAAATAAAGCTGCTCTGGAAAAAAGATGCGCCCCTGTCTCCGGTAAATGCAATTTCACTGCCTTAATGAAACGCTAATTGGTAGGAAAATTCAGAAACCTCTTCAGTACCATTCTAATTAAATTTCCCATTCCCCCCCCACCCTCCGTGACCCTGAAAATAGACAAGAGCTTTTGTAACAAGAGCACCGGGCAGGGCCTGTTTGCAAAGGAGGATGGGTGGGGGAGGGGGGGGTCAGATGCAGAATGCCTTTTCCTCACCAGGGGAGCCTTAAAAAACCCATCATGATGGGAGAGATTCCCCACCCCTGTGTAAATCCATAATAATATGTACGAAACGCCGATGGGCCCAGAGCAATACACTAGCAATTAAAGCCCCACCATGGTAAGCGCCATAAACAAACAACTATCATTAGATTATCATCATAATCATAAAGAGCAATATTAACAGAGGGAACGGCGAATCGCTCGAGCTCAGACTTCTCAGAGGTACTAATAAAAAACCTTTGCTGAGTCCATCGCTTCCCGGCCCAGAGAATGGCCTAGAAAGCAGCATCCCAGAAATGAGAATTTCCCCAATGCCAATCCTTATTAGCGACTTGGGGCCCTGCGTCTCTCTGGCACTTCGGTGGCGGGAAGTGCCCATCAAGTCATGAGCCAACTTACAGTGACCCTGTAAGAAGAAGATATTGGATTTATATCCCACCCTAAACTCTGAATCTCAGAGGGGTCACAATCTTCTTTACCTTCCCCCCCCCCCCGCCTCTACAACAGACACCCTGTGAGGTGGGTGGGGCTGAAAGAGCTCTCAGAAACTGCCCTTTCAAGGATGACTCTGTGAGAGCTATGGCTGACCCAAGGCCATTCCAGCAGCTGCAAGTGGAGGAGTGGGGAATCAAACCCGGTTCTCCCAGATAAGAATCTGCGCACTTAACCACTGCACCAAACTGGCTCTTTCTATAGAGCTTTGAAGGCAGGAGGTGAAGAGCAGAGGTTTGCCATTGCCTGCCCCTTCCTAGCAACCCAGGCCCTTCCTTGGGAGTCTCCATTCCAAGTATTAACCAGGGCTGACCCTGCTTAGCTTACAAACTCTGGCAAGGTCAGGCTAGCATGGGACATGCAGTTTAGGGCCGCTCATACTGTATCTGCCTGATAAAGTTTGCAATAAGAATACTGAATGAATGTCCCCTTCTCTCATTGCCAAGAAGAAAGGGCTGTTTGGAAGGGGAAGGGACTCCTGTTTTAATGAGATCCCAGCCTGAAAATACAGTTGAGAGGATCATCCCTTAACAGCACCCCTTCCTCCAGATGCCACGTACCATCCAATAATATTATCTGGCACTAGGGTTACCAGGTACAACTCAGAAAATACCTGGAGACTTTGCGGGATGGAGACAGGAGACTTTCCCATTCCTTAAAATAAATAAAAGTACAGCAGTGTAGTTCCCCTGAATACATCCCCAGCAGTTGTACTACCACTAAATGAAAGTGAACATACACACACACAAAGCAACCAAAATAATGTTTGCAAGTCCACTCTTTTGTGATCTCACTGGGGCAATCGCTTTACTCACGGGAGTTGCTGAATGTAATAATCTGCTGTATTTCCACCAACTTCTTCAGAATAACACAGGAAAACCAAAGTACAGGAGAAAGAGGTCTACTCTAGGGGGTGGAGTTTTCCACCATCCCATAATCAAGTTCCAGTTAACTCTTTACTATCCATATGACTTCTGAAATAAGTGCTGTCTTAATCTCTCACACACAGTCACCATGAAGAGCCACATGGCTCTGCTGTTTTCCCCTCTTGATGCAACTTTGGGTCCTGCTGAATTTAAAGGCACACACACATTCCAAAACACAAAGAGTCCGCAGGCTTCTTCTAAATCTGCTGGAATCTAAAGGCACATCCTGGCTGCTGGGGCAGGGCTTCCCTTGCCAGGCAGTTGATTGGTGGCGGGGTGGTGCCTGCAAAACCTGGGGGCTGGCAAGCCCAATTTGCACACATTGGGTTGCCAGCTCTATGTTGAGAAATACCTGGAGATTCAGGTGACAGAGCCTCATAAGGGTAGTATTGGGGAAAGGGAGGGACTTCAATGGGGTAAAATATCATAGAGTCTACCTTCTAAAGTGGCCATTTTATCCAGGTGAACTGATCTCCATTGCCTGGAGATCAGTTGTAATCCCAGGAGATCTCCAGCCTCCAGGTGGTAGAAACTCTGGGCACAAAAAAGCTAATCAAATCAGAGACCATTCTCAGTCCAGAGGACATTATGCTGTGGAACATCACTGGAGGATGCCACGAAGCTATATCAGATGCCGAAGCAAAGCCAAACTTAGCAGGGAATGAAGGAAAGAGACCAGTGTTCCTTCTAAGCTGAGTTAGCATGAGCTAGCTCACAGTATTTTAGCCTCTGGCTCACACATTCTTGTCTTAGCTCAGGAAGGATGGCCTCAGAGCAAACTAATTTATGCAGCAGCCAAATCGCTCGCTCACCACTTTAATACCAGTAGAGTTCACAAAGTAGAATTTTTGCTCACAAGACTCCCGCAGCTTAGAGGGAATATTGAAAGAGACCACAGTCTAACAACAAAAGGTGTATTTGGGGCTCAGTCCAATTTATAAATCCCTCATAGAATTACAGAAGCGACTCGAGTTGGCTGGATCTCAGGACGATTGCCGAGGAAGATGATGGCAAAACGGGACCCGCTACCAGCCCTGGGTGCCTTTCTAACCTGACGTTGCCAGCCTCACCTTTTATAAAAGGTAGCATGTCAGCACTGAGCCTCTAAATGCCTCTGCAAATTGCCTTTCCTGCTGAGCATAATTACCTTAATTAAAACCCCACCTCAGTCTCTTGGATGCAAAAGGTTCCCATAATTGCCGTTCCGGTTTTAATGATCTGGTTAGCAGTAGGATCGGAGAGTCCTTTGTCCTTTTGGATGCAGATGGTCTGGGCTGACCAGATCTGGGACGGTCAAAGTCTGTTCTTCTGTCATATTTTCTGCAGGAAGTAATGCCACGTCAGCTGGTCTACTGTTCCAGAAGGTGAAGAAGTGAAAGCAAGGAGCTGCGCAATTAGAAAAGGATAGGCTCTATAACATTTCTGTGCTCGGAAGACTCTGTGTTATTGCAAGTCAAGCCCCCTTGCCCATAAATCTATTTGCAAGCAAAACCAAAATGTTCTTGAGGCTTATAGGCTCTTTTGGTGTCAGTACAGTTGGGAAACAAAGATGGTAGCCATAGCTGGTGCCTAGGGCTGCCAAGTTCCCAGGCCGGGTGGGGGTTCTCCTGCCCTGGAGATTCCCAACCCGCCGGCCCACATTGGGCTGGCAGGGGGATCCTCCCATAACATTACTGGCATGATGATGTCACTCGGAAGTGACGTCATCGTGCCGGCGATGATGCACGCTGGCCGCTCTAGGAGCATCTGGGGAAGCTCTATGGTTTTTCAGATGCTCTAGCACTTTGGGAAGAAAACTCTATGGTACCATTGCTGGAGGCCACGGGGGACTTGGCAACCCTACTGGTGCTTGATGAGAAGTTGATCATTTAAACCCTTTTTGCCCTCAATGAAACTGTTTTGAAACCCTTTAGAGCAGGGGTGGCCAATGGTAGTTCTCCAGATGTTTTTTGCCTACAACTCCCATCAGCCCCAGCCAGCATGGCCAATGGCTGGGGCTGATGGGAGTTGTAGGGAAAAAACATCTGGAGAGCTACCGTTGGCCACCCCTGCTTTAGAGGCTCACAAGGACTGCTGCAGCATTGCATATCAAGTATGTTAAACATGGAAAGTGCTCTATAAACACTGAGTATTCATTTATCTAGTTAGATCCAGGTGGGCAGCCATGTTGGCCTGCAGCTGTAGAACAAAGTAGGAGACCAGTAGCACCTTTAAGGCCAACAAAGTTTTATTCAGAATGTAAGCTTTCGTATGCATGCATACTTCATCAGACAATGGAATGGGGTACAGTGAGCTGAAATACATATAGCTGGTGGGTTAAGAGTGTCAACTGATACAAAGTTAAGATCAAATGGCAAAATATCGTAATAAACTGGAAGACCATTTGGTCTGGATAGCATTTGTGTGGGAAACCAATAAAAGGTGATAAAAGTTGCCTGTTAATTGCTCTTGCTAATTTGTTTATCTAGTCGTTCAGTTCCCTTTCTTTCTACCCTAAATGTACACTAAGGTTTACTCTTTTCCACTGAGGAAAGAGACAGCTTTGACCCATTGTCCCAGTGCTGGATTAAACCCTGTGGAGGCCCCTAGGCAAGGGAGCCCCCTTGCAAATTATCTGAGAGTTGGAGCACCCTCCATGCCACCTGCAGCCCCCGCTGCAGCCTGCGGGCACTTTCCCAAAAGCCCCTTTGACAAAAGTGCAGGGGAGAGGCATAAGAACATAAGAGAAGCCATGTTGGATCAGGCCAATGGCCCATCCAGCCCAACACTCTGTGTCACACAGTGGGCAAAAAAATTATATATATATATACACACACACACACACACACACACATACATATATATATACACACTGTGGCTAATAGCCACTGATGGACCTCTGCTCCATATTTTTATCAAACCCCCTCTTGAAGCTGGCTATGCTTGTAGCCGCCACCACCTCCTGTGGCAGTGAGTTCCACATGTTAATCACCCTTTTGGTGAAGAAGTACCTCCTTTTATCCATTTTAACCCGACTGCTCAGCAATTTCATCGAATGCCCACGAGTTCTTGTATTGCGAGAAAGGGAGAAAAGTACTTCTTTCTCTACTTTCTCCATCCCGTGCATAATCTTGTAAACCTCGATCATGTCACCCCGCAGTCGACGTTTCTCCAAGCTGGAGGCAGAAAGAGGCAAACTTGGTGGCGACGCCAGCAGCAACCACACCAGGCAAGTTGGGCAAAGAGCGACTCCGTTGTTGGCTGCGCATGCAGGCTGGGAGGGCTGCAAGCAGGGGGGAAACCGGGGAAAAAGCCAGCCCGGAGCCCCTAAAGGCATGAGGGCCCATAGGCCAGTGCCTGCTTGGCCTAATTGTTAATTTGGCCCTGCATTGTCCTCCTCACCCAAGGCTGGAATTGGGTCTGGAGTTCTCCTGGAATTACTGTTGATCTCTAGACCACGGTGATCAGTCAGTGCCCCTGGAGAAAATAGCAGCTTTGGAAGGTAGAGGCTGTGGTATCACATCTCTCCCCAACCCAAACCGTGGCCTCCCCAGGCTCCACCACCAAATCTCCAGGAATTTCCTCACCCAGAGTTGTCAACCCTACCCAACCTCCCCAACCCTCACAGCTGTTCCTCCACACAGAACCTGTGAACCGCCCCCCCCCCCCCAGCTCTGGGATTCAGATGAGTAGTGCATCTGAATGAGGAAGTTCCCCTCAGTTTTCATGGCCAGTGGCAGTAACCATTGATAGACTCATCCTCCTGTTATTACTCAAAGTGTTAACGTTCAGATCCCTAATATGGTGTTACATTTGATCCAGAAGAAGAAGCTTCTCCTATATCTATTAAATTACTCAGAGAAACTATCGTAACCACAGCTAAAAGAGCTTATTGCAGGTACAGGAAACAGTCAATAATTCCATTGGTTAAAGAGCAGTTAATTAAAACATTGGACATCGCTGAAAAAGGCAGACTCGCAGATGTTCCGCATTGCAAGGAAGACCTAGATTGGATGCCTGCTTTGTTTGAAAAACAGCTCCACGTGTTTCTCCTGTTGGAAAGCTGATTGGGATTTGTTTCACATTAATCTTGACAGGTCTATTCTTTTGGAAATGGTTTTATTTTGAGCATATGGAGCATATGGCATAAAGGAGATTCAAAAGAGGGAGGGAGAGATGGCAGGCGAGGTCTCCCTCCCTTTTATTAGAAGTCCTTGCAGGACAGAAACCATATCTTTTTTTCTCCATGGTAATGTGAGACGTTTGTCCTCCATGAACAGGTCTTTTGGATGCATATTTGAATACTTTGGCCACCAAATGAGAAGGGAGCATTCACTAGAAAAAAACCCTGATGCTGGGAAAGACAGAAGGCAAAAGAAGAGATGGCTGGGCAGCATTACTGATGTGACAAATACGAATTTGAGCAGACTTCAGAGGATGGTGGAAGACAGGAGGGCCTGGCATGACTTTGTCCATGGGGTCGCAAAGAGTCGGACTCGACTGTGCAACTGAACAACAACAAATGAAGCTGCCTTCTGCTGAATCAGACTCTTGGTCTATCAACGTCAGAATTGTCTGCTCAGATGCAGGGAGATCTTTCCCAACACCTATGAGCTCATCCTTTCAACTAGAGATGCAGGAGATTGAACCTGGGACCTTCTCCATGCCAAACAGATGCTGTACCACTAAGCCATGGCTTTTGCTCAAAAGCATGATTCTCAGTAAACAGGATATTGCCTACATGGAACAGAAGAGGAGGAAGAGGAGTTGATTTTATAACCTGCTCTTTATTACCCAACGTCTCAGAGTGGCTTACAATCACCTTCCCTTCCTCTCCCCACAACAAGCATTTTGTGAGGTAGGTGGAGCTGAGAGAGCTCTGAGAGAACTGCTCTTGGGAAAAGAAGAGTGCAAATTTATACCTCACCCTTCTCTCTGAATCAGAGACTCATAGTGGATTACAATCTCCTATATCTTCTCCCCCCCCACAACAGACACCCTGTGAGGTGGGTGGGGCTGAGAGGGCTCTCACAGCAGCTGCCCTCTCAAGGACAACTCCTGTGATAGCTATGGCTGACCCCAGGCCATTCCAACAGCTGCAAGTGGAGGAGTGGGGAATCAAACCCGGTTCTCCCAGATAAGAGTCCACACACTTAACCACTACACAAAATTGGCTCTCGGAGAACAGCATGTGGAGCGTGTGAAGGAGTGCGGAATCAAAACCCAGTTCTCCACTGCCTCTCTTATTCACTACATCAGACTGGCTCTGGAATGAATTTTTGGAAGCCTCAGTATTACCACCTCGTGGTTTTACTGCTGGGCTGCTGTTTTATGTCCATGGTTCGCTCAACGTTCGGATCAAGTCAGGAGCTGGGGTGAAGTGATTACAGCTGATCCTTCTGGTGAGGGCGAAAATCAGTGAACCTGATGGGTTGCAGGCTGGGCCAAGAGCAACAACCCCTGTTCCTTCGAAGCAGCACCAGTGAAGGAAAGTTCCTGTTGCTGCTACAGCAGAAATGCAGCCCTCCCAAGCCAGCCGCTTGTGGGTCACGAGATGCCAAGCCTGGCCCTTTCGATAGCCTCCAATGCTGATAGAAGGCCTGACCCGGGCTCTCTCCTCTCCATCTGGGAAATTCAGATACCCAAGCCTGCACCTCATTCGAGCTGCCATGAAAATTACCTTATTAGATTTTTAAATAACTCCTGTTGGCCAGAATATCTAAAGAGTTTCATTTTGCGCAGAGAGTCCTGGCAGGACCGGTGGGCTGGTTGACTGTGTGTATTTTAAATTAAATATCCTGGCCTCGGGATACATGAAAATAGCCTCAGATTTCCAATCAGTGCTCATGTTCCGCATTTGAAATGCAGTTTATAAACTGGCACCTTGACGGGCGTTGATCCCAGAGGTAGTAATGAGCCGTTTTGCGGATTCTCGGGTACAAATTGCCACCAGAACCATTTTGAGCTTGTGGGGGGGGGCAGGGAGAATGCGTATGTACTGTAATCACTGATCTGCACACGGGAGTCTGGTCTCCACTGACTTCCTTCCACCTTCTTTCTCCTCCTCCATCTCTTCAATTATGCAACAGTTTGACCCACAAAGAGATGTTGCCGGTGACAGACATAAGACCCCATTAAGAGGGGTGAAAAAAAAAAAAGATATAAAACCTGAGTCGAAAACTGTTTCTCAGCCCGAGGGCAAACCGCCCACCAAGGCCACCTAAGACCAGCTAAGTTGAAGGATTCGTAATGGAATGCTGGCCATTAATCGCTGCGGAGGGAGTGTCCGCCACAGCCAGACAAGGGGAAAACAGCCTGAACTCTGCTCCCGGGCAGCTTTCCCAAATGACGGAGCTGGTGCTTCTGATTAGCTGGAGGCCAAAGGGGAAACCCTCCTCAGGCGGATGTGAGGGGAGCGTCGAAGAGAGTGCACGGCTCTTCTTTGGCGTGCGGTAGAATCACAATGACTTTGTCGGTCACTTCCAAATGTGTAAGGTCGAGGATGTGATCGCGAGGCAGATGTTGCCAGTGGGAGAGAGGTGGACGGAAGGTGGGCAAGTGAGGGAGGCTGCAAGGCATGCTGCAGCAGAGAGGGTCTCCGAGCCACGACTGCGATACAGTTTTGTAAAACTCAAATGCAGCTTGTTGTGTATGGAACCAAATGTATAGGACTGAATTGGATGTTCTTGCCTGGCTCATGGGAGCCATACGAATGGAGCTTGGGGAACTGGGAACAATGGGCGGCAGGATCCAAATACCTGCACCAATCACAGGTCTCCTGCCGGTTTGAATGATCCAATAACGTGCTTGCGCGGGAACCCTAAGTTGTATATAGTTGAGGCCCCGTTAGCCAGCTCTCCAGTCTTGTTCACGGAGCCACCTACCATGCTGTGGAACTTAATAAGAAAGAGCTTGTTATCACTACCACCTCGCCTCTTCAATGCCTAAGAACCCACTATATTATACAGGTGCAATTACGTTTATCAAAATGCAGCAAGCAAGATGGGACCTATCAAAGAGCCTGTAGACTCAAAAATGCTGGGAGAGGGACGTCTTGCAGGATCACATCCATTTAGAGCAAAAGAAGCTGTGAAGAAATGCATTTTTTTTTCTTTGGAGGTTTGAAATGAGCAAAACCTTTGCTCGGAGTTTTGAGAGCTCTTGCCTCTTTCTGGGCAGAGAACAGGCAGAAAGGGGGGGAAGTCGCTTCAATGGCTTTCCAGACATATTTCAGCCCACCTTCACACAAATGCTAATAGGTCTAGACAGGGCATTTTTTGTAGAAAAAGCCCAGCAGGAACTCATTTGCTTACTAGGCCACACCCCCTGACGTCACCATTGCTTTGCACAGGGCTTTTTGTGGGGAAAGGCCAGCAGGATCTCATTTGCATATTAAGCCACACCCCCTGATGCCAACCAGCTGGAACTGCGTTCCTGTGCATTGCTGCTCAAAAAGAGCCCTGGGTCTAGACCAGCATTTTGCACTCTAGGCAAAACTAACTTTATGCACCCCTCTGCAGCACCACACCAGAGAAGGGGTTTAAAGTTTAAATCCCCTTGTCTAGAGTCAAGCAACAGTAGCCCAATCCCTCCATTCTATCCTATGGGTCCATAGGAAAGAATGGGAGACTCCCAAGCCACTGGGTAGCTGCCTCACTAAGTCATGTGGGGAGCAGCCAATTTGGTACCCCCCAGTCCACTGGTGCCCTAGGCTGCTGCTTATTTTGCCTAGTGGCAGGGCCAGCCCTGAGATCAGGAGTGTCAAATATCCATCCCGTGGACCAGAACCAGCCCACCCAAGCCTTTAATCAGGCCCCTTGGGCTTTTTTCTACCCCCTCCCATCCGCATCATTTGAAGCTCCAAGGCTGATGAAATCCCTTTCCTTTTCTGCCTTGTCTTTGCAGGCTGCAGCACAGACAAAGCTGCAAGGAAAACAAGGAACGGACTCTTCATCAAAGCTGCAGGGAGAACATAAGAGAAGCCATATTGGATCAGGCCAACGGCCCATCAAGTCCAACCCTCTGTGTCACACAGTGGCAAAAAAATGTTATATACACATATACACTGTGGCTAATAGCCACTGATGGACCTGTGCTCCATATTTTTATCTAAACCCCTCTTGAAGGTGGCTATACTTGTGGCCGCCACCACCTCCTGTGGCAGTGAATTCCACATGTTAATCACCCTTTGGGTGAAGAAGTACTTCCTTTTATCCGTTTTAACCTGTCTGCTCAGCAATTTCATCGAATGCCCACGAGTTCTTGTATTGTGAGAAAGGGAGAAAAGTACTTCTTTCTCTACTTTCTCCATTCCATGCATTATCTTGTAAACCTCTATCATGTCACCCTGCAGTCGACGTTTCTCCAAGCTAAAGAGTCCCAAGCGTTTCAACCTTTCTTCATAGGGAAAGTGCTCCAGCCCCTTAATCATTCTAGTTGCCCTTCTCTGCACCTTCTCTAATGCTATAATATCCTTTTTGAGGTGCGGCGACCAGAACTGCACACAGTACTCCAGATGAGACCGCACCATCGATTTATACAGGGGCATTATGATACTGGCTGATTTGTTTTCAATTCCCTTCCTAATAATTCCCAGCATGGCGTTGGCCTTTTTTATTGCAAACGCACACTGTCTTGACACTTTCAGTGAGTTATCTATCATGACCCCAAGATCTCTCTCTTGGTCAGTCTCTGCCAGTTCACACCCCATCAACTTGTATTTGTAGCTGGGATTCTTAGCTCCAATGTGCATTACTTTGCACTTGGCCACATTGAACCGCATCTGCCACGTTGACGCCCACTCACCCAGCCTCAACAGATCCCTTTGGAGTTCCTCACAATCCTCTCTGGTTCTCACCACCCTGAACAATTTAGTGTCATCCGCAAACTTGGCCACTTCACTGCTCACTCCCAACTCTAAATCATTTATGAACAAGTTAAAGAGCATGGGACCCAGTACCGAGCCCTGCGGCACCCCACTGCTTACTGTCCTCCACTGCGAAGACTGCCCATTTATACTCACTCTCTGCTTCCTATTACTCAGCCAGTTTTTGATCCACAAGAGGACCTGTCCTTTTACTCCATGACTCTCAAGCTTTCTAAGGAGCCTTTGATGAGGAACTTTATCAAAAGCTTTCTGGAAGTCAAGGTAAACAACATCTATCGGGTCTCCTTTGTCCACATGTTTGTTCACCCCCTCAAAGAAATGCAACAGGTTAGTGAGGCAAGATCTTCCCTTGCAGAACCCATGCTGAGTCTTCCTCAATAACCCGTGTTCATCAATGTGCCTACTCATTCTGTCCTTGATAATGGTTTCTACCAACTTTCCCGGTATTGAAGTCAGACTGACTGGCCTGTAATTTCCCGGATCTCCTCTGGAACCATTTTTAAAGATGGGGGTGACATTTGCTACCTTCCAGTCCTCAGGAACGGAGGCAGATTTCAATGAAAGATTACAGATTTTTGTTAGAAGATCCACAAGTTCAACTTTGAGTTCTTTCAGAACTCTCGGATGTATGCCATCCGGACCCGGTGACTTATTAGTTTTTAATTTGTCTATCAGTTGTAGGACCTCCTCATTTGTCACCTCAATCTGACTCAGGTCTTTCAACACCCCTTCCAAAATTAGTGGTTCTGGGGCGGGCAAAAAGTTCTCGTCTTCCACAGTGAAGACGGAGGCAAAAAATTCATTTAGCTTCTCAGCCATTTCCCTATCCTCCTTCAGTAATCCTTTTACCCCATGGTCATCCAAGGGCCCCACTGCCTCCCTGGCTGGTTTCCTACTTCTAATATATTTGAAGAAAGTTTTATTGTTGGTCTTTATGTTTTTTGCAATATGCTCCTCATAGTCCCTTTTTGCCTGCCTGATCACAGTCTTGCATTTGATTTGCCACAGCCTGTGTTCCCTTTTACTAATCTCACTTGGACTGGTTTTCCACCGCTTAAAGGAGTCCTTCTTACCTTTTACAGCTTCCATCACTTTGTTTGTTAACCACGCAGGCCTTTTCTTATGCCTGTTTGTGCCTTTCCTAACTTGTGGTATGTATTTTATCTGAGCTTCTAGGATTATAGTTTTAAATAGCGTCCAAGCTTCCCCAAGGGTTTTGACCTTATGTACCTTTCCTTTCAGTTTCCTCCTCACATGCCTCCTCATCTCAGTGTATTTACCCCTTTTAAAGTTAAATGTGGTTGTGGCGGTCTTTTTGGACAACTCCCTATTTATACAAATGGTGAAATCAATAACATTATGGTCACTGCTCCCAAGCGGCGCAATCACTTTTACATCTCTCACCAAGTCTTGGGCATTACTTAGGACCAAATCCAGAATGTGGAGTGAATTTTCCATTAAGATCTCTGTGCCCAGATAGATAGGGTCCTGATGGAAGATCCATGCCATGTTTTCCTTGCAGCTTTGTCTGTGCTACAATGTGTTTCAGTGGAGTGGAAATCAGCTTTCTTTCAGCATTCCTTATATAGACAGCTGAAGCTCAGGCTTCCTGGAGTTGTGTCCTTGCAAATAAAGGGTTGGTGCTTTGATCTAGCTTATCTCTGCTCAATAGACCTGAATCAGTGAGTACTCTTTGGGTGCAGTCAAAGGGGCATAATACACTGGAAAGCCATTGCCAGTCTCAGTAGACTGGGGGGGTGGGGGAGTGAAGAAGCTTACAATGCCATTCCATTGTTTTTCCAGGCTGAGCATTTTATATTTTTAAGTTTCTGCTGTGATCCTTGCACTTTTTCTTGATGTTTTTTTATAAACATTTCATTGCCAAATCCCACTATTCCCCCACCTTTCAATTTTAAACAAAAGACTGCAAGAGTTTTAAGTATGTATGTATTTTAAGTTAAAAATAATATCTTTAATTGTGTTTGTCTGTGTCCTTCATAAAGTGTATATCTCCATTATCTCTCATTTTATGACACACATGGCCCAGACCCACAAAGTGCCATTTGTGTTGGATCTGGCCCTCCTAACAAATGAGTTTGACATCCCTGGTCTAGACAATGGGAAGGTCAAGCACCTCCTTGCTTCAAGAAGGGAACAGAGACTTGGAGTTGTTAAATACCAGAGAGATTTCAGGCAGCTTTTCCCAGGGTCATCAAGGACCATTAGCACCTATAGTTAACCTCTGGTAAACTCATCAAACTTCTCCCAAATCAGTGTTCACCTACAAAAAACTCATCATGGTATTGCTTCTGGGGCAAATACATCAGACTGCCCAAGGGAGCTTTCCCCCTATAATTGTAGCAATCAGCTCCATAGCAGTATGTGTGTGCTCTTGATACCAACAGCGTGCACCCCCACTCTTTAGGTTTCTTCTCTTCTCCTCTCTCCATGAAATACGATCATTTTGCTGCTGCTTCTGTGGACCTCTACCAAATCTGGTAATTATAGCCCTTTTCCCCTCAGCTATTCCTGCTTCTCCCTGATTTCCTTAGTCAGCCTTATATACATTTAAGTGTGTTTGTGTGTGTGTTGCCCTTTTATTTCTCTTTTAATAAAAGGTCTTTCTGCTTGAAATCTGCCTGGCTTATCTGAGAGTTCTCTTTAAAAAGAAAAATCCTGTCATAAATTTGTGGAGATCCCAGCTTGCCATTTGTCCCATGGCTGGTAGGATGAAAATCTAATAAATCACTGTCAGATGATGATATGACATCACTTCTCGGGGGGGGGGGACCATAGTGTTTCTTGTCATTCCTACAGCAGTGTGACATTATTTCCAGGTTTTCCCCACAAATGACATCATGCTGTCGACTAGTGGTGCCCTCCATGCCCCTACCCCTTGGTTGCCAGCTTCTGGCTGGCATCCCTAAACACCATGCACACCCATTTTACTACAGCTTTAAGTTCCCCCAGTCCATTGATATTTTGCCCACCTCTGCATTATTGATGTATACATTCATATTGATTGAAAAATTGCAAATATTCATCTCAGTTTGATGATGTCTCTTTCTGATAATATCAAAGTTTCTTTTTGTGCAATGGACTATCAATGAACTGGACTGGGGCACAAAGTCTGGATAGACAGACAGATTGATAGATCGATTGATTGATTGATTGAGAGAAAGATGGATGGATGGATGAGGGGGAGGGAACAAGTTTTTTTCTTCCCATATAACAACAAATAGAAATTGAGAGATCAAGCAAGCATGTCAGTCATAGCCAGGGCATCTGTTATTCATAAAGTTTGTATCTGTGAGCTGGGAAATACCTGGAGATTTGGGGGTGGAGCCTGAGGAAGGCAGGGTTGGGGAATGGAGGGGCCTCAGCAGGGAAGAATGCCATACAGTCCGCTCTCAAATGCAGCCATTTACTCCTGGGGAACTGATCTTGGTTGTTTGGACATTAGCAGTAAGAGCAGGAGATCTTCAGGTGTTACTTGGAGATAGAACAACAGAAGGCAGGAGTGGGCTTGTTTCTCTCTAAAGAACTGGGCCAAAAACTCACTTCATGATTTGCAATGAATCTCTTTGTCAACGTGAGCTAGATCCTTGCTTTCTTCTTATAGAAAAGCAAAGTGTGCTGGCTGGAAAAAGACCTAAATGGCCCCAGAAAAATGCACCTCCAGAATCCAGAGTGATTCCTAAATAACCACAACAAATATCAGACCAATTTGCAGATTACAGGAATGTATATGCTAGGCAAGCATTCCTTCTCTTTGCCACCATCTTGGGTCCTCTCTCAGCTCCCTTCCGAAGCCGTCCCAGCTGCTGCTAAAACCTGCCAGCTGTCTACGGGGGATTGACACCTTACTATAAAATTTGATGTGCCCTGCCGTCTCCATCAGAATGTAAATGGGGGAAATATGTTAAGCACACTTTATCTCCTCAGCTATCTTTTTTTTTATTTTACATTTTTATTTGATAGAACTCATCCAAGGAAGAGTTATCAATAAAATAATCTCCTAAAATCTGACTCAGAGCATTATCATTATGCCCATACCATCCGCAGCATGAATATTGCAGCTTAGCAAGTGGTACAATCTAGTCTATGTTTGAGTTTAGTGGATTTAAATCGAAGGATGAAGCAGGTATATCATTCCTCCCTTTTTGGAATCTGTGTTTGTTAAAAAGTGCTTACTTTGGAAAGTATGCTTTAACCCTGAGTCAGACCTCTGGCTTATCTAGTTCATTATTGTCCCACCACTGCCCTCCCATGAAGTCATGCACCAATCCTGCATTAGCCTTTGTTCTGGTCTTGTTCTCGGCTCTCAAGTTTGTGCAGGGCAGGGCAGAGTAAGCAGGGAACAGGCAGCCCTGCTCCTAGGCTTGCAAATCCCCAGGTGGGGCAGAGAAAAAAAGGCAAAAGCCTCCACTTTAACCAGCCTCAAAATAATTTCACAAAATAAATATTTTATCCATCAGTAATAAATATTCTCATATCTGGCACATAATATTGATGCATACAAACAAGAACATCTGCTCCCCCCACAACACTCCACAGTCTTTTTTGATGCCACCGTAGCAATTTCTCCAAATGAGAGCATCGGGAGGAAGCTTTAAAAAGTAAGTATTCTCAAAAGAATCCAGTGGTCCAGTTGCAATGTCTTGAAATCAATGCAGCTTGGCAATAATATCCAGCAACGAGGCCGTACTTGTATCCTTGTTTCACTCCAGCTTCGATGAGCTTTATATAATCCAATACCAATACTTCAAATTCAGGCAGTTATAAGACACTCTCCATCCTACTTCAATGCGATCCCCAGGTTATTGTTTACACAATCCCCAGGTGGGGGCAGGGGATCCCCCAGTTTGGAGGCCCTCCCCCCATTCAGGATCATCAGAAAGTGGGGAGGGGGTCATGTCTGTTGGGTGCTCCATTATTCCCTATGGAGACTGATTCCAATAGGGTATACTGGAGAATTGATCCATGGGTATTTGGTGCTCTGGTGGGGCTGGTTTTTTTAGATAAGAGGCATCAAATTTTCAGCAAAGCAAAACTTCCAGGGTAGGAAAATGCCGAGCTGAGCTGCTTCTCATAAAGGGAGCAGGCTGGAACTGCTGTTCAGGGTAGTGGAAGGCAAATTAATGCCTACTGCCTACTTTTCTCAGTCAGAGATTAGTCCAAGATATGCACAGAAACCTTTGAGGACATTTATCTTGGCTGAAAGGGAGTCCCGGGGGGGGGGGGCTCTTTTGAGGCTTTGAGGGTTCTCCAAAGAATAGTTGCATTTTCATCATCTGCAGAAGTTTCCAGAGTCATTTATTTGACATAAGCTTAACAGAATCCTAACCTTCTTGGACATTACTAAACATCTAAAGCTACACAAGACGGGTGTGAATCTGGATAATTGGCAGAAAAGGTACAGATTACTATCTTTCATTCCGGGACTATTTAAAGTTTAACAGAATAAATTCAAAAGGTGGGAAATGGAAATCTAGAAAGCTTGGAAGAAGAAGGGATGAAAAGGTGAAATTTGGACTTTTTAAACTCAAAGGACAGTGCTAAAAAGTAATTTATTGTTTGGTCTACTTGAGGTTTTGAAAAAAGAGCACCATCATCACGGACCTGCAGCATACACAGTCAACACAGGAAGTGCGTCAAGTATCATGAGATCTCTCTACCAGCGAAAATGGGATTTGGTGCAAATAAAGCAGGAAGCATAAGATGAAAAGCCTACTCTCGGACTATAATGCCATAGAAAAACATCGGCGGCCATTGCAAGGAGGTCAAAATTAAAATAATAATTTTAAGGTGTTGGGGACATTAATAATTTTTGGAAATAATTGAGATGGTGAGGAAAGGATAAATACTATTGGACATTATTGTTAATATTGGATTTTAGCAACTTTTAAAGGGAAAAAAAGGGAACTAGAAAGTCACGACCGCCATTTTGAAAAAAATAAAAATTTTAAAAATTAATATCTCAGCCTAGGAAGCTCTGAGAATGGCGAAATTAGGCTTGTTGGAAAAAGCAAGATATAATCTTTTGAATTTGATAGTTAAATTTTAAATTGATGAGAATAAAATTTTTGGTGTTTTTAAATGTCAGAGCATAAGCAAACCCGTACCAGGACTACCTCTCTGGAGAAAATGCAGGAACAATTAGAGGCAATAGAGGCTAGAATGATGAAATGTATGAAAGACATGATAACTGCCTTTGATCTTAGAAATGAGACTGAGGAAACACCTAAGAAAGTGCAAGAGGTGAAAGGGAAAATGAAAGTACATGATTCTATCTTGTTGAAAATACAGGGAAAAGTGGCAATCCATGATTGCAAATTGATGGAGACTCAGATACATCTGAGAGAAGTACCTGAAAAGGAAGAGAGTGACTTGAAAGAATATATAATAAAAATAATTGCAGAATTTTTGGAGGAAGATCCTGAAGAGACTAAAAATATGTATGACTACATGTATAAAGTGAACTCATTCTATGCCAAAAAAAAATTAATCTACCAAGAGATGTGGTCATAAGATATATGACAAAAGAAATGGTGGGAAAGAATATGAACAAAAATTTTGAAAAGACATTGATAGTGGCGGGTAGTAGAGTAAGAATCATGAAGGAATTACCAAAGCAAGTGATAAATGACAGAAGAACATACAAAAAACTGACAGAGAAATTATGGGATAATGAAATGAGGTATAGATGGATAATACCTGAAGGTTTGAGCTTTGAATTTCAGGGGAAAAGAACCACAATTACAAATGAACAGGAACCGTGTAGATTTTATGAAGAACATAAAGAATTTGCACCATGATGGATTACAAATTATTATCTTGGAATGTAAATGGACTAAATTCACCACAAAAAAGAAGGACAACATTTCATTGGATTAAAAAGCCAAATTGTAATATAGTTTGTCTACAAAAAGTACATATAAAACAGAAGGATTATAATTTTTTTATGGAAAAAACAATTGGGATTAGAATTTTATTCCCTGGCTGAGCAGAAGAAAAGGGGAGTGATTTTTTTTATGTTAAACAGGAATTGAATCCGAAATTAGTACTTAAAGATAAAAATGGAAGATTTGTAGCAGTAGAAATAAATTTGAATAGGAAAAAACATTGTTATTGGGATTGTACGCACCAAATGGGGCGAAAGATGTATTTTTAAAGGATATTACACAACAACTTGATGAATTGACATATGATCAAGTTTTGATAATGGGGGACTTTAATGGAACAATTCAGAATGCATTGAATAGATCTGGACAAAAAATAATAATAAAGAAGGGAAATTGCCAAAATCTTTTTTTTGAACTGGTTAAACAAGAAAATCTGGAAGATATATGGAGGAAATTTAATCCTGATGTACGGGACTATACCTTTTTTTTCAGCAAGACATAATTCTTTTTCTAGAATTGACATGTTGTGGGGCACTAAAGATTTGGGACTTATAACAAAGAAAATAGAGATTTTGCCTAAAATAGGAGCTGATCATAACCCAATAATGTGGATTACAAATTCATTGAAAAAATCAAGAAGATGGAGATTAAATGAAGATTTACTACAAAATAAAGAAATAGTGACATCTCTAGAAAACGGGGACCAAAGCTTTCTTCTAAATAAACAACAGAGAAGATATTGAATTCCAGACGGTGTGGGATGCCTATAAGGCAGTAATGAGAAGAATATTGATAACACTGAACAACAAAGATAAGAGGGCAAAAGATAAACAGATGTTGGACATTCAAAATGAAATAAAGAAAAAAGAAGGTGACTTAAGGAAGAGGCCAGGGAAAAAGAAAATTATAAGCGAGATTACAATATTACAAACACAAATGAGACATTTGTTAAATAAAGAATTGGAATGGAATGTGAAAAAACTACAGCAAAAGTCTTTTGAAGGAGCAAACAAACCTGGAAAGTACCTGGCCTGGCAATTAAAAAAAAGAGAGAGAAAGTAAAATTATTAGTAAGATTGTGGTTGATGGAAGAGAGATGGTGGATCAAGAAGGAATAAAAAGAGAATTCTTTAAATATTATGCTAAACTATTTAAGGGTGTTAAAATAAATAAAGAAAAGATGGAACTATATTTACAAAATATTAAAATAGCACCCTTAAAAGAAAATATGAAAAAAGTTTTGAATGCGCCAATTGAAAGAATAGAGATTGAAGCAGCGATCAATGCAATGAAAATTGGAAAGGCTCCTGGGCCAGATGGATATACAGCTAAGTTTTTTAAAACATTTAAAGAGGAATTAATACCAAAGCTCCAAAAATTGATGAATATGATAAGATTAAAAGGTAAAATACCAAATACATGGAAGGAAGCAGTGATTTCATTAATTCCAAAAGAAGATAGAGATGACACAAATGTAAAAAATTATAGACCGATTTCATTATTGAATAATGACTATAAAATATATACAAGAATATTGGCAGAACGACTTAAGCAATATTTGATAAACTTTATAAACGAAGATCAAGCAGGGTTTCTCCCCAAAAGACAGATAAGAGATAATATTAGGACTGTTGTAAATATTGTAGAATATTACAAAAGACATCCAGGAAAGGAAGTAGCATTATTCTTTACAGATGCAGAGAAAGCATTTGATAATCTAAACTGGGACTTTGTTTGCAGTTATGGAGAAAATGGAGTTGGGAGAAGACTTTATAAGGATGATAAAAGCAATATACACTGAACAACGTGCAAGGCTATGTATAAATGCAGACCTTGCAGAAGATATGATAATTAGTAAAGGTACAAGACAAGGATGTCGGCTCTCTCCACTGTTGTTTATAATGACACTTGAAATTTTGCTGATGCAAATTCAAGAAGACAAAGAAATAGAAGGATTAAAAATAAAAGGATTTACCTATAAATATAGAGCATTTTCAGATGATATAATGTTTATAAATAAAAATCCAACTCAAGTAACACCATTGCTGTTAGCTAAAATACAAGAATATAGAGTATTGGCAGGATTTTATATAAATAAAGAAAAATCAAACACTTTATGCAAAAATATGCAAGTAAGTAAACAAAAGGAGTTACAAAAACTAACGGGTTGTGAAGTTACCTCGAAGGTAAAATATTTAGGTGTGGAGATAACAATGAAGAAAATTATTTGTTTAAAAATAATTATGAGAAGCTATGGCGTAAAATGGATGAAGACATAATAAAATGGAATAAACTTAATTTGTCATTGCTGGGAAGAATAGCTGCAATTAAAATGAACATTTTACCAAGAATAATGTATTTATTTCAAACTATTCCGATTGTGAAGGACAGCAAACAGTTCAACAGATGGCAGAGGAAGATCTCAGAATTTCTATGGGCTGGGAAGAAACCAAGGATCAAAATGAAAATTTTAACAGATGCAAAAGAGAGAGGAGGATTCCAATTACCAGATTTAAAACTATATCATGAAGCAGTCTGCTTAGTGTGGATAAAAGAATGGGTGATGCTACTAAACAGAAAACTTTTGGCGTTGGAAGATCATGGATATAAATTCGGCTGGCACGCTTATATGTACTATGGAAAAAAAAGATGGATGGTTTTTTCTCTCACCATTATATAAGAAATAATTTGTTGAATATGTGGATGAAATATAAGAAATACGGTGATGAGAGAAACCGTTATGGATAGTGCCAGCAGAAGTAATAAAAATAACGGCTGAAGTGGGTGAAGAAAAGTGGTTGTCATATAATCAGCTATGAAAAATACAAGGCGGTAAAATAGAGTTGAAAACTGCGAAAGAGTTGAACAATAAATATGACTGGTTTCAAATGCAACAAATAAAGAGTTTGATGGAAAAAGACATTAAAACTGAAGGAATAAGAAAAGAACAAACAGAAATGAAATAGTTCTGCTTGGAGATAATGAAAAATTAATTTCAAAACTATATAAACTGCTTTTGAAATGGTCTACAGAAGATGAAGTAGTGAAATCTCAAATGATCAAGTGGGCAATTAATGTAAATAAAGAAATACAGATGGAAACTTGGGAATATCTTTGGAAGAATTCTATAAAGCTTTCAACATGTCATAGTATTAAAGAGAACTGTTTTAAAATGATGTACAGATGGTATATAACTCCTAAAAAGTTGGCAAAGATGAACAATAAGATGCCAGGTAGATGCTGGAAGTGTAAAAAACATGAAGGTTCTTTTTACCATATGTGGTGGACTTGTGAAAGAGCAAAAAAGTATTGGCAGATGATTCAACAAGAAATATCTAGGATCTTGGGATATGAAATCAAGAAAGTTGCAGAGACTTTTCTGTTGGGATTATATATGGAAAAATTTCCAAAAGAAGATAGAACTATAATCTGGTACTTGCTCTCAGCTGCTAGAGCATTGTATGCACATTTGTGGAAGCAAGAAAGAATACCAGAGAAATGGGATTGGATTATAAAAGTTATAACATGGAGTGAAATGGACAAATTGACAAGAATTTTAAAAGACTATCATCTGGAAACTTTTAAATTGGAGTGGAAGAAGTTTAGAAGTTATATAGAAAAAGAGTGGAAAATAAAAGGACATTGGACAATTTTTGATAATGATTAAGTCTTAAAAGAGAGAAAAATAGAGATTTTTGTTTTATTAGTTAAGGGTACCTTTAAATATTAGTATTTTAAGTATGCAACACCGGCGGGTGCCAAGTAACGGGGAGAGGAGGGGTTAGAAAAGTAATATATGGGATAGATAAAAAGAAGTAATTAATAATGCAAGAATTGATTGTTACCATATGTTACTGGAATAAAATTGTTTTAAAACAAATTTTCAGCATAGCATCTGGTGCCTTTCCCCAAAATACCCTCCAAGTTTCAAAAGATTGGACCATGGGGTCCAATTCTATGAGCCCCAAAAGAAGGTGCCCCTATCCTTCATTATTTCCAATGGAGGGAAGGCATTTAAAAGATTTGCAGTCCTTTTAAATGTGATGGCAAGAACTCCCTTTGGTGTTCAATTATGCTTGTCACAACCTTGCTCCTGGCTCCAGCTCCAAAGTCCCCTGGCTCCACCCCCAAAGTCCCCAGATATTTCTTGAATTGAACTTGGCAACCCTACTCACTCCAGAAATGCCAATGCAGGATCTGTGAAAGAGTCACTTTGGCTGGGTCCAGACCAGCAGCCTGGGGTGGCATTGTGCTGGTCCAGAATTGGACTGGCACAAAAAGAAGCTCCCTGGGATGACCAGATGGCATGTGGCCTGCTGCCAGGACAGGCCGTGCACACCTTGGAGGGATGTCCACAGTGCTCAAGCTCTTCAACTGCTGCCTTACTATCGCTTCCCAGCCATTCAGATAGCCAGGAGGTACCTCGGAGATGTCTCAGAGCCACTCCTCCTATCTGCTACCACTTTGTAAGTGGTAGCTTTTTGTGGTGGGACTCGGACGACTGCAGATGGGGTGAGTGCAGGAGTGGGACAGGTGGCAGATGTGCATGTTTGGTCACACTTTTTTGGTCCACCCACCTCCTGTCCCTATGCCAGCTTAAAATGCCAGTCTGGACCCAGCCCTTGAGGACCCACGCAGAGAAGAGAGAGGAGTGCTAAATGCGGAATCAGTCATGGATTAAACTAGGGCAGGGGTGTCAAACATGCAGCCCAGGGGCCAAATTAGGCCCCCAGTGGGCTCCTATCAGGCCCGTGGGCAACTCACTGTCGTCTGCTTCCTTCTCCCTCTCTTGCTTCCTTCTACATCACCACTTGCTTTTTCAGGCTTGCTCAATCACACAGGAGCTACAGAGCAAAGCTTCTCCCATGGGGAGGAAGTGGGAGAAGGAGAGCTAGCTTTGCCAGGCTCTCTCAATTGCACAGCAGAGCTACTGAGCCAAGCCTCTCTTCCTTCTGTTGGCTGAGCCTCAGCAGGGCATTGAGGTGAATTAGACTGAGTGTGTGTTTGTCTGTGTCCTTCGTAAAGTTTATATCTCCTTGACCTGGCATTACATTTTATGACACACATGGCCTGGACCGACAAGGTCAGGATCTAGCCCTCATAGCAAATGAGTTTGACACCCCTGAACTAGGGCCCTTTCTTCACTTCCCATTCACTCTGGACTTTTTACAGCGTTAGATTCAAGGTGATTAAGTCCACGGCAAAACAGCATCCAAAAAACCTGGGGCAACAAAGGGCTGAAACTGGGCTGACCAATGAAGGGAGGTAATATAAGGCAGAATGAAGGAAAAACGCAGAATACAAAGAAGGTTGGATTTGATTTTAGTGCAGATTTGCTTGAAGGAGACCATAGTGAACATGGATTAAAAGGAGAGTGTAGAAAGGGCCTAGGTGTGATGGGTTTCCTCAGGGCTGGACACACCACCACAGAGGAGTTTCCCTTCCATTTCACACTTTTACACCAACCCCATAGTTCTGGGGTTCCCAGCAGGAAATAAAAAAGAAAGGCTCCAGGGAATAGAATCTCAGTCTGGGCTATAAAACCCATCTATGCCTGGATTGATCAATGAGGGAGAATAAGTTGAATTGATGGGGACAAAAATGGTCTGCTTTTTTAAAAGTGAACAAGATGGAGTCAGCGCTTTTTTTGTAGCAGGAGCTCCTTTGCATATGGCCACACCCCTGATGTAGCCAATCCTCCAAGAGTTTACAGCGCTCTTAGTACAGGGCCTACTGTAAGATCCAGGAGGATTGGCTGCATTGAGACGGGTGGCCTAATATACAAAGAAATTCCTGCTACAAAAAAAGCTCTGAGAAGTACTTTTATTTTGTGACCAAGGAGGGCAGATGAAGAGGAACACGGGGACTTCCAGCTGCCCTACCTCCATTTTGATTTTGATCGCTGTTTCTGCCTGAGGCTGGGCATAGTCTGAGGTACAGTCCAAAGGGCAAACTCCAAAGGGTTTCTGGCCCTTCATCTTGTGTGTAATGTTACCCACTCCATCTGGGAATTAAATACTTAGCCAACTCTGAATTCCTATTATATCTTTATATGCTGATAATACCTAAATTAAGATGGTCATCTTTTCTTGCATGCTGTCACGTACCACCTGCAATGCAGAGGAAGGGGCTTTTTGCTGGGATTCTTTCAGAATAACATTTTGGGCGATTACTCCTCGTCAATGGTCGATTCATAGGTGCATGTTTTCTTTTATTGTTCCAAACACACGGTTGCCAGGGAGAGGTTACCTGCAAAACAGCTATCAAAATATTCAACCACTTCTGATACCCATAATTTAAGATTGTTTCTGAGTGGTTTTTGTAAAGCTTGTGAGGTTGACATGGCTAAATTCTTCTTTGCTGTTGTTTTTAATTCTTTTTTTTTCCCTTTGTTGTTTGGCTTATGTGCTGTTAAACATGAATAAACTGAAATTGAATGCCTGGGGTGCGTGGATTTGGGCAAGCTAGCCAGACGGCTTTGAGAAGACCAAGATATAGTTGATTATTCAGTTTGTTTGTCTATTTAACTACAATTCCCATTCCATTTTGTTGGCCTTCTTATCGTTCTAAACTGCTTTGGTGCCCATTGGGAAATGAAGTGGTAAATAAATATTGTATCAAAATAGCAGGTCACAACAAGGTGTTTCTAACACTTGCTGACATTTGTAGCTAGAACTGCCAAAGACTGAAACTGTGAGCTTCTGCATTCACATAATGAGCTGTACCAATGAACCACAGTGGATTGGGACCAATACAGGCCTCATTTTGAGCAGCAGCTCACCGGAACATAGCTCCGGAATCTCTAAATTTTACTGTGCTCTTTCTTTCGTACCCACCCCCACAATTGCTTCTGGGCTCCATTGTTCAAAGCCCCTGTGAGAATCTTGCTGAACTTTTAAGATTTGACAAACTTTCTAAAAATGCGAAAATAACCAGAACATATAAAGCAGTCTGATGGAAATCTTCCTCATGCCACTGTGGACACATAGAAGAAAGTAATTTTAAAAGTATGATGGGGGTAAGGTTTCATGATGACAATTATCATTCAAGAAGCATTTTAAGGTAGATGCTGAGCTGATATAATTTAGTACACCTTCTGGTGAGGTCAGGGGTGTGTGGCACATGTAAATACATTGTGCTAATGAGCTCCGGCACCTCTTTTTCTATGAAATGACCCCTGGACCAAGGTGTAAATATTAACTACATATAATGCTCTTTTCTATTTAGTTTGTGATATCATTCATGGTGCTGAAGAAGAATCTTGAGAGTCCCTTGGACTGCAAGAAGATCCAATCAGTCAGTCCTAAGGGAAATCAACCCTGGCTGTTCTTTGGAAGGTCAGATGCTGAAGCTGAAGTTCAAATGCTATGGCCACCAAATGAGAAGGGAGCACTCCCTGGAGAAGACCCTGATGCTGGGAAAGACAGAACGAAAAAAGAAGAAGGGGGAACGGCAAAAGATGAGATGGTCGGACACTGTTACTGATGTAACTAACACAAATTTGAGCCGACTTTGGAGGGTGGTGGAAGACAGGAGGGCCTGGCGTGACTTTGTCCATGGGGTCGCAAAGAGTCAGAATCGACTGTGTGACTGAACAACAACAACAATCATCCATCAATGCAGATCGTCTGTGAACACGGTTCCTTGTCTTCTTTCTTCTCATCTCTGTTATCCATTCATTTCTCATTGCCAGCTTAGTAACCTCCACAAGCCATGCACAAACTTCCCGAGCATTTCTATCTTTCCATGCAACCAATGAGGCTCTCACAACGAAAGTTCCACAGCAGCTTGTCAGTGACCCTCACCAGAGAGCTCTCCTAAAATTATTTCCATAAATGTTAATCCACACAGTAATAAAAGAATCGGAGAGCAAGCTGCAGCCAGGGCTGAGCTGCTATATGGCATGGCCAGAACATATGCTGGAGTCTGGCTCAGGTTTTTCTGACCCCAACAGTATGTTCATAGCAGAGAAGCAGGGATGGATGCGAGTTTCCCTTCCCTGCTCTTTCAACCCTCCAAATCCCAGTTTTGATTATCCTTTGGTTGAAATGAACGCTGATTTGCAGTGTCCTCACTCCAGTTCGGCCCTCCGTCATTAAATCAACATGATACATTAAAAGCAAAGGGACCTCTGAGGTCCCGTGGGGGAGAGGGTGACTCCTTCTATCCCTTCTGTCTACCATTTCTCTTTCTCTTGTTATTTTCTTTTATTTTAATATCTCATTTTTCTCCCTGATTGGGACCTACAGCGTCTCCCTTTCTGTTCCGTCTCCCCCCATGCGATCTCCCACTAGCCACTCTGCCCCCCTTTCCAAACTTTCTCCCTTCTGAATTCCCTTCCCTCTTAATTTGGCTGCCATTCTGATTTTTCCCTACATTTGCTTTCCTTCCCCCTTTGTTCCTTTCCCTCTCCCTCCTTCAATCCCTCTTCTCTCCCACTCCCTCCTCCTCTCAAGTCATCACCTTCAGTTGTAAAGTTCTATTTTGGGTTGTTATCCAAAGTTCTTTCTTTCTTTCTTTCTTTCTTTCTTTCTTTCTTTCTTTCTTTCTTTCTTTCTTTCTTTCTTTCTTTCTTTCTTTCTTTCTTTCTTTCTTTCTTTTTTCTCTTTCTTTCTTTCTTTCTTTCTTTCTTTCTTTCTTTCTTTCTTTCTTTCTTTCTTTCTTTCTTTCTTTCTTTCTTTCTTTCTTTCCCAATTTTATTTTTTTTAAAAACTTTATGTTTCTGCCAACCTGGGTTTTTTCCTGGGTTTGCAGAAACATATGGATATGGGGAGGGGGGGGGAGACGATCTTCAATGGCATGACATCACTTCCAAGAAAAAAAGGAACTGATGACACTCCTCTCTAGGAGTGACCATAGAGATTCTGGTGGTTCCTAGGGAGGGATGACATTACTTCCATTTTCCCTGGAAGTGACATCACACCTTTGCTAAAGACATTTTTTATTTTTATGTTTGTTTCCTCCCACTGGTTGCAGCAGCAGGAGCCAGTAGTGAGGAATCCCCCAGCACCGATAGGAGGCTAACAAAGCCTGCAGGAACTTATTTGCATATTAGGCTACACCCCCTGATGTCACCATTGTTTCACACAGGCCTTTTTTGTAGAAAAAGCCCAGCAGGAACTCATTTGCATATTGGGCCACACCCCTGATGCCAAGCCAGCCACAACTGCATTCCTGTGCATTCCTGATAAAAAGCCCTGATAATATGTATAAACCCATTTCAATATTTGAATGTATGTTCTACACATTAATGCAATATAAAAAAATGTGCTTTAAAAAAAAACCTGGGAAAAGTGTTTTTAAAAATCCACAAAATATCTCAATGTAGTCAGAAATACGATCTCAAACCAAGATCGCTTTTTTTTGCAGTGTCTTATCAGTGCGCAAACGTGCACTGGCAATGGCAGTTCAAGCAACACTCTAGTGACAGGAACCAAAACTTCCATTAAGCAGCACAAGAACAGTGCTCTTTGCAAAATTCAGAAGTAAAAACAGTCGAATGGTGAATTCCTAAGGCATCGGTTCAACCTGAGACACAAAGTTGTGCGATTCAGAATTCCATAATCTGGGGAGGGATTTGACTAAACAGAATTTTGCATGTCTCCCTAATCAATCTCTTTTTTAAAAAAAGATAAAAAGAAGCCTAGAAGCTGGGGCCGGGGGGGGGGGGAGAATAGCTGTTCTACCTTTTCCTTTACATTTCTCCTCCCTAAAATGTTAACTTTATTTTCTCCATGCATAGCCAAAGTTATGACATGCCATAACTTTCCCTGTAGAAATAGACAAGCAACTCGGAGCGATGGTTTTGAAAAACCTGTTATTTTCCTCACGGGTGGGAATGAGACCAAATTTTGAAAACTGGCAGAATGGATCAGATTTCTTCTTTGTGTTAAATGAAGCCGTGAGGTTTTGTTTAACTTGACTCATAGCAAATGTTTCCCTTTTAAAACAAATACCTTTTTTTCAATTTGAGGTGGTGAAATCTTTCTTCCACTTTTTCTTGAGTGGAGCCAAATTCCTCTTAGATTTCTTCTCAAGGAACAAGTTTTCCTTAAAATGCAGATTTTTTTTTTTCTATTTGTCAGTATAAGCCCTGTATAGATGACCTGACCTGCCTGTGCATTAGGGTTACCAACCTCCAGGTGGGGCCTGAATATCTCCTAGAATGACAACTGATCTTCGCAGGGGTGGAATTCTTCAGGAGCTCCTTTGCATATTAGACCACACACCCCTGATGTAATCCTCTAAGAGCTTACAAGCCGGGTGTGTGGCCTATTATGCAAAGGAGCTCCTGCTAGAATTCCACCCCTGGATCTCCAGACTACAGAGGTCAGATCCCCTGGAGGAAATAGCAGCTTCAGAGGGGTGGACTCTAAGTCTTATCCCTGCTGACAATTGGTGTCGGGAAGTGTCATTAAGTTGCAGTCGACCTATGGTGATTCTGTAGGGTTTTCAAGACAAGAGGTGATTGTGGTGGTTTGCCATTGCTTGCTTCTGTGTAGCAACCCTGGACAGCCTTGGTGCTCTCCAATATTCCATCTAAGCTGTGGAGTCTTGTGAGCAAAAATTCTGCTTTGCAAGCTTCTGGCATTAAAGCTGTGAGCTACTTGCGTAAATTAGTTTGTTCTGGGGCCATCCTTCCTGAGCTAAGAAGAAGACAACTGAAGATTTATACCCTGCCCTTCTCTCTGAATCAGAGACTCAGAGCGGCTTACAATCGCCTACCTATATCTTCTTCCCCCACAGCAGACACCCTGTGAGGTGGATGGGGCTGAGAGGGCTCTCACAGCTGCTGCCCTTTCAAGGACAACCTTTGCCAGAGCTATGGCTAACCCAAGGCCAATCCAGCAGCTGCAAGTGGAAGAGTGGGGAATCAAACCCGGTTCTCCCAGATAAGAGTCCGCAGACTTAACCTCTACATCAAACTGGCAAAAACGTGTGAGCCAGAGGCTAAAAAATGGTGAGCCAGCTCACATTAACTCAGCTTAGAGAGAATACTGGTGCTCTCCTATCCAAATACTGACCTTGGCCAACCCTTATTCATCTCCAAGATTTGAGATCAGGCTAGCCTGGGCCATCCAGGTCAAAGCAATCACAATTATAACACAGGAAATGAACTAAAAAATGGCCAGTCATTATATGAGGATAGATCCAAGTGGGCAGTCGTGTTGGTCTGAAGCAGTAGAACAAAGTAGGAGTCAAGTTTCACCTTTAAGACCAACCAAGTTTTATTCCGAATGTAAGCTTTCGTATGCAGGCATAGTTCTTCCCCTCATCTGAAGGAGTATGCCTGCATACGAAGGCTTACATTCCGAATAAAACTTTGTTGGTCTTAAAGGCGAAACTTGACTCCTACTTTGTTGGTCTTAAAGGTGCAACTTACTTTGTTCTTTTCTATGAGGATGCCATTTTGCTCCCAGAGACTTGCAAAAGCAACTGGGGAAGGTAACACTGAGCGCACAAACGGCAGGAAGGGTGAGGCTTCAGAGCCGCCGCCTTCCACCATTCTTTCCTGATGGCAGTCCATCAAGATTCCCTTTTTAATGGAAAAAAAAGCATGCAGATTAATTCATGCGTCTCCCACGTAATATCTACTTTGGCCCTTCAATCCCCAGTTCTCCCTTTCCTTTCCAGATGGCATCAAGCAGCATTTGATGAAGGTTGAGTCAACAACAACATGCTTTCCCTTCCAACAAATAAACACTTTAATTTTCTCATGGTGATCTCCCCTGGCCCCAATGAGTTTTGCTTTGCTGGAAGCTGCTAAATTAACATCCCTGGAGATATAAGAGAGACTTCCACGCATTGGGGGAACTGGCTGGCTTTACTCAACCAGGCAATCAAACGAGAGACATCACCATTCATGTGGAATAAATGGAAGGGTACTGGCCCCTCTTTCTGGATCCATCATTGCCTGCCACTGAATCAAAGACTCAGAGCGGCTTACAATCTCCCATGTCTTCTCCCCCTGGAACAGACTCCCTGTGAGGTGGGTGGGGCTGAGAGGGCTCTCCCAGCAGCTGCCCTTTCAAGGACAACCTCTTTGCCAGAACTTTGGCTAACCCAAGGCCATTCCAGCAGCTGTAAGTGGAGGAGTGGGGAATCAAACCCAGCTCTCCCAGATAATGCTAAATTAACATCCCTGGAGACAAAAGAGAGACTTCCACGCATTGGGGGAATATGAAGTCTTCACATTTTAGTGACCACTAACGATACTTATTCTCCACGCTCGGATTTCTTTCCAGATTTGGGTGCTCAAATCCAAATGGCACTGATATCCTAGCTGGGAAAAATACACCGAATGAGAAGCAAAAAAGATTGGAGGACTGGAGGATTCTCCCTGCAGGAGGAAAGGCTAAAGTATTTAGAACTGTTTGGGTTTTTTTAGTTTGAAAATAATACAAGGTTATTAAAGAGGGGACCAAATACTGATTTGAAAAATGAGGCATAGTCTGGAGGAAACAGATGGCCAGAATCCGTTCTGCTTCTCTGGTATTTCTAAAGCTTGGAGGCGTTCCGTTAAATGGGTCGACAGTAGGTTCAAGGCAAACAAAATCAAGGGCTTCTCTGCACAACATGGAACTGGAGAGCCAGTGAGGTGTGGTGGAAAAGAGTCAGACTAGAATCTGAGAGACCCAGGTTGGAATCCCCACTCTGCCATAGAGCCTTACTGGGTGACTCTGACCCAGTCGCACACTCTGAGCCTTCTTTTACCCCATAGGACTTGTTCTTGGGAGGATATTTTATTTACTTATAGGGGTTCCCCTGCTTTCACAGGCTCCTTCCCACCCCCAGCCAACTGGCAGTCAGGAGGAAGCCTTGCCCCAACAGCCCCCATGTGCCTTCAAATCTCAAAGGCTTAAGAAGACCCTGGGAACAGTTTTTTTTCCCTAGAAAAGTGATCTGTGCCTTTAAATCTTAGACCAGGCTGCGGGCGGGGCTAGCCTGCAGAACAACATGCCTGGTGGAAGAAAAGGGAAGGAGTTCAGAAACTGTGTTGGTTTTATAATCGTCTCAGAGGCCGTTTGCACAGGAAAGGGTAAACTGGAACCTCTAGTTTCCTTGCGTTATTCTTTAGAACATGGAACTTCAGCGACTCTTGAGTAAATAGCCCTAGTGAGACCACACAAGTGTGGGATTGCAAACTGTTTATTTTGGCTTCTGTGTGTGTGTGAGAGAGAGAGAGAGAGAATACAGCTGGTTGGGGGTGAGGAAATGAACACTGTATTCCAGGGAACTGCACTGCTGTGGGGGGTTTTTTACTCATTTATTTTAAGTAATATGAAAGTCTCCTGATTCCTCCCCCACCAAAGTCCCCAGATATTTTCTGAGACAGACTTAGCAACCCTACCAGAACTCCATTTGGAGTTCAATTATGCCTGTCACAACCTTGCTATTGGCTCCACCCCCACAGTCTCCTGACTCCACCCTCAAAGTCCCCAGATATTTCTTGAATTGGACTTGGCCACCCTATTTAACTTATTTTATTTATTTTGTGACATTTACATCCCACACTCCCTCACAAGTGGCCTCCAGCCGAACGGCTTGGTGTCGTCTGAAGATTGAGCTGTAATTCTGGGGAATCGCCAGTCCCCACTGGAAGCTGGCACCTTATTTGGGGGTGGAGTCAGAAGACTTTGGGGGTGGTCCAAATTCAAGTGGTCCAAATTCATGGGGGTTCTATCAACCCTTCCCCACATCCTGGCATGCATGTCATGTGCATTCTGGTTTAACAGGAAAGGGGATGAAACCGATTCCAAAAACTGGGAGAGAAGGCCCAGACTTGGTTTTCAATCTTCCATAACTTCACGCTTCATGTATTTTTCAACCTTAACAAAGTAAATTGCCCGGTGTCATTTCATGCTCTCCCACTTGTAATCTTTTCTTTTTGGGTAAATTGAAGTATAGAAGGTGCAGGCTGTGCATTATTTTACCACCACTTGCATCATCCAGGAAAGGGAAATGAAACTGACAGATTTAGATTTTCTTAAATTTTCTCCTTCTGTCTCTGCTGCCATTCTATTCCTGTACCACCAAAGAGAATTGCTTAATGAAGTATAGATTTTTTTTCCTTTGCATCTAGTCAATGACACTCCCAAGGTGTTTTTTTTAAAAAAATAATAATAAAAAATTGGGGTCTACTTGACACCTCCCCCGGACTCGTAAAGTATACCTGTCAAATTGACTCAGAAATTTTGGAGCAGTGAGATGTGCCATTTGCTGATCTTTTCAGTTTGCAGCTTGATAAATGAGTCCAAAAGGAAACCAAATATGATCACATAATCACACCCAGATGCCTCTTTGGACTGGGGGTTAACCAATTTGCATGTGTGCTGTCCCATGCTTGTAATCAGTAAGGGAGGGAGGGAACAAATCAAATGCTCTGAATAGATTTATCGGAGACATTTTCCTTCTGCCCTATTTTAAGGAGCTCAGAGAGAGATGGTTTTTCCTTTCCCAATTTATTCTCATAATGACTGCATGACATAAATGAAGAAGAAGAAGACAATGATGATGCTATTGGATTTATATCCCGCCCTATACTCTGAATCTCAGAGCAGTCACAATCTCCTTTACCTTCCCCCACCCCCCGCACAACAGACACCCTGGGAGGTAGGTGGGGCTAAGAGAGCTCTTACAGCAGCTGCCCTTTCAAGGACAACTCCTACGAGAGTTAGGGCTGACCAAAGCCATTCCAACAGGTGCAAGTGGAGGAGTGAGGAATCAAACCCGGTTCTCCCAGATAAGAGTTTGTGCATTTAACCAATACACCAAACTGGCTCTCTTTTTTTGTAGGGGAAAGCATGAACGCAGTCCCCCCACTACCACAAATTAAGCAGTCGAGTTTCCTGCATTTGGGAAATTGCAGGGGTCAGCACACCCAGAGTGCAAGGGATGAGACTCACCCTGGGAAAACCACCTTCTTGATCATGGTGTCTCCCCTGCCAGGTGAGGATGTGATTCCCACCAAAGTCATATAAGCAAGCTTCATGCCCATGAGAACATTTGAGCTCAGGTCTCCCACATCCTAGGCTGACACAGCCAGGCCTCATTTTGGGCAGGAGCTCATAAGAGTGGAGCTCCGGAACCTCTAAATTTTGTTGTGCTCTTTCTTTCTTACCTCCCCCCCTCCCAAAAAAAAAATACTTGCTTCTGGACTCTATTATTCACCCCCACTCCGTTAGTATTTTGCAGAACTCTAAGATTTGACAAACTTCTTAATATTTCCCCCCACAAAAAGAGGAAAAATAACCAAAACATATAAAGCAGACAGATGGAAATCTTCATCATGCCACTGTGGCCACATAGGAGAATGTAATTTAAAAAGTATGATGGGAGTAAGGTTTTATGAGGACCATTATGATTCAAGAAGCATTTTCAGGTAGCTGCTGAGTTGATATAATTTAGTACACCTTCCCATGATGTCAGGGGAGTGCGGCACATGCAAATAAGTTATACAAATGAGCTATGTGCTGAGCTCTGGCATCTCTTTATCTACAAGATAACCCCTGGACACAGCCAGGGCATTTTTTTAAGAAAAAGCCCAGCAGGAACTCATTTGCATATTAGGCCACACCCCTGGCATCATCGTTGTTTCACACAAGGCCTTTTAAAGAAAAAGCCCAGCAGGAACTAATTTGTATATTAGACCACACTCCCTGACACCAAGCCGTCCAGAACTGTGTTCCTGTGCGTTCCTGCTAAAATAAAGCCCTGGACACAGCCATTTCACCGTGCTGGCCTGCATGAAGTTTAGAACTCAAACCTGAACCCATCCTGCATTGCTATCATAGTTTCTCTGGAAACAGCATCAGGGAATTCATCCCCACCCCCACCCCAAATCCAAGGAGAAATCTGGATAAACGAAATCTGTAAGCATCTCTAGTTTACACGCTTAGCAAGCATGACTTGAAATAAAGTTCTTGTCAAAGTCCTTCCCCTAAGGTAGTAGGTGATTATCCAAGGATTATAAACTTAGGTAGGGGTGAATTAATACCATTGCTAATCCTTGCCAAGCCTACTGGGGGAAATATTCAAAATGAAGTTTTAAAAACACTGAAATCAGAAGTTGTCAGATTTTGTTCCAGTTTCCTTGAAAGCACTCCAGCTTCCAAAGGCACATGTGTTTCCCCTGCTGTCTTTCCAAAATACTCGAGTTTTTCAAGATGGCAAATATAAATCCTCAAAGAACTCCATGTCCCACCCCCCACCCCCAGCTTTTCAAGCACTGCTATGGAATTTGAACCACCATAATTCCAAGCATGTTGAAAGTATACGATTGAAAGCATGAGAGAACAAATGTTCAAAAGTAACCACTTTAGCCCGGAGATGTTTCTTGAACTGGAATAGCTTAGAGTCAAGGTGACCAATGTCAGTTCTAAGCATGCTCTCCTGGAAGGAATTTAGGAAATCCCATAGAATTTAGGAACAAGTTCCTAGATATAGAATCATAGAGTTGGAAGGGATCCCCAGGGTCATCTAGTCCAACCCCCATATGAACATATGAAGCTGCCTTATACTGAATCAGACCCTTGGTCCATCAAAATCAGTATTGTCTACTCAGACTGGCAGCGGCTCTCCAGGGTCTCAAGCTGAGGTTTTTCACACCTACTTGCCCAGATCCTTTTTAATTGGAGATGCCGGGAATTGAACCTGGGACTTTCTACTTACCAAGCAGATGCTCTACCATTGAGCCACCGTCCCTCCCTATCTTCTAGATTTTAACATCTCACCCCATCCCCATCTCTGCATAGACTGAAAAAAGGTATTAATCCATTTAAGTGACCATCCTGGACTTTTCAAATACCATTTTCAGCTTTATCCCAAGAGCAACTATGAACACAGCAAACATATGGGTTCCATGAGAAACTGTGGCAGGGGGAAGAATTTAGAAATACCCCCTCCCCAATCTCCCTATCCAGACTTCTGTCATTTCTCAAGGTTCTGAGTAGTTTTTTTTTTTTCCTCCCCTGTCATCTTTTATCCCTTTAACTGTCTTTCAGCTGCTTACAACATTCTGTTCTTCCGGAGTCTGCTCAGTTTTCACCAGACTGTCATGCCCCCCACCCCACTTTTGGTTAATTTATGAAGCCATATTTCTCCCCTGTATATCTGGGGAGTTCTCCCAAGCATGCAGACATTCTGGCTTTGCCTGTGGGATAGCCACATTTTGCAGCTCTTGAGATTAGCATGGAGGTCAATTGAGAAGTGATTAGATGTAACTATGGAGTAAAATGAGGGAAGGTTGGAAAAAAACGGGGTATGTTAGCAGCCTCCTCCAGCTGAGACGACTGAGGGGAGATGTGATCACATTCCTCAAAAACATGAAGGGCGCTCACATGGAAGAAGCAATAAATCATTCTCTGATACCCCAAAGGGCAAAAATAGATAGAATGGGCTTAAATTACAGGGTGGTAGTTTTCAGTTAAACGTAAAGAACAGGCTTGCCAATTTGGAACTGGGAAATTCTTGGAGATTTGAGGGTGAAGCCTGGGGAGTAAGGTTGCCAAGTCCAATTCAAGAAATACCTGGGGACTTTGGGGGTGGAGCCAGGAGACTTTGGGGGGTGGATCCAGAGTGTATGCAAGGATGTGACAAGCATAATTGAACTCCAAAGGGCCATCACATTTAAAGGGACTGCTCACCTTTTAAATGCCTTCCCTCCAATGGAAATAATTGAAGGATAGGGGCACCTTCTTTTGGGGCTCATAGAACAAATTCTATGAGCAGTCTCTTTAAATGGTCTAATATTTTTTTGAAATTTGGAGGATATTTGATGAGAGGCATTGTATGCTATGCTGAAAATTTGGTGCCTCTACCTCAAAAAACAGCCCCTCCCTGAGCCCCAGATACCTATGGATCAATTATGCTCTATGGGAATCAATGTCCATAGGGAATAATGGAGTGCCCAGCAGATATTTCCCTCCCTCACCCTGCTTTCTGATGACCCTGAAGCGGGGGGGGGCTCCAAACTGGGGGATCCCCTGCCCCCACCTGGGGATTCATTTAATGATTGCATCTTGTGTCAACATAGAGGTGTGGAAATTCAATGCATAATATATATCATAAGTTCATAAAGGATGACTGTAAGTGGAACCCTTCAACACATAACAGCACCCACAAAAACACAAAGCAACAGGCAAAACCAGTCTACTTCCCTGTTTCGCTGTAAGCTTTGTCTAAGCTGCAGCTTGTTCCTTCAATGCATGACGAGGCACTTCCAACCGATCCAGTACTTCACATTCTCACACTTCCCCAAAAGGTTTCAATATAAAGAACAGACATGCAAAAAGACTGAAATCCTCTTACAATTGTTTTCCAAAGCAAGAAGGAAAGTGTTCTGTTTGGCTTTCTCCTGGAGCATCCGTTTTGGGTTTGGCTCCACTTCCTGTTGCAGCCATCTTAGGGTGGTGCTCCCTACGCAGCCTTCTCAAAATGCAAAGGTACTCACGGGCTCAAAAAGGTTTTGGGGATCCCTACGCAAGATGGTCACAAAGGCCCCTTCCGACTCTAGGATAGGGGTGTGCATTCGGTTCAGCCAAAACGAATAGAACCCCGAAAAACAGCTGATTTGGCTGTTTTAAAGCAATATAGGGCCGAATCAGATTCTGCAGTCACGAATCGGCCCCATTATACTCTAGGGGCCATTGAAATCAATGGCAAAATAGGGTATACTTAAGTGTAGCTGGGGGACAGGGGGTTTCAGGTAGAAGCTCCAAATTTTCAGGAAAGCTTCAGGGGACTCTCTCCTACAGAAACCCCAAGTTTCAAAAAGATTGGACCAAGGGGTCCAATTCTGTGGGCACCTAAAGAGGGTGCCCCTATCTCTCCATTATTCCCTATGGGCCATTGAAGTCAATGGCAAAATAGGGTATAATGAAGTGTGGCTGAAGGGGGCAGGGGTTTGAGCTGGAAACCCCAATTTTGCAGGGTAGCTGCAAGGGCCTCTCCCCTACATAGCCCCCAAGTTTCAAAAAGATTGGACCAGGGGTTCCCATTCTAGGGGCACCCAAAAAGGCCCATTTCTCCCAATGGTGGGGGGAAGCAATCAGTCAGTTTTCCCACTAATAACAGTGAGAAAACTGATTCTGGGGAGCAGAGGGTTTGAGGGAGAGCCCCCAGATCTGCTGAGCAGCTGCAGGGGCCTCTCCCCACAGGCAGTGCCATGTCCCTGAGCAGAACCAGCGCCACCATGCTGCCGCACAGCACGTTAGATCAAACTAGAGAATCCCTCTCATTCAAAAATTGGGGTGCAGGCTTTTTGCAAGGACTGCTGCACAGAACCAGTGCATTGAATGCACTACTGACATACAGCAGAGATGGGGCATGAATTTCCTGCATGTCAAACATCTGCCTATTGAACCTATAGCCCCACAGAAGAAATACCTGTGTGGAATCCCTCAACACTCCACTTGTTGTTTGTCACTGAAACTGGGCCACTTGGGCAGCTGCTGTTGTGGGGTTGTGTCTCGTGGTGTGGTTCTCCTGGAAACTGTTGTTGCTTTTTTTTGCTGCACAGTGTGATTTGTTGTGAATGTAGGATTTTTTTAAAATTCCTTTCCCCTCGTTCTGGTTGCTTGGGATGGGATTGGTGGTAGGTGTTGGTGGGTTGCTGTATTTCTCTGTGTGATTTTGTCTTATACAGACTGGTGTTTTTGCCCTTTTTTTCTGGGTGGGCCTTGCAGCTGGTGTTACTAATACAGTCTTGTGTTACTCTTTGTGACTTGCTTCCTCTGGTTGCCTGATGATTCTTTCTATCTTTGTTGCAGTTTGAAATCAGGTTTGGGTTCAGTTGATTTGGCCTTATTGGTGGAGGGGATTGTTTGCTGGGTTGATTGACTGTCAGGAAGAACCAGTTAGAGTCAAAATGCATAATAAGACCTGGGTGTTCACCGAGTATAACTAAAAATGGAGCAAGGGAAGAATACAGCAGCATACAACTACAAACCTGAACACCTCAATGTGAGAGAATGACATTTAGAAGTGTACCAGTGGCACCTCAAGACAAGCAAAGGACAATGCTAGGTGGTATAAGAAACACCAGAGCTCCATGCGATTCAATGAAAAGGGTTTCCCCTCATATTTCATATTGTGGGGGCAGAGGGGTACGTGTTGCCAGGAAGCACCATTAGAATCTAGATGCCAAAATGACAGAGTGGTAATTGCAGCTAGAAGTGGATAAACATATTACAAGAGCCAAAAAAAGCTGCAATTTTGGATTCAGAACAGATACTTATCTGGTTAATAACATGCCTGAGAACTGTTTGATTGCAGTGGCACCGTGAAGACCAACATAATCTGTTTTCTGTGAAAAACTGAGGACTAAACAACTTAGTTATTAATTACTATGCCTACTGAGATAGGAAGCCGATATCTCTATGAAGTCCTGGGGGTTCTTGGGTCTCGAGTATTTTTGCAGTGACTGGTCTCTCAGCTTTGTCATCATAGATAGGAATACTTCTTTCTTCAGATGTGTGCCATGCCAGAACGTAGAATAAGTACAGTGCAGTGACAGGTTTCCAAATTACTCAGTTTAAAAATAAGACTAGAGGTGATATTTGCATGCCACTTGCCATTTCAGTCAAAGTTCCCCTTGAGCCACCTTGTTTTTTTCAACAGCTTCTTTTAAAACCCAAGTAGCCCAATTTCAGCAACAAACAACAAGTGTAGTGTTGAGGGATTCCACACAGGTATTTCTTCTGTGGGGCTGTGGTTCAGTGGGCAGATAAGAACATAAGAACATAAGAGAAGCCATGTTGGATCAGGCCAATGGCCCATCAAGTCCAACCCTCTGTGTCACACAGTGGCAAAAAAATGTTATATACACATATACACTGTGGCTAATAGCCACTGATGGACCTGTGCTCCATATTTTTATCTAAACCCCTCTTGAAGGTGGCTATACTTGTGGCCACCACCACCTCCTGTGGCAGTGAATTCCACATGTTAATCACCCTTTGGGTGAAGAAGTACTTCCTTTTATCCGTTTTAACCTGTCTGCTCAGAAATTTCATCGAATGCCCACGAGTTCTTGTATTGTGAGAAAGGGAGAAAAGTACTTCTTTCTCTACTTTCTCCATTCCATGCATTATCTTGTAAACCTCTATCATGTCACCTCGCAGTCGACGTTTCTCCAAGCTAAAGAGTCCCAAGCGTTTCAACCTTTCTTCATAGGGAAAGTGCTCCAGCCCTTTAATCATTCTAGTTGCCCTTCTCTGCAACTTCTCTTGGCACGCAGGAAATTCATGCCCAATCTCTGCTGCATGTCAGTAGTGCATTCAATGCACTGGTTCTGTGCAGCAGGCCTTGCAAAAAGCCTGCACCCCAATTTTTGAATGAGAGGGATTCTCTAGTTTGATCTAACATGCTGTTTGTGCCAATGGCAGCAGCATGGTGGCACTGGTTCTGCTCAGGGACATGGCACTGCCTGTGGGGAGAGGCCCCTGCAGCTGCTCAGCAGATCCGGGGGCTCTCCCTCAAACCATCTGCTCCCCAGAATCACTTTTCTTGCTGTTATTGGTGGGAAAACTGAGTGATTGCTTTCCCTCCACCATTGGGGGAAAATGGGCCTTTTTGGGTGCCCCTAGAATGGGAAGCCCTGGTCCAATCTTTTTGAAACTTGGGAGCTATGTAGGGGAGAGGCCCTTGCAGCTGCCCTGCAAAAGTGGGGCTTCTACCTCAAACCCCTGCTCCCTCCAGCCACACTTCATTATACCCTGTTTTGCCATTGACTTCAATGGCTCATAGGGAATAATGGAGAGATAGGAGCACCCTCTTTGGGTGCCCACAGAATTGGACCCCTTGGTCTAATCTTTTGAAACTTGGGGGTTCTGTAGGAAAGAGTCCCCTGATGCTTCCCAGAAAATTTGAAGCCTCTATCTGAAACCCCCTGTCCCCCAGCTGCACTTAATTATACCCTATTTTGCCATTGATTTCAATAGCCCATAGAGTATAATGGGGCTGTATATTCAGTAATAGCCATATATCTCCCGAATCAGATTCGGCTGCCGAATCTACTATTAGAAGATATACTGACTCCCGTATTTTTTTAGCCCCAAATACCCCCAAATCCAAATTTTTCTGATTTTTTTTTCTTTTGCACACCCCTACTCTAGACTCTCGCAACAGTAACAATGCAACACAACATTTTTAAAAAATGAATCCGTGATCTTAAAAAAGAAAGAAAGAAAAGCCCAGAACTCTTCTTGCAGTTCCCCAACGGGCTGTCAATTCGTTGCCATCTCTTGTCTTCTTTGTGCGCTTGTGGATCTGTTTGGGAGCCTTGGCTTTGCTGTGGACACAAGGCTTTTTTGCGATTCTGTCTGATTCTCCTCTTGAGTGCAAGGAGCTGGAAGCTGGATGTCTTTATCAGCCAGCAACATCTTGTAATTATCTGTTCTAACTCTCAGCATTCCAGGCCTGCATTGAAGAGCCTTAAGCGTAGGCAAGAGGGAATCCTAAAGAAGGGGGGGAGGGTTTGGTCTAGAAGACAGAGAGAGATGGCCCCTCAGGCACAGTGGAGTGCAGTGATCTGAAGCCAGCATGACAGCAAACCCAAATTCCCTAGAAACTAAATATTTCATCTTCATAAAATAAACATAGATCATCTAAGCATGAAATATACATAAAAATGTTTAAACATGTTAATTATTAAACCAATATTGATTCATATTGGATGAAGCACTAAAGAGGAACGAGGGGAAAGGGGGTGGATTTAGAATTGTCAAACTGTATTTAATATCCTCTCCACGCGTGCTTTGTATCAATATTCATCAAATCAAACCACCGATAATCATAAAAACGACAAGGTGTATTTACGGTCTTCAGTCAATGATAGTGAATTGGTGCTCAGGGATCAAAGCGGAGTCGCATTTAGATGTAAGGGATGGGTTTGTTGCGTTCAATTTATCATGGTTGTTTTATAAGTAAATCAGCGAACGGGACACCAAAGCTTGATAACAAAAAATTAATGGAAGCCATATTAGGCTTAAAGCAGATTCAACAAGAACTTCAACTGTCTTGGAGAATCTGGCTGGGTACAAACAAGCAGCTTAGGGTGGCAGCTTCCCATCTCAGAAGATGGTTTAGTTGAAAGCACCCCAGGGCGGTCAAACAGCACATGACTCCGGGGCGGTCAGACCACAGGGACGGACTGTGCATGCCCTGGAGGAGTAGTCACACTGCTCAAGCATGTGAACGACACTTCCCTGGTGCTCTCTGGCCATTCAGACAGCTGGGTAAGGCGCCCCAGAAGAGTTTCAGTGATTTGCTACCCCTTACTTCCTGGTAGCTTTTTGAAGTGGCGGAGCAATGGCAGAGACAACATAAGGATGAGAGCAAGGTGGGACCCAGATGTGTGTGTTTGAATGTGCCATTTAAATCCAGATGTGAGCCATTCCTGTGTCAGCCCAAATTGGCTGCCTGAATTCGGCCTTTGCGAAAGATCCAAATAGTTCAGCATGGCGAAGCTGAAGAAATCTGTTGCATGGTACTTAAAAAGGTAAAGATAAAGGTAGTCCCCTGTGCAAGCACCAGTCGTTTCTGACTCTGGGGTGATGTCGCATCATGACATTTTCACGGCAGACCTTTTTATGGGGTGATTTGTCATTGCCTTCACCAGTCATCTACACTTCCCCCCCAGCAAACTGAGTACTCATTTGACCAACCTAGGAAGGATGGAAGGCTGAGTCAACCCTGAGCTGGCTACCTGAATCCATCTTCCGCCGGGATTGAACTCAGGTCATGAGCAGAGAGCTTTGACTGCAGTACTGCAGCTTTACCACTCTGTGCCACAGGGCTCTAGTGGATGGTACTTACTAGGTTTAATTCACCATCAGTCTTGCCTCCTTCAAAAGTGATGGTGGAAAGTGTCATTAAGTAACAGCTGTCTTATGGTGCCCCCTTAGGGTTTTTGAGGCAAGAGACATTCCAAGGTGGTTGGCCATTGCCTGCCTCCACATTATGACCTCTGGTGGTCTCCGATCCAAGTACTAAGCAGGGCTGACCCCCTGCTTAGCTTCCACTATTTGACAAGATTGGGCTAGCCTGGACTATTCAAGTCAAGGCATTTCAAAAGTAGTAGGTGAAAAATGAAAAGAGTGGAGCTTAATGGTAGAGGAAGGGTTACCAGCCTTGAGCCTGACAATCCTAGTGCTAGGTTCTGCGCAACTCTCATCAACTCAGCCTCTTTGATTTGAATCAAATAAGGACTTTATTGAAAAGATACATGTTCATGGCAAGTCATTTCTTGTTAGAACTGACCTCTTAGGATAAGGCCAGACACTTTAGGTATGACAGTTAATGACATCAGCAACCCAGGCAAAGTGGTGGCAAAGCATTTGAATTATTATGTTCTCAGTTCTCCCCCCTCCCCCTGACACACACACACATAGTTACTCAGTGTCTTTCATTGAAAATAAAACTTAAAACTGTACTTTCCAGCAGTTCAGATACACCTGCATTTCAACGGCAAATGGAAAGGGAGGCTGTGGCTCTCCAGTGAGTCTGTTGCACACCCTAGTCTACTCTAAGATTACTAGGGCTGCCAAGTTCCCAGGCCGAGTGGGGGTTCCCCCGCCCCAGTGTTGCTGATGCAATAACATCACTCGCAGTGACATCATCATGTTGGCAACGTCGGTGTGCCAGCTGCTCTAGGAGCTTCTCAGAAAACTCTATGGTTTTCTCGGATACTCTAGCAATTTGGGAGGGAAAACTCTATGGTACACATTCCCAGAGGCTGCAAGGACTTGGCAACCCTAAAGATTACATGGGCTAAATAATGAGCAGAGCAAAGCAAAGCTATTCAGCAAATGCATTATAAAAGACAAAATGTGAAAGACATATACCCAGATTTCACATTCACAGTATTAGTAATCAACATTGACAAAATCATTAGCAAGAAGCCTCTTATTGACACCTAGGAACTTTGGGGGTCAGGGCCTGGGAAGGGGGAGAAGTGTCATGGACACTGTGACTTCAGTTCCAGACTGTCACCCAGATGTGATATCACAGCCCCATGATGCTCTTGGAAATCCCCCAATCTCTGTGTTAATGCCCATAGAGATATGAGGGAAATCCTAGAATGTTGCAGCCAATGTGATCATCCATAAGTGACATCACAATGTCCATGGTAATCACATTCCTGCCTCTTTCCCCCCCCTCCTGCTGCTCTACTGATTGAATGTAGGAAATGAAGGGCAGGGTTTGAGTAGGCCCTCCATGGGTAGGCAAATGATGAGCTTCCACGGCAGAGTGGGGATTTGAACCTGGGTTTCCCGACTCTATTTTATGTAGAGGCTCAGGGCAGATAACAACATTATAAAAGCAATATAAATAACAGTTAAAACGTGTGAATAAAATAAAAGATGGTTCAATCATAGACAGTTTTAGATGACGGCTCAGTTGGGCCATGTTGTATAGCCTAAGAAACAGTTGGCACATGTATGGACTACGAATCAGTCCTACATCCTAAGAATCAGACACAGCAAAGGTCATTTAATATTGTGACAGAGCATAATAATATTGTGTCACTACAGCATAGGGCTGACCAATGGAGTAGAATGCCCAATAATGTAGGAAGCCTGCTGCCTCAACTAAAGGTCTGTTTTACAGGCCCTATGAAAAGGTAACAATTCAGTAAGGGCCCGGATCTCAAGGTGGAGCTGATTCCACCAGGCTGGGGCCAAGGCCAAAAAACCTGATACTTCTGTTGGAACTCAGTCCTAAAATGGCTGACTGACTCCATCTTAGTAATAGTAAATGTTGTTTCTGCAATGTCATGCTGAGTCATGCTGCATCATGGCCCAGCTGTTACCTGTTACTGAGGTAAGATGGAATGACCTCACCTGTAATTAGGCTTTGTGCTGACTCACAGAGCTGATGCAACCTCTGGTGAGCTTGCATGATTGGATATGTGTATTTAGGGAAGCTCAGTGAGCTTGCTCTGTCTGCCTGTAAGGATTGTGGGTACTGTGAGACTCACTGTCTGGGTGGCAGCGAACACTGCTGGTGTTGGATCCTATGCTACTGTGCTTGGATCGTGCTGTGTATACTTACTGGTTTATAAGTGTGTACTGATTACTGTGTATGACCTTGGCCTGGCAATGACTCTGAATATTGGATGCTATCCTGGTAAATATATTTTACCATTGAATACAGTTATCTCTCTTGTCTAGTAATTCCTGTGTTTGCCTGTCCCTCTCCTTCAGCTCTTCTGCTGCGTGCAAAATTCTCTAACAACTTCTACTGCTACATTTTCATGAATAAACAAGTACCCATGCAGTACCTCTTTTTTATGCAAATGTACATCTCTTTTATTTAAAACATTTTCTTGATGCCTTTTTACCCAGCCAGGATGCAAAAAATGCGTAGTTTGTAATGCTCTCCATTTAAAACTTTGACCAGAAAAACTCTGGGGACAACTGAGTCGCCTGGCAAACATGCAGACATTGTGAACCGGATAATTTAGGATTCTGGACCTACGATATCCAAAGTTCATCCCCATTGCTAAAATGAGCTCATCCAGCTCTTGTTTTTATCGAGACAATCCCACATGTTCTACAGGGGCCCTGTTGAATTCCAATCAGTCCCTCCTTACCCTTCTGGAAGACTAACTGTGATAATGAGATTGGAATGAGCCCATTTGTATTTTATCTACATATCGATTAGGCCTTTGCTAACTTGAAATCTTTGAACAAATGTCCGTGATTGGGTCTCCCATGACTCTGACATCACCCTCAATCAAATCGCTGTTTTCACTTAATAGGGCATCTTGAGATCTTGAGTATTCGGTTATATCTGAGAGACCGTTTCCATAGCCACAAACAGTTTCCATTTCTGAATCTGTCACTTTCCTGAGGGAACACATGAGATTTTGCTTCTAGAGGAATCCTCAGGTAACCTTTTCACAACTTTTAAATATTTACCGTTCAAAGTATTCTACTTATAACACAGTGCTAAGGTTCTTTGATTTCCTTATGTGCTGGAACTTATGCTCTCATTTCCCTAAATCTTACTTCTCTTTTACTATTTCTTTTGTTGTGCCTCAAGGGTATTTCAGAAGCATTCATGCCCCTCCAAAAAATCCTCGTACCGTTTCAGAACACCTCACTGCTGGCTAAAAATCAGCAGCCAAAGAATTGGTTGTCCAGTTGGACAATTTCTAAAATTCAGCCTTCGAAAATTCATTCTTGCCGCATTTTTTTTTGGGCTTTAGTCTCCAAGATGGCAGCTCTGCGATGCCAACAGAAGCCACAAAGGGCAGTGTTTGCCATCAACCCAACTCTTTAAGGTCAGACTCCAGGCCTCACAACCCTTCTCTGCTTTTCCTCTCTTTGACAACAGCCCCTACCCTTTCGCTGCCAAGTCACAGATGACTTACGGCAATAGACATTTTCAAGGCGATAGACATTCAGAGGTGGTTTGCCATTACCTGTTTCCACATCACAACCCTGGTATTCCTAAGTGATGTCCCTTCCAAATATTGTCTAGGAACAACCCTTCTTCTGAGATATGATCAGATTGGGCTAGCCTGGCCTATCCAGGTCAACAACCATAGAATTTACTCATTATTTATACGCCATTTTAATGACATTAATGTAACAGAAAGGTGAGGGAAATGCACATATTTACAGGGGAAATGTTAGGAGGAAAGAGAAAGTGGCACAGAAAATAAAAATGCATGGGTTTGCTTCTCACAATGCGCAGCCCCCCCCCCCCCCAAATTTCGACCAGATCACTTTCAAAATGAGGTTGCAGTCCCAGTCCTGCACAATAAAAAGTCACCGCAGAATATTCCTGTGATCAGTGGAGGAGAATAGAGACAACTGTGTTGAGCATTTATTCTCTGGAACAGTATGCAGGGCCAGCATGCCCACCAGACGACCTTGGGTGGTTGCCTAGGGTGTGGCTCTGGGGGCACGGAATTGGGCACCCTCCATGTGACTTGCAGCAGCAGCTGCCATCACACCAAGGCAAAAGTGGGAGGGTGGGGGCTGCCTCCTGCCTCCCAGAGGATTTAAATAACCTGGGACGGTGCCCAAGAGCAGCAGCCAGCCTTCCTGCACCAGTGAAAGGGTCCACTGATTGGCAAGTCCTTCTATTGTATGTAGCAAGAGCAGTGGGTGCTCCCCCTTCCTCACTCACTTGCTCACATTCATCCTCCATAACCTCTGTCACCACTGGGACAGCTTCTGCCTCCTCCTTCTGAGGAGACGGGGCAAACGTTGGGAGGGTGGGGACTGCCCCCTCCCTCCCAGGAGGTGGCAGAGGGACCGAGCGAGGGAGGGAGGAAGGGGAGTGCCCAGAAGCAGCTGGTGCCCTTCCCACGCATGATATAAAGCAGGGGTGGCCAACGGTAGCTCTCCAGATGTGTTTTGCTTACAACTCACATCAGCCCCAGCCATAGGCCATGCTGGTTATGGGTGATAGGAGTTGTCGGCAAAAAAACATCCGTAGAGCTACTGTTGGTCACCCCTGATATAAAGGCCCCACCGATAAGCTGGTTGGCGGATCCTTTCATGGAGCAGGATGGGCAGCGGCCTCTCCTGGGCACGCTCCCACATTTAAATTGTCTGAGAGGGAGGGGGCAGCCCTCACCAGCTTTTGCCTTGGCCCCTCAGAAGGAGGAGGCAAAAGCTGTGGTGGTGACAGCAGGGGGAGAGGGAGAAGGGGTGCATGGACAGGAAGTTGGGGGCAGGAGGGTGGGCAGGGGGACCTGTCAGCCTAGGGTGCCAAGAAGCCTGACACCATCCTTGGCAGTATGGTATGGTGCCTCCATACCCACCTACCCATCCATCCATCCATCCACCCACTCCATCCATCCATCCATCCATCCATCCATCCATCCATCTAAAATGTCTACATCCTGCTCTCTCAGCCATTCAGTTCTTGAGATATCTTACAATAAAGCCAGACTTGGGAAATCATTAAAAATGTCAACATGAAGTATCAAGCAATAAATTTAAGCATGTCAAACTTTTTTTAAAAAATCAGATTTAAAAAACGTAATTAAAAGCAGCATAAAAATACAAGGAAGGTGAGAAGGAGAAATCTCATAGTACCTTGAAACCATAGGTCCTAACAAAATCAGGCCAGTATTAGCTTAGAGGAGACACTTGCTCCTAACCAAAGAACCACTACCAACCAAATGAATGATTGGAGGAGAAACCCTATTTACGTTTTCTGTTACCTACATATGTACAGAAGTTGAATATATTTTAGTTCATATACTCAGGTCTTGAATTCAGCTGGAGCTCACAGGAGCACAGCTCCTGAAACTTTCTGAGGGTTCCTCCTCCTCCTCCCCAGTTACCTTGTCCATTGAATAGTAGGTGCAGCTGCATAACATTCCCTGGATTAGGAGAGCGGGCAACCAGCCAGCCACCAGCGGCTTTGCCACACACCCAGCAGCCCTCATTAACCCCTGGAGAATCCCGTACCACCCTTTCTCCACTTCTTATGTGATTTTAGGTGTTGGGTGACTTGCTGACCTTTTGAATGTTGTGGGGGAGGGTGGCCAAGGAGAGCCCCAAGTGATCAAGGCCTGCTTGGACTGACTGGATCTCTAGCCAGCCCAAGCAGGCCTCACTCGCCTGGGGCTCTCCTTTCTTGCGTTGGGCTGGTTGGGGGCAGCATATGCTATTGAGTTATGCTAATGAGCTCCACCACCTGTTTTGCTACAAAATGACCCCTGCATAGACTTATACTGGGGAGTGGTGGGCGACCGAGTTCTGTTACACACTGCAATTCCTCCTCATCCAGCCACTGTCCACAGCAAAGTATAACTAGCAATTATGTAGCACATTTCGTATCCTGCATCCTTCTGCTAATGAGCTCCAAATGATTTATCTCACTTTCTTTTCATTACATTCCTGATAGGCTCAAAGATTGGTGATCTGTCTGAGTTCACCCAGGGAGCTTCATGGCTGATGGAAGAACTGAACCAGATTCTTCACGCCCAGATTCATCCCTGCCTTTCTATACCAAACTAGCCTTAAAAAAAACAAAAAAAAAACCCTGAAATTCCTAATAAGGATCAGAAGTTGTTAGGGTTGCCAAAGTGGGTTGCCGAATTCCAGGTAGTTATACAGAAAGAGATGGCTATACAGAAAAGTGATATTGTAACGAAAGGAAAAAACTGTATGAAAGTAACAACTGTTGATACAAGTCTTGGCTTGCTACTCTATATTTTTTGAAACAAACTATTATCAATATTATTGACAGAAAAAACACTACCCACTAGATGCCAGATTGTAACAACATTGTCAAAATTACAATAGAGGGCTGATGTTACAGCAACAGCAGCAGCAGCAGCAGCAGCAATGGATTGCCTAGGTAACTATCCATTTCATTCGCCTTCTTCAGGCTGTGGTACATTAGGTAAAGCCTTGAATTCAGTAACGGAATACCCAGCATTTCCTCCAAATTTATATTTAGACACTCTCCAGCTTTTACAATTGTTGTATAGATAGTTGCAGCCTCAGAGATCAACAGTCTTCCATTAGGGATTGCCCTTAGTCAGATCCAAAATGTCTCTGTGTTAACACTCCAGATGGTGGCTGGGTATCTCACGCTATTACAACTGATCTCCAAGCAACAGAGATCAGTTCACCCGGAGAAAACGGACACTTTGGAAGGTACGCTCTACGGCATTATACTCCACTGAAGTCCCTCCCCTCCTCAAAACCTACCCCTTTCAGGCTCCACCGCCAAAATCTCCAAACCCTGACCTGGTGACCTGAGTATCAGAAGTTCTGAATGATATAGACTTGCCTGCAAGGCAGAATTGGGGCGACAAAACTCCTTCACTGTTTCATTGTCTGTTTCCAAATTTTGCACAGAGCACCGCATGCACACAGCTTGCCACAGTTTCTAGTTCTTCTGGTTAACTGGCATCCTTTTCTTCCCTCCTTCCATCCAAGTACAAATTGCACATTGATAAAACATGGCAAGGAAGTAATCTTGATCATGTTAAGATTCCTTTTGTGCAGTGTTTTATCGGCATTAAGACATCGTACTAAAAGAATCTTGATATGATCGTATGCTTGATGCAGCAGGTTGGGTTTTTCAGTGTTTTTTGGGGTTTTCAGTGCCCTTTTATACTTTATCAACATAGAGAGGAGATATGCAAACAAAAACAAAGGAATGAGAATAGGGATGGGCAGGGGGTCATTTTGTAGAAAAATAGGTGGTGGAGCTCATCCAGGGATTGTTATGCAGTTGCACCTACTATTCAGTGGACAAGGTGGGAAGAAGGAGGTGGAACTCACAGAAAGGTTCAGGAGCTGTGTTCCTGTGAGCTCCTGCTGAACCCAAGCCCTGGGGATGGGCATGAACTGGCTCACAAACTTTTGTTCATGATGAATTTAGGGCAGTTTGTGGTTCACAAACTGAAGTTTACAAACTGCAGCCCAGCCCACAAGCCTCCATGAACTTATAAGGCAGTTTGTGGAGGTTTGTGGGGAGCAAAAAGCTGAGGTTTAAACCCCTGCTTTCTCCTCCCCACAAAAGCGGCCAAAACAGCTCAGCAGTAGAAACAGATTACTCCTGTTTCTACTCAGATGTTTAGATCTGAAACAGCTGAGATTTGGGGCAGCCTGCTCCTATGGCTCTGCTGTTTAGGACTCTAAACAGCTAAGCCTGCTCCGCATGGCTCAGCAGTTTAAAAGGGTTTTCTTGGGCAGTCAGTCCCTGGGGCTCGCTGCCCAAGAAAGTCCTTTTAAATAGCTGGCCCATGCACAGCAAACTGCTCCACATGGCTCAGCTGTTTAAAGGGGCTTTCTTGGATTCAGCTCTGAGCCATTTCAACTAAACGGCTGAGCAGCACTCCACCACTCAGCTGTTTTAAATGGCTGTGAGCCATCTAAGCCCATGCTTTCTGCTTTTCATAAGCAGGGGAGCAGAAAGCAGGGGGCATGAGTCCATATGAACCTGTTCAGTTTGTGAACTAACTTCCCAGCTCATAGAAGCTCATTGTTTGGTTCGTGCTTCAGCCATGAACCACAGACCAGAACACCAAGATGTGGATCATGCCCATCACTAAAAGAGAAGGCACAGTTTAATATGCATGTTCTCATTCCAGAATTCACTGAAGAAATTTTCCAAGTTAATTAATGGAAGTGAAAAGTTGGGCAAAGCAAACTTCTGGAGGAACAAAAAGACAGGAATAAAGAAAACCCCATTTAGAAAATGTAATAGATTCTAATAGCTAAGCATCTTCTTCCATCTCTTCTGCTGAATTTAATGGGACTTGACAATGCTTCACTTTTGCTGGACCGTGCCCTAAATATTACCTGTTTGGAAGGACTGGACTGTCAAAAAAGCAAGTATCATTTCAAAAGCCAGGAGAGAAAGCCTTTGAGTTTGTGCCTAGCAATGATACACTAAGCTGTGTATGTAATTTCCATTTAATGTGAGATTAGAACAGTACATTAAATGGGATTTGATCATTAAAAACGTATTTGTGGGACTTTTCAGCGCCTCTGTCAGTGATACATAACCCACAAACGGCCATTAAATCTGAGCAAACAAATTGGAAATAATCATCATCATTTGGTTGTTGGTTAATTTGATTCTGATGTTTGTTCAAATGAAATAAGGTCTTCTCTTTCTCTCCCACTCTCTTCTCTTTTTGAAAAAAAAAAAAAAAGCTTGAGGACTTGCTTCACCTCCTGAACCCCCCCTTTTTTTTAACGTGTTTACAATTCTGAAGGATTCATCACCGTTCTGAGAAAAAGGCCTGTCAAGACAGCGAACATAAAAAGGTGCCTTATAGTGAGTCAGACCATTGTTCTATCTAACAAGCTAGCTAGACAAGTAGTAAATGTAATATTTATTTCTTGTATTTCTTTGTTGGAACTCAAGACAGAGTCCATGAGGTTTCCAGGGTCCACCACATCCAGTTCTTCTTAGCTTCAACAATGTTGTTGGATACTGTGCCATCATCTGACCAGACCATCGCTTAATAGAATTCCTGTCCGATTAACAGCCGACATCCATAAACCCCAGGGCAGCCACTCCTGGGTAGGTGATCCCCCCAACCCAGGCTTCCATTTCCTGTCACTGTCTGGAGGCTGTCAGTAGAGGGTAAAAAAGTCCATCAAGCCAATGGTGTGATGTCACTTCCAGGAAAAACTGGAAGCAATGGAAGTCCTCTTTAGGAATCACCAAGAATTCTGTGGTTTTACTATACAACGATTCCTTGAGAGGTGCAATGGCACTTCTGGGATCGATTGATTTTGACTTATAGCCTGCCCATCCCATAAAACAGGCTCATAACAACAATCCAGCAGTTAAAAACAAATTAAAATATATAACAGCTAAGATTACAAAAGTTAAAAAATAACACATTCCACCTCAACAGGCATGGCCAATCAGTCCAGGTCCATCAGGTTCCGCAGCACTAGAAAGAGAAAACGAGAGGGGGAGAACAAGGGACGAAGGGAGAGGATGTCTCTGGGTTGAGGAATGTCACCTTTCCTTTTGCTTTCCATTGCAGAGGCAGAGTCCAAGACCGATTTTGCACTAGGCTTGTTCCCAGTGGAGAGCCATTTTGTTCCCGGTGCGTCTCTTGGTTTTTGCACAAGCTGCCCCGGAGCTGCGAGTTGGCGCGTCACTTTTCTGCAGCAAGCAAGATTCCACAGAGTTGCGAGTTGCCGTGGAAAAGCGACGCGCCAACTCGCAGCTCTAGGGCAACTTGTGCGAAAACCGAGAGAAGTGCTGGGGGCAAAAGGGCTCTCCCCCTGGAACAAACCCTAGTGTGAAATCGGTCCCAGTCTTTAAGTCCACACAGAATCTAAAATACAGGTGAGCTGCATGGCTGGCAACAGGATTAATAGCTGTTATCTAGCCAAAGGAACACATTTGACCAAAGGGGGTTCTAATGATAGTGACTGGCTGTTGGAACAGAATTCCGGGGTAGGGGATGGGGGTTGTTTTAATTAAACTGGTCGGGCTGTTAGCATGGGTGGCAAAGCAGACGGAGATTAGAGATGTCTAAATGTGGGTATTTAGGGTCCAAGTTGGTTTTGTTGAGGAATAAGAGCAGTCTGGAAATGCCTCGCTCAGTCCTGAGTACAGCTATCCAGCTGGCAGAATTTAAAGCAATACTTTGGGCCTTATTCAGGTTATATGTTTTGCCAAAGAATGGGGAGGAAGAATTGAATTGGGCAGTTAGAAGAAGGATGAAGAGCAAAAGGAAATTTGCATAGTTGGCAAGGCGCTACAAAGAGGACTGCTGAACCGCTCAAGGCTGCAATCATATATGTGTTTACTTGGAAGTAAGCCCCATTTAATTAACTGGGATTTACTTTTGCGCTATCATGAATTGGACAAAACTGCACGGCGCATACGTAGGGCAACCTCCTTTGCTTTCAAAAGACTGCACGTCTTGCCAAAATTATTTGGGAAAAGCCTATCTCATTGATGTAGCTCTACAAGGGAAAGGGAACTCTGTAGGACTGGCCTGCCATTCCAGCATTGGGTCAGATATAGTCAATTGAGTCTCAGGTGAGGTCCATTATTTGACCACAGCCAATGTTAAATACGGAGGGGGACCAGCCAGGATTCATTGGGAGGGGGGATTGCTTCCCTCTATTGACTCCCTTTTCCTCCAATCCTTACTCCACACCTCCTTCCCCCTTTCCCCAATTCTTCTCACTCCCCACTCTTCCCAGTTGTATGTTTCTCCATCTGATCCCATCCAGCTGACCCTATTTTTAAAGCATAGATTTTGATGATGATGATGATGATGATGATATTGGATTTATGCCTCACCTTTCACTCTGAAAGAGTGGCTTACAATCTCCTTTACCCTCCATCCCCACAACAGACACCTTGTGAGGTAGGTGGTACTAAGGGAGCTCTCCCAGAAGCTGCCCTTTCAAGGACAGCTCTGCGAGAGCCATGCCTGGCCCAAGGCCATTCCAGCAGCAGCAAGTGAAGGAATGGGGAATCAAACCCAATTCTCCCGTGCAAGAGTCACTGCACTACCACTATACAAAACTGGCTCTCTTCTTATACTTGGGGGACTGTCTTCAGCTCCTAATGTTTTATATAAAGTAATTCTTTTTCCAGCCATCTTGGCAATTGCACCCAGGTTCACAGAAACATATAACCCATGTGCTCCCCTTTGTGGCTTTTTGTCTGCATCAGGTGGTAGAGTTGGCAGGTCCTTCTTGGCAACTGGCAGGCGAATGACTTATCAGGAGCAGCATGGAGACCCCATGCAACATACAGCAATGTCTCTACATTACTGCCCCTGTAACCCAGAAGTGACATCATCACATCTGGGATGTTGTGGCAACACTCTGATATTGGGGCAAACACTCTATAGTAAATTTGGCTGCTACCATTATTTTTGCCCACATACCAGAGCATTGCCCATGGCCTGCAGCACATGGATTATACGTCCCAAATATGATTACATCATTTCCAGGTCACATAGGTTACTTCCAGGTCTTTTGGGGGAGTTTCTCCTGCTGGCCAGTGGCAGGGAGGTGAGGCCTGTCAGCAGGGGACTCCCACCTCCATCTTGGAGTCTGGCCACCCTATCAGGGGGCCACTGTAGGAATTAGAGATATGTTTTCCTAAATCCAAGAATTCAAGAGTGAAGGTAGCAGTTTCCCTTTTTCAGTTGTCAGCAATGACAAGGCTACTGAACAGCAGAGTAGCTGTGCTTTTTCTGGCCCACTGCTAGGTTGTCCACACTAGGTTGGCTAATTCCTGGAGATTTGAGGGTTGAGACTGGGGACAGTGGACTTAGGGTGCAGAGGGACATCAGTGGGGTAAAATTCCATATAGTCCACTCTTCAAAATAGCCATTTCCTCAAGGGAAGTGATCTCCTGTGACCTCCATTGCAATTGCATTGCAAGGAGATCTCCAGTATTAAGAACATAAGAGAAACCATGTTGGATCAGGCCAATGGCCCAATCCAGTCCAACACTCTGTCGCACAGTGGCCAAAAAAACCCCAGGTGCCATCAGGAGGTCCACCAGTGTGGCCAGGACGCTAGAAGGCCTCTCACTGTTGCCCCCCTAAGCACCAAGAATACAGAGCATCACTTGCTCCAGACAGAGTTCCATCTATACCTTGTAGCTAATAGCCACTGATGGACCTCTGCTCCATATGTTCATATAATCTCCTCTTGAAGCCGTCTATGCTTGTAGCTGCCACAACCTCCTGTGGCAGTCATCACCTGGAGGCTGGTAACCCTAGTTCATAACTAGTAGCCAAGTGGCAGATACATCCATTTCAAAGTTAGATTAGGCATGCTCTTGGAGGGGATGTTTATGGTGGCACTGCCAGTCTCCTTGCTGATGCCACCTTTAATTTCACAATGGATCTAGCTGTGATTGCTATTCACTGTAGATGCAAATCCAATGGACTCAGCGACATTTACAACCTGGATCAGCGGTTGGGGGTAGAAAAGAAGCCAACTCATACCTGGACCTTCCCAGGCCAAGTGTTCTCTGCTGCTCAGCTGTTCTTCATTATCAACAATGTGCCAGGTGCTATTCAGGAACAGCAGGCTGACTTCAGTCTGGCAGGGTCTAATTTTTAATGGGAGAATCCTGTGCTTCAGCAATGTGCTTTAAACTGACAATGCAAGCATGCATATGCAAGACCTCTTAGCAGTTAAAATATCAGTAACCCAACATCAGGGATTCTCCTTAGCATCCATTCTGGTCATCTCCTGCTCATCATTCTTTGCAAAATAATAAATAATCCCAGCAATTTACTAACTTTTAGTGATCCATCAAAAGTTGTCTGATGGTCCATCAGTAAACCATGCTCCTCTTTATGCCCATCTGGTAATTCCTGCATAAGAGCTTCCAGTATACAGCAAAGTTGCAAGGTGGATATGGGGTGGTCCTGAGGATGGGGGTGGGGAGTGGAATGACAAAGGGGAAGGCTGTGGTGTTTGCAAGAGAAATGGGAGGATTTTCTGGAGTCCTGCAGTTCTTATTGTGAACTTAGAGCAATATCTGACTAAGGAGGCAAGACCGCATTTACTTTCCCTGCAACTGTTTAACCTGTGTTCCTGCCCAGCCCTGCAGACGGTGATATCCATGAAGATTTTTTTGCAGCATTTGCAGGAAAAGTGGGCAGTTACTGATTTGTGACACATGTTCACATGTGAAGCATCTGGACTGTGTGAACCCGCCTTTGAAAACTATTCCCAAGAGCATGTGGAACTGCCCCAAGTGTTAAGACATGTGAACATATGAAGCTGCCTTATACTGAATCAGACCCTTGGTCCATCAAAGTCAGTATTGTCTTCTCAGACTGGCAGCGGCTCTCCAGGGTCTCAAGCTGAGGTTTTTCACACCTATTTGCCTGGACCCTTTTTTGGAGATGCCAGGGATTGAACCTGGGACCTTCTGCTTCCCAAGCATATGCTCTACCACTGAGCCACCGTTCCCTCCCCTAAGACCAGGTGCTAAAGAAAGAAGAAGCAATTCCATGGCCAGAGACTATGAGCAGAGTTCATATTCAGACTAGGGAGGCATTGAAGTGGATAATATCAACAGAAGTATAGTCTCCAGATCACGTGAAGTGATCGTATCACTTTACTCTGCTCTGGTAATACCTCACCTGGAGTATTGTGTTCAGTTTTGGGCACCACATTTTGAGGATATAGACAAGCTGGAACGGGTCCAGAAAAAGGTGATGAAGATGGTAAGGGGTTTGGAGACCAAGTCCTATGTAGAAAGTTTGAAGGAGCTGGGCATGTTTAGCCTGGAGAGGAAGCGGCTGAGAGGTGATAGGATCACCATCTTTAAGTACTTGAAGGGCTGTCATCTAGAGGATGGTGTGGAATTGTTTTCTGTAGCCCCAGAAGGCTGGATCAGAACCAATGGGCTGAAATTAAATCAAAGGAGTTTCCGACTCAACATTAGGGAGAGCTTCCTGACCGTTAGAGTGGTTCCTCAGTGGAACACGCTTCCTCAGGAGGTGGTGGTCTCTCCTTCCTTGGAGGTCTTAAAACAGACGCTAGATGGCCATCTGATAGCAATGAAGCTCCCTTGAATTTAAGGGGAAGTATTTGTGAGTTTCCTGCATTGTGCAGGGGGTTGGACTAGATGACCCTGGTGGTTCCTTCCAACTCTATGATTCTATCATTCTATTGATGGAACTCTCTGTCTGGGGCAGTGATACTCTGTATTTTTGGTGCTTGGGGGCGGGGCAGTGGAAGGGCCTCTATTGTCCTGGCCACACTGATGGACTTCCTGATGGCACTTGTTTTTTGTTTTTGTTTTGTTTTTCCCACTGTGTGACAGAGTGTTGAACTGGATGGGCCATTGGCCTGATCCAATATGGCTTATTTTATGTTCTTATGCTTAGCAATTGTTCATTCATATACTGCATACAAAAGAGCAAAAGAAGAAGAAAAACAGGGGAAAAAAACCCCCTGAAATTGAGTTCATATTCAGACTAAGGAGGTGCTGGAGTGGATGAGAATCCCCCACCCAAGAAAAATAATGTGGGGGGTATTCAATTCTGCTGCCGTGAGCTCAGCTAGGGATTCTGCTAGGCAGCAGGAAATAGGTTCCACTTACTAACAGAATCCCCAGTACATTCTTAGCATCACTTGTCCAAGAGGACGCCTGGTCTGAGCAAGAGAATATCCGTAAGGACCACGGCCAGTCTTACTCTGTATAATTGTCCTCTCAGTCCCACAGCCAAACAAAATGCTGGGCTTGCTGCCTCATCCAGTCACATCCAAGCCATCAGCATCAGTACAGACTTTCCCATTTTGAACAGCTGACCTGGCACGAATCAGAACAGCCTGCAAAAGGAGGGCTGTTTTGAGAAGGCACTTCTAGGCAGAACTATGTTTTTCTAAGTCCATTGCAGTCCATGGGCTTGAAAGGGTGTGACTCTGCTTTGGATGGTGCTGAGAGTGTCTTGGGCCAGAGGAAGGGCTAGAACAGAGCTGGTCAAACTGCAGCTCAGGAGCCACATGTGGCTCTTCCACACGTGTTGTGTAGCTCTCAAAGCCCCCACAACCCCCCCCCAAGCCTTAGCCTAAGGCTGCCAATCCCCAGGTGGGGGCAGGGGATCCCCCGGTATGGAAGCCCTCCCCCCACTTCAGGGGGGAGGGGAGAGAAATGCCTGCTGCACACTCCATTATTTGCTATGAAGACTGATTCCTATAGGGAATAATGGAGAATTGATCCCTGGGTATCTGAGGCTCCGAGGGGGGGGGTGTTTTTTGAGATAGAGGCACCAAAATTGTGGCATAATATCCAGTGCCTCTCCTCAAAACACCCTCCAAGTTTCAAAAGGATTGGACCAGGGGGTGGCCCAATCCTTTATTTCTAATGGAGGGAAGGCATTTAAAAGGCATGCTGGTCCCTTTAAATGTGATGGCCAGAACTCCCATGGAGTTCAGTTATGCTTGTCACACCCTTGCTCCTGGCTCCACCCCAATGTCTCCTGGCTCCACCCCAAAGTCCCCAGATATTTCTTGAATTGGACTTGGCAACCCTACCTTAGCCCCAAACATCAGTATCCTTGTATACTGTCCTACATAATGACATCCAATGGCATCAAACAAAAGAAGAGGGCTACACCAATACAGAATCCAGGAAGAAGGAGGGAAGTCTCAGTGGGAAAATGTGCTTCACTTGTCGTTACAGATTGATAGCTATAAATAAAACATATTTCCCCACCGTATTTTTTCTCTCTCTTCCTGAACCCAACAACAACAGCTAAAGGAAGAGTCCCTAGTGTTAGAATCTCTTTCAGGAAATACAGGCATAGGTCGTTTTCGCACTTAGCGTTTGCTCCCCTTATTCCGCGGCGCAATTATGTCCGGATCATTTTTCTAGTTTTCGCACATTGCCTCTTTAGTGGAGTCGCTTTGCATGAAGCCCCGGCTCAAATCGTTTTCGCACTAGCATCGACTTGAGTTCGATGCCCTGTCAATCATTTTTTTTTAAGCGCAAGTCTGGTTGCGTAACTACGTAACAACGTAACAACAGCGTCACGTGTGCCGCTTCTGCTTATGGATTGGCTGCAGCTGTAGCATCCTCCACAGCCCTTTATGTGCTAACAGAAGCATTCACAGTGGAGAATCTGGATGTCAACTTCCCGCCACTGATGGTGATTGGCGGGTGCTCAGCACGCTCCGCGGAGTCGTCTGGGTGTCCCCAGTCGCCTCCGCTGGCTGCGTGGACTAACGCTATTTCGTTATAACGTTGTTCAAACTGGAGAAAGCTTTTACATTTAAGCCTCCCAGCACTAGTGTGTGTGTGTGTGGCAGGTTCTTCCCTTCCCAGCCTCGCTCCCTCCCGGGTGGCGAAGCTGGGATTTCCTCCGTGCTCTGCTCTTTCCCCGGCTGGCGCTTGCAGCTGCAACGGCGACCTAACAAACTAATGAAATGGTTGCACCATAATGAAATGGTTGCGTTATAACGAAATGGTTATGGCGACACACTACACGTTGTTCAAACTGGAGAAAGCTTTTACATTTAAGCCTCCCAGCACTAGTGTGTGTGTGTTTGGCAGGTTCTTCCCTTCCCAGCCTCGCTCCCTCCCGGGTGGCGAAGCTGGGATTTCCTCCGTGCTCTGCTCTTTCCCCGGCTGGCGCTTGCAGCTGCAACGGCGACCTAACGAACTAATGAAATGGTTGCACCATAATGAAATGGTTGCGTTATAACGAAATGGTTATGGCGACACACTACACGTTGTTCAAACTGGAGAAAGCTTTTACATTTAAGCCTCCCAGCACTAGTGTGTGTGTGTTTGGCAGGTTCTTCCCTTCCCAGCCTCGCTCCCTCCCGGGTGGCGAAGCTGGGATTTCCTCCGCGCTCTGCCCTTTCCCCGGCTGGCGCTTGCAGCTGCAACGGCGACCTAACGAACTAACGAAATGGTTGCGCCATAATGAAATGGTTGCGTTATAACGAAATGGTTATGGCGATACACTACACGTTGTTCAAACTGGAGAAAGCTTTTACATTTAAGCCTCCCAGCACTAGTGTGTGTGTGTGTGGCAGGTTCTTCCCTTCCCAGCCTCGCTCTCTCCCGGGTGGCGAAGCTGGGATTTCCTCCGCGCTCTTCCCCCTCCCCGGCTGGCGCTTGCAGCTGCAATGGGGACCTAACGAACTAACGAAATAACGCAACAGCGGAAAAGCAATAATATCGCTATTACGCAAGAAATATGAAGTTAAAAAAAATGGCCGTGCGGGCACTTTTGGGAAGCGCCGCGAAGGGCTGATGATTGGCCAAGGGGGTGGATGGGGTGGGAGGACGGAAAGGGAGAGGGTGACGCCCACAAAGCAGTCGATCCGGCGTGGATGGATTTCCCACAGCAAACTCCGTGGAGTGGATCCGGAGTGGATCCGGAGGTTTTCAAAAACTCCGGAAGCAGGTGGATCAAGATACTCCGGCGTGAAACCCCTGCAGCACCGGAGCAAACCACAGCGCTGGAGCAACAGGTGCGAAAACCAGGAAAAGATCCGGAGGTAAATGGGGTGCTACGCCGGAGTAAACGCTAGTGCGAAAACGGCCACAGTATCACTTCTGCATTTGTGCAGATGGAGGACTCCAACAGGAATAAAGCTGATGGCAGGCAATAGGGACCTGCAGGGCTTCTTTGGTAGAAAAAGCCCAGCAGGAACTCATTTGCATATTAGGCCATACCCCCTGGCACCAAGCCAACCGGAACTGTGTTCCTGTGCGTTCCTGTTTAAAAAAAAAGCCCTGGGGACCTGTCATTGGATAGACAACTTCTGGTCTCTTTCGATGTCCCTCTAATTGCATCTTGAACTGCAGCGACTATCGGGATTGTGTTTAACTCTATGCCATGAAAACCTTCAGTTGCGCATTTTTGCATATGAAATTTCTATCAAAGGGATATGATCCCACCCCCCTCCTGGCCAGCTGGCAACCCTACCTGCCACCAATGGAAATCCGAGTATAGAAGGGGAAAATAAAGAGGAGAGAATTACAGCTCTTGTCCCTTCCTCCAAGGGGTAAAAAGAAGCCCTCTGACAAAACAGGAAAGATGACTGCCTTTTTTTTATTGCTGTGGATCAAATTAATTATGCCCTTTTCAAAGCAAAAGGAAAAATTAAAAGAAGCGAGACAAGGGTTTTGTTTTTGTTTTCCCCAGTGTTTGTACGTTTTTCCCCTGGCAAAAGGTTTTCTCTTTAGCAGCCTTACGACAAGCAGACACATACGATAATGCAGCGATGTGGGATTTGCATACAAGATCAACATTTTAAAAGCCCCAGAGCCTTGAGCTCACTCTTCCTCTTACAATAGTTTTAATGGCATGTCATCTCCCCACATGACATGAGAACAAGCTATACACAGGACTGAAAACAAGTCTAATTTGGGCAGAACTTGTATGGTTTCTAAAATGAGAAACTCAGAAGAGTGGGAATGGACATTAGCACGGCTTTTTGTTTTGTAGCAGGAACTCTTTTGCATATAGGGCCACACACCCCTGATGTAGCCAATCCTCCAGGAGCTTACAGTAAGCCCTGTACTAAGAGCCCTGGAAGCTGTTGGAGGATTGGCTAAATCAAGGTGTGTGTGGCCTAATATTCAAAGGAGTTCCTGCTACAAAACAAAGCCCTTGACATTTGTGTGTGCAGGGCCGGCTCATCCACTAGGCAAATTAGGCATTTACCTAGGGTGCCAGGAAGGGGTGCCAAATTGCCCCCCCCCCCCTTCTGGTACCCCAGACAAATGCTTAATTCCCCCCTGGCCCAAGGGCAAACTCAGAGGAGCTACACCAGCCTCCTCGTTACCCGCTTCGATGTGGGCATCTCAGTACTGCGTTGTCTCTTAAGAGAGCGCAGGAAGAGGCTTTGATCCCCTTCCCTTCCGGTTCCAGAAGGGAGGGGGGAATGAAGTCTCACTGTGTGCTCTCTTAAGAGAATGCTTTACTGAGATGCCTGCATCAAAGCAGATAAGGGGAAGGCTGGCGTTGCTCTGCTGAGCATGCCGGGGTGCTGGGTGCTGGAGCATGGCACTGCGTTGCAGTGCTGCAAATAAGAGAAGAAGGGAGGGGAGGGGTCAGGAAGGGGCATGGTGCATGTGGGCAGAGGGGAGAGGCAGTGGGGTGCAGCATTGCAGGGCAGCGCCATGGAGCTGGCGCATAGCAGCAAGTCTGCCTGGGGCGCCGCAAACCCTGGGGCTGGCCCTGTGTGTGTGGGTAAAGAATGATCAAGTCAGTCGATTTATGGTGACCTTGTAGAATTTTTGAGGCAAGCAATTAAGCAGAGATGGATTGCCATTGCCTTCCTCTGCAGAGTCTTCTTTGGTGCTCTCCCAGCCAAGTACCCAGGGCTTTTTTTGTAGCAGGAACTCCTTTGCATATTAAGTCACACACCCCTGATGCAGCCAATCCTCCAAGAGCTCACAGGGGTCTTAGTACAGTACCTACTGTAAGCTCTTGGAGGATCAGCTACATCAGGGGGTGTGGCCTATTATGCAAAGGAGCTCCTGCTACAAAACAAACCCCTGCAAATACAGATAATTCTGCTTTATTTGAGTCGCAGAACACTACTTAGGCTTGCCAGCTGTCCAGGAGGAAGAACCTTTCCCCATAAAAGAGGCTCGGTTTGTGGAAATGGGCTGTTGAAGCTTTCCGTAGCCTGAAAGCTCACCTGAAAACCGCTGCAGATCAAAGTGATAATAAAAGGGCAGATAGAAAGACCAATTTAAGAAAGGTTTATTTGTTATGCATCATATTTATTGCTTGTCTGTCCCACTAAGACTCAAGGCAGGCAGCAGCATAAGGTATTAAATGAACAAGGGGATGGTGCAGAATTAAAAGGGGGAACAATGTGCAAGGGAGAGTAGATCTCAGGGGGGGGGGGTTTGTAGCAGGAACTCCTTTGCATATTAGGCCACACACCTCTGATGTAGCCAGTCCCCCAAGAGCTTACAGTAGGCCCTGCAATAAGAATCCTATAAGTTCTTGAAGGGTTGGCTATATAAGAGGGGTGGTGGCTTAATATGCAAAGGAGTTCTTGCTACAAAAAAAAAGCCCTGGTAGTTCTAAATGGTCAAATAATAATAATAATAAAATTTTATTTGTATCCCGCCCTCCCCCCGCCAAGGCAGGCTCAGGGTGGCTAACAGCATTCATAGACTACTCTCCCTGGCATCATGTTGCCCCTTTTTACCTCCTACTTACTGGTGCAGTCTAATTTTCTTCCCGATAGCGCAGAATTAAACATGGGAACAACAAACTGCCTAAGGTGAAATACGTTACGAACAATATAGTAAAGTAAGGTACAGTACAATGCAGTACAAAAAAGATATTGCCTGAAATCATGGAAATCGACAGCAATCCTATGCAGATCAGACAGTCCTCGTTTTAGGAAAATCACTCACAAACCCCACCCAGCCCAGGAGCATGTGCCTAATCTAACTTGGAAACAGATGGTATCTGCCACTTGGCTACCAGCTAGGCACTATGGTTACCAATCTCCAGGTGGTGTCTGGAGATCTCGTGCTATTACAACTGATCAGTTCATCTGGAGAAAACGGCCACTTTGCAGAAGGGGGACTTTATGGGATTATAAACCATGGAGGTCCCTCGCACCTCCAAACCCCAGCCTCCTCAGGCTCCCCCCCAAAATAAATAAATAAATAAATAAATCTTCTGGCATTTCCCAACCTAGACCTCCAACCAACTGGGAACTAACAGGAACACTACATCCATGGATGTCGGTCTCCCTGCTTGAAAATGCCTACAAATGGCTTGGGTTGCCAGCCTCCAGGTGAGGTCTGGAAATCTCCTGGAATCACAATGGAGATTCAAACTTCCCTTAGAGAATATGGCTACTTTGAAGGGTGGACTATATGGCATTTTACCCCACTGAGGTCCCTTCTCACTCCACTGTCCCCAGGCTCAACCCTCAAATCTCTAGGAATAGCCAACCTAGTGTGGGCAACACATCAGTGAGGCAGAAGAAGCAGAGCGGGTTTGCTGTTCAGTTTATGCCTAGCAGCACTGCCTTGGCTGACAACTGAAAAAGGGAAACTGCTACCTTCACTGTTGCGTTCTTGGATTTAGGGAATCATATCTCTCATTCCCACAATGGCCTTCGGATAGGGTGACCAGACCCCCCGGTGGAGGCAGGAGTCCCTCGCTGACAGGCCTCACCTCCCCATGTCCAATCAGCTGGCTGGCAGGTGGGAACTTCATCTGCAAAAGAAGGAAATTCATCCGATGTCCAGTGTCGTGTTTACATCAGTGCTCACATGACCTGGAAGTGACATCATTGCAACCAGGATGTCGGGGCAATGCTCTGGTATTTGGGCAAAAACAATGGTAGCAGCCACGTTTACTGTAAAATATTTGCCCGAATAACTAGAGCATCACCCCAACATCCTAAATATGATAACATCACTTCTGGGCCACAAGGGCAGTGACGTAGACACATCACTGTACATCAGACGGGTCTCGATGCTGTTCCTGGTAAGTCATTTCCCCACCGGTTGCCAGGAGGCACCTGGCAACTCTACTATCTGATGCAAAAAAATAAAAAAGCTACAGAAGGGGGCACTTTGGAGTATTCAAGAAGCTTCATCTGTGCTATGTTGCTTACCGTAATCATCAGAAACTTCATCAGATATCTGAAAAAGTGTGCATGCACATGAAAGCTTATACCCAGAATTAAACTTTGTTGGCCTTAAAGGCACCACTGGACTCAAACTTGGTCCTATAGCTTCAGAACAACATGGCTGCCCACCTGGATCTATCTTCACGGATGATGATTTTCCTGATTCTGCTTCATTGGGTGTACAGTATGAGTGCAGGGGAACCTTGTAGATGGCCCTTCTACTATTCTAGCCTTGTTCATCTTGCATATACTTTACACACTTGCACTTTCACTTATGAACTGTAGTTCGATTCTTTAAGGTCTGAGCAGGTGCCATTATGATTAATATCTTTGACTATGCAGAAACAAATGCTCAACCTATGCTTGACATGTAGCTATGGGGGCTTAACTCAGATTCAAACAAGGAGGACTAGCAAATTAAGACTGATTCTTCCAACATCTTATTGATAAAACTTGGAGCACCTCTAAGCAGCCCGTGTAGAGCACCAACTCTCACAACTTGGGGGCGGTGTTTAGAGGCGGAGCTCAGTGGGGATGAGAGGCCATAGAATCCAGTCTTGAGAGCTGCCTTTTCTTTAGAGTAGGGGTGGCCAACAGTAGCTCTCCAGATGTTTTTTGCCTACAACTCCCATCAGCCCAGCCAACATGGCCGATGGCTGGGACTGATGTGAGTTGTAGGCAAAAAACATTTGGAGAGCTACCATTGGCCACCCCTGCTTTAGAGAATCTGATTATCATCAGGAAATCAGTTGTAATTCCAGAAGTCCAGGCTCCACCTGGAGAAACCCGAAACCAACTGCGGATCCTTAACTAGTCATGAAGTCTTCTTCAGCACCAGCACTTTAAATCCACCCACAGCTGCGGGCAGATCATCTGTGAAGCCTTGAGAAGTCTGAGCAAGACGAATTATTGCCCATTGGAATGGACGTCTTTGTTATCAACTCTGAGGATTTATATATTAACGTTATTGATTGTTAATGAATTGGTATGTAGCTGTTCAAGTTGTAGTATTTGTGAAAATTATTGAATGGTGATATATTTACTAGTACGGTGTTTGTTTCGTTAAGGATCCACAGCTGGGTTTGGGTTTCTCCACCTGAAAGTTGGGAACTCTAAGCCTCCAGTAGGGACCGCTGAAGTCCACAGAGTCTGCTCGTCTTGGTATCATAGGTTTGCTTTTCACAAGGGAGAAACTAAATCGAAATAGGGATTTTGCAGAACAGCAGCAATGAGATATGTGAAATCATCCCTGTTCCAGACATGTCTCTGTGCTCATCTGTGAAATATTGGAGGGTATACAAGGAGGGAAAGGAGCGGGGACGTGAGTAACCTCTGACAGTCTTCTCAAACAAACAAATACAAGCTTTTATTTCCATATATCAGATTATAAATAAGGCAAAAAAAGAGATACAGAAATAACAAAATAAACCAGTCATATACAGCTATACATTGGACAATCGATCCTTGATTACCAGACTCAAGAATAAAGCAACCTTTTCAGTTATTTTAGATGACAAATCATTCAGAAAATGGCATGCCTTTGCAACATTTGAGCAACTTGTCATATTGAGCAGAATTGGGTCTAGAAACCTAAGGCCTATAGTATCATATTGGAAGCAATGAAGAAGAATATGGGACAATGAATCAATTTGTTTTAAGTTGCATGTACAAAGTCTTAATGAGAGTGGGATTTTTTTTTATATCTACCATACGTAACTGCTGATGGGACAGTATTACATCTGGCAAGAGTAAATACTCTGCACAATTGTGGAACATGAAGCGTTGATAGATAAGAAAGCAGATGACCAATAGTTGGGGAAATTCCAAAATTCAAAGGGGAGCAAGATGTATTTGCAGCACTGATTAGTTTTTGCAATTCTATATCGAAGATTCTACATTTAATTAGATAGTATGCATTTGTAAAAGGGAGCATGAAGAGAGATTCCATAGATAAACCTAAGGTGGATATTTTCTTCTCTCTGCAAACAATCCATTTGGACAAGGAGGATTCAGACAGCATTTGGTATAGATAGCTCTCACAGTCAGTGGAATAGTGCACACGTACCCAATATTTGATAGATATAAGCTATGTTCTTGTTTCTAACAGTCTTCTCCTTTGATTACCTGCCACAGCGGCAGGTGATTCCCTGCCTGCAACCCACCAATGTCACCAGCAAGGATTATAGCAATATAGTACAGATGAAGCCTCTCGAATGCTCCAAATTGCTCTGCAAATGCTAAGTATTATTATTATGTTCCCACCCCCAGGTTAAACTGTGACGTCAATCCATCCCGCAAAGCAATTTGAATCGCCAAGGTCTTCCTAAACCATCGTTTGAAGTCCTTGCAAAGAGAAGCTAGCGCTTCATCGGTGGGCTTCTCGAGTGCTTCTTCTGGCAATCACAAGTGAGGGGGAAAAAAAATAAAATAAAAGCCAACTTAGCACAGTCTTTATCCACCCCTTCCTTAGCTAATGATGCCCTGGTGGTGAAACGGCAAGGCCGGTCCTCTCCTACTTTATAAACATAGCTTTCTGCCGCTTCTTTTCCTTTAGCAACGTCTAATTTTAAGGAAGCACTTTGAGATTTCAATAACGGAATTATAGACTCTCCCAGCAGGTCCTCAATCTCTTGATGTTTATCCTATCAGCCGAGTCTCTGGCAAGCCTTCATCCTGGGATGTTTGTCTATTAAATTAAGAGGGTTTCAGACCAAGAGAAGTCATTTAGAAGCCATAAATCACACGGCAACCGGCACTCACTTAGCTCTCTTACTGTTACATTACTTACTCTTATTATCCACTGTCACATAACGTTCAGTGGATGCCTTCCGTTCTCATCCTCTCCCCTGTTCGGATCAATGCTTACAAGAAGTCACATCTGTAGCCTTGGAAGCCTACTCAGGGCTTTTTTTTTTGCATACTAGGGCTTTGCATACTAGGCTACACCTCCTTGATGTAGCCAATCCTCCAAGAGCTTATGGGGCTCTTAGTACAGAGCCTACTGTAAGCTCTTGGAGGATTGGTTACATCGGGGGGTGTGGCCTAATATGAAGAGGAGTTCCTACTACAAAAAAAGCCCTTCCTGCAGTATACAAAGTCGGATCACCGGCTCATCTCAACCAACATTGTCTTCTGTGCGTGGCAATGATTCTCCACGGTCAAAGCCAGAAAAAAGTCTTTCCCAACATTTGGTAACTGAGACCTTGGAAATGACAGCAATCTTGGGTTGCCAGCCTTCAGGTGGCCCCTGAAGATTTCCCACCATTACAAATGATCTCCAGATGATTGTGATCCGTTCCCCTGGAGAAAATGGCTGCTTTGGAGTGTGGATTCCATGGCATTATACCTTACTGTGACATGCTAATCTTGGATTTAAGGACATGTGAGGATACATTATTTAAAATCACAGAAGCACAGAGTTTGAAGGGGCCATACAGGATCAGCCTAGAGCATTCCTGGCCAATCTTCATCCAGCCGCTGCTTAAAGACTGACAGTGAGGTGGAGCTCACCACCTCCCTAGGTAGTCAATTCCGTTTTTGAACAACCCTTACTTTAAAAAAGTTTTCAATAATATCTGGTGCCTTCCCTCTCTTAACTTAAACCCATTGTTGCAAGTCCTCACCTCTACTGCCAATAGGAACAACTCCCCGCCCTTCAAATACTTATAAAGTATTGAATCCCAAAATAAAGTACTGAATCCTTGTCATTTTCTTTATGTTGGCATAAATACTGATTACTGAAACCTTTATTAGGGTTCAGCAATCAAGAGAGGAGAACCTATGAAATTATTTTAGTATTTTTTTCCCCTCAACATCTTAAAGAGATAGATATGTTAATAGGGGAGCTGACTTTCCCCATAGAAGTGGCAGTGGGAAAAGTGGTTGAGTGGCCCGAGATCTCGTAACTCAGGACCTTGGACAGCTGACTAAATTCTGTGCTTGAATCTTGTGTGAATCCCCTGTATAAGAAACATGGGCCATTGAACTATACACCTTCTGATATATATGTACGTATGTCTGGCCATTTCATTTGCAGCAAATACACCTAGGGTTTCCAGGTCCCCCCTGGCCATGGGTGAGGGGTGGGGGGTAGGATTGCCATCTCTAGGTTGAGAAACTCCTGGAGATTTGGTGATGGAGGCCAGGGACTTCAGTGAGATACAATGTCATAGAGTCCAATCCCCAAAGCAGCCATTTCTCCAGGGAAACTAATCTCTGTAGTCTTGAGGTGAGCTGTAATTCCAGGGGATCTGCAGGTCCCACCTAGAGGCTTCTGTCAAAAACCACTGTCCTCCCTAGCCGAGTGCTTCAGAAAGAACTGCACAGTGAAGACCTGTAAAGGGGGCAACTTGTTTGCAATGATACAGCATTTCAAACTTCAGTCCCTTCCGCACGCATGCGCCTGAGGAAGCAAATAGGGAAACGGATACTTACTGATGTACCATCACGCTGTTCCACTTCCAAGGGACTTTTGGATTTTCCTTCGATCATTGACACTCTACGGACCCTTTAGAATGTGTATAAAAGTCTAGGTCTACATAAGCAACATCTAATGGAGTTGATGCTCCTTGTAAATTGCTTAAAGGTTGCTTGGTGTTCTACGTGAGTCACCATATGTGATTAAATGTACTAATTGGGTATTGTATCTTGAACAAACATTTGCAGCATTTTTTGGACTGTGTGCCCTAGTGGTTTTTGACAGATGCTGCTTTGCACAGTCTTCTCCTGTGGGATTTTCTCCACCTGGAGGCTGGCAGCCCTATATGCATGAACAGTATGCCTTATACTATTGGTCCATCAAAAAAACAAACAAACACCAGATTGTATTTTATTGAATCTAATCCAATACAATGGGAACGTAGGGAACATAGAGAACATAGGGGACATAGGGAAAATAAATAACAGAAATATAGATCTAACATACAAGAATCCAATTTAGGTCACTGGATACATATAGTGAAAAATTTACAAAAACAATACATAATATGCTCAATATTAAGACATAGCTTACAATTCATTCTATTCGTCAAAAAGGAAATATTCCCAAAGAATTCCAAAACCGGGGCCCAAAGCAAATCATAACCTATAGCCAAATCAGTATCATTTTCATTATTGCCCTGTATGGCGAACTTTCCACCGGCCATCGAAGTAGAGGGGCACCAATGAAAAGGTACAAGGACTCCTTGAAGAAATCCCTTGGTACCTGTTGCATCAACCATCACCAGTGGTCTGACCTAGCCTCAGATCGCGAAGCATGGAGGCACACCATCCACCAGGCTGTCTCTTCCTTTGAGAACGCACGCATAGCTGGTCTTGAGGACAAAAGGAGATTGAAGAAGAATCGCACTGCTACAGCACCAACCCCAAATCTGACTTTTCCCTGCAGCCACTGTCGCCGGACCTTCCTGTCCCACATTGGTCTTGTCAGCCACCAGTGAGCCTGCAGCAGACGTGGACTACTGCACCTTTCTTAAATCTTCGTTCGCGAAGTCAAGCCAAGAAGAAGAAAAAGAAGATCATTTTCAAAGAAAGGGTTATCCATTGTCTTACCCATTACATACTGGCCCCATAACTTATCATACCACATTTCAATCGTGGGGGTGGTCCATCAAGCTTAATATATTGTCTGCTCTGAGCAACAGCAGTTGTTCACATCCTTAGAGAGAGCTTCTTTTCTAGCACTTGTTTACTGAGATCGATCCAGGTGGGCGGCCATGTTGGTCTGAAGCATGTTGGCTCTTCCAGGCTGCTAAACAACCTCCACCCCTTCTTTCTCTATGTGTTTTGAGGAAATTCTGTTTTATCATTTCTGAAAAAGCATGTTTGCACACAAAAGCTTATGCCTCAAATAAAACTTTGTTGGTTTTAAAGTTGCCACTGGACTACAACTTTGAGGTTCTTCAAGTGAAAATGCCAAGGACTGAAACCGGGGGCGTCAGGCCGCTTAGAGAGTTTGTGCCTGCGCTGAAATCAGAGCCTAGAAAAATCTGTTTACAGGTCACTCTCTCAGTCAAAACTCGTGGTCAACCAACTCTGCCTGGAAACATGTTTTAATATTCTTTTAATGTAGCGGCTCCTGAAAGCAGAGAGGTGTGGAAAGCGAAAATCAGTTCAGAAACATAACTGAAAAATTCTGGACAGAGAAAAAAGAAGTACGAAGAGAGAGCTGAAAGAGGATCCTTTGTTTCCTCTGGAGATTCACAGAAAAGACCTGATTTGGGAGAAAGCTTTAGTCAGAGGAGAGTGAGGCATTCTAATAGATACAAGCCTGCTCATCCATCGCAATACCATTTTATAAGCCAGCTGTGGTAGATGGACTTCGGTCTCAGAGCAAAACAAATATTGTTTTTGGTGTTCTTCTTAATAAACTCCCACAATGTTGGTGCCTCCCAGCGACACACACCATGTGTCATTGGTTTTTGATGATCAAATCCATCCATCACTACCATGTACCAGGATGTTCGACTTGTTCGGTCCTCTCAGGAGCAAGACTGTAGCCCACAGTGATCTTCCTTTGTATATTTATAGCAATAGAGAACCTTCCAGAACAGTGTCAATTGAGGGATCGTAGAACAGTGGATGAGTTCACAGAGGGTTTCTGCAGCAATCTTTTCCAAAGAAAGGGCCCATTTTTCAACAACTCCTCTTTGCAGGCAGATGTCTTCACAGTTGACAGTTTTATTGCTCTCCATTTTTCAAAAGGCTGGGGCTACTGGTTGCGATTTAAAATATGACAAGTGAGCACACACAAAGGGCTGAGTTATTAGAGGGAATTTCAGAACCTCTTTGTAGAAGCACGGGATCCAGTTGAAGAGATGGAAAATTGAGACCTAGTTCTTAGTAACTGAGGTGGTTGACCCAATTTTGGCGGCCCCCCTTCAGACTGTAGAAAGAAGTTTATCGAATTGAGTGCTCTTCCATTTAAAAATCTTCACACATAGAAAACTAGAGAATCAGGGGAAAGAATTCTGATCTGGACTTCTCTTTGACGTGATGGGTAGAAGTATTTTGTTCTTCATTCAAAATGCTAAATGTTTTAATGCTGTTTCCTTAGTACAAAAGCTTCAATGCCACCTCTCCATCAAAAAAAGAGAAGATTTTTTTTTAAAAAAAAGGAAGTGCCTGAGGCAGTCTGCAATATAATAAAACCATTTGTAACAATAAAACATAACATTAAAACATAAAAAACCAACTTAAACAGCAGTACCATCTCCAAAACAGCTGTTTTAAATCACTGTGAAAGACAACCAGTAAAGGGATTTTAAAAAAAAAAAGTGCCATAAATTGGCTGTGACTTGATAGCAAAAAAGGAGGAGAAGATAAGAAATTAGTTAAAAGTTAACAGAAATAACCATTTATCCTGATACCAAGAGACAGGCAAGGATGGCACCAGGTATAGGACAAAAAGGGCATTCCATAGCCTGGAGATGGAACCTGGAAAGCCATATTCTTCTCCACTGCTCACCTTACCTCTGAATATAGAGGTTAAGATGAATAGTTTCCAGACAGGATTGTACATATTCATGGAAACTGTGGGCCACCGTAATGTGGCGTCCTTTACAGTGAGTCTTCCCACCCCTTCCATCAGTCTGGTGACCAGTTTGAGGCATTATCAAAGGATTTCATTTGTATCAGAAGTGAACCAAAGGGGTTTAGACTTATTCGTTTCGCTTAAAATGTGCTGAAGCCTCTTCTCCATCCAAGTATGTGCCAGAGTCAACCCTGCGTCAACCCTGCTTAGCTTCTGAGATTTGACAGACACGTCTGGGCTACGTAGCTCTAAAGCCAGGCCAATTACACTGTTTTTGGTCCATAGGAAACAAAAGATTATGACAGAGGATGAAGAAGAAGACTGAAGAAGAAGACTGCAGATTTATACTCTGCCCATCTCTCTGAATCAGAGACACAGAGCAGCTTACAATCTCCTATAACTTTTCCCCCCACAACAGACACCCAGTGAGGTAGGTGAGGCTGAGAGAGCTCTCCCAGAAGCTGCCCTTTCAAAGACAATTTATGCAAGAGCTGTGGTTGACTCAAGGACATTCCAACAGGTGCAAGTGGAGGAATGGGGAATCAAACCTGGTTCTCCCAGATAAGAGTCTGCACACTTAGGCACTACACCAAACTGGCTCTCCTTGAGAGATGGGCACTTGATCAGGAGAAAAAAACCATAGATATGACTAAATGGAACCAGGGAAGGGCAACAGGAAAGGAAGTTTTTCAGGATCACAAAACTGGAGACGTGAAGGTAATTTTTTGTTGGGAACATTTGGGGACAAGAGGGAGATTTGAATTCGGAGGTTCCAGACTTTCACAGGCCATTTGACATCTGAATTGTGTTAACAGGCAGCGATCACCTATCATGGAAAAGCCAATATAGGAAGAAGCATCTTTGCCTTCTAGCCTGGTGTGGAGGAATTGCTTTCATCCTGCTGGCACTCCCTGATTTCTCCCAAAAAGGCTTCCTCAGAAGCATTTGCTATGGTCATCACTGCAAGGACTTCCGCTGTGTCCACTGTGAGACGCAAAACATGGCACTTGCTCCTTGTGTTTTGTGTGTGGCTTACGTGTCTTGCTCACAGTGCTACACATGCAGGCAAGGCTTTTTTTGTAGCAGGAACTCCTCGACATATTAGGCCACATACCCCTGATGTAGCCAATCCTCCAAGAGTTTACAGTAGGCCCTGCACTAAGAGCCCTGTAAGCTCTTGGAGGATTGGTTACATCAGGGGTCTGTGGCCTAATATGCAAAGGAGTTCCAGCTACAATAAAGACCTGCATTCAGGACTTACATTCAGGCTGGGAGGGGCAAATGGGAGAGGGGGCTGCCAATACAGGCCTTGTGCTATAGCTACGGATGCCATTCCCCAGTTGGGGGTGGGGAATCCCCTGGTTTTCTAGGCTCTTGGGGATTTGGGGGTGGCGAAATGCCACCTCCAAACATGACGGGCTGAGGTCATGTGGAAGCGATTACATCACATTGATTTCATTGCACGGCCCTGTGGTTTTGGGAGCAAAACTCGATGGTTTGAGGGTGATTTTGCCATAGAGTTTTGCCCAAAAAGCAGAGCATCACTGGGCGATGTTGCTCACATGAAGACATCACTTCCATGTGACATCAGCACATTGCTGTGCTCCATCCCTGCTCCCAGAAATTCCCTCTCCCTCCCTCACTGGCACAATGATTGGACCTGACAACCCTAACTATAGACCCTTGGTCCTGAGGTTACAGAGCAAGTTCAGTAACATTTGGGCTTTTTTTGTAGAAAAAGCCCAGCAGGAGCTCATTTGCATATTAGGCCACACACCCCTGATTTCACCATCGTTTCACATAGGGACTTTTTTTGTAGAAAAAGCCCAGCAGGAGCTCATTTTCATATTAGCCCCTCCCCCGACACCAAGCCAGCTGGAACTGCATTCCCGTGTGTTCCTGCTAAAAAAAAGCTCTGAGTAACATATAACAATTTTAGTGGATTTAAAAGTGTTTCACTGTGTTTAGGATGGCACCGGATCCTGGATTTTTTTTTTAAAAAAAAGGTAATACATTAGCAGCGGATTCCCCAGTGCTGTTGAAAGCCTTGCTGTTGCTACTGCAGTTCTTATGCACAGAACATTGATAAAATCTGCATGAACGTTGTGTAATTTATCATACGCTCAGAGTATATAATAGCTATTGGGCTAGTCTCTTTTTTTTTTAACCTCCTAATATTTACACTGTAATGGATCCTTCTGGAGACATTTTCATATTCATCTGCTGTCAGATCAGCCTCCCTAATCGCTGCTTTGATACTTGAGATTCCTCTCTTTCTCGAATCCCAACCAAGAAATGTTTTCTTAAAAAAAAGATTTTGGACTTGCTGATGTAGGCATAAAAGCCAAGCTTTTGAACAATGGGCTGCATCATTCCCTCCTATTTGCCAGGTGCCTGCCTGGTGCTGTCTTTCAGGCTTCACATGCAAAAGTAACAAACCATCTTCCCCTTGCCCTTGCAGTTTTCTCTAGAAGAATTCCAGAGAGCCAGTGTGGTACAGTGGTTAGAGTATCAAGCTAGAAGCTGTGAGGCCTGTGAGAGCCAGACTGGTGTAGTGGTTAAGTGTGAGGACTCTTATCTGGGAGAACCGGGTTTGATTCCTCACTCCTCCACTTGCAGCTGCTGGGATGGCCTTGGGCTAGCCATAGCTCTTGCAGGAGTTGTCCTTGAAAGGACAGCTGCTGTGAGAGCCCTTTCAGCCCCACCCACCTCACAGGGTGTCTGTTGTGGGGGGAGAAGATATAGGAGATTGTAAGCCGCTCTGAGTCTCTGATTCAGAGAGAAGGGCAGGGTATAAATCTGCAGTCTTGTTCTTCAAATCTCTGCTATGTTGTGAAGCTCACTAGATGAGCTGAGGACAGTGACTTGCTCTCTGTCTCTCTCTCAGCCTAACTTCCCTCACAGGCTTGTTGTGAGATTAACATCGGAACAGATGGGCCAGCCCTAGACCATCTGGCACCCTAGGCAAGGCTAACTCCTGCAATGATAATGTCCCTGAGTCACATGGGGTACAGTTGCCAGGTCTAATATAAGAAATATCTGGGGACTTTGGGGGTGGAGCCAGGAGACCTTGGGGGTGGAGCCAGGAGCAAGGTTGTGTCAAGCATAATTGAACTCCAAAGGGAGTTCTGACCATCACATTTAAAGAGACCGCATACCTTTTAAATGCCTTCCCTTCATTGGAAATAATGAAGGATAGGAGCACCTTCTTTAGGGCCTGGTAGAATTGGACCCCTGGTCCAATCTTTTGGAAACTTGTAGGGTGTTTTGAGGAGAGGCACTGTACTATGCTGAAAATATGGTGCCTCTACCTCAAGAAACAGCCCCCACCAAGCTCCAGATACCCGCAGATCAATTCCCCATGATACCCTATGGGAATTGCTCTTTGACATCTGGAGAGCAGTTATAATTCCCGGAGATCTCCAGGCCCAACCTGGAGGTGGGCAACACTGCTCCTTATTGTGCCATTCCAGGACTGCTCTGTAGCTATCTCCCTTCCCACCCACCCCCCTCCACCGCCAGTTGATCCTCTCTTCTAGCACTGTACCTGACTCAAAAGGCTCTTTGCCTATAAAGCCAGATACTGTGAACCATTCATAAACCTTGACTCACTTTGGCCTCCCTTACCATATTTTTGGTTTGGTTGCATTCGTCTTTCCATTTTCCTGATATTGCCATCGTTTCCTGAAAAGCCTAGAGTTCCACAGAGAATGACTCAACCATCAACAAAAAACTGTGGAAAAATAACGAAAAATGAGTGCAAAATACTTCAAAAGTGTAATAGATAATTAAACACTTCACACATTTTCACATATCATTACATACAACAGCATATTATCACAAATACAAGATATAAAGTACAAAGAATTAATTAAAGAGCCAGTGTCCAATGTAGAAGGTGATAAGTGGAATACGTCTCTCAGATGAAGATATTTGAAACAGTATTACAAGCGTTACTGTTAGAGGCTTATGACCATCCACTATATAATAAACGTCTTTAAAGAAATGAAGTTTAAAGCAACGTCTTAACATCATAAATTCTTTGCTGAAGAACAAGAATTATCTGCAGTTGCAACACATTGGACACTGGCACTTTAATTAATGGTTTTCAAGGACTTCAAACTGGATATGGACTAACTGCAAGCACTTTTGAATACTTATTCTTTGTACTTTATATCATATCTTGTATTTGTGATAATATGCTGTTGTATGTAATGATATGTGAACATGTGTGAAGTTGAATTGTTTAATTATCTATTACACTTTTGAAGTATTTTTCACTAATTTTTCTTTATTTTTCCACAGTTTTTTTGTTGTTGGTTGAATCAATTGTTTCCTGGCTTGCCCAAATTTACTGTTTCCCAGTCAGGGCTTTTTTTGTAGCAGGAACTCCTTTGCATATTAGGTCACACCCCTCTTTTGTAGCCAATCTTTAAAGAACTTGCAGGGCTCTTCTTACAGGGCCTGCTGTAAGCTCCAGGAGGATTGATTACATCAGGGGTGTGTGGCCTAATAGGCAAAGGCATTCTTGATGCAAAAAAAGCCCTGATCCCAGTCTAGGGTGGCCAAGTCCCCCACGTCCTCCAGTGGGGGACATTTTTGCTTGTGCGAAGCACGTGCAATGTGATGACATCACTTGCGGGTGATGTCATCACCTCGGCGACATTGTGTGCCGGCCGCTCTAGCCATTTCCGGGAAACCTCTATGGTTTTCCTGGATGCTCTAGCAATTTGGGAGGGGCATCCCAAATTGCTAGAGCATCTGAGAAATGATGTCCGGGAAATGACGTCGTCCCACAAGTGACATCATCACACCGGCAACATTGGGGGAGGGTCTCCCCGCTGGCCCAATGTGGGCCGGCAGGTTGGAAACCTGCAGGGTGGGAGAACCCCCGCCCGGCCCGGGGGCTTGGCAGTCCTATCCCAGTAATGAAGTAGCAGAGCAAGCTGAATCTTGCAAATAAATACCACACCCAGGAGAATTACCTTCTGCTCCTAGTCCTACCGATCCTGTGTTCCATAGAGTCACATTTACTTATAAATTGCTTCCAATTCAGTGGCTTCATGCTGGTGTCTTCCCTTGACTCCAGCCAAGTTCTTTTTCACTCTGTGGGCTTGCTTAGACTGTTATCTATTGTCTCCCGATCTGAGCAGGTTTTATTTCAGTGATTCACTTATGAAGCTTTATGCTGTGAAATCTATCATACGGTGTAACCCCAAGTGAAACATACATGCAAGAAATCATCCAGTCGCTTTGCTTAAATGAGCTCTCGAGGAGCAGCAGAAGCAGTGTCATTTGCTAGAATACAAAGACACAGACAGATCCTCCACAGATAGCGGCTGCTTGCAAGCATAACCATTTCTTTCAACATACAACCCACCCACTCATTAAAGAGCAGCACAAAGGGGACCCAGAATGGAAAGGCAGCTGTATGTAGGCATCTTCTGTTGAAGGATGTCAGGCCATAGCAGGGTCGTCCCTGCCACTGGGCAAACTAGGCAATTGCCGAGGGCGCTAGCCTTCTGGGGGTACTGAATTGGGCGCCCCATGTGACTTGGTGATGTTATCAGTGCAGGGAGAAATGTGACAGAAGTTAACTTTGCCTAGGGTGCCAGACAGTCTAGGGCCAGCCCTGGCCATAGGGACCAGGAGGAATATCTGCCTTTGTTGGCATCCCTCAGGAAGTACTGGGCTGCGTGGACCAATGGTCTCACCTGACAGCTTCTTCTGTTCAATGAAAGCTACAAAATTTGAAACCAATAAAACCCAAAAGTCACTACCCACCACCTTAGGAATGAACAAAACATTGGCTGAGTGATGAACCTATCATGAAAGAAGATGCTGGCCTCCCTGTCAGGTACCCTGACAATATGTTATGTTTTCATGTATTTACAACTCTATCCAACAGGTGTTGGGGTGTCTGCCTTGTGTGCTTGCTTGTAACCATATTTTTTCCAAGCTGTGCACGAGGGTGGCTATTGTAGAGAGTGGGCTTATCTGCTAAATGGTAGAAACTATTATCAAGGACAGAATGAGTAGGCACATTGATGAACACGGGTTATTGAGGAAGACTCAGCATGGGTTCTGTAAGGGAAGATCTTGCCTCACTAACCTGTTACATTTCTATGAGGGGGTAAACAAACATATGGACAAAGGAGACCCAATAGATGTTGTTTACCTTGACTTCCAGAAAGCTTTTGATAAAGTTCCTTATCAAAGGCTCCTTAGAAAGCTCGAGAGTCATGGAGTAAAAGGACAGGTCCTCTTGTGGATCAAAAACTGGCTGAGTAATAGGAAGCAGAGAGTGAGTATAAATGGGCAGTCTTCGCAGTGGAAGATGGTAAGCAGTGGGGTGCCGCAGGGCTCGGTACTGGGTCCCATGCTCTTTAACTTGTTCATAAATGATTTAGAGTTGGGAGTGAGCAGTGAAGTGGCCAAGTTTGCGGATGACACTAAATTGTTCAGGGTGGTGAGAACCAGAGAGGATTGTGAGGAACTCCAAAGGGATCTGTTGAGGCTGGGTGAGTGGGCGTCAACATGGCAGATGTGGTTCAATGTGGCCAAGTGCAAAGTAATGCACATTGGGGCCAAAAATCCCAGCTACAAATACAAGTTGATGGGGTGTGAACTGGCAGAGACTGACCAAGAGAGAGATCTTTGAGTCATGGTAGATAACTCACTGAAAATGTCAAGACAGTGTGCGTTTGCAATAAAAAAAGGCCAACGCCATACTGGGAATTATTAAAAAGGGAATTGAAAACAAAGCAGCCAGTATCATAATGCCCCTGTATAAATCGATGGTGTGGTCTCATTTGGAGTACTGTGTGCAGTTCTGGTCGCCGCACCTCAAAAAGGATATTATAGCATTGGAGAAAGTCCAGAAAAGGGCAACTAGAATGATTAAAGGGCTGGAGCACTTTCCCTATGAAGAAAGGTTGAAACACTTGGGGCTCTTTAGCTTGAAGAAATGTCGACTGTGGGGTGACATGATAGAGGTTTACAAGATAATGCATGGGATGGAGAAAGTAGAGAAAGAAGTACTTTTCTCCCTTTCTCGCAATACAAGAACTCGTGGGCATTCGATGAAATTGCTGAGCAGACAGGTTAAAACGGATAAAAGGAAGTACACCCTGTGGCGGAACCGGCCCGATTCTGCCTTCAGACCCGGTCCCGTCAGCTCCCTATGGAGTCGCCAACTCCTGGAGGGAGCTATGTCTCCTCCTGCCCCTTGGGCGCGCTGCCACCACCTGCTCAGTCCCGGGGTTCAGATTGAGAGGAACAGGACTCCCAATCCCCCTCTCCAGCTGTGAGGCTAGGCCTCAAGGTCCTCTGCCACCCTGCACTTGGGTTTCACAGAGACCTCAGCGCTTCTTTGGGGCACCCCTGGAGGATTGGCACCTTATCCAACTGCATGCCTTCCTCCTTCCCCGGGGCCCCCTTCTCAAAAACAGCGTGGTCTATCCCCGGGGCCCCCTTCTCAAAAACAGCGTGGTCTAAGCGGTCGGGGATCTATGTGGTACAGAGATGAACTGCCAGCATTTAAAACAGAAAAAACATTTATTTAAACGAGAAAAATATAGGAAAAGAAAAACACGAAACAAAAACAGTTGCCTTTAAAAAGTTAGCACAGCACAGCACCGCACAGCAAAGCCCAGCAAACAGCATAACAAAATAAAGGTGGTTTTTAAACGCATCGTATTGTCCCTGGTCTATACTTGATCTGCCTAAGAGAATGACTTATGAGGCCTCCAGGCAGTAAGACAAAGTAAGTCATTCTCTTAGGCAGATCAAGTATAGACCAGGGACAATACGATGCGTTTAAAAACCACCTTTATTTTGTTATGCTGTTTGCTGGGCTTTGCTGTGCGGTGCTGTGCTGTGCTAACTTTTTAAAGGCAACTGTTTTTGTTTTGTGTTTTTCTTTTCCTATATTTTTCTCGTTTAAATAAATGTTTTTTCTGTTTTAAATGCTGGCAGTTCATCTCTGTACCACATAGATCCCCGACCGCTTAGACCACGCTGTTTTTGAGAAGGGGGCCCCGGGGAAGGAGGAAGGCATGCAGTTGGATAAGGTGCCAATCCTCCAGGGGTGCCCCAAAGAAGCGCTGAGGTCTCTGTGAAACCCAAGTGCAGGGTGGCAGAGAACCATGAGGCCTAGCCTCACAGCTGGAGAGGGGGATTGGGAGTCCTGTTCCTCTCAATCTGAACCCCGGGACTGAGCAGGTGGTGGCAGCGAGCCCAAGGGGCAGGAGGAGAAATAGCTCCCTCCAGGAGTTGGCGACTCAATAGGGAGCTGACGGGACCGGGTCTGAAGGCAGAATCGGGCCGGTTCCGCCACACACCCAAAGGGTGATTAACATGTGGAATTCACTGCCACAGGAGGTGGCGGCGGCCACAAGCATAGCCACCTTCAATAGGGGGTTAGATAAAAATATGGAGCAGAGGTCCATCAGTGGCTATTAGCCACAGTGTGTATATATATATATAATTTTTTTTGGCCACTGTGTGACACAGAGTGTTGGACTGGATGGGCCATTGGCCTGATCTAACATGGCTTCTCTTATGTATCTGGTAGTTATGGCAATGACTTAGAATAGCAAGGGGGATTGTATTGTAACTTTGAAGATCCAGGGAATATGTCTTGCATTTACATCAAAGCCTGAGAACTATAAGGGACACTGGGGGGACTTAACTTTTGTGTGTGTGTTTTTGTTTCCTATAATAGTTGCCACTGCTTCTATTCAAACTATTCTTGGCAATGGCCTTTTTGCAGAAGGTCATTGCTGTGTACCTGATTTTCAATGAACCTTGACCATATTCATACGTGCTTGGATACATTGGCTCAGTAACTTGCTAAACCTTACACTGTCCTATATAATTGGCTTTTCTTCTTTCTGGCCCCTGTAGGGACTTCTTCTCTTCTTTTTTGTATATCAGATTTTAGATAGTCAAACACAAAACAGACAAATCTGATTTATATCCATCCATATGTTTGTGATGAGATTTGCTGTTGGTTTTTATATGTATGCATCAACTTGCCAAGAACCCTATTCAGTGGGCAACTTGTTTGAGAAATAGCTGTTCCTCCACAGGGCTGAACCAACCATCTGCTGAGTCATTTTGATGCAGTGGTTAAGAGCGTGGACTCTAATCTAGGAGAACTGGATTTAAATCCCCAATTCTCCACATGCAGCCAGCTGGGTGACCTTCGGTCAGGCATAACTCTCTTAAAGCTGTTCTTTCAGGAGTAGTTCTCTCAGAACTCTCTCAGCCTCATCTACATCACAGAGTGTTTGTTGAGGGGAGGGGAAGTAGATTGTAAGTTGCCCTGGAAGTGAATCCAGTTGTCTCCTCCGCCTTTTCTTTTCTTTCCCAATGTTTGATTCCCCATGTCTGCTGCAAGTAGGCCTCATTCCCCAATCCAGGGACTCTTCACCAGCCAGCAATCCAGACCCTCAGGCCAATATGTCACAACTAGTTGCAGACCTTGAGTCGTTTTTTAAGGTGACTCCATATAGAAAGCACTCTCATCGTTTCTAAAGCTCCAAAGGCATGTGTATTACTGTTACAAGTCTACAGAATGGGTGGGAATGGCAGAGGTAATTATTAAATGTACCAAGAATTTTGAATCTCAGCAGGAGCCTTTCAGGTGTCTTTTGGAATTTGGGGTCTGACTTGGTAAGTTTGTCTGTCCGTGAGTGGATTATTCCACTCCATCAATGTGTGGGGGAAGGGGGATAAACAGCTTCTATATTTTTCAGGTAGGTGGCATTCCTTGTTCCTTTGAAGAACCTCATCAAGATCTCCACTTGGCACATCCCTGTCAAAGGCTCCGCAAGTTCAATCACACAGGATGTATCCTGTCAAGTATCATTGATTATCAGCTGTTTTGGGTGCAGAGTTTAATCCATTCATGCCACACATACCCCTAGCACAGTGGTGGCCAAACTGTGGCTCAGGAGCCACATGTGGCTCTTTCACACACATTGTGTGGCTCTTGAAGCCCCCACCACCCCATTAGCTGGCTTGGAGAAGGCATTTCTCTCTTAAAATCACATCCATGCCAAGTCAATCAGTGGCTTAGATAACGTATTTAAAGTTGCTTTCTTCCCACTTTTCCCTCTCCATCTCTTTGCTTCCCTCCCTCCCTTCCTTCCTGTCTTGCAGCTCTCAAACATCGTGTTTATTCTATGTGGCTCTTACATTAAGCAAGTTTGGCCACCCTTGCCCTTGCAGATACAGAGGAGCATCGTTTGACATTCCCCCCACACAAAGAAAAGAGAACCTCCTCAGGCAAAAAAAAAAAGGGGGGGGGGGCTTGATGTTAAAGGCTTGAAATTCTTTTGAGGGGAAGTATCAGGCAGGAGTTACTGATTAGCACCTCAGCAATTGCCCAAATACAATCCATTCTTCCTCGCTTCCCTGGGACATTTTTTTTTTGCAAGTTCAGAGAGTGACCTCTCTGAGAGCCCCTTCAGTAGAGATGGCAAGACAGAAATGGCACCTCAGAGCTATGTGGCTGTCAAAAAGAGCAAAACCCACTGGGTTGAAAGATGCGGTTTTCTGGCCATAAGGAGAAAGAGATTCTCCGGAGAGCAGATTTATTCTTGCGAGATGTGATGAGAATCCTTAACAACAGCCATCAAATCTTCATAATCACCAGGAGGAGGCAGGCAGGCAGAAACAATGTCTGATTAGTTACTATGGGGGAAATGGAGAAGTGTCTCCCCTTGTGTTTTGCTTCACCTCACTCTCTCATTACTTTTCAAGTCCTGCAGCAGCCACAGAGAGAGAGAGAGAGAGAGAGAGATGGGTCCCCCCAGTAGTATCAGAAATGACTTGCTAAAGTTGCATGGCTGTGTTTCTGTCGGCTCTTTTAGGAGGTAGGTGCTGCTGAGTTTGGTCACCAGCAATGTTCTGTCTAAGCTGCAGAGTCTGGTGAGCAAGAATTCTACTCTGTGAGCTGCTGGCATTAAAGTTGTGGGCTACTGGCATTAAGGTTGTGAGCTGCTGCATAAATTAGTGTGCTCTGGGTCATCCTTCCTGAGCGAAGACAAAAATGTGTGAGCTGGAGGCTAGCTAGGGTTGCCAAGTCCAATTTAAGAAATATCTGGGGACTTTGGGGGTGGAGCCAGGAGACATTGGGGACGGAGCCAGGAGACATTGGGGACGGAGCCAGGAACAAGGGTGTGACGAGCATAATTGAACTCCAAGAGAGTTCTGGCCATCACATTTAAAGGGACAGCACACCTTTTTAAATGTCTTCCTTCTACAGGAAATAATGAAGGATAGGGGCACCTTCTTTTGGGACTCATAGAATTAGACCCCCTGGTCCAATTGTTTTGAAACTTGGGGGGGACTTTGGGGAGAAGCACTAGATACTATACTGAAAATGTGGTGCCTCTATCTCAAAAAGCAGCTCCCCCAAAGCCCCCGAAACCTCCAGATCAATTCCCCATTATACCCTATGAGAATCGAACTCCACATAGGGAATAAGGAAGTGCTCAGCAGACGTTTTCCCCCCACACCCGTTTCTGGTGACTCTGAAGCAGGGGATTGGCCTCTCTATTCACAAGTTGCTGCCAGCTTCTTCACAGCAACACAGACACACCATCCCAAGAGGAAGCCTTTCCAATCGGAGACTGAAGCCTGCAGAGGTGCAAAGGCACATGGTCCTCTGGGGGCGGGGCTTCCCTCCGCCGGCCATCTGACTGGGGTCGGGAAGGTGTCTGGGAAAGCAGAAGAACCCCTGCTGGGACCTGGGGATTGGCAAGCCTAGAGCTAGCTCACGCTAACTCAGCTGAGAGGGAACCCTGGTCACAGGTGTGAGATTTGGCTAGGAGGCACTGAGGATTCTGGGTAGGGGTTTATCAAGCCTGGTGGTAGCCTTCGCTGCTACAGGGGTAGGCAGCAGCTTACAGTTAGTTTAATGGAAGTAGGGAATGGGCCCATGTAGTGTAACGGCTGGAGTACCATGCTAGGATCAGAGAGACCCAAATTAAAATCCCCACTCTCAGGCCATGGAAGCTCACTGGGCAGCCTTGGGCCAGCCACACTCCCTCAGCCTCATCTCACCTCCCAGCTGCCAAAAAAATTACTTCTCTTTCTCACTGAGAGCCAGAGTGGTGTAGTGGTTAAGTGTGCTGACACTTGTCTGGTTTGATTCCCCACTCCTCCACTTGCGGCTGCGGGAATGGCCTTGGGTCAGCCATAACTCTCCTAAGAGTTGTCCTTGAAAGGGCAGCTGCTGGGAGAGCTCTCTCAGCCCCACCCACCTCACAGGGTGTCTGTTGTGGGGGAGGAAAAGAAAGGAGACTGTGAGCCGCTCTGAGACTCTGAAATTCAGAGTGGAGGGCAGGATATAAATCCAATATCATCATCATCTTCTTCTTCTTCTTCTCTTGTTACCACTAGAGTGAGATCATCTTTGCAATTGGTTTGGCCAGCATTCTCCCTTAACCAGGAAAATTAATTTATTTTTAACATTTAACCCAATAAATATCCTCATGTGCTCAGATTAAAGAGGGGCCGGGTATCGTCATGTGTCTAGTTGTCTCCTGCGTAGCTTGTGGAGAGAAGAAGAAGATGACACTGGATTTATATCCCGCCCTCCACTCAAGAGACTCAGAGCAGCTCACAATCTCCTTTATCTCCCTCCCCCTTTATCTCCCTCCCCTCAACAAACACCCTGTGAGATGGTTGAGACTGAGAGGACTCTCACAGCAGCTGCCCTTTCAAGGACAACCTCTGCCAGAGCTATGGCTGACCCAAGGCCATGCCAGCAGGTGCAAGTGGAGGAGTGGGGAATCAAACCCAGTTCTCCCAGATAAGAGTCCGCACACTTAACCAATACACCAAACTGGCTCTCTGGCACCAAACTGCCATCACCAGCCCTTCTCCCAGCCCCATCGGAAGTCAATATGTTAATCTTGGCATGGCCTCTGACTGAGTGGTTCTGACTCCATGGGATGGGGACCACAAGATGTTAGGAGCCATCCTAGACCTAGGCTTGGTCTTGCTTTCCTTTTGCCTTTCTCCATCTGCTCTGGGATGCCACCAATCAGCTATTGCAGTGGTCACGGACTTCAGGAAGGAGTGCCTCATGTTGGCCACTTGCAGCAGGCTTGGGATAGTAGTATTTTATACAATTCCAACATTATTTTCAGGAGCCCCATGGTGCAGAGTGGTAAGCTGCAGTACTGGAGTCCAAGTTCTGCTCACGACCTGAGTTTGATCCCAGCGGAAGCTGAATTCTGGTACCGGCTCAATGTTGACTCAGCCTTCCATGCTTCTGAGATCAGTAAAATGAGTCACCAGCTTGCTGGGGTAAAAGTGTAGATGACTGGGGAAGGCAATGGCAAACTACCTTGTAAAAAGTCTGCCGTGAAAATGTAGCGACGTCACCCCAGAATTGGAAATGACTGGTGCTTGCACAGGGGACTACCTTTACCTTTTTTTACCTTTAACATTATTTTGGTGCCCGTTGCATGTAACTAGCACAGGAATTCTGTTCAATGCCATAAAAGAAAGAAAAAAATGAGAACACCAGCAACGAATATGGGAAATTGGAAAAGGCTCACGCACAATGACAGCATACAAAAACTCAACAAGATTTTTGAAAGGCACATTTGTATGTCCTTATGTATTAAATGAGTTTTCTAGTCCTCTCTTACGATACTCTTTGAGTGATTTCTTAAACTCCCCAATATGCCGTTTATTTCTGGCCATTTCAGCACCTCAGAATAACCAGAGAAGTATTCCAAAGTACTTCATTTCTGCTTCATTATAAACCTTTCCCACCATAAAGGTACAGCTGCACAAATATACAGGGGGGTGGGTGGGTGGGGTGGAATCACCTTTATATTTATCATATTATGGTACGAATCCTCTGTTGTGGGACAAGCGGCTCATCTTTGATGTTCCAACCGCATTTTCATTTTATTTCTCTTCTGCACAAATTGAACTTACGATCCTTTGTTTTCTTCAATTTTCTGCCATTTTCTGTACATTATAGGGATAAATGATGTGCATGGTACATATAAGGGCCATATCAATTGCATATTAAAATACACAGCACAGGAGCACGATACAAGTTAATCTGCAAAAACAATGAGGAAAAGTGGAAAATGGAGACCACTGGCAAATGATTAAATGAATACAAAAAAGAAGCACTGAACAAAAGCGGCAGGCTTCCAGAAATGTTGCCAATTTTGTTCTTTCATTCTTTTTTTTTTTTTAACTCCTTCAGGCTTTTCACAATATTCGGCACTGCAGGCTGACAAAGGATAATTACACCCTGCGGTCACAAAATGGACGTTACACCATACCTAGAGAAGCAGAATTTCAGTAAGGCGGCCAGATGTAACAAGCAAGAACTAGCTACGGCAGAATGCAATGATACAATCATGGTGATTGATTGATTTGCTCCATTTATACCCCACCTTTCTGCCCAATAGGAACTGCAGTGGCATTCATCGGTCTCCTCTCCTCCATTTTATTGAGTTGCCAGGTCTGAATCAAGAAAATAGCTGAGGACTTTGTGGGTTATAATATAGTGCATGGGTGGCCAACGGTAGTTCTCCAGATGTTTTTTTGCCTACAACTCCCATCAGCCCCAGCCAGCATGCCAATGGCTGGGGCTGATGGGAGTTGTAGGCAAAAAACATCTGGAGAGCTACCATTGGCCACCCCTGATATAGTGGGTTCTATACATTAATGAGGCGAGGTGGTAGTGAATGTAGCTCTTTTATTTTATACAGCATCGTATAGCGCTGCCTACGAAGACTGAAAACTAGGGCCACAGGGCCCCCTAAATATACACACCCAAAGTTCCCGTGCTGCCAGTGACTGGACCATTCAAACCAGCCAGGGGCTCTTGATTGGAGCAGGGCAGCAGGATTTGGATCCTGCTGCCTATTGTTCCCGAATACCCCAAGTTCTGTCCTTCAGGCCCCAGTGAGCCAGGCAAGAACTCCAGCTTATAGATACAATTCTAAGCACATATACAATAGGGGTGGAGCTAGGAGGCTCTGGGAGTGAAGCCAAGAATAAGGGTGTGACAATCATGACTGAACTCTGAAGGGAGTTCTGGCCATCACATTTAAAGGGACTGCACACCTTTGAAATGCCTTCCCCCCCATTGGAAATAATGAACGGGGCACCTTCTTTTGGAGCTCATAGAAATGGACCCCCTGGTCCAATCTTTTTGAAACTTGGGGGATGTTTAGGGGAGAGGCAACAGATTCTATGCTGAAACTTTGGTGCCTCTATCTCAAAAACAGCCCCCTCAGAGCTCCAGATACCCATGTATTGATTCTCCTATACCCTATGGTAACCGGTCTCCATAGGAAAAAATGAAGTACCCAGCAGACATTTTCCTCTCCTCCCCTCCGTTTTCTGATAACCCTGAAGCGGGGGGAGGCGGAATTGATTCTTGAAAGTATTGCAATGATATGCTTTGTGAGAGTGGAAGTTGATTTGAATAAGTGAATAAACTTACAGCAAAACAGGGGGAAAGAGACTGGTTTTGCCTGTTAGCCTTTTTTTCCCTTTTGGGAACTAATCTGTGATTTTGGAAAATTTTCATAACCCTTGCAGTTGTGACTTACCACTTAATAAATAATACAATATTTTTGGACAAAAAAAATTTGGGCATTATTTCTATATATATTTTTTGTATTGGTTTGTTAAGGATTAATTCTATCACAGGAGTCAGAGGTACACAGTGCCTACGCTTGTTCTCCAGTCCCAACTGGGGATCGACAACCCTAGCTGTATTGTGTGTGTGAGTAAAATGAAGGGACTGACTCTTCTTCTTTCTTTTTTTTTGAGTTTAAACTTTTTATTAATTAAAAACAAAAATACATTCCAACAAACATCAACTATAATACTAATAACCATAGAATCTACCTTACAAGCCATCCTGTTATGAATACAATATGCAGAGTGTATTTCTAATATAAAGCAAAAGTTAAATACTTATCCGGTAATTTACACAATGTTTTTTGTTCAGATTGTACATAAGCAAAAAAGTGAAACCATTTCTCTACAAACATGTTTTTATCTAGACCTTTATCGGATGCTTCAGAATTTTTTATGGTAGTAGCCAGCTTATCCATTACTACTAGGTCCCAAATTTTTAGAAACCAATTACGTTTAGAAGGCAAGACAGGGGCTTTCCAATGGTGAGCTATTAATAATTTTGCAGCTAAAATAAGCATTGAAGCCAATTCATGTTTATGCTTAGGCATTACCCCATTTTTCCAAAGGTTAAGCAAAATGGAGTCGGGGGTGAAGGGCACTTTGTGATCAATTATACGTTCAACAGTGGGCAAAATTTTCCTCCAGAATTCCATCACAACAGGGCATTCCCACCAGCAATGAATAAATGAGCCCTGGAAGCCACACCCTCTCCAGCATTTGGCATCTTTTGATCTTTTGGCGTAGAAAATCTGTAGTGGTGTCAGGTACCATCTGGAGAAAATTTTAAAGTTTTGTAGCCTCAAATTCAATATGGGGGTATGAAATAAATAAGATGACGGTCAGGAAGTACTATAAGATTCTGCACAAGTGCATCCAGCATTTGTGTTTAACAGGTTACTTTGTAAGGCACATGCCCAAAGTTCTTTAGCATTAACTTTTTGACTCTCTGGCTATTGCAGATAGCTGTGAACTAGGGGACCAGACCACCTGAACATCTTCTCTGCTCGGATCAATTCTCTTGATTGATAGCAAGAGAATATGGATGTGTATATCTCAACAAATCTTAAGCACAAATCAGATTTGAAGCCCTCTCTTGTTCCTGAGGGTCTTTATTTGGGGAGAGGCGGCAATGGTTGAATGATTAGCCTTGGAGATGCTGGCCATTACAGTTCCCAGGGTACAGTACAATAAGTTGCAATTGCCTGACACCAACGGCATACATATACCAATTTTATAAGCAGAGTTGCCTGCTCTGGGTTGGAAAATTCCTGGATATTTGAGGGTGAAGCCTTGGGAGGGTGGAGTTTGGGGAGGGGAGGGATTCATTTTCCTCAGGAGAACTGATCTCTGCACTATGGGACTCACTTATAACTCCAGGAGATCTCCAGCCCCCAACTGGTTGACAAGTTTAATTATAACCCAGGAAATGCTTCTCAGAAGACAGACAAGTTATTTCTCCCCTGAAATCTCACTAAGAAAGCTTGCCACATACTGAACTAAATCAAAATGAAGGACCCTTAGCCCATCATCTTCCCTGCTGTAAATCTTGTCCAGCCTTTCTTGCCCAGGTAATCCCAACCATCTCCAGGTGAAGATGCTGCTTGGCCAGCAGATAAAGGGGACAGGGATAGAGAAATGACAGCTTTTCTGGACCAAACAAGTTTTCGTGTTTCATTAACTTCCTGCCCAGCTTGTTGTCTTCCAGAGGGCATCTGGTTGGTGATTCTAAGAAACAGGACACTGCACTAGGTTGACCACTAGGATGGTTCCTCAGATGGTTCCGTCGACTGAGGGGTGACATGATAGAGGTTTACAAGATTATGCATGGGGTAGAGAAGGTGGAGAAAGAAATCCTTTTCTCTTTCTCACAATACAAGAACTCTTGGACACTCAATGAAATTGCTGAGCAGTTGTGTTAGAATGGATTAAAGGAAGTACTTCTTCACCCAAAGGGTGATTAACACATGGAATTTGTTATGTACCAGTCTGAGAGACGCACATAGGGCAACATAGTTTATTGCATGGTACAAACACGAGGTAAGAGAGGGAACACGCGGGCCGGGTCCCGCATATATACAGATCCGGAACTATTCACCCTGCTGGCCAGTCCAATGCTGGCCAGCCGTATTTCCCGCCACTCGCTGTGATTGGCGGATGACCAGCGCTCTTCGCGGAGGCATCGGGTCGTCGCCTTTGCCTCCGCAGCTTTAGCGGACTAACGCTTTAACGATGGTACGTTATAACGAAATGGTTGCGCTGTCTGGAATGAAGGCGTTCTACGAACGCCATACACTACACCCCTCCCCCCTCAGTTAGTAACATAGTCCTGTAAGTAGGTGGGAGGCCGGCGCTCTCGAGTCGAACGTCGTGGGGTGGCTTGCGGAGTCGTGATGACTTCGGGCCCCGGCGTCTCCTCGGGAGCCTGAGCATCGGAGGGTTGCGGGGCGAGTTCGGGGGCTTGGTTGGCTTCCGTAGGAGGCGGCAGTGACATGGATGGCGGCGGGGTTGTGGTAGGCTCCTCGGGTTGGGCTGCCCCTCTAGTTTCTGTGGGTGCTTCGGGTAGGGTCCTGCGCCGCATCTGGTCGATGTGCCGGCGTAGGATCTGGCCCCCCTCCGTGGATACTTCATAGTGACGGGAGCCCACGACCCGTAGCACCCGCCCAGCCACCCATTCGGGCCCCGCGGCGTAGTTGCGGGCGAACACTGGATCCCCGGCAAAGAACCCCCTGGCTGCCTCTCGGACCTCGGGGGACCCTCGTGTGTCAGCGGCCCGGTCGGGGTGCAGCCTGTCCAGCCTTGTGGTGAGCTTGCGCCCCATGAGGAGCTCAGCGGGACTGACCCCTGTGGCTGGGTTTGGGATGACCCTGTTGTCAAAAAGGAATGCGGCCAGCCTGTGATCCCAGTCGCCCTGCACGATCCTGCCCAGGGCCTCTTTGGTAGTGCGGACCATCCGCTCGGCCTGGCCGTTGGTGGCGGGGTGAAAGGGGGCCGACCTGATGTGCCTTATGAGGTACCTCTGAAGGAAAGCCTGGAACTCCCCCGAGGTGAAGGCGGCCCCGTTGTCCGAGACCAGGGTGTCTGGGATGCCGTGGGTGCATAGGACCCGGCGCAGGGCTCGGATGGCGGCTGCCGAGGAGGTGGATGCTACAGGGAGGACCTCTAACCATTTTGTGTATGCATCCACGATTATAAGGAATATCTGCCCCTGGAACGGCCCCGCGAAGTCTATGTGGAGCCTGGACCAGGGTTTCCTAGTGGTTTCCCACCTTGTGGCCGGGGCGCTGGGTGGGTCCGGCCGCGATTCCTGGCACGCACTGCATCTCCGGACCCAGTCCTCTATTTCTCCGTCCATTCCCGGCCACCACACATAGCTCCTGGCTAGGGCCTTCATCCTCACCATGCCCGGGTGCGTTTCATGTAGTGATGCAAGGACCCTTTTCTGAAGGGGAGGGGGAACCACCACCCGGCTCCCCCATAGCAGGCACCCCTTGTGGGCCGCGAGTTCCTCCCGCCTCATTTTGTACGGTTTGAACTCTCCCCCCAGGTCCCTCTCTGGCCACCCCCTCACCACCCAGTCGAGCACCCTCGCTAGGGTTTTGTCTTTCCCTGTGGCCTTTGCCACTTCGGCAGCGTGTATGGGCTGGTCAGGGAGTGCCTCAATTGACATCATCTGGTGGGCTGGTGCTGGGTCGGGCCCCGTGTCCGGCAGTGGTAGACGACTGAGGGCATCGGCGTGGCCCATTGCCTTACCCGCCCTGTGTACCAGTGTGTAGGTGTATGAATTTAAGAATTGGTTCCATCTCAGCACCCTCTGAGACAGGATTTGGGGGGTTTGCCGGTCGGGGGCTAGCAGACCCAAGAGAGGCTTGTGGTCGGTCGCTATCGTGAACTTGCGACCATACAAATAATCGTTAAATTTGTGAACCCCCGCTACGATCGCCAGGGCTTCCTTATCTATTTGAGCGTAATTACGCTCCGCTGACGTTAAGGTGCGGGAATAGTAGGCGACCGGTACCTCCCGGCTGTCCGATAGTTGGTGCCCCAGAACGGCGCCCACCCCGTACGGCAATGCATCGCATGCCAGAATGACTGGAAGGCGCTCATCGAAGTGGTGAAGCACCGCGTTAGAGACCAGGACGTCCTTCACTGCCTGGAACGCAGCGGCTTGCTTCTTCCCCCACACCCAAGGAGCTTTTTTGTCCAGTAACCGGTGTAGGGGTTCCGCGATGGCCGCTTTGTGGGGTATGAACGTGTGATAAAAGTTGAGCACCCCCAGGAAGCTCTGTAGCTCCGCTTTACTCGTGGGGGCTGGGGCTTGTACGATGGCCCTGGTTTTCTCCTCGGTCGGGTGGATTCCCTCTGCGTCCACGGCGAATCCTAGGAACTCCACCCGCGGTACCCCCAGCAAACACTTCTCCCTCTTCACCTTGAGTCCAGCGGTTTGGAAACGACGGAGCACCTCCCTGAGACGGTCGCTGAACTCCTCAGGGTTTGGGGCGGCGATTAAAACGTCGTCGAAAAAGGGCTGGACTCCTGGGATCCCTTTGAGGAGAGCGTCCATTATACTCTGGAAGATCCCCGGAGCTACGCTGACCCCAAACTGTAGCCGGTTCACCTTGAACGCCCCCCTATGGGTCACAATCGTCTGTGCCTCGGCCGTTTTGGCGTCCACCGGAAGCTGCTGGTAGGCTTGTGCCAAGTCCAGCTTCCCGAAAATTTTGGACCCCGCAAGGGCGGCCAGGACGTGGCTGACAACCGGCACTGGGTAGGGGTTATCCTGGAGCGCCTTGTTGATTGTGCACTTGTAGTCGGCACAAATCCTCACGTCCCCATTCGGTTTGACCAGAGTCACTATGGGGGTTTCCCACATGGCGTAATCGACCGGCTCTAGGACCCCTTGTGCTACTAGGCGGTCCAGCTCAGCCTCGATTTTAGGTTTTAGGGCGAAGGGGACTCTCCTTGCCTTAAGCCGGGTTGGTCTGACCGTGGGGTCGAGCGGCAGGGAGATGGCCGGGCCCTTGTAGCTACCCAACGACCCGTCAAAAACCTCTGGGAATTCTCGGCACACCTCCCCGAACCCCCCGGCCATGGTCGTTTGTGACACCTCAACTCTGATTCCTAAGGGGCCGAACCACGTGAGGCCCAACAGGGTCGCCAGTGGTCGCTTGACTACCAGGATATCTAGCGGGCCTCTGAAAGACCCTCGCTCCACGCGCACCCTCGCCCACCCCGCGATCTGGACCGGGTTTTTCTGGAAGTCCCGCAGTACAAAGTCGGCCGGCCGCAGCAGTCTCTTGTAGCCGGGGTGTAACCGCCTTAGGGTCTCCTCCGCAATTATGGAGATGGAGGAGCCCGAGTCCACCTCCATGAGGCAGGGGGCCCCCTCTATGCGGACCGACACCTTAATCTTGTTGGGGGTGGCCAGGGGCAGGTTCATTACCTGTAGCGTGGTGGAGGCCGTGGAGTGGAACTCAGCGGCCTCGTGGTGCGTGGTTGGCCCCGGGCGGTGGGGCTTGGCTCGGCAAGCCCGCGCTATGTGACCGGTCTTCCCGCAGCTCCTGCAGTCCCAGGTCCTGTACTTGCAGTCCCGCCGGTCGTGGGGGTCGCCGCAACTGGCGCAGTTCGCTCCTTGGTTGTTGCGTTGGTTCGATCTTTCGTTCGCCCGGGGCCGCTGTGGGGCTCGGGAGGCTGGTCTTGCCGAGCGGTGCATCTGGAGCGCTTCTCCTTCGTCCGGGTGATGGGGGTCCAGCTCCTCGTGGTGGACGGCTTCCGACTTGGCCCTGGAGAACGTCCGGGAGGCGCGCTCGAAGGCCACGGCCTCGCTGAAGGCGCCCTGAAGCGTGAGCTCTTCCTTTGCGAAGAGCTTTTGCTGGAGCCTCTCGTCGCGGAGGCCCCAAGCGAACCGATCGGCCAAGGTCTCTTCCAAATTCGGGAAGTTGCAGCTTCCGGCGATCTGGCGCAGGGCGGCCAGGTAGTCTGCAGCGGATTCTCCCTGGGCCTGGTCCCTCTTGTGGAAGAGGTACCGTCGGGCCACCCGCGACGGCTGCGGCAGGAAATGGCCCGTGAGGAGGCGGACGACCTCCGTGTACGTTTTCTCCGTGAGGCGGGCGGGCGCCGAGAGACCCTTTGCGATCTCAAAGGTGGCGGCCCCGCAGACGCTCAGGAGCACGTCCCGCTTCATGCCGTCCTCGGTTACTCGATTCGCCCTCAGGTAGCAATCGACTCTCTCCGAATAGGATTCCCATCCCTCGGGCTTCGTGTGGTCGAAAGCTTCGATGTGACCGGTGTTCCCGCTGGTACTGGTCATGGCGGCGGTCGTTGCGAAGTAGCGATACAGCGATGAAGCGAGGGGACGACGAGTTGCCCGGGCGTCTCCTTCGTAGCCCTTGTCGAAGGGCTAAAATCCCATCCTCGTCGCCACTGTTATGTACCAGTCTGAGAGACGCACGTAGGGCAACATAGTTTATTGCATGGTACAAACACGAGGTAAGAGAGGGAACACGCGGGCCGGGTCCCGCATATATACAGATCCGGAACTATTCACCCTGCTGGCCAGTCCAATGCTGGCCAGCCGTATTTCCCGCCACTCGCTGTGATTGGCGGATGACCAGCGCTCTTCGCGGAGGCATCGGGTCGTCGCCTTTGCCTCCGCAGCTTTAGCGGACTAACGCTTTAACGATGGTACGTTATAACGAAATGGTTGCGCTGTCTGGAATGAAGGCGTTCTACGAACGCCATACACTACAGAATTCACTGCCACAGGAGGTGGTGGCAGCTACAAGCATAGACAGCTTCAAGAGGGGATTGGATAAATATATGGAGCAGAGGTCCATCAGTGGCTATTAGCCACAAGGTATAGATGCTGGAGAAGACTCTTGAGAGTCCCTTGAACTGCAAGAAGATCAAATCAGTCAGACCTAAGGAAAATCAACCCAGACTGTTCCCTGGGAGGTCAGTTGCTGAAGCTGAAGCTCAAATACTTTGGCCACCAAATGAGAAGGGAGCACTTCCTGGAGAAGATCCTGATGCTAGGAAAGACAGAAGGCAAAGGAAGAAGGGGACAGCAAAAGATGAGATAGCTGGACAGTGTTACTGATGTAACAAACACGAATTTGAGCAGACTTCGGAGGATGGTGGAAGACAGGAGGGCGTGACTTTGTCCATGGGGTCGCAAAGAGTCAGACTCGAATGTGTGACTGAGCAACAACAAAATAGATGGAACTCTCTGTCTGGGGCATTGATGTGCTGTATGCATGGTGCTTGGAGGGCAGTGGGAGGACTTCTAATGTCCTGGACCTACTGATGAACCTCCTGATGGCACCTGTGTTTTTGGCCACTGTGTGACACAGACTGTTGCACTGGATGGGCCATTGGCCAGATCCAACATGGCTTCTCTTATGTTCTTATGTTCCTGAGTTTGTTTTGAAACCAACAGTTGGTAGGAAGGGATGTCAGGGATATCTTCTATATTTTCTTTTGTCATTTGATTTCTCCGAAGGCACTGACTTACTCTTCAGTTTATTCTGTTCCCTAAGCACTTATCTGAAACTGCAATAAAGCAGAGAAGACCCGTTTAATACCTACACCAGCACTGGGGAGAGAATTCAAAAATCTCACGTTTCTAGCAACACCAATTACTACACAATAAGGCTATTTGCACTGGAAAGATTTAATCAGATTGCTAGGAGCCCTCCTTCAGCCCCTGGTTTCCTCAGCCACCTTGTTTCAAGGGCAGCAAGACTCATGAAGGCAGATTGAACCTTGCTCTCTGAATGAATCGAGACGGCAAGAGAGGAAGTACGATTCTCTTGCGTGATTCAATTACACAGGAGATGTTTCATTTTCCAGGAGCTTTTGAGACATATGTCCACAATGGACTCTGGGGCAGTGGACCAGAAGGGCAGGGAGTTCCTTCTGCATGTCAACAAGATCCAAGTGTATTCAAAGGACAGATGGAAAGAAGAATGCAAAAAAGAAGGGGGATATTTGGTCATTTGATGCACGAAGAGGAGGAAAGTAGCTGGTTGAGAACAGATAAGTAGGGCCAGGATAGAGGGCTTCCTAATAGGATTGCCAACCACAAAGTGTGGCCTAGAGATCTCCTGGAATAATAATACTCTATGGTAGAATTAGCTTCAAATCATAGAGTTTTGCCCCCAAACTAGAGCGTCTCCCCCCATGTCACGGATGCACCTACATCACTTCCTAATGATGTAAGCACACTGTGTTTATTTCCTGCTACTCCCTCTTTGCTCCCAGAAAGGTAAGCTCCATTCCCTGGTTGATCTGACCGGCAACCCTCTTCCCTGGACTTAGTCTAGAAAATTGCTAGGGGAAAGGTCAGGACTTTTTTGTAGAAAAAAATCCAGCAGGAGCTCATTTGCATATTAGGCCACACACCCCTGACACTACCATTGTCTCACACAGGGCTTTTTTCTGGGGAAAGCCCAGCAGGAACTCATTTGCATATCAGGCCATACCCCCTGACACCAAGCCAGCCAGAACTGCATTCAAAAAAAGACGTGGGAAGACTATGAAAGAACCTTCCTCTCCCAGATGACTTCCCCGGTCTTTCACCAATCACGGACTAGCGGGCGGGGGGAGGGGTGGCGCTATTCATACGGGAGGGTTACTCCTTCCGGGCTCTCCTGGCCCCAATAATCGATGGTATTGAATGTGCTGGATTGGCGTGAGATGTTGGGGAGGGGTTGGCGATCTGGTAAAATTATCGAGAGGACAGTAGCGCTACAGTTGAAGGATTTTCTGGATGACGCTTCCATCTTAGATCCTTACCAGTCTGGCTTCCACCCAGGTCATGGGACGGAGACAGTTCTGGTCGCCTTGGTGGATGATCTCCAGCAGCATCTGGATCGAGGCGGCATGGTGGTGCTGATGTTATTAGACCTGTCGGCCGCGTCCGATACGGTCGACCATCGGTTACTGACCCGTCGGCTCGCCGACGCAAGGATTAGGGGGTTGGCCTTACAGTGGCTTTCCTCCTTCCTTGATGGACAGGGACAAAGGGTGGCAATTGGGGTAGAGCTGTCCCAGAGGCACTCACTAGATTGTGGGGTGCCACAGGGAACAGTTCTCTCTCCAATGTTATTTAACATCTATATGCGCCCCCTTGCCCAGATCGCCAGGAGGTATGGGCTGGGGTGTCATTAATATGCGGATAACACCCAGCTCTATCTACTAATGGATGACTGGCCTGACTGTGTCCCAAAAAACCTGGACCTGGCGCTGCAAGCTGTGGCAGGTTGGATCAGGCTGAGTGGGTTGAAGCTGAATCCAATGAAGACAGAGGTCCTTTGCTTGGGTCGTGGTGCTCTGGGAAGGGAAATTCCTCTACTGGTTTTTGACGGTATGTCGCTGAAAGTGGCGCACCGGGTCAAGAGGTTGGGGGTTCTACTGGAGCCTTCATTGTCAATGGAGGCCGAGATAGTGGCCACTGCCAAGTCCATGCTTTTTCATCTTAGACGGGCAAGGCAGTTGGCCCCCTTCCTTTAGCTCCAGGACCTAGCAACAGTGATCCATGCAACGGTCACCTCAAGACTGGATTACTGTAATGCCCTCTACATGGGACTGCCTTTGTGCCAAACCCGGAAGCTGCAGCTGGTGCAGAACGCAGCGGCTAGGCTATTGTTAGGGCTCCCGAAGTAGGAGCACATACAGCCGGGGCTGCGTGGACTGCACTGGCTGCCAGTTGCATACCGGGTTCGGTACAAAGTGCTGGTTATTACCTTTAAAGCCCTATATGGTCAAGGGCCTGCCTACCTGAGGGACCGTCTCTCCCCATACGAACCCCAAAGAGCACTGTGGTCAGCAGGAAAGAACCAGCTGAATATCCCTGGGCCGAGGGAGGCCAAATTGAAGAACACAAGGGACTGGGCCTTCTCTATCACAACTCCACACCTATGGAATCAACTTCCGGATGAAGTGCGGACCCTGCGGAGTCTTGACCAATTCGCTGCTGTTGTATTCCGCCATCAATTTAGTAAAAACCTGTAATTAGCACCATAACTGTTAATTTTAATTGGAAAGTTGTTTTAAATTATGGTTTTATAATATAGTATTTATTGAATTATGTGATTTTATTGTATTGTATTATATTGTATCCGATTGTATTGAACTGAAATGTTGTGAGCCACCCTGAGCCTCCTTCGACAGGAAGGGCGGGATATAAATAAAAAGTATTATTATTATTATTATTATTATTATTATTATTATTATTATTATTATTATTATTATTATTATTATTATTATTATTATTATTATTATTATTATTATTATTGTTGTTATTGTTATTATTATTATTATTATTATTATTATTATTATTATTATTATTATTATATCCGCAGTGTGATCCTAAGCATAGTTATATCCCTCTAAGTCCATTTTGCTTCAATTAATTTAGAAGATTGCAAGCCTAGTTTTCTACAAGTCATTGAGTAAGATCCCACTCTCAGTTTGAAACAATGAATGAACTTCCCTTGGACTTTTTTTTTTTTTTAAGCTGCCATCTTCAAGGTGGGCCCTGTAGATTTCCTGGAATTACAATGAATCTCCAGACAACCCCTGGGGAAAATGGCTGCTTTGGAGGGTGGATTTCATGGCATTATATGCCACTAGGGTCCCTCCCTTCCCCAAACCCCACCCTCCCCAGGCTCTACCATCCAAATCTTCTGGACCTTCCCAAGCCAGAGTCCGTAACCCTAGAAATGACCTTGTTAAACAGATCCGATTTTTGAAGGGGGGGGGGGAGGGTAGAAATTTTTCTAGACCATCTTCAAAATTCAGAAACCACAATGTGTTCCTAATGGCATCATCAGGAGTGAAACAAAGATCCTGATTCTGTCACCAATCATGAACCACTGAACACAGTAGGGTTCCCAGCTCCCACCCCCCCCCCCCACCCAGACCCTCAGTAAGGCTGCCTGATCCAGGTTGGAAAACTCCTGGAGATTTGGGCGTGGTACCTGAGTAGGACAGGGACCTCAGTGGGGTATAATGCCATAAAGTCCACCCTCTAAAGCAGGGGTGGCCCACGGTAGCTCTCCAGATGTTTTTTTGCCTACAACTCCCATCAGGCCCAGCCATTGACCATGCTAGCTGGGGTTGATGGGAGTTGTAGGCAAAAAAAAAATCTGGAGAGCTACCGTTGGCCACCCCTGCTCTAAAGCATCCCTTTTCTCCAGAGGAACTGATCTCTGGAGATGGCCTGTAATACTGGGGGATCCCAAGGTCCCACCTAGAGTCTGGCATCCCTAGAACACAGCCTCTACTGTTGCACACGTCCCTTTCCCCTTCTTGAAACTGGAGGTGGTGACAGGGTTGCCATCCTCCAGGTGGTTGCTGAATGGTTCCTGGTATTACAATTGGACTCCAGGTGACAGAAAAGAGTTCACTTGGAGAAAATGACTGCTTTGGAGGGTGGACTCTTTGTCAGTATACCCCATTGATATCCCTCCCTTCTCCAAATCCCACCCTTCCCAGGCTCCACCCCCAAAATCTCAGGTGTTTCCCCATCCAGAGCTGGCAATCCTAGTGGTGGCCCCAGGTTCCAGCAGGGGTTACCCGCTTTGGGGAGCTTTGATCCACTGCCAGGTATCTGGCCAATGGGAGAAACTCCACCGCCAATCAGAGATGTCATGTGGAGACAGTCTGGTTTTTGTGCAAACTCTATGGTTTTGAAGGCAAAAAAACCATAGAGTTTTGCCCCAAATCTAAAATGCCTTGCCTAAAGTCACTGAAACAATGACATCATCACATCAGGGACATCACATGTGACATCCTGCCTTTCCCCAGAACACTCCCCAACTCCTGCTGCTGCAACAGCAAGGAGATCTGGCAACCCTAATCTCTCTTGTTGACTGCTCGGAAAAGTGGCAGACATCAAGGATCCTGGGATTTGTAGTCTTCCTAGGGCACCTGTCTTTAGGGTGTTATTTTGGGGGAGGGGGACTAGGCCTTAGGCATAGTCTGGCCTAAAACATTGCCAAACATTCTCCGATAATTATGCAGATGATGTATGAGGAATGGTTATGAAAGGCCTATTAAGGCATATACCTAAATTTCCACCTTGCCCTTTGATCCCTCCCTTTTTTCTCTCATCTCCTGACAAATAATCTCCTCATTTTCCAAAAGCTCTCTTTTAAAGATTACATTTCTTTCCTTTTCCCTGACAAATGGATCAGGGTTTTTGAAGGCGATGATATATGGACTCAAATTATCATGACTGAAAAAGTGGCTGTTGCTTAATTAGCATTAATATAACATTTACCTAACATTTCCTTCAGAGTATGAATTATTTTTTTCAGTTCTTTGCTTAATTATTGTAAGCATAATTCCGCACTTCCCAGGAGAGAAGCGGAAAGACAACAGCGTGACCCCCCAAACCTTACCTGAAACAGGATCATAGGGCTACCAACTCTGGATTGGGGAAATACCTGGAGCTTTTGGGGGTGGAGTTTGTGGAGGGTGGGGTTTGGACAGGGGAAGAACCAAGCAGGTTACAATACCATCGAGTGTTTCTTACGAGGTTATTGTCATCTTTATTTCCATTAGCAGGTCAACACCATATGTATTATGATCATGACCTTGCACTACAGATACAATGAAATATGATAGTGGGTATTTGAAGGAAGTATCTCCTGATTTGTCATAAGCTGTAGTACTGGGAATCAAATTTCCTCAAATTCAGAGTCATGGTGTTCCAAATCTGTTTTTTAAAAAGTTCTTTAGTTATTTTTCCCATTATAAATTGGTCCCATATTTTAAGAACATAAGAATGTAAGAGAAGCCTTGTTGAATCAGGCCTATGACCCATCCAGTCCAACACTCTGTGCCACACAATGACCAAAAAACCAGATGCCATCAGGAGGTCCACCAGTGGGACCAGGACACAAGAAGCCCTCCCACTGTGCCCCCCCCCCCCAAGCATCAAGAATATAGAGCATCGCATTTTGTCACAGCGGTTTGCTAGAGTGGACATTAACTCCATTTTACATTTTAAGGTAATTGCCAATTGGGCAGCAGCCAAAAAGATGCAAACTAATTGCAATTTTGACTTACACAAGGTTCTGTTTGGCTAATATTGCAGCAATATTGGTTCAGGTTTAAATGGCATTTCACAGCTTGTTATTTGTTTGATTTGGTCTAGTACCTCCCACCAGAATTTTTGTATATGTTCACAAGTCCACCAACAGTGGATATAACTTCCAAACTGACCACACCGTTTCCAGTAATATTTGCTAATTGTCAGTGTGCGTGGAAGTTCTGCAGGTATGAGTGCCTGATAAGTGCAGCCACCAGTAAAACTCTATGAAGACAAAACTTCAACAAGCCAGTTTAAACAGTTGTATTTGGGGTAAGGCAAAAAGAGTAGTAAGAGTCAGTCCAGATAGTCAATATACGGTGAGTTCAGTCCATCCAAGGTAACAGTACACAGTCACAGTCCAAGAGAGTAGTCTTACACATACCAAGTCATCATCATCATCAGTCAGCCCGACAGAGTAACAGCCTCTGATCACAAATAGCTCTCCACACCTCTGCACGTCCTCCGTATTCATCAACCCACAGAGAATGAGAGTTAGGCTCTCTGTTGATATAGTGCAGCTAGCCAATCATGTTACCCAATTCTTAACTAGCTGCACATGATTCTCACATGCCTTTCACTAGCTGGTATAGTAGGAGTTACATAACAGTGCATCAGCACTTTTCCCCTTAAAGTGCCCAATGCTGACACTAATCGATCAGTTGAGTTGATGGAGTCTCATTGGAGTATAATATCACCATGTCATTAATTTTTGTCCCGCCCAGCTCGGGACCCCCCCCCCGATGCCTGCCAGCTGCTCCCACCCCCCGTCGCCACCCCAAGAGCCTCCCACACCTTCCCAAGCCCCCACGGCAGCCCTACCGCTCACCTGGGATGATGGAGCACCGACAGCCACCCGAGCAACGCCCCACAGCCAACATGCTTGTCTCCGGGTCCGAGAAGCCTGGCCGGAGCGAGATGTCAGGGAGCAGAAGGGAGAAGCCAAGCCCAGCGCCATGCAAAGAGGAGGAGAGCCGCCTGACCCATGGCGGCGAGAGACGCCACACCCCAGCATGCTGCAGAGGTCTAGGACGCCCGAGATACGCCCAGGCAGCCCAGCCCCAGCACGCCTCTCCCGGGCGTCTGGGGCTTTGAAGGGGGGAGGAGCCAGGGAGGGGCAGAACTCAGGAAAGGGGAAGATTGGGATGGGAGGATAAAAAAGAGGGGGGCAGGAGGTCAGGGAGGAAGCTGGCCGGTGCTTATTGAGGCTGCCTCGCGCGAGAGAGTAACAGGAGCCGCTGCACAGCCAGGAGGGGAACGGGGTCCTGTGGTGAAGTAACCTGGCTCCCACCCCTGTTTCTGAGACCTTGGGGAATGCCCACAGAGTGCCCGAAGGGGGTCGCCCGGGATAGAGGGGCGACGGCAGCACCGGGAGACCGAGAGGGGCGCCCGGGGTGCAACAATTTTTTTAAAAAATGAAACCTAACATTGGATATATTTGACCTATTTTACGTGAACTCCATTTCACCTCCCAACACTCCTCTGAACTAGACATCTCACATTCTTTGCGAGTGAGTTAAAATGCTCTTCAAGTAGCACTGCGGAGAAGAATTCTCATAAACCCACTTTACCCAATTTCTCCTTGGAACCCAACAATCCATTTCCTTTTCTAATCAACTCCATGCTGAGCAAAAGAAAGACACGGAGGGGCAGGAAGGGAGGCTTGGTGGACTTCCAGAATTTCATCCTGAAGATGCGCAGAGACATGCAATGCCTTCCCAGATCTACCTGCTAGAGCACCACCCTGTGGTGTGTGACAAAAAAATCCCTGCAACAGCTGAAGTTTATGGTTGGAAAGAAAGGACAGAGGAGGCCACCAGGCAAAGGGTGAAAGAGAAACAACAAAGGACAGCACATGAAAGGCACCATAGAGATTCCAGTGAAGCAAATACTTGAAAGGCAGCTTGGAGCTAGCTTGGATGGGGAGAGCTTCGACGTTTCGTAGTCTCCTTCCCAAACACTTCAAATGCTGCAAGAGCATTCCTGCTGAGTAGGCTGCTCCTTCAAGCAGACTTGCAATAGTGATGCAGGCCAATTTCTGTGATCCTGGGACCCCGACCCCGAGAACGAAGAAACAAGACATTCTCCCTTATTAAACTTTCGAATGCTGAAAAGCAAGATCTTACGCCAGCCGCCCCTTGCAGAGTTTCTCCCCCCCCCCCCAAAAAAAACCCAATGGGGGAGCTGCATGAAAACATAACTTTGGGAAGGGCTTCTAAAAGGAATACATTTTATTATTACGTGCAAAGACAACTGTCAAGGGAACAGCCGAGCCGTTCAGAAGCGTGGATGAAAGTGATGGGCTTCTTAAGGACTTTATTTCCATTATCGAACAAAGAGAGGCATGCACGCACATTAAAGGGACAAATTGCTTTCCCCCTTGATGTTAGCCAGTGCGGGATGTAGTACCTGTGGACCGGGTTGGGGAGGAGGCGTTTCTTCAGGCTAATGTTGCTTACAAGCTGAAGGTCAGACTCTCCTTGGGAGAACGGCAACCGAGATGGACAGTTTGACAGACCTGTCGATAGCGAGATCTTAGATTTCAAGACAATGATCTGAAAGGTGTTCACCAATTCAATGTGGGGACGCAGCGGTGATTCTCTCCGCCACGAGACATGAAGTCAATACAAATGGACTTTTTCCAGGCAGTTTTTTTTTTCCTTTTTGTACTAAAGTTGATCGCCTCTTAGGTCATCCGGTGAGCATATAAAAGTCATCCTCAACGGAGTGTATGCACTCAGCTGGATGGTCCAGGTTAGCCCAATCGCATCGGAACTTGGAAGCTAAGCAGGGCTGGTCTTGGCTTGTGCTTGGATGAGAGACCACCAAAGAAGTCCAGGATTGCTCTGCAGAGGCAGGCAATGGCAAACCCCCTCTGAATGTGTCTTGACTTGAAAATCCTACGGGGCTGCCGTAAGTCGGCTGCAACCTGACACACTTTCCACAACCACAGACTATACCCCAAAACCTGGCAGCAGGATCTGATTACTACATGCTCCCTATTATCCTGTGGACATATGATGATGATGGATTTATATCCCACCCTATACTCTGAATGTCAGAGCAGTCACAATCTCCTGCCAGTTTGGTGTCGTGGTTAAGTGTGCGGACTCTTATCTGGGAGATCCGGGTTTGATTCCCCACTCCTCCACTTGCACCTGCTGGAATGGCCTTGGGTCAGCCTCTGGCAGAGGTTGTCCTTGAAAGGGCAGCTGCTGTGAGAGCTCTCTTAGCCCCACCCACCTCACAGGGTGTCTGTTGTGGGGGAGGAAGGGAAACGAGACTGTGAGCCGCTCAGAGACTCTTCGGAGTGGAGGGCGGGATATAAATCCAATATCATCATCATCATCATCTTCTTCTTCTTCTTCTTCCTCTACCTTCCCCCTCCACACACACACAACAGACACCCTGTGAGGTAGGTGGGGCTGAGAGAGTTTTTCACAGCAGCTGCCCTTTCAAGGACAACTCCTACAAGAGCTATGGCTGACCCAAGGCCATTCCAGCAGGTGCCAGTGGAGGAGTGGGGAATCAAACCCGGTTCTCCCAGATAAGAGTCCACGCGCTTAACCACTACACCAAAATGGCTCTCTTGCGTGAATGGTCAGCTTTCATGGTGCCAAAACAGAAATGAGACATCCCTGAACATTATTTATTCAAAGCAATAATTGGGAGGAAGACCTATGCTGATTTTGGAAATGGGGCTGGGGAAGGAATTGTTGACGTTTTGCCACTGCCATCTCCCCACATGGCTATGGTTTTGAGAGCTGGTGAGATTTTGTGGTTATTTGTTCCACTAGGCTCTGGGACATCCAGGTCCATCATCCTGCAGATTTTGGGTGGGTAGACATTTGCAAAGACTGTATCTCAATTCCTTTTCACTGGAGTAAAAGGACTGTGTCATTCTCAGATCTCTGATGTCAGGTTTCCCCAGTCACAATTACAAAGTTAGTAAAATTCTCACTCAGGAAGATATGAAGCTTCTCACATACTGAGCCAGCCCACTGATCTATCAGGGTCAGTGTTGTCTACTCAAACTGTTTGTTTGGGTGTTGGGTAGAACATCTGCTTGGCGTGTAGAAGGTCCCAGGTTCAATCCCTGGAGTCTCCAGTTAAGAACCAGGTGTTAGGTAATGTGAAAGACCTTTGTCTGAGACCCTGGAAAGCTGCTGCCAGCCTGAGTAGACAATACTGACCTTGAGGTACTGATTCAGTATATGGTAACTTCATGTGTTACTGTGTACTGGCAGCAGCTCTCCAGGGTCCCAGGCAGAGGTCTTTCTTATCACCTGCTTCCAGATTTTAAAAACGACAACAACAAAAAACTAGAGAGGCCACAGCTTGAACCCAGGACCTTCAGAATGCAAAGCAAATGCTCTTCATGGCTGCTCCACAAGTAGCCACAAATAGTAGCCTGTGGATGTCCTGATTCAGGGCTGGTCAAACTGCAGCTCGGAACCACATGCGGCTCACACATATTGTGTGGCTCTCGAAGCTCCCACCCCCCCATTAGCCAGCTTGGAGAAGGCATTTGTCTCTTTAAATCACTAATCAAAGCCAAGCCAGGAACTCAGAGAATACATTTAAAGTTAAAGTTGCTTTCTTTCCACTTCTCCCTCCCCAACTTTCCTTCCTTCCTTCCTTCCTTCCTTCCTTCCTTCCTTCCTTCCTTCCTTCCTTCCTTCCTTCCTTCCTTCCTTCCTTCCTTCCTTCCTTCCTTCCTTCCTTCCTTCCTTCCTTCCTTCCTTCCTTCCTTCTTCTATGTGGCTCTTGTGTTAAGCAAGTTTGACCACTCCTGTCCTAATCTATCTATTTGTATTGGCTACACTGATTAAGCCCCGTTGGCTAAGTTTCTCCAGCAACAAAACTGTCACCAGGACCTTCCTAGAAACATGGCAAGGTTGTTTTAATTCATCTTGAATGAATGATATTAGCAAATAAGTATCAGACATATGGGAAACCAATTTGTTTCTTCCCTTAAACCCTTCTTTCATTTGTTCAGTTAACTTTTTCAGGCATAACTCTCTCTTTCTCTCTCCCTCTCATTCTAGTGACCCCTGCTTCTCCTCCTATTCCTGTTGTATTTCCCTGAAACATCTGATTTCCTGTGAGTTGTAGAGCATCTGAGAAGAGCATAATTGCAATATAATTAATGAATTAGAAGAATGAGATGTTTTAAGTGCTTTCAATATCCCACTCCCTGTAATTATCTGTAGAAAACATGTTTATTAACAATCCTGGAGCGCAAGGCTATGACTCGTATTGGCAAACAGCCATTCCTTCCCAGAGGGATCAGGGGAGGAGTGTTGTAGGGGAATCATACGGCTGCCCCAGATGAACTTGCTGCCTTTTGGGATTGGCGGAGCAGCTTGAGAAAGCCAGCAGTGTCACTCAGCCAGTTGTCTCAATATAGCTTTTTTTTAGGCCTGAGTCTGAAACAGCACAGTTTGGATGCACACCTGCATTTGACGCCAGGGCTGGATTTACCAAGGGAAGTTGTAAGAGGTATGTTCCTGTGAGTCGCCACCTAGAGGCCAAGTGGCAGATACTTTTTGTTGAGCAGTCTGACCCGTTAGCTGCGTCCTGATTTCAAGATGGAGGCCTGACTGAAGCTTTGAGGGTTCAGATAAAGTGGACTTATACTCTTGACTTGCTGGTGTGGACTCCAGCCTTTACAGAAATGAAAGGGGGGTTTCAAGATGATATCGGCTAAGAAATCAGATAACACAGATAGCTTTAAAAGAGAGTTAGGCAGATTTATGGATGAGGGGTCCATTGATAGAGTTGCTAGTCTTCAGGTAGCACCTGGAGATCTCCCGCTATTACAATTGATCTTCAGACAACCAAGATCGGTTCCCCTGGAGAAAATGGCTGCCTTTGAGAGCCATTATATCCTGCTGAGGTCCCTCCCTTTCCCAAACTCTGCCTTCCCCAAGCTCTATCCCCAAAATCTCCAGGAACAACAATTTGTGGAATCATTCAATGCATTTTGAATGCCCTTCTCAGACTAGAGGCTGGGCTAATCTCCTTGGAGGCACATATGTGGCTACTTTCATCCATCTACTGGGTAAAGCACATTTTTCATCCGGTGGGTCTAGCCCCCTTGATCTTTGCTGACAGCAGGGCTCATTTTGTGGCAGGAGCTCCTTTGCATATTAGGCCACACACCCCTGATGTAGCCAATCATCCAAGAGTTTACATGGCTCTTCTTAAAGGGCCTACTGTAAGCTCTTGGAGGATTGGCTACATCAGGGGTGTGTGGCCTAATATGCAAAGGAGCTTCTGCTACAAAATGAGCCCTGGCTGACAGCAACCACTCACTTTGGCTAAGAGCAATTGAGGGGAAACTGCAGAAGCACGGCCTCTCCCCTCAAGTTTTACTGCATCTTGAGTATCTAAAAGCAAAAGAAACAATCAAAAAGTTCCGAGACCATCCCCTGCAAGCAGATAGGGCACAGATACAGAAATATCCAGCTATTCTGCAGCATGCCAGATTATCTTAGATCCTTTGAGATCTCTAAATAGAGAATCTTTACCCCAACCAGCTTTAATGCTCTACCTTCAACTCTTCTGGAAGGCAGATGCCACTGCGTCCTGCTCTCTCAACGGCTTTGTCCATACCATATAGGGAAAGTAGAGTATTGAACACATTCTACTGCGCTGCTCATTCTACAATGACATTCAACACCAGTAGATTGCTCCAATTCTGTCAACTATACTGGGAAGATCTGAACAACTTTATGTCTCTCTCCTCCTTGTAGACTCTCCTTAGGAGATAACTCACAGAGTTGGCAAATTTTGTCTGTGAGCATGCAGAATACTGCAGCAGCTGATTGAGTCCCAGTAACTTTGCCTGCCTTTTGTAGGAGGGTTTTTACTTTTCTTCCCCCTACTTTAATCTTTGTTCATTATTTTATGCTTGCAACATTGCTGTGTTTTATTATTGCTGATTCTTCAAAGATGATTTTGTATTGAAATAAAACTTCATAATTATAGTCAACACTCTAGGTCAGGGGTGCAAAACGTGCAGCCAGAGGGCTGGATCAAGCCCCCGGAGAGCTCCTATCAGGCCCGAGAGCAACTCACTGCCATCTACTTCCTTCTCTCTCTCTCTTGCTTCCTTCTGTGTCACAGCTTGCTTTGCCAGGCTTGCTCAATTACACAGGAGCTACAGAGCAAAGCCTCTATTTTCTCCATCAGCTGACCAGCACATGAAGCAACTTATGTCCAAAAGCTCACAATGCCCAGGCATTTCATGTTTTCCCCTGAGTCTTAGGCTCAAAGCATTTACCATGTGATTTCTGTAATGAATGTCAATAAATCAAAAGTAGGTTTGCAACTTACAGATACACACCTGAACAACACCTGAACAGCATACTCAAGAGTGCTACAGTACAGATGTTGTCTCCAGATTTTGATGCAATAATTCAGAGCAAGAAGTGTCAGTTATCAGAAACTGTTAAAATAAAATACTGCAAGAAGGCTAATCTTTTAACTTTATTTTAAGGTTTGGGTTTTTTTTTAATCTTTTATTGTATTTGTGTCCTTTATAAAGTTTATATTTTCACTACCTGGCATTACATTTTATGACACACATGGCCCGGCCCGACAGTGTCTCATTGATGTGATATCCAAATGAGTTCAACACCCCTGATCTGGGCATCCTTAAAGTAAAATACTTCAAGCCTTTGTCCTTCCCAAACTGTATGATGTGGAGAACAATGCTTTCAGACTTCAGTTTGGAAACCCACATTTCTTACTCAGTTTTCTCTTGTGTGGATTAAACAAGAAAGTCTGGATTGCCATGCCATCTTCTGTTTCCTCTGGCTGAATTTTTTTTCTTGTCCCATTCAATGTATGCTATTTTTAATGTTGTTTTCACATCAAATGATGTATAGCATGTAAATGGAGTACAAATGGGGTGAAATGTGCCAGAAAAGAAACAAAGAAATCAAGAAAACCAGCAATACAAATGGGTGCAACAAAAAAAGCTTGCCAAAAGCTAAGGCTTCCATAGCCCGTATTTTGTTAGTTCTCTTTTGCTCTTTGTTTTTGTTTTTTTCCCTGGCAAACAAATGTAATAGTTTCTGCTTGAGCTGAGTTTTAGTGAATATACTATTGTGGTTTCTGTGTCATGCACTTTATTGCAGGGCTTTTATTGAGTCTTGGAAACCACTGTGAGCGCAGTTAGAAGCAGGGTAGAAGTCTTTTAAATAAGTAAGTGTCCAAAACATGTTTAAAAAATGAAGGATTTGTTTTTAGATCTCTGCCAAGAAATCTATATTTGTTCAAAGGATTACTGAGATATTCAGGCTTTAAGATCTGCTTTAGACACCTTGTTTGAATTTTCTTTCCTCTAAGGTTAAGAATCTAAGAACCTAAGAGAAGCCATGTTGGATCAGGCCAATGGTCCATCCAATCCAACACTCTCTGTCACACAGTGGCCAAAAAACCCAAGTGCCATCAGGAGGTCCACCAGTGGGGCCAGGACACTAGAAACCCTTCCACTGTGCCCCCCCAAGCACCAGAATACAGAGCATCACTGCCCCAGACAGAGAGTTCCAATGATAAACTGTGACTGATAGCCACTGATGGACCTCTGCTCCATATGCTTATCCAATCCCCTTTTGAAGCTGTCTGTGCTTGTAGCTGGTGCCCAGGGGAAAAAATGGCAGCTTTGGAGGGTAGATTCTATTGTAGATTGTAGCTGGTGCCCAGGGAAAAAAATGGCAGCTTGGAGGGTAGATTCTATGGCAATACATGGCTCTTGAGCTTCCTTCTTTCTCCAGATTCTCCCCTTCCAAAGCTCCACCCTCCAATCTCCAGGAATTTGCCATCCAGGAGTTGGCAACCCTAAATAAGGCGTAGAAGAAACAAGAAAATGAGAAACTTTCCAAATAAAACCAGTAAGATGAAGTTGCTATTCTTGACAATGCATGGGATTTTAAAAATGAAGAAAACACTTATTCCATTCTGAAATAAATGGTATGAATCATCATCGCCATAAAAGTCTCGAGAAACACCTGGACATTCTGGGCATTAAGCGATTAACACCAAAGACAGTGTTGATTGAAACAGCAAGAATACCGCTGCAATTCCTGAGCACTTGGCTGGATCTCTAATTGCAGTATGGATGGACGGACGGACGGATATTTATTTAATTCAATTTTTAGCCTGCTCTTCCCACAGAACAGGCTCAGAGCGGGAAACACCTGGACATTCTGGGCATTAAGCGATTAACTCCAGTGTTGCTTGGAACAGCAAGAATCTTGCAAAGATACCGCCGCAATTCCCGAGTGCTTGGCTGGATCTCTAATTGCAGTATGAATGAATGAATGAATGAATGAATGAATGAATGAATGAATATTTGTTTATTTAATTCAATTTTTAGCCTGCTCTTCCCACAGAACAAGCTCAGGACAGGTTACATCATAAAAGACAACAGTTAAAAACTAGTTAAAAACCAGAATACCATCTACCGGTCAAATATCTGACTGTGACAATTCACCACCACCACCACCACCATCATCACTATTATACCTCTTTTCTCTTTTACCTTTCCGGTGCTATGAACAAAAATGCATTTAAATATACATTTGTCTCTTTTGCTGAGCTTGAAGCACACTATGTCCAGAGGTGGCATCACTCAAATCAGGCTGTAGTTGACATCAGAGCTTTTTTTTTCTTTTGTAGCAGGAACTCCATTGCCTATTAGGCCACATGCCCTTGATGTAGCCAGTCCTCCAAGAGCTTACAGGGCTTTTCGTACAGGGCCTACTGCGAGCTCCAGGAAGATTGGCTACATCAGGGGTGTGTGGCCTAATATGCAAAGGAGTTCCTGCTACCAAAAAAAGCCCTGGTTGGCATCTTTCCCCTTTCTCGACTTCTCCCACTCTAGTTGTCTTTTTTAAAAAATCCAGAAAGATGTGAAGTCTGCAACAAACTGAAAATATTGGCTATACTGATAGTTGGATCTTTGACATTCAGTGATGGCGAACTATACCCACCCCTGGGATCCTTTCTGGTACTGACAGGGCACTGAAGTGAAGAGAGGGCACAGCTGGGGAGGTGAGTTGGCGTTGCTAGGGCACTGAAGTGAGGGAGCCCTCCTAGCTGGAGCTCCAGCTCTTCCTAACAAGACATGCTTGAAAGATCGCATAAGTCTCTGAAGCTTGAATCTCCTATGTCGTGCTTTGATGTAAATCATGAACAAGGGCTAGGCAATTACCGCTGCTGGATGTGGAGGAAGACACAGGATTCGGGGATGCTTCTTATTTGTCACATTAAGACAGAAGAGAGAAATGCCTTCACATTGAGCGAAAGATTTGTTTTGCCGGACTGAAGGGCCATTTTATCCAACAGCACTTTCTTCCCAGCCACGGCCAAATAGATGCTTCCATGAAGCTTCAGTCACATTGAAAATGGATGTCCCACAGAATTTGATAATCAGAGGTGGTGAGGCTTGGTGGCACTACCATACCATACAGCTTCAAGAGGGGATTGGATAAACATATGGAGCAGAAGTCCATCAGTGGCTATTAGCCACAGGGTCATCTCCTAAAAAACCTGCATAAGGGTCAGGAAGCAACTGTCAGAATGGGATGTGGAACAACTGATTGGTTTAGAATAGGAAAAGGAGTTAGACAAGGATGCATATTGTCACCCTGCTTATTTAATTTATATGCAGAGTACATCATGCGGAATGCTGGCCTGGATGAAGCACAAGCTGGAATTAAGATTGGTGGGAAAAACATCAACAACCTCAGATATGCAGATGATACCACTCTAATGGCAGAAAGTGAGGAGGACCTAAAGAACCTCTTGTTGAGGATGAAAGAGGAGAGCACAAAAGTAGGCTTGAAACAGCATCAAAAAAACTAAGGTCATGGCATCCGACTTCACATTTCTGGGATCCAAGACCACTGCAGATGGTGACCGTAGCCATGAAATTAAAAGATGTTTGCTCCTTGGGAGAACAGCTATGGTGAACCTGGGCAGTATAATAAAAAGTAGAGACATCACCCTGCCAACAAAAGCCCATATAGTCAAAGCGATAATATTCCCAATAGTAATGTATGGCTGTGAGAGCTGGTCCATAAGGAAGGCTGAGCACAAAAGAATAGATATGTTTGAGCTGTGGTGCTGGAGAAGAAGTTTGAGAGTCCCTTGGACTGCAAGAAGATCAAATCAGTCAGGCCTAAGGGAAATCAACCCAGACTGTTCCCTGGAAGGTCAGATGCTGAAGCTCAAATACTATGGTCACCAAATGAGAAGGGAGCACTCAGTGGAGAAGATCCTGATGCTGGGAAAGACAGAAGGCAAAAGAAGAAGGGAACGGCAAAAGATGAGATGGCTGGACAGTGTTACTGATGTAATAAACACAAATTTGAGCTGACTTCAGAGGATGAAAGACAGGAGGGCCTGGCGTGACTTTGTCCATGGGGTCACAAAGAGACTCGACTGTGCGACTGAACAACAACAACAACAATTGATGGAACTCTGTCTGGGGCAGTGATGCTCTGTATTCTTGGTGTTTTGCGGTGGGGGGCAACAGTGGGAGGGCTTCTAGTGTCCTGGACCCACTGATGGACCTCCTGATGGCACCTAGGTTTTTGGCCACTGTGTGACACGTTTTCGCACTCACCTTCAAGTGGCGCGACCACCCTCTTCACGCCGGCGGATCTGCAGGGATTTCGCATAAGAAGCGCCGGAGCAGCGAAAAGAGCCAGCGACTTCCGTCGCAAAAGCCGCTCAAACGTTTTCCTGCTTCTTGGCGGTTTCCGTTTGAGCGGGTTTCGCGACGGAACTTTCCGGCTCTTTTGGCTGCTCCGGCGCTTCTTATGCAAAATCCCTGCAGATCCGCCGGCGTGAAGAGGGTGGTCGCGCCACTTGAAGGTGAGTGCGAAAACGCCCAGAGAGTTGGACTGGATGAGCCATTGGCCTGATCCAACATGGCTTCTCTTATGTTCTTATTTAATCCCCCCCCCCCTTTAGGACTGATTCATTTAGAGGATTTATAGACCACCTCTCTATGAGAACTGCTCAAGGCAAGTCACAGCAATAGCCCATCAAACAGTTGCAGTTAGAGACACAGAAGCTTTTTTGCAAATTTGTAGCTCGGAAGTAAGCGCCGCCAAACCTGGAGACATTATGAGGAGACCTGACATTTACACTCGCAAACTCTTCTGCTTCAAACTTTTAAGTGATCGTTCTCTGATTTTATTTTATTTTATTGCATCTGAGTGTTGTGCAATGGAGAGCAACACAATGGGACTTACTTTGAAATAAGCATGCTAAGTAAACAAGAGGCAGTGTGGTGTCATGGTTAAAACATCAGACTCTGATCCAGGGCTTTTTTTTTTGTAGCAGGAACTGCTTTGCAAATTAGGCCACACACCCCTGATGTAGCCAATCCCCCAAGAGCTTACAGGGCTCTTCTTATGAAGAACTCCAGGATGATTGGCTACTAATATGCAAAGCAGTTCCTGCTACAAAAAAAGCCCTTCTAGGCACAGAGAGACTCAGGTTTTAATTCTCCTTCTGCCATGGATATGTGCTGGGTGATCTTGGGCCTGTCACATAATCTCGTCTCAACCTACCTCGTAAAGTTGTTGTGAGCATAAAATGGAGGAAAGAAGGATGTAAGCTGCTTTGGGTCCCTGTAAGGGACAAAGGTGGGGTCTATAAATGATGTAAATATAAAAAAAAATTAAAAGGACTTCTTATATGGGGTACCCTCTAGGGTTATCCTATTTGGAAAAGCGAAAAGACGTATTTCCTGACTAACTACAAGTGAGCACTATGACAAATCTAATTTTAAATACCACTACTATTTCAGCTGTGATAATTGCTACTAATTTAGAATATTCCTAACCCCACAACCCCCAAAGAGGACATTTTCATCAGTTTCTTTTTTTAAAGAGCCCCAAAGAGGACGGGCAAGAAAAGAAGAGAACATCTAGTAACCCTATTACCCTCAGATCTCCCCCCCCCCTTTATTGGTGTAGACAAAGGTCAAGCAGATTTCCCCCATCACATTCCTTTATTGTTCTATGAGTTCGCTCTCTCCTATTTTCTACTCAGCCCTCCAGAGGCATTTCTTCCAGACTATAGTGATCAGACACTTTCAGTGCACTTTGTGAATGGATTTTACTGTGTGAACTGGCAAATTCCAGTTGGAAAGTGCATTGGAAGTGGATTGAAAGTGCATTATTTAGTGTGTGGGATCTCAGCCAATGCATTTCCCCAACTCACCCCACAAAAAGTCACTGCCCTAAAAGAGGATTAGAGTGATGAAACCCTGACCCGTAATGGTGGAAACAGTTTTGACATTTCCTTTCTTGGCAAAGATTACAATGTGTATTGTTAAAACACTGCAACAAAACAAAACATAAGCAACCATCGTAAGAAGACTAAATCAAGAAGTTGTGTTTTTTTTAAAGTTGCATTAGGCATTTTTAACACACCACACAAAAATATTGTTGATGCAACCTTATTGTTCCTTTTCCATTCTGAGTTGACTTGGGGGATTTCTGAAATCAATTCCTACATGTGAATCTTTTTGTGCAATGTTTCATTTATGCTACTGCACTTTGATAAGGCATGCAAAACAAAATCATGATGTGAATGCAGATAATCTTGTAAAAACCGTGTTGGGGGATGGTGTTTTAACAATATACACAAATAGATCCAAACATTGGTAAACCACTGCAAAATAACTTATGTCTTTATTCATTGATTTATGTATTTTTATTCTACCTCTCCAAAATCTTTCTTGTGATGACTACCAAAAAAAGGTAAAAACAATTTATATAACTTGAACAATAAAAAGAAGTTCAAATAATTAAAAATTATTCCAAAAAATCATCATAAAATTGTCAAGATAAAAACCATTTCTGAGATAAAATAATATCTGCAGCAGAAATAAAATAATAATAATTCAGAAGAGAATACAGGCCACAGAACATTAGAATGAGTTATTATCTTGATGCAATCACATGAATGACCATGTCAAGATTGCTTTTTTACAGTGTTTAATGTAAACCAAGGAAAGATACATGTGAAAGGAAGTATCTGAAAACTGTGGAAAACTGCAAATACACACTAGTCTAGATAAAATTAAAAAATAACAGCAAAGAAACCGCCTGCATATGCACAATACTCTATACAAGATTCGAAAAGAAAGAACAATGGAGATTACTGAATGGATTATTTCCACTTCAGAAACTAAACCAGATGTTTGGAACCCATATCTTGGGAGATACTTGAATTATGGAGGATGTCTTGATTTGGCTTGGTGGAATCAGCTCCCACCAGAGATCAGGGCCCTGCAGGATCTTTTAATGTCCCACAGAACCTGTAAAACAGCTGTTCCGGCAGGCCTTTGAGTGAGGTGGCAGGCGTCCATCTTAGACTGGCCTCCCTGCTCCAGCTCCTAATTTACTGAAGTACCACTGACTCCATTTATGTGACCTTAATAGGTGTCTTTTCTTAATTGCTGCTACCGTGAATTTTACTGTTTTAATGTTATCTGGGAGAACCGGGTTTGATTCCCCACTCCTCCACTTGCATCTGCTGGAATAGCCTTGGGTCAGCCATAGTTCTCGTAGAGGTGTCTTTAAAAGGGCAGCTTCTGGGTGAGCTCTCTCAGACCCACCTACCTCACGTGTCTGTTGTGGGGGGAGGGGAAGGTAAAGGAGAATGTAAGCCACTCTGAGATTCAGAGTGAAGAGCTGGATATAAACCCAATATCATCATCATCTTCTTCTTCTATTGTAATTTATTGCAATGAGTTTTTGACTCTACTTGTTAGAATCCACCCTGAGCCTGCTTGGGGAGGGTGGAATCAAATCCAAGTCATGCTTAACAAAATAGACATGGCATTCATCTTTGGGAAAAGATGAGAAAAAGATACTTGCAATTTGTTACCATCCCTGCCCCACAATTTTTTTTTTTAATAGTGCAATCCTGAAAATAGTCATTAATTCAGAATTTCCAGGGCTTTTTTGAAGAAAAAAGTCCAGCAGGAACTCACTTGCATATTAGGCCACACCCCCTGACGCCAAGCCAGTCGGAACTGCGTTCCTGTACATTCCTACTCAAAGAAAGCCCTGAAATTTCAAGATGATGGAAGACCTTACAACTCTTTGCTTCCTTTCTAAACCTCAAGTTTGCCCTTCTGGAGGATTTCTGATGCATTAGTGCCCCCTACTGGCTGGGCAAAGCAGAAAAAACACTGCTTCACTTCCATGCTCTTGCTTCCATTTTGGAGATGAGTGAAAGCTGATTTCTTGGCAGTCAATTGGCAGTGAGAACGCACAAGCTGCGCTTCTGGGGCAAAAAGTTTTGACACTGGCAAAAGTTTCTGGAAGTCCTGATGTTCGTTCATTAAATCTGGCCTCTGCTTGCTTGTTTGCCCACATGCAGGGCTTTCATGGTTGGGACAAATCGGGTTGGCAGCAGGGGCCAAGATCAAGGACGGCTGCTTGCGGGTTTTGCTCCAGGACTTCACGGAAGAAGATTACACAGCCAGAGGCAATGCGGATCCTGTCAGGGAGCTCCGTGGCAGCTGAAAAGGGACTCGGCTCATTGTCATGGTTTGGCTTCTGCCTCCTGCTCTCTCCCTGTGCTGTGAATCCTCCATCTCCAGTTCTTTCCTCCCCTCCTTTTTTTGATGCTTACGATGGTTCTTTTTTTTCTTTCCCTCACTTTGAAAATGTGTACCTTTTTTTTTTTTTGGTACAGTTCTCTGCAAAAAGAATTTTTTTTCTCCCGCATTCTCTCAGTGGCTGCAAGGCAAAGCATTTGCTTGCATGTCCCCCTCTCCTCTTGCAGAATTCATACCCGGTAGTGTGTCTCCCAGAGATTTTCATTCCCTTGTTTGTATCGGACAGATGTTACATTTGTCAGCCGTGTCTTGGGAACACTCTGGGGAGGCCATGGCTGGAGCTTGTGGTCAGAGCTCTCAGAGAACAACCTGACAGGGAATCAACAATCAGGCTCAACAATAAGAACACAACACAAAGCAGCCCGGCTGGAACAGACCGTTGGTCTGTCTAGGCTAATGTCCTGTTATATACAGTTAGGGTGGCCAACTCTGGAGATTTGGTGGGGGGGGGGGCAGAGACTGTGGAGGGTGGAGTTTGGGAGGGGAGGGACCTCAGTAGAGTATAATGCCATTTTCTCCAGGGGAACTGATCTCTGTAGACTGAAAATCAATTGTAATTCCAGTTGGAGATCTTCCTTGGCTTGTTCTCTATCTTGATGACCAGGGGTGGAATTCTAGCAGGAGCTCCTTTGCATATTAGGCCACACTCCCCTGATGTAGCCAATCCTCCAAGAGGTTACAAAAAAGAGCCTTGGAAGCTCTTGGAGGATTGGCTACATCAGGGGTGTGTGGCCTAATATGCAAAGGAGCTCCTGCTAGAATTCTGCCCTTGTCGATGACACAGGCACATGAATCGCGTTAGTGTTCAAGGATGCTAACTGAAGATACTGGGATAAGGACGCCAAAGCCCTGCACTGGGAAGGCTCCATATCTTTATCAGCTGGCTCTCTCAGGCATTTTGCCCTCCAGCTTCTCCATTCATTTCAGGGATGTGGGTATAAAGTATCTTGACATAAGAGATTGAACAATCCCATTATAAATATATGCATCTATACGTGTTGGTAACATGGGTGAAGAGCCTGTCAACTTGTGGGAGGGTTGGGGGAAGGGAAATGGAAAGGCAAGAGATGTCAGCTATGTTGTGATGTCACTTTTCAGAAAAAAACCTTAAAGTGACACAGGGTAGTTCTAGGAATCGACAGAAACTCTATGGTAAAACTATAGAGTGTGATGATTCCTAGAGCTATCTTGTATCACTTCCAGATTCTCTCAGGAAGTGACATCACAAGATAACTGACGTCACTGTTTGCTTTTAATTTTCTTCCACCACCGTTCAGAGCAGTAGCAGGCACACAGGGCTGCTAGCAGGAGGCCTCTACCCACAGTGACAGGCTGGAAACCCTAGTGAAGAAGAGGCAAATGAACTGAACGAATGGAAGGCTGTGGTCAAGGAGGCATGTGCAAGACTCGACGTTTGGAAATAAAATTTGGAAACCTGATGCATTGGTTGCTGTTCAGAACAGCTAAAGTCAAGGAGCTATTCGGACAATGCCTGATTTTAAAGCATTCCCTATTTATAAAGGAGTAAATGGTTATGCCATGTGAGCTAGAGTGTGCACATCAGCCGTAAGTGCCCTTTCATTTTTTTTTAATGCAACTTGCATGTAATGAAGCTCTAGTAATTGTAAATTATGTTTATTGCAATCTGTACACTTTCTTTTTAATACGCCTTCTGTTTCCTCCCTTTTCTTTTCCATTGGAATCAGTACCCCTGACAGTGAATAAAGAAGGCGGGGGGGGGGAATCCCCAAATGTAGGCTAAAGAAATCCATTCATATACTCTGTCTTTGATGGTTCCCTTTGGTTATTCCCTGGTGGGAAATTAACCTCCTTTGGAATTAATGTCTATGAAGCTTTGTTTTTCTTTCTAAGAGAAACTACTTACAAATATTATCAAGAGATAATGAATTGGTTTTCTAAAAAAAAAATGCAGAAGAGCTGTTGTTCTCATTTGCATGTAACGTTTAATTTTTGTCAAGTATTTCATAGGAATGTCTGCGAAAAAGCAATGAAAAATGAACAAAAGATGCTAATGTCAACGCTGCTACAACTTCCATCTTGTCCCAGTGTTGAGGAAACGTGTCTAGATTTTAAGCTTGTACATTGATTTATAGGAGGCAGTGAAGAGTAAATGGTAGCCCCTGGGCTTGGCACAACCCACCCCCCACCCCCCAATTCGTGTGTTTTCGGCCTCGCTTGGGTGCCACCAAATTTTTATTCAAGTGTGATTAAAAATAATGGCTCACCATTTCTTTATTCAGTGAGTTTATCCAGTGAATTTCTTCCTCGGCCTGTGGTTTCTAAAACAGCCCACAAGATAAAATGCAGGTTAAACAGATACAGCAGCAATAAAAAAGCATAATTTTGATAGCAGAAACATGATTAAAAATGCATTTATTAATCCCAAGAGGGAAAAGAATAAATCTCATTCATTCAGAAGCCAGGAGACGCAGGTATCCAAGGTCTCAGGCTTTAAAAGGTTATTCCTAAACCTGTGTTCTTTGGGCAGAGATGTCATGGATTTACCCTTTTATCACTCAGCCTAGTACAGGGGTGGCCAAACTTGCTTAACATAATGGTCACATAGAATCAACATCAGATGTTTGAGAGCCGCAACACATGAATGTCAGATATTTGAGAAAAGGAAGGAAAGAAAATAGATGGGGGAGGGAGGAGGGAAGGAGAGGTAGAAAGAAAGCAACTTTAACTTCAAATGCATTCTCCAAGCCGCCAGCTGGCTTGGTTTGGAGAAGTGATTTAAAGAGACAAATGCCTTCTCCAAGCCAGCTGACAGGGCGGTGGGGGCTTCAAGAGTCACACAATATGTGTGAAAGAACCACATGTGGCTTCCAAGTCAGTTTGGCCACCCCTGCCCTAGTATCTGAAAAACTGAGGCATCTCTGTCTTGGAGTACACCCCGCCCCCCAAAAAATATCAAATCAGGCCAATACACAGGAGGAAATGACTCAGGCATCTTTTTAAAAATAAATTAATTCAAGAAGTGTGAAGATTGGCAGTCGTGTGACTAAGCTTTTATTAGGATTTTATTTGGAATTACAGAATTCATGCTTTGGGGCCCAGCTAGGGTTGCCAGCTCTGGGTGGGGAAATCCCTGGAGATTTGGGGGATAGAGCCTGGCAAAGGGATTTGTGGAGGGAGGTGGAGGGGCTCAGCTTGGTACAATGCCATAAAGTTCACCCTCCAAAGCAGCCACTTTCTCCAGAGCAACTGATCGCTCTGATCTGGATATCAGTTGTAAATGCAGGAGATCTCCAGGCCCCACATGAGGATTGATAACCGTAGGCCCAACTGGGTCTCCAGAGAAATGAATGAGAATGCCATATAGTCTAGATGAGTGGTGTTGGATTATGACAGTACTCTAGGTCAGGAGTCCCCAGTGTAGTCCTAGTGGGTGCCATAGAGCCTGCTGACCTGATTTCTTGGCCTGCTAAGGATTTTTAGAAAGTGGATGGGCCCAGGTTACAGTTGCCAGGTACCCTCGTCACTCCAGTGAGTGGATTTGGGGAGCATTCTGGGATTGGGCAGGGACTGCAATGTGCTGGCATCACCTGGAAGTGATATCATTGTGCTGGCAATGCTGGGGGTGACACTCTGGTTTTTGCGCAAAACTCTATGGTAAATTTGCCCTCAAACCATAGAGGTTTTGACTGTGAGGGCAACCTGGCTGGGACATCTGTCACCCTATTGATTGCCAGGGTTGATTCAGCTGATCTGGTTGACTAGGCAGGTGTCCCCTATCTCCTTCACCAAGCCATGTGTGTCCCTCCCGAAGCTATGCACTCTGTGGAAGAGGACAACCATCCCAGATTGAGTACCATTCTTCAGTCAAGGGTATACAATAGTTGCACTCCCCTGCTAGAACCTCCAAACAAGCTCAAGGTCCATAGAGTTTTGACCAAAAACTAGAGCATCCTTATGTAACACCCCCAACAAGTGATGTCCAAGTGATGTCATCATGTCAGGGATGTCACATGGCAATGTCCCTGTTTAGGGGCAGGGGTTCACCCACCTGCCAGCTGGTCCATGGTGAGAAGAAGCCCCAAACTCAGGAATCCCCCACTCAGACCAGGACTGGATGGGGTTTCCAGGTCCCCCTGGTCCACTGGCAGGAGATGGAAGGTAGGGTGACCAAATCCAAGTAGGAAAACTCTTGGAGATTTGGGGATGGAGCCTGGGAGTGTCAGGGACCTCCATGGGGTACAATGCCATAGAGTCCACCTTCCAAAACATCCATTTTCTCCAGTAGAACTGATCTCTGGAGATGAGCTGTAATTCTAGGGGATCCCCAGGTCTCACCTGGAGACTGGCATCCATAATTAGTCCAGGTGGGGCCTTTGCTCAGCAAAGCGTCTGATTGACCATTGATCAGATCAGCTTTGACCATTGATTTGATTAGTTTTGCAGCTGTTGTTGTTTTTAAAAAAAAAACTGGTTTGGCAGCAGCTGCCACCACAGCACCAGAGCATTTACTGTGTGACTGCAGGTATGCTGCAGCAGCCATTTTGTGACTGGCTCCACCTCCTGAACCAGCCGTTCTGTGGCAGCCATTTTATAACTGCACTCACCACAAGTTCAAAAATGTTGATGACAACTGCCATTGATTAATAATTAGGCTTCAGAGCATTTTGGGCAGACTTCAGTAAACGGAGAAAGTAGCAGAACAATCCTAAACTGGTCTACTCAGAATATGACTGATGCCTACTCACTGAGGTTTATTCCCAAGGGTTAGGATGGTTCTTAGGTAGGGTTGCCAATCCCCAGGTGGGGGCAGGGGATCCCCTGGTTTGGAGACCCTCCCCCCGCTTCAGGGTCATCAGAAAGCAGGGGGAGGGGAGGGAAATGTCTGCTGGGAACTCTATTATTCCCTATGGAGATTTATTCCCATAGAAAATCATGGAGAATTGATCCGTGGGTATCTGGGGCTCTGGGGGGGGGGGCTGCTTTTTGGGGTAGATGCACCAAATTTTCAGTATAGCATCTAGTGCCTCTTCCCAAAATACTGCCCAAGTTTCAAAAAGATTGGACCAGGGGGTCCAATTCTATGAGCCCCAAAAGAAGGTGCCCCTATCCTTCATTATTTCCTATGGAAGGAAGGAATTGAAAAGGTGTGCCATCCCTTTAAATGTGATGGCCAGAACTCCCTTTGGAGTTCAATTATGCTTGTCACAGTCTTGATCTTGGCTCTGTCCCTAATGTCTCCTAGCTCCGCCCCCAAAGTCCCCAGATATTTCTTGAATTAGACTTCGCAACCTTATTCTTAGGATGGTCCTTGTAGGTGTCTTAAATGGGCCAGCTTCCTCTTCCTATAGTTATTATTCAAACATGGTTTATATTCAGCTTATTCATTAATTCACAACCACATTGACCTGATGTACATGACAAGGTTTTGCAGGTCAAAAATAGATAGGCCCCTGAGTCACAAAGCTGATAAACAAATGTAGAAATGACAGAAAGGGGGAAGAGATGAAAATGCGGTTCCACATAATCCAGCGATAACTGAGAATTAGAATTAAACCCCCAAATGTATCTTTAAAAGATGTCAGATTTTTCTGCAAACCCAGGGGTACCCCAAATTTGCAGAAACATCTGTTTAGAGTTGGTGTGGCCCCCAATCCATGGATTTAGACATCTGCAGATGGAGGGAGCCACACTTGAGAAACAGAAGTATAGATTAGGAAAAGGGAGAGGTGAAATAAGTGTAACAATGTGGGTTTGGACAGATGTCATTCACTCCTAAGTGTCCCATAGTTTCACTGCATAGAGGGGTTCCATTTGGCATCGTTCCAACGATCCACTGAGAGCTTTATTTTTGTGGAGGTGTGCACACGATGCGCGTGTTGATATGTATTTTATCTGTATCATAAATATAATTGATGCAAGTTGCCATCCCTGCTTCCATAGCATTAACCAAGTGCAGGAGAGAGCAACAGAGATGATTAAAAGGTCAGGGCGCCTTTCCTATGAGGACAGCTGGAAATGTCTGGGGCTTTTCAGTTTAGAGGAAAGATGATTCAGCTAATAAAATAATCTAGGTTAATAATATGATATAGGTTAATTGAATTATGCAGGGAAGTACAGATAGTGGACACAGAGAACTTCTTCCTGCCTGTCCCTTAATATGAGAGATGGTAGTACTGGATAATGCTGAGATGCAAATTTTTCAAAACAGACAAGAGGAATTGTTTCTCTATTCTACAAGTAATTGAATTTTGGAACTCACTGGAAATGGACATAGTGATGGGCACTACCACGGATGGTTTTAAAAAGGATTAGACAGATTAATGGAGGAAGGATCTATCAATGGGTGCTAGTCGTGATGATTAAAGGGAACCTCCACATGCAGAACAAACCTCGTGGCACAGAGTGGTAAAGCTGCAGTACTGCAGTCCAAGCTCTGCCCATGACCTGAATTCGATCCTGGTGGAAGCTGGATTCAGGTAGCCGGCTCAAGGTTGACTCCGACTTCCACCCTTCTGAGGTTAGTAAAATGAGTACCCAGCTTGTTGGGGGGGGGGGGGTGTAGATGATTGGGAAAGGCAGCAGCAAACCATCCCATAAAAACTCCGCCACAAAAATGTCATGATGTGACATCACCCCATGGGTGGGTAACTACTTGATGCTCGCAGCTTTACCTTACCGCATGCAGAGGCGGTAAATCTCTAAATATCAGAGCTAGGAGGCCTCTGTGCCCTATTTGTTGGCTCTTCAGGACATCTGATGGGCCACTGTGTGACAAACAATGCAACACTACGTGCACCATCGCTCTGATCTATTAAGGCTTAGTTATGTTCTTATGGTAATATGCACCCAGTGTATATTAGGGTTGTCAGCCTCCAGGTGAGGTCTGAAGTTCTGCTGGATTCACAACTAATCTCCACACTACAGAGACCAGTCTCCCTGGAAGAAATGGCAGCTTCGGAAAATTAACTCTATGGAATCACATCCCTGCTGAGTTCCGTCCCTTCCCCAAATCCTACCCTTTCCTGGCATACCTCCCCCCCACCCCCCCAAAAAAACCCTCCAGGAATTTTCCATGCCAGAATTGCCCACCTTAGTTCGTACTTGTAAACAATAATCCAGGACACGTCAATGGGAAAGAGGTGAAAGGAAAACCCACACAGAAGTCAAACTTCTCTGACAAATGGTTTCCTTTCGTGGAATATGTTACTATGATATGCTTCCAGTCTTTAACCTACTTTCTTCTATAATTTTCTTATCTGTTCACTAGCGTTTTTCTTTCCTACTACTTCTAGGCACAGGAGTGGCTACCTTCAGTTCTAACTATATTTATCTTCTCTTTAATTTACACTGCCCCTCTACCCTTTTTCCTTTCCTATCCTCTCTTTTCATTCGGTTTCCCTTTATGAAGTGTTAAACCCGCTTTCTCTGAATACTGAAAGTGGAGAGATCTTCCAGCCTGTGGTCCTTACGGTTTCATACAGCTTGGCATTATTTCCAATGTATTTAGGTTCCACATTTATTTTTGTACTCTTTTGTTATGTTTTGTTTTTTAGTTATATTGCATGCTGCAACTTGTGTTCTGTGTAACATTATTTATTTCAAGTAAACTTCTAATATGTTTAAAAAAAACACACACAAACACACACACAGTTCTGTGAGCCGGTGGGGTGTAGGGATTGAAGTGTTAGACAGGATCTGGGAGATGTTGGTTTGAATCCCTGCTCTGCCTCAGAAGCTCGCAGTTTGCCCTACCCGACAGAGTGGCTTTGAGGGTAAAATGAAGCAGAGGAGGCCAATGGGGCCCTACCAGCGTTCCCTCTAAGCTGAGTTAGAGTGAGCTAGCTCACAGATTTTTAGCCTCCAGCTCACAGATTTTTGTCTTAGCTCAGGAAGGATGATCCCAGGGCACAGTAATTTATGCAGGAGCTCACAATTTTAACGCCAGTAGCTCACAACTGTAACTCCAGTAGCTCACAAAGTAGAATTTTTGCTCACAAGAGTCTGCAGCTTAGAGGGAACATTGGGCTCTACTGGGGACAAAAGCGGGTTAGGAAGCAAAATAAGTAAATAAAATATTTTGCAACATGGACTGTTACGGTGGGAAGGGAGAATTTCTATCAGGCCAGAATTCAGAAGCAACTCTAGTGCTTCTGTTTGTATAAACGCATAACAATATGAGTGATCAAACTAGCCGATGAAGGAAAATATCTGTTTGTGATCAATACAGCAAAGGGTACACACAGGCTTCAATTCAATGTGTACTTACTTGGGAATAAATCCCATTAAACTCAATGGGTCTGACTTTAGAGTACACTTATGTTTGTAGAGTTTTAAGAGGATGAGCAATAAGTGTTTGTCCAGATATTCAGTAGGTATCCATTTAAAATGAGTTTCCAGTCCCACTTCACCCCGCCAGTGCTGTTTGTGTAAATATTATCCAAAGCCTTGAGGATCTCACTGGAAAGAAATGCACATTTCTCGCTCTGCGTGCTCAAGGTCAGCACATTAGCAAGTCGTGCTTGGTGAAACTGTACAAGCCAGGGTGTCAGCCATTGTGGGAGTCAGGGCTTGTTTTGAAGCAGGAACTCCTTTGCATATTAGACCACACCCCCATGAGGTAGCCAATCCTCCAAGAGCTTACAGGGCTCATCTTACAGGGCTTACTGTAAGCTCCAGGAGGATTGGCTACATCAATGGTGTGTGGCTTAATATGCAAAGAAGTTCCTGCTACAAGAAAAGAAAAAGCCCTGATGGGAGTTGACACAAAGAATGCTGACAGTTAGGCACAAGCTCACTTCCTTCCTTTCTGCATCACCAGAGCTGCTGTCCAGAAGCTGGAATTGTAATAACCGTTCAAGAGAACAAGTCTTCATTTGTATATCCATATATGTTTTGATAATTGATATATATCCTGGTTGAGCTCAAAACCTTTGGTCATGGAAGCTAATAAAGGAAATGAAATGTTTTGGGAGACTAGTCATGTGATTGGGAGGGACCAGTCACCTCCCACTCCTTCCTCCATACCCCTCCACCTGAGGAGGAAAGGAGGAGATTGGATTTATACCCTGCCCTTCACCAGCCAAAGGAGTCAGAGCAGCTTACAAAACTCCATTCCCTTCCCCTCCCCACAACAGACACTTTGTGAGGTAGGTGGGGCAGAGAGAGCTCTTCCAGAACTGCGCAGAACAGCCTTGAGAGAACTTGTGGTAAATATCAACAGGTTCCGATGTAGGTGAATAATAAGCGAAAAAGCACCTGAATAACAATAACACTTTTACACAATATAATGTATATACAACCTACATTTATCAAAATACATGTATAGCAGTAGTCATCATTAGTAATTCATAAACCACTCCTGATACTAAATTCACAAACGCTCATAATACAAACGCAACCGGAAGAAGAGTTCTCTTCACTCCCCTACACTGTCTGCTGTTTGAAGATAATAAGGTACAGTTCCTCAGAGGCAATTGCCTTCCTGCTGTTCTCCCTTATGTTCAGCAACTTAGGTGGAGTTCTCAAATCTCCAGCACAGCTTGTCTCCGAGAGAGTAAGGGACCACAGCCCGGGATTCTACACGGTTTCAGATCTTCGTCAGCCTTTATCTCTCAGTTTTTTATCCTGGAGCCTCAGCACAACATTCAACAATTTTCATCAACGCATATTAATTGCTCTTTCTGTTTCCAGCTTGTGGCTGACCCAAGGTCACATCAGCAGGTGCATGTAGAGGAATGAGGAATCCAACCCGGTTCTCCCAGATAAGAGTCCGCGCATTTAACCACTACACAAAACTGTTGTTTCAAAGCAACTGATCACTTATTGCTCCTCACTCAGTGCCTCTTGGAGTCCTTGTAAGGGATTATAAAAATGTCCTTTGAAGAAGGTTTTATTGTTGTTGTTATAGGTGCTCATGGAACCATCAAGTTGGACGGAACTTTATAGGTCATCTGGTCCAACTGTCTGCTCAAGGCAGGAAATTTGAAGCCAAAGCACCCCCTAGAGATTGCTGCGTGCCTTCTTTTTTTACCTCCAGTAAATCAAAACTGTGTTCGCAAAACATCTCTGTTTCCTACCGAATTCATCCTATATGCCTCTTTCTCTTTTTCTTTGCCTTCAAGTCACAGCCAACTTATGGCAACCACATCGGGTTTTCAAGGCAAGGGATACTCAGAGGTAACTTGCCATTGCCTGTCTCTGCACAGCAACTGTAGAATTCCAGGTGGTCTCCCACCTGTCAGGTGTGTCTGCCATGATCCATGCTGTTTATTCCAGAATGCCATGATCTAGGAAAAGGAAAGGAAAGGTCACCTGTGCAAGCACCAGTCGTTTCTGACTCTGGGGTGACGTTGCTTTCACGTTTTCATGGCAGACTTTTTACGGGGTGGTTTGCCACTGCCATGATCTAGACTGTGTATTAAGTCAATGTCTATTGGGAAGAGAGTGGAACTGGGGGGAAGTTCTGTACTATTCACTTTGGTTGTTAACTCTTGTGTATCCAGGGCTTTTTTTGTTTGTTTGTAGCAGGAACTCCTTTGCATATTAGACCACACACTCCTGATGTAGCCAATCCTCCAAGAGCTTATAGGGCTTTTTCCTTTTTTGGGAAAAATGAATGCGTAGAAGACACCAGGTCAGATTTTGAGGGGGCACACAGGTGTAGTGACGTCGCGATTGCCCTAAAACACGCACATGTAGGGAAGGCCTTCTCTCCTCGACTCTGGTCTAGTATCTTTCCCAGAGTGTGCTAGGTGCTGTAGAGAGCATGAGCTACTTTAGACAGAGGAAGAGAGAAGGACCCACTGTAAGCTTCAGGAGGATCGGATATATCAGGGGTGTGTGGCTTAATATGCAAAGGAGTTCCTGCTACAAAAAAACCCCAACCCTGGGTGTATCCCACCCTTGCTAAGCTATCTCATTACTAAGGTGACCGGTGTCTGGCCGTTCCACAGATAGCCTCCTAACTGTAGTGACCTTGGAACAATCTGATAAGAGTGGTGGGAATATATTTGAATGTCTTGGAGGTAGGAGGAATGGGCACCAGAATCTACCCGCACAACTGCCCTATTTCTACCCCATTGTAACCGTTAATACTAATTCCTGGCAAATCTGGTCATGCACACATTAGCGCCGGCCTTTCAGTACTAATAATAGCCATCTATAATTTCATCAGAGAAGTTTGTTTGACTGATGCCTGGCCGATCCTGACACCATCCAGAGCTGGCACGTGGGAGTAGGCGGGGTCGGCGGTGGCCTAGAGTGCCACCTCACTTGGGGGTGCTGCTGGGCGCCCTCTCTCTCCCTGAGGAGCCAGGCCCAGAACTTGCAAGAGCGTGATACGCAAGCCTTGGCTTTTCCCACCCCATCAGGCTAAGAAGCCTCATATGGGCAGGGAAAGTCAACAGATGGCTGAGTGTGTGGGGGGGGAGGGCTTACACACCACGCTCTAGGAGAGCAACACGCAAGCCTCGACTTTCCCCACCCCAACTTTCCCTGCCCTGATAAGGCTAAGAAGCCTCATTGGGGCGGGGAAAGCCAAGGAGAGGCTGGGGGGGAAGGCTTGCGCACCGCGCTTTAGGAGCGCAATATGCGAGCCTTGGCTTTCCCCACCCCGATCAGGCTAAGAAGCCTCATCCGGGCGGGGAAAGCCAAGAGGGGGCTGAGGGGGGGGGAGGGCTTGCCTAGCGCAGGATGCTGGCTCTTCGGGGGCGCATTGTTTCTGCTTGCTGAGGGGTTGGACAAATCTTCAAGGTTCTTAGCAAGCAGAAACAATGCGGGGCTTAACTTTCAGTCCCGGATGCTCTCGAGCGCCCGGGACTGAAAGTGCCACCTTGTTGGCAGCTATTGGCATGCTCAGCCTGATCTAGCTGGCCCAGGCTAGCCCAGTCTCATCAGATCTCAGAAGCTAAATGGTCAACGGCCCTGGTGAGTACTTGGATGGAAGACCACCAAGGAAGTCCAGCATCACTACAAAGAGGCAGGCAGTGGCCGACCACTTCTGGTTCTCTCTGGCCTTGAAAACCCTATGGGAGTCCACAAGTCGGCTTTGACAATGGCAGTTTCCACCACCACCACTTTCCACCAATACACGGGACTGAAAAACTTTGCATGGCCATCAAAATGGAAGATCGTTCAATTGTGAAGGCCTTGGAGTCATCCTGGGATCAAGATCAGGGTACTTCATGACTCCCCACATCTGAGGAGAAATTCAGAAGGAGCAAATTTTGTATGCCTTCTCCTCAAGACTGAATTTGTTCTCCGCATAGCCCCTACGGCTACTACCAGAGACAAGATAATTAGATCATCAGCCTCCTAAGTCATTGTTTTCTGCCTTCCGCTTCTTTAGGCTGAACTCCTGCCACGGTTTGTAGCAACAAGGGAGCTTGGGCTGCGTGTACTACCATCTCTTGCCTCTCACTAGTATGGACATAATGAATGATTAATAAAGCCATGGCCTCAGGTCACAATACTCAAGGTTGGGGAGGGGGGTTTGCTGCCTTGGATGAAAGCAAGCCCAGAAGCTCCTCAGCACTTCTGGGTCCCGATTGCTGAAGCCACCATCGCTCCGCTTGCTCCTTTGTTTCCGACGCATCAGCACTCAGCAGGGCTTCGGAAGGATAATCCTGTTTGCTTTAACCTTGCTGCGAGCGCTGGTGTTCTCTCTCCCCCCCCCCCCCCACTTTGCTGACAACTCCTGTCCTGATATGCTGGGTTTGCGATTGAAATAGTGTACTCCCGGCTGAGGGGTGGAGAGGCAAGGAGATCTGGGAAGGGGGCGGAGAGCAGCATTCAGAAATGACAGGTGGGTGCCGTGATATGTAGCCTCGGCCTCGGCGTGCCAGGGAGCATCAGTGTTAAAGTGATTAATTTCTCTTCTCCATTACTCCAAATTAGCTAAACAAATCCCTTGCCAGAGCTGTCATCCTGATATGCGGCATGCAAATTGTTTCTAATGAGCCGAGCATGCGGGGCTAGTGGCTACGCTGGCACGTCGATGGGTTCCGACACTGGGATGCCTCCGCTGAAGGGACCTCCTGTGCTAGGGAGACATGTGGAAGGCAAGGCATGGCTTTATTAGGGCCTTGGAAGAGTAAAGCAGGGATTCAAGCACTAGGGTGGACGCATGGGCCACTTGCACTGTCCACCATTTGGTTTTTCAACAAGTGCTCCCCAAAAGTGTTTTCCTCTGCATTTCTCCTTGGGTTTTGGAGTTCTGTAGTATTTAGACTTCTTCTTACAATCAATATATCAGGAACCCATCGTTATTCCATTTGCTATTTCTTGGGGGGGAGGTTGTATTTTTATATCTATGTAAGTGCATGTGTGTGGGCCCCTGGAAGTCATGCTAACCTTTGATGACTGACTCCTACTGAGGGCCTGGAGCATATTCAGAGACGTGGCTGAATAAAGCCTACCTCTAGTTTGGTGTAGTGGTTAAGTGTGCAGACTCTTATCTGGGAGAACCAGGTTTGATTCCCCACTCCTCTACTTGCTGCTGCTGGAATGGTTAGCCATAGCTCTTGTAGGAGTTGTCCTTGAAAGGGCAGCTGCAGTGAGAGCCCTCTCAGTCCCACCCACCTCACAGGGTGTCTGTTGTGGAGAGAGAAGATACAGGAGATTTGTAAGCCGCTCTGAGTGATTCAGAGAGAAGAGGAAGGGTATAAATCTGCAATCTTCTTCTTTCACTTCCTGACAGGGCTCTTCTTACAGGGCCTACTGTCAGTTCTTGGAGGACTGGCTACATGAGGGGGTGTAGCCTGATATGCAAAAGTGTTCCTGCTACAAAAAAAAAAGAGCCTGCTGACAGCAACCCTGTGAAGTAGGTTAGGCGGAGATTATTTGACCAGCAAAAGGTCACCCAGCAAGATCCCATGATGGGGTGGAACGGGTGGGTGGGATTTGAACCTGGGCTTCTCAAATTCTTGCTTGACCCCTTAACCCAGGGATGGGGAACCTTTTTTCTGCCAAGGGCCATTTGGATATTTATAACATCATTTGCGGGCCATACAAAATTATCAACTTAAAAAAACTGCTCCGCCGAGGGAGAACAATTCAGGCTGGCAAAATTAATGCAAATAATTGTTTTTCTATTTGAAGTCATGGGGGAGAGCCTAATTTGGCACACACACACCCCCCTGACCCACTGCCTTTTTTGTAGAGAAAGCCCAGCAGGAACTCATTAGCATATTAGACCACATTCCCAAATATTAGCACATTAGGTCAAACACTCAAGAGCATATTAGGCCACACCATCTGAGATAATCTAGTGCACATTGAACTGGTGGTAGCTGGCTGGGCCCCACAATCCTCGCCGGCCAGCAGGGGCCCAGGGAGGCCGCCATGTGGCTTGGCTTGGCCCAGCAATCCCTGAGGGCCATACCAAGTGATCTGGAGGTCCATAAACGGCCCTCGGGATGGACATTCCCCACCCCTGCCTTAACCTCTACATCGCACTGGCTGTCAGACAAAAGGCTAGAGACTGGGGCGGGTGGGGTCAGGTTTCAATGTATCATTGATATGGATATGCACACTGGTATTGCAGGAGGACAAAATTTATTCATGAAGTGAAGGTATGCATGCACGTCCTGCAGGCTCCAGTTACAGAATTAACTATTTCTCACAGATGAACTGGATTGCAGAGACACGGTGTAGAGAAGGGAGGGGGAAAGCTGGAGCAGTCAAAAGAAAGAGTGAGGAAAATCCATTCATTTACAACAATTGAGCCAAACGTACAACACTATGTCCTATGGAATATGACGGGTTTGGTTTTAAATGGATCGCTGCATAGCACGTGTCAGGGAATCAGCAGGGTGGAGCCATCCTCTGCAGTTTCACGTTCAAGCCTCAAGAGGGCAGTGATGGAACATCAGTTGTACCCCCCCACCCCCACCCACCCCGTGATCCCTTGTCTCCGGAGTCCAGGGTTCCACAACTGTCTTAATGGTTTCCGTCCTGCCCTTTCATGCTCCTTCCCATATTATCATTTGTATATTTTCAGTGCATTTTTATGTCCAGAACCTCCCCCATGGTGCCCATGGCTTTTCCTCCCCACCACCTGTCCCATTAGATGTCCATAGCAGATGCAGAAAACACAATAGTCATTTAACAAAGCAGTAGACAAGTGGCACCTTTAAGACCAACTAAGTTTTATTCAGAATGTAAACTTTCGTATGCTCTAAGCAGACTTCATCAGACAAAACTGGAATGGCAAGCAGCAGTTCTTAATATAAGTGGGCAGTGAGTTGGTATGTCGAATCATGGGAATGTTTTTAGCAGATTAAAAGAATCACAGATCTGCTATAAACATACCCATGATCCTACATACCAACTCGCTGCCCACTTATATTAAGAACTGCTGCTTGCCATTCCAGTTTTGTCTGATGAAGTCTGCTTAGAGCATACGAAAGCTTACATTCTGAATGAAACTCAGTTGGTCTTAAAGGTGCCCACTTGTCTACTGCTTTGTTCTATTGCTTCAGACCAACGTGCTGCCCACTTGGATCTATCTACAATAGTTATTTGTGAGTGTTCAATGAGATGCTCACAAAATGCACGTATGTATACATGCACATTTTCCCAGCTGTCCACCCACTTTACTATTCTACCCTTCCATTCCATAAAGCTTATCTTTCTAAAAACAAACAAACAAAAAAAAACAAAGGAGGAAGCAAATTGCCAAAGGAATGGCTATTGAAACAAAAGATAGGTCCAGACTGTTCTTGTAGATTGCCTTTCCCAGTCTTCCACCGCTTCATGTTGGGGGACTGAAGGGAATTTTAGTATTTGCAGCATCTCAGATAGATTCAGAAGGCTGAAGAATTCCCATAGACCCCAAGAACCCAGTAAGTCCAGAGCATATACCAACAGCAACCACTGACTGATTGATGCAATGATGAATGTCACCAATGAAGTTTATGGAAATGACACACATATAATTTGCTTTAGCTTGGGGGGGGGGGGGGGGGGTGGAATCAGCAATTCTAGAGTGTGGGTTGTTCTAGAGAAAACAGCCCTCACACGCACGATACATTTGATTGTTGAGCATGTTTCTTGATTGGATCCAAATTATACATGGTAAAGCAAACACTGAAGCCTTGTTCTCTTGGATCTGGGGACCTCAGGAAGAGGGCTGCCAGGCCTCCTGATGTGGAGGAAGGTGTTTCACTGGCAGCCATTCATGCCCATTGCTGCTCCAAGCAGTAGTAGGAAAAAATGAAATTGGGTCCTGTATGCTACTATGCCAATTGCAGAAGAATCCAAGAAGTGGTGTAGAGAAGCTCTAGGAATCAGTAGACTCCTAGAGCTACCCTACATCACTTCCAGGTTTTCCCGAGAACTGAACCTCCTGTCAGTTGCCCAGCATGGCTTAGCAGCCCTACTCAAAAAAAAACAGCTTGTCTATGGTTGTCTATCTATGATTGTTCACAGGGGTGGAATTCTAGCAGGAGCTCCTTTGCATATTAGGCTGCACCCCCCCTGATGTAGCCAATCCTCCAAGAGCTTACAAAAAAGAGCCTTGTAAGATCTTGGGGGGTTAGCTACATCAGGGGTGTGTGGCCTAATATGCAAAGGAGCTCCTGCTAGAATTCCACCCCTGGTTGTTCATAGCAGAGGCAAAATCTGAATTGGTAACCTGAACAATTAGAAGAGTGTAGCTGTCCCTTAAAGTTGCCCCCCTCTACATACCGTTGCACACATTTGCATTTATAAGCTACTGCAAATGAACAGTTCTGACGCACAGCATCTGAGGAAGTGAGCTCTGACTCACAAAAGCTCCTACTGGAAAAAATGTTGTTAGTCTTTAAGAAAAAAAAAACCCAAAACCCATGGTGCCAACAGATTTCTGTTTTATTTTGTTACAATATGCATTTATTTATTTTCTTTCATTTATATCCCATCCTCCATGCTGGTGGGCTCAGGTTGGGTTACACAAGTCAACTCAGCAAATGTAGGGATTGCAACACACAATAAAAAGGTTAAAATAGTTGCAACAGGATTAAAAACAATCTAAGAATGGTCTTGGTTAGAGCATCAGATGACGAAAGATGGTGAGAAACTCATTCAGTGGAATCTCCAGATGTTTAATCACTGAACACATCTCCATGTCACAGGGGAGGCCCAGATGTGATGGCTGTCCATCGCCTCAGCCAAAGGCCTGATTGAACAGCTCCACTTTACAGGTCCTGAGGAGCTGGAACAGGGCCTGCAGGGCCCTAATCTCAAGTGGGAGCATATTCCACCCCGTTGGGGCCAAGGCAAACAAAGCCCTGGGCCTGGTGGAGACTAAATTGATTTCTTTTGGGCCAAGGACCCCCAGGAGATGTTGATCTGCAATACAGACTAACAAGGCTGCCCCTCTACTATTGCATGACCAGTTACTAGTACTATGCCACATCAGCTCTTTGTCTCAGCTGCACCCATTTATCGGTGTTTTATTCACACCTCTATTGACCCTTGAGAATTAGGTGGAGATCACCATAAAAAGACCAAACAGCAGCGTGCTCCTCTTTTACTCATACAAAGGAGACTCTTTAAGGGGTTGGGGGTAAGATCTCAGAGGCCATCTTGTTTTAAGGGATGGACATGACAGCTGACTTTCAGGAGTGGAACACCATAAATCCTACACTGCAGCCATTTTTTCTTCCCTAGGGCATCCTCCAGCAAGTAAGGAGGGAGTGAAGATACTATCATTGTCAACTGCATCTGTGCCATGTGCACTTTGCACCAAAGTTTCCCCAGATGATGTAACAGCAAGGCCTTATTTGTAGAAAAAGCCCAGCAGGAACTCATTTGCATATTAGGCCACACCCCCAGATGTCACCATTGTTTCATAGAGGGCTTTTTTGGGGGAAAGCCCAGTTGGAACTCATTTGCATATTAGGTCACACCCCCTGCTGCCATGTCAGACAGAACTGCTTTCCTGTGTGTTCCTGATCAGAAAAAGCCCTGTGTAGCAATTTTTATTTCTTTATTTTATTTTTATTTTTATTTTTATTTTTTTTTTAATTTAAAATAAAAATAAGGTTTGTAGCCTTGTTTTACCCTTGTGTGAGTGGTGGCGTCAACATGTCTTCCTCCCACCCTAATTCTGTCCCACTTGCAGGTGCAATTAAGGAGAAAATAAATGCAGCACGAACTGAAATCCTGAAACACTTAAGAAAAAGGGGAAAGCGCTCTAAGGGTGAGTGAAGGTTTTATGTTCTCTGTCCATTTACAAATTTGTTAATCGTTTCAGTTCTCTGCTTTGGGGCGTTAGTTTTGTAGACTTGCCTGCACTGTATATGCAGGTTGGCAGGATTTACGCACCATGTATATGTATCATATTTATGCATATAATAAATGTATAATGTATAATGGTGATTTATTGCTATACAAATAACACTGAGAAGTATGGACACTTGACAGGGAAAAAACACGGTGCGGTGAAAGAGAAAATGGCCCCGTTTCAATTTGTGTGAGGGAGAAATCAAATCAATCAGGGTCAAAATAGACAGGGATGAGACGTTCAAAATCTTTAATCTGCTGTTTTGTAGCTAAGCAAGTTTCTGAATTTGGGTCACTGGCATCCAAAGCCAATCTCCTCTCCTTTGGTTTCTAAGCAAGCGGGGAACATCCGTATTGTTGGTGTGCAGAGAGACACGATTATGCAGTACAGTGACATTTTCAAAATAAAAGTTGTCTTTACCTATGTGTGAACTTTCAGTTCTGGATTCACAGGAGGGGGCGTTCAGTTTATGTGATTCTAGCACTCAATTATCCTTTGCAAATTCGTGCTTCTGTGACTTGTTTGCATAGGAAGAAGGTGGCTGACGGTGGAGGTACATGGGAGAGATAAATCGCCCACTTCGACTGAAGTTCCCCAAGCATGTGTAGTTGGTGCAAAATGTCAAAAGATGTGAAAGAAAACCTGAGCGCTCATCAAAGGAGACAAATGTTCGCATTAGATTTGCAAATTTTCCTCCTGTATCCCAAATTGTTTGAGCTCTGTAGGAAGAGGTGCCACCGTGGCTCAGCCATCCCTGCTTCTGAATTATTAGAGTCATTTATGAGTCTGTAAAAATGAGTCACAAAAAGAGATTTCAGGTTGCTTTCCCACCCATTGTACCAGACTCTTGAAATACCTTACATTTATTCTTGTCTCAAGTGATACGGGCTAAGAGGCTGCATTACGAGTACAGGGGAATTGTGGGCTCTACTCGTAATGGGTTCAGAATTGGGGGAAGTGCACCATTAGAAGCTATCTCACACTGAACTTCCAAGGCATCTTTTCTCCCTATTAGATGCCAGACAACATTTCAAACAGATATGTCCCTACCTAAGGGCTTACAATCTTAGTACAGTAAGACAAACTTGTCACTTTCTTCTAGGGTCTGGGACATGTTTTAAAGGATGACATCCCACCTCAAGTAAAATTTCTTCACTGATCTCACCTTCCTCGAGTGTTGCTCCCTGCATGCTCTAAAGCAGGGTTTCCCAAACTCCCCCTACCCCCCCCCCCCGTGGCCCGGTTATTTTTACACTTCTCCTTCATGGCCCACTAAAATTTGGGGGTGGAGCCAGGAGATTTTGAGGGTGGAGCCGGGAGACAGGAAATGATGTACAAACAAGCCTAAAACTCTTGCAATATTTTGTTTAGAAAAGATAGGAGAATAGTGGGATTTTCCAATGCAATTGTAAAAATAGAACATTAAGAAAAAGCACAAGGACCACACAGCAGAAAACTAAAAATATAAAATACTCTCAGCCTGGGAAAACATGAAATGGCAGGGTGTTTAAAACTTCTTCCCACCCCCAGGTCTACTCAGATTAGCAATGGCAAGGAAGGAAGGAAGGAAGGAAGGAAGGAAGGAAGGAAGGAAGGAAGGAAGGAAGGAAGGAAAGAAAGAAAGAAAGAAAGAAAGAAAGAAAGAAAGAAAGAAAGAAAGAAAGAAAGAAAGAAAGAAAGAAAGAAAGAAAGAAAGAAAGAAAGAAAGAAAGAAAGAAAGAAAGAAAGAAAGAAAGAAAGATCTAATCTGTTCTTCTTAGATAGATAAGGGCCAAATCATGCAGTACATCTTTGTGTATGTGAGTAGAGCCAGAGTTTCCCAGACCAAACTCACTCCCTCTGCAGCCACACCACAGCTGCATGGAATGCAGTTGGTCTGGGAAAGCAGACTTGGTTGCCCCCAAAATATCATGTACCTAGGTCCTGAGATCTAAAAATATTTGAGAAAGGGTCGTATCTCAGTAGCGGAGGCATGCTTGCAAGAAAAACATTCCTGGATCTATTATGGCATTGCCAGTTTAAAAGGGTCTTAAATCAGCCATTCATTTGTCACTGTGCCATATTTTCCACAAAACTGTATCCTTATTATGTTGTAGATTAATAAATGTAGGCACTTTCTCAATATATAGTGCAGCACTACTATAGCCAAAGAGTACCCAAAATGTTTATGAGAATAACAACCAGCTATTCAAATCCAACACCAAATCCATATAATTACTGGTCACTTGAGTCCCCTAACCCTGGAATTAATTCTTCTCAATCTGTGGGAAATTTGCAAAATCTCCAAAGCAAAACAAAAACTAATTATGAAAATGATAATCACTGCTAAAAGTCTTATAGCATCACACTGAGAGTCTACTTCAGTTCCATCTCTCCAAGATTGGTACTTGAAGTTAAGGGATTTATTTATCCTTGATAAAATTACATACAATTTGGATAAATTTAAAGCTACCCCTGGCCAATCCAGTCTCCTAGAGAAATGGCAACATCTAATGCTCAAATGTTGGTCTGATTTCACAAATGACTGCTATGTTTCAAGTAAAAGCCAACTCCCTCTTCTCTGCTCACACTAATAGGACAATATCTATTCCTTAATCTAACACTCTGATACCCTGCTGGTGTAAATCCCTGTTGTCTAACCTACTTCTCAGCTCTGCATTTGCTTTTCTAGTTTACTGTGTGTAGATATTCAGAATAGAGATGGACACGAACTGAACCATGAATCTTGATTCATGCTAAAAATGGCTGATTCAAGATTCATTCTGAACTGGTTTACCTGATCCCACTGCACCAAAACACAAGCATGAACTGACCTTTTTTCTTGGCATGTTGTTTGGTTTGTGTTTACTTCATTTTCCCAGAGAGCCTGGTGGTGGCATGATTCCACAGTCCCCGAACTTCTGTTCAGTTTCCAGTGAAACTGACTAGAAGTGGCAGCTCCACTCTCCCTGAAGGTCTGTGTTTCTGGTCAGTTTCCAGTGAAACTGACTAGATGCCGCAGCTCCACTCTTCTGGCCCCTGAAGTTCTGATCAGTTTCCAGTTAAACTGACTAGACATGCTTTCCCCATCCCCCTGCAGCTTCTAGTCAGTAATATTATTGTATTAAATAAAATATCATTCAATTAAAACAAAGAAAAACAACCAACCCTTTTCTTTCAATATCTTCTGGCAGACCCCTAGATTTTCAATTGCATTTCTTAATTTCCTCATGGAGTTCAAGTCTTCCTTATAATTTAGCAATTTATGCAGATGAGGAATCTTCCACTGTCCTGCTTATTATTTCTGAATGTTGTAGTTAGCACTCTGCATGTCTCATGTTTCCTTTATGTTTATTGCTCTCCCCTCTCTACGTGGAACCAGGGGTGGAATTCTGGCAGGAGCTCCTTTACATATTAGGCCACACACCTCTGATGTAGCCAATCCTCCAAGAGCTTACAAGGCTCTTTTTCGTAAGTTCTTGGAGGAATGGCTACATCAGGGGTGTGTGGCCTACTATGCAAAGGAGCTCCTGCTAGAATTCCACCGCTGCATATGCACAATGATAATAAAACACTGCAAAAAAGCAACCTTGCTGTGAATTCTGTATACAGATTCTTTTCCCAGAATCTTTTCATGTTTATAGGTTTATTGGATTTATATCCCACCCTCCCCACCAAAGCAGCCTCAGTGCAGCTCACAACCAGTAAAATCAGAACACTTGTACAATTGAGCAATTAAACAATTAAAACAAATTGAACAATTAAAACAGTTAAAGCAATCTGGTGCTAATCATATTTGGTATTATCTCACTTCAGATGACGTTCAATATATATTAGATGTACATCAGTCACACCATATCAGTCCTTCCAGATCAATTAAAGGCCTGCTGGAATAGTGTTGTCTTATAGGCCTTGCAGAATTGGGCGAGGTTTCCACAAGGCCCTAACCTCTTCTGGCAGTTGATTCCACCAATAGGGGCTGCAATCGAGAAGGCTCTCTCTCTGGTGGACTTTAATCTAACTTCCCTCGGCCCGGGGATTGCTAATAGATTTTTCATCCCAGATCTGAGTACCCTCTGGGGAATGTGTGGGGAGAGATGGTCCCTAAGGTAAGCAGGTCCTCGGCCATATAGGGCTTTAAAGGTGATAACCAGCACCTTGTAGCAAATCTGGTATACTATTGGCAGCCAGTGAAGTTCCCGCAGCCCCGGCTGTATGTGCTCCCACTTGGGGAGCCCCAGTAGCAGCCTGGCTGCCGCTTTCGGCACTAGCTGCAGTTTCCGGGTTTGAGACAGGGGCAGCACATTTTACTGATGTGCACAGCCTTGCATAGCTGAAATCTCACCCCCCAATAATCTGAATACATTAAGGTTTTTTTTTTTTTGTTCAGTTTCATTAATGCACATCTGGGAACTGGCAATGCAGAGGAGGACTGGAAAAAAGATGCAAACAAATTATAGGAATCGCAAGCTGCGGCAAATATACGTGATCCAATTCTAGAACTAATTTTAGACATTCTCCTAGCTAAACTGTAATTGGGGAGATGAAATATGTTCAGCTTTAGTTCCAGGTTCATCTCCAGCTAAAGGATCTCAGGCAGCATAGCTAGGAAAGAAGCCCCTTCTGGAGAGCTACTGCTCACTGAAGTAGGTAGCGGGCGAGGGAATGGAGCTCAGTGAAGGTCCCTAATTCAGACCTAAAGGACATTCATTTATTTACTTCATTCATATCCCACCACCAAGCAGCTTACATCATTCTTTTCTCGTCCATCTTATCTCCTCAATAACCCTGTGAGCAGAGCCAGATTAACAATCAGGCCAAGTAGGCAACGGCCTATGGGACCCCACACCTTTAGAAGAACACTGCAGATTTTTACCCCGCCCTTCTCTCTGAATCAGAGACTCAGAGCAGTTTACGATCTCCTATATCTTCTCCCCGCACAACAGACATCCTGTGAGGTGGGTGAAGCGGAGAGGGCTCTCACAGAAGCTGCCCTTTCAAGGACAACTCCTGTGAGTTGGGGCAAGGATGAGGGTATCCACCGCTTCTTGGGCTGGTAATATGGTTGCCAACCTCCAGATAGTGGCTGGAGATCTCCCAATATTACAACAGATCTTCAGGTGATGAAGAAAGCGGCTGCTTTGGAAGGTGGACTCTATGGGATTATACCCCATAGAAGTCCTTTCCCTCCTCAGTCTCCACCCCACCTCCAATGTCCTGGTATTCCCCAATGCAAAGCTGGAAATCTGAGCTGGTCATGTCTTTATATATATATCGGGTTGGATCCCAACTAAACTTTTTCAGTTGCAGAATGAAATTTTCTTACTTACTTACTTATTTACTAATTTACTTACTTATTTTCCACCCTCCCTGCAAGCAGGTTCAGTGTGGGATCACAACACATAAACCATTTGATATCACAACATATACAAGTTAATAAATAATTAAAACACACTCAAACAGGATAATTTAAAAAATAGGTTGCACCATTGTTACGTGCACAATCTCCAAACTAGTGCCACTGGACTCTGAGGTTTGTGTAATCTGGTCTGTGTAGGACTGGTGACTTTAGCAGGGAAGACCAACTTTTCCGTTGAACACCTGCCACCTCAGCCAAAGTTCTAGTGGAACATTTTACAGGCCCTGCAGAATGGTAGAAGGTCCTGCAGGGCCCTAATCTCATGGGGGAGCATGTTCCACCAAGCTGGAACTAGGGGAGAAAAAGCCCTGGACCTGGTCAAGGCTAAATGGACCTCTTGCTTCCCCTTTCTCAGTGGAGCCACTGATCTCTACAAAATGTTTCTCCTGAAAGGGATTGGTGGGGAGGCTGAGGAACATCCTGGGGAGTCATCTGCACCAGGAAGAAATAATCAGAGAAGATCACCAATTTAGTTTGCATAAAACCCAGTATATATAATCCAGATGTACAAACAGTATGGAAAACAGTGTGCATTTTAGATGGGAAACAAATGGAAGAATTATGGGTTCGGATCGCTCAAGGGGAAAAGCACCAAAGAGACAGGGATTTCAGGGGCAAAATGCACGGAGGGATAAACTGGAAATCATTCCTAGTCGATGAGACTGAGATAGTGGACCGAGAGACTGAGTCAACATAAGGAAGTTTCATGTGTTCGTACGAGTCAAATTAAAGAAAGGGGGAACTGAGAAGGGACTCTTCCTTGCATTAAAGGTTAGCAGCGTACCAGCAGTGACTCATTTTTGTACGGTGACTAGGACTGGGCAAATTAAAACCCTGGCAAATTAAAGTGGTTCCAAGAAAATTGTCTTCAGCCTTGTGAAACAACACATCACATCTCTGACATCCAGCTGCAAAAACAGCAGAAGCCCTGAAAGGAGTATATAATGGCTTCTCCTCCCATGGGGAATGCAGAGTGAGAATCCTTGGCCGCCTTGCAGTTAAATTGTCCGTGCTGATAGCCGAAGCAGCCAGGGTCAGATTCCCTACACAACTGTGCCTTGTTCCACCAGTCGAATCTTACAAAGCATCTCTTTGGACCTGCTAAACATGGGAAGGGAGCTTGTTTAGCCCCGGGGCTCTGAAATCAAGTTGCTGGTGATGATGTTGAGTCTCTGAATCTGGCTAGTACTGAAAGGATTGAAAAGGGCAATTCTGTGAGGCTTTCTGTCACTTGTCAGAAGACGATATGGTCTCTACAAAGGCTATTTGAACCACAGGCTATGTCCAAATAGTATCTAGCCAACTGCATTCTGTACCCAGGGAATTGTATTGAGTTTCTCAGAGAAATGACTTGTCCCTGTTTCCAAAGTGGAACTGTTGCATTAGGAAGCTCCCATGGTTTTGGTTTCCCAATTATTATTTTTTTAACTATATAAATGCGGTTTTCTACAAGTTTCAGTTCCTTCAGTTCATATAGTTTTTCATTCTCTACATTATGGGTGTATGCATAATACTTTTGTAAAAAAGCAATCTTGATACGACTGGATGTACACTATCAACATTCCTTTGCTGTGGTGTTTTAACACTATGTACACATCTATTTGAACTAATGATTCTTAACAGGAAATGTGACGGGATTATATATCGTCTTTTTGCATGTTGTCTCATTAACATAGCACAGAGGCATGGAACAACATGTAATCCTCAATGCAGTTCTGCACAATTAAATTGTAACCACACACAGAATGGCTTCAAAATTTCTTTTTGCAATGTTTTAGATGTTGTCATGATCCTGGGCCTAGTGAGGCCTGCAGGCCCAGGGAAGCCTGCCTAGGAGTTACTGGGAAGAGCCTACCTTTCCCAGGATCCCCTCTGTCACTCTGATTGGGTGGCCAAGTTTTGGAGGGAAACTGGCCCAGAGAGGGGTGGGGCCTGGGAGGAGAATGTAAAAGGGCTAAGCCCGAGCAGGGTGTGTTCTTTACCTGGAAGGCTGAGCTGGAGGTAGGCTGTAGCCTAGAGAGCTTGCAGCAGGGGGAAAGATCCCTCATCCAAGACAAGGGGTGAGTGTTGGTTAGTAGAGTAGGGACCATATAATTAAACGCGTCAGGGCTTTTGTTTCTTTGCACCATCCTTTACTGTTCCTGTATTCCCTTTAGCTCTAAATCTTTGTCACACACTTATTATTTGAGCACTATAAATAAACTGTTGTGGTTATACTCCTTGGGTCCTCACGTCTCCTTGGTCACAATTAGGAGGTATCTATTAATAAGGAAAGAGCCTTGTGGTGCAGAGTGTTAAAGCTGCAGTCCTAAACTCTGCTCACGACCTGATCCCCAGTGGAAGCTGGGTTTTCAAGTAGCCGGCTTGAGGTTGAGTCAGCCTTCCATCCTTCCAAGGTCGGTAAAACGAGTACCCAGCTTGCTGGGGGGAAAGTGTAGATGACTGGGGAAGGCAATGGCAAGCAACCCCGTAAAAAGTCTGCTGTGAAAACATGAAAGCAACGTCACCCCAGAGTCCAAAATGACTGGTGCTTGCACAGGGACCTTTCCTTTCCATTAATAAGGAGGATACAGGGGGGGGGGCTGAATGCTCTGGGCCCTTCCATACAGACCCATACCAGAATGGTGGCAACTAGTAAAAGGCCCTGCTAGGCCTGGCTGTGTGACAGATGTGTACACATTAGTAATGTGGGGAAGGGATGAACTAAGGGACTGGAAGCTGTAGGAAACTGGGATGTTTCCAATGTTGGTTTTTTAAAAAGTCTCTTTCTTTTTTTTGTTTTACCTAAAGCAGTGTGTGAATGGACTCAGAAGCCCTTCCCTCATCCTTCTAATTGGAGTCCCAGGAGGCAGGAAGAATCCCACAGCCATACCAAGACCAATTTCTCACTAGCCTCACTTCGCTCTCACTCTCCTCTTCCCAGCGGGGCTTCTGTCGGATTTCGCACAAGCTGCCCTGAGGCTGCAACTCACTCTGCCTCTTTTGCGCAGCAAACAAGATCCTCTAAAAACCACTTACTGTTTGTTGCACAAAAAAAGGAAAAGCTAGTTGCAGGTCTGGGTGAAATCCAATGGAAGCCCTGCAGAGAAGAGGAGAGTGAGACCGGAATAAGCTAGTGGGAAATTGGTCCTCCAAGTCTCCTTCTGGCAGTGTGCCTTTCCCCCTCACTCCCCCCCTCAAGGGTACCAATTGCAAATTGGGTAACCACTGATGATTTTTAATAGCATCTCCTGCAAGACAGAGCTATACGTCTAACGCTCCAGACCTCCATAGCCATTTATGGACCCCACCTAGCTGCCCCTCCTGCCACTACATTTCTACAAGCTAGTGCCAGTGAGCTCAATTGCAGTTTTGCAATTTGGAGGTAGCACGGTCCGGAGATGGTGGGCTTCTCTGCTGCACTCCCCATTGTCACGCTTCAGACAGCAAGACTCAATAGGCAAGGTGAGTTTCCAGAGATCAGACTGAGAACATTCCAAATACAAGAATGTTTCATTAATGAATAAAATTATACACTTGTTCTGTTGAAGCTTTCAGGCTTAGGAAAGGATAGGTGAATTATATAAATTAGATTAAATTAGATTAGTTTAATTTAAATTAAATTAAATTAGATTAAATTATAATATTTTGAATAATATTAATTGGTTGTTAAAAAGTCAAATCTCCTCATTGCTGAAGGAGGAAGAACTTAAAAATATTGGTAAAAGAATTAATACTCCCTTTGAAAAATTGGTGAAAGAGTATAGAGAAGATAAGTCAAAAATAGTTTCAAAATTGTATAAGATTTTATTAGGTACAGGGAAATCCCCGAGAGAATTTTTGAAGGAACATTGGGAAACAGATATTGGAGATAAAATTTTAGATGAAGATTGGGAGAGGATGTTTAGATTACCTCCCTTTGTTACAACATCTAGGTTAGTGCAGGAGCAGGGATTGAAGATGATACAGAAATGGTATTATACACCCATTAAGATGTATTATATTTCTAAATCAGGGAGTAAAAATTGTTGGAGGAAATGTGGAGAAATTGGAACTTTCAGTCACATGTGGTGGGATTGTCCCTTAGTGAAAAAATTCTGGATGCAGGTTGGCATAGAGATGACAAAGATTATGGGATGGAAAATAAGTATATCCAAAGCAATGGCAATTATTAATTTGGATGGTGTGGGATTAAGATCAAAAGAGGATAGTAAATGGATTAATTTGATGTTAGTAGCAGCAAGACAAGTGATAGCAAGGAATTGGAAAGAAGCTGAGGAATTGACAATTAATCACTGGAGGGATAGAATGAATAGTATAATTATTTTGGAGTATTTAACGATGAAGATACGAAGAATGAATGGATTAAAGGTTAGGGAACAGGAGGAGGGATGGTTTAGGAAGATGGTGAGATATTTGGAAAAGTTTAAACAATTTAAGACGATTGGTTGGTTAATAAGAAAATGAATGGATAAGATGTTTAAATAGAGTGACGGAGTTGTATTTGGACGGAATGTTAAATAGTTATAAATTTATGGATTATTATAATGTATCTATGGCCTGGGACTCTCACAGAGGTGGATTGGTGGTGGAATACATAACAATAAAAATTTTTATTAAAAAAAAAAAAAAAAAAAGGAAAGGATAGGATAGGTGAAAACATGCAGTCCTGCCTCCCTTCTTTAGGCGCTTTCTATGTGAGGTCTCATTTAGGACTAGGAATGGGCATGAACCAAACCACAAAGAAAAATTTGTCAACAATTTTGCCCCGTTCGTGGTTCATGAACCAAGGTTCGTGGTGGGTTGTACAGTCACGAACCTCCACAAACTTTTAAAGCAGTTCGTGGCAGGTCATGGATAGAGCAGAAAGCAGGGGGTTAAAGGGACTTGGTGCCCCTTTAAAACCCTGCTTTCCATTCCCTGCTAAAGCTACAAAAACAGCTGAGCAGCAGGAAATAGCCTGCTCCCTGCCACTCAGCTGTTTTGTGCTTTCTTGTGCAGGCCCTTTAAACTGCAAAAGGAAAGGTGGAAAATAGCTGAATGGTAAGGAGGCTGTTTTCCATGTTTTCTGCAAAACCCATATAAAGGGACTATGGTCCTTTTTAACAGGGACCATGACCCACAAACCAGTTCAGTTCGCGAATAAACCTCCTGATTTGATCTGGTTCCTGGTTCAGTTCTTGATTCTAGCGTTGTTTGAATTTGCAGTACGTTAGAGTTCATCATTACCTTAAATCTCCTGGTTGGGACTTCCATTTATTGCTCACTGACTTGTGGACAAGATGGAGTCCCTAAATAAAAGCAAGTGCAATAGTAGCTGCAACGCAGAGGGACATGAAGTTCTGTCATTGCGGCTTCTGCACACTTTCAGAGCCATTAGACATGCTGCTCAAATCAGGGAGTGGTGAGTAAGGAGATCTGAGGCTTGCCTATGAGTGATTATGGTTATTTTTTTCTTAGAAAAAAAGCAATATATTTGCCTATTAAACACATCCACCATTCTCAGCATCCCTAGCTAAAAATATATATATATATATATTTTAAAAAGGAAAAGGAAAATGGCCATAATTGTCCCTTCTTATTCCTTCAAGGTAGGTGTTTCTTGTACCTGGATTGGGGAGGGGGGGGAAGATCACTCCCAGGGCTTTTTTGAGCAGGAACGCACAGGAACTAAGTTCTGTCTGGCTTGGTCCAATCCAATCACACCTTGATTGGCATAACGAAAAGTGTTATACAGAGACTTGTCAACCAAACAACAATCAGATATGTCTGTTCAAAGCATAAAAGACTAAACTAAGATTAAGATCACAATAAAACATGCTTAGAATAATTTTTGACAATTTCAGCCAAGAATTTGGCAGCAGCTTTTGTGATATCGATTATGTTGTCATTTAGTAGGAAACGGCAATCAATCCTATTTTCTTGAATGTAGGACAGTAAGGAAAGACTATCTAACAGAACCTTCCAGAGATTAGTATACAGTTGGCAGTTCTATAAAATATGTTGGCTGGAATCCGGCGAGCTTGACCCACATAGACAATGTCTTTTGCTAAAGGGGACTCGAAGAAATCTCCCATAGAGAACACTGGAGGGAAATGCATTCATCCTAGCTAGCATAAAAGCTCTCCGATGTTGTGGATCATCTAGTTCAGATAAATATTTGGCCATTTTCCTGGCCATCTGATCAAGTCCAAGTGAGTCAGGAGAGCAGGTATAACATTGGACAGGGCACAGTTTATGAGATTCTAGAGCTAAGATTCTCTGTCTGATAAATCTAAAATTATAAAATTCGTCAGAATCCCCCGTCCGGCTTGGTGCCAGGGGGTGTGGTCTAATCTGCAGATGAGGTCCTGCTGGGCTTTTTCTACAAAAAAACCCTGCGTGGAACAATGGTGACATCAGGGGTGTGTGGCCTGATATGCAAATGAATTCCTGCTGGGCTTTTTCTACCCCCCCAAAAAGACCTGATCACTCCAATTCCAAAATAAATTGTAGAAGTTCTTTGCTTTTAAACTGTAATTAGGGAGCAACAGATCACCACACAGCATGAACTTCCAAAAGAATAATGGAACAGATTGGGGAAAATCCACTCATTCTTCGATGTATTGAGCTCTGAGGGTGGTGCATTGAGAAAAGGTAGATAATTTCCCCTCCTGAGCAATTTAATGGAAATGAATCTGGGAGACAAATTTTCAATTTCCTAGCTGGTATTTGCTTGCAAAAAAAAAAAAAATCAGTTATGTTCTTCTAATTACAGATTTTGAGAGGAGGCGTAAATGCATTGAGTTTAGCAATTGCAGGAATCAGCACAGAAAGAAATACCAAGCCTAAAATGTATGCTTTCCAAATTGTGACATCATTATTGAACAGGGAAAATAAGCTGTTCTCACTGGCTTTCTGCTTCTGCTCACAGATCAAATTCCACGACAGCAACTATAAATTCTTGATTTTTGAGAAACTGGGGGGTGGCAGTGAGAGCACATGCTAGCATCTGTGTTAACCAAGTGGTTTGAATCCCCAGTGTGCTACAGCAGTCACTGGGTGCCGTTGGGCCAGGGCACATTTTCAGTTGAACCTTCCTCACAAGAAGGCCTCATTTGGGGAGCTTACAGGAGCAGAGCTCCGTAACCTCTAAATTGTATTGTGCTGTTTCTTTCTTAACCCGCCCCCCCCATATATATATACTATATATATGTATATATATAAGAGCCCCGTGGCGCAGAGTGGTAAAGCTGCAGTACTGCAGTCTGAACTCTCTGCTCACGACCTGAGTTTGATCCCTGGCGTAGCTGGGTTTTCAGGTAGCTGGCTCAAGTTGACTCAGCCTTGCATCCTTCCGAGGTTGGTCAAATGAGTACCCAGCTTGCTGGTGGAAAAGTGTAGATGACTGGGGAAGGCAATGGCAAACCATGCCATAAAAAGTCTACGGTGAAAATGTTGTGAAAGCATACGTCACCCCAGAGTCGGAAACAACTGGTGCTTGCATCTTTACCTTTTTTTATATATATAGTTACAAGTGTTCCTAATGGAGGACCATGACGCTGGCCTACAGTTGCCATATTCTAGTGAGGGCTGGAGACTTGCAACTGCTTTCTACAGGACAGGGATCAGTTCCCTTGGAGAAAATGGAAGCTTTGGAGGGTGGACTTTATGGCATTAAAGAAATCTCCATCAAGAAAAATCCGGGAATTTTCCAACCTGGAGTTGGTAACCCTACCCTGGACTCACACTTGTGGATGTCCTTGATCAGGTCAGCAACCCTGAAAAGAGGACTATCTTGTGGACACAGAGCATCAGTTTTGCTCCAGCTTCTCCTCTGCAGCTGCAATTAAGCATCTGAAATGTCAGCTGCAAAATGTGGGAGATTGTTTTTGTCTGCCTTGGAAGTGCCAGGCCTGGACGCTGGCAGGAGGTGTCAGGGTGTCACTTTGTCGTTTTCACACTTTGTTAGAGGCTGACAGTCGGCTTCCCAGGCGCTGCTGAATGCCCAATTATCTCTGTGTAATGTGAACAAGGGCCTTCATGTTCACCCATGCCCCCAGTTGCCCTCCTGGTCTGCATTATTGTGTACAAAATGACTTTAAATGTAAGCATGCGCGCACACGCATGCACGCGCTGTCCAAATGGAGTCTGTGCTGGTTCATCGTATGTGATGAAAACCAATGGGGGAGAGTATAAATGCTCTCTCTTTGATTTGGATTCTATTTCAGGCAAATTTCTTTTTGCTGAGGTCCATTGCATGGAAAAAAGCAGTTTTGAACGTCGTTTTGCTGTGAGCCCAATGATAATTGTAACCTATATCTTCTTAATAATAAAAATGGGAAAGATGTGTTTATATTTTTAGCCGTAGTTAACATCCTCTCTTTTTGTGTTTGTTTTATAGGTTGGTTTGCAGCACGTCTCCGTGATCTGTGATGTAGATGGGATCTATACAGACTTACCCCTTCCTAAGTCCGTCGAAGTCCTCTGAAGCTTAGGATTGCAGTGCGACTCTGTTCCGCTTTGCGATTGTGCTGCAGCTCAGCTCTGCCATCCATTCCTCATTGCCTTCCCTCTGTTCTGCATGGAGAAGGGCTCTCATCGTTCTTGACCAGAACTCACTGGCATGCCGCTGCTTTGCTGCTCCGGCCAGGATCTCATTGGCAGTATTTAATGTTATTGATTTTATCTAATTTGGGTACATACGTTGCATGAGCACTAGAGCACATCACAGAAAAACGGCAAAAAATAAACACGTGCAATTATTTTCTAGCCTTTCCCCCAGTGTCCTGGAGTTGCTCGCTCATGCATTTCCTTAAAGCTGTTTTCAGGACATTGATTAGAAATGGAAGGGGATGCAGATGCACAAGTACATTTTTTTTTTTTTTGGAGGGAGGGTGTAATGTACTGAGTAACGAGACGTGTTGAAGGCAACATACTTTAATGGCGAGTACATCACAAGAGAGAGAAATGCGGGCCGGGTCCCGATTACAGTTTGGTGTAGTGGTTAAGTGTGTGGACTCTTATCTGGGAGAACCGGGTTTGATTCCCCACTCCTCCACTTGCACCTGCTAGCATGGCCTTGGGTCAGCCATAGCTCTGGCAGAGGTTGTCCTTGAAAGGGCAGCTGCTGTGAGAGCCCTCTCCAGCCCCACCCACCTCACAGGGTGTCTGTTGTGGGGGAGGAAGGTAAAGGAGATTGTGAGCCGCTCTGAGACTCTTCGGAGTGGAGGGCGGGATATAAATCCAATATCTTCTTCTTCTTCACATACATGCCCCGGAACAACCCTCCGTCTAGCCAGGTCCAATCCTGGCCAGTTAAACTTCCCACCACAGATCTTGATTGCTGGAGCGTATTAGCGAGCTGCATCCGGGGACCAGTGGGTTTCCACTGGTCGCCTCTGTAGCGTTCGCTGTGTTGTACAGCAAGGCTTAAATGCAAGACATAACAGAGGGTGAGTTAAATCAGTGGTGTTCACGCATATGAAGCTGATTTATACTGAATCAGATCCTTGGTCCACCAAGGACAATCTTGTCTACTCAGACTGGCAGCGGCTCTCCAGGGGTCACAGTTAGAGGTCATTCATATCGCCTATTGCTTGGTTGTTTTTCCTGGCAATGCCAGGGACTGAACCTGGGACCTTCTGCATGCAAAGCAGAGGCTCTTCCCAGGAGTTGTTTTGTAGAAAATTAGGTGATGGAGCTCATTAGCATAACTCATTAGCATATGCCACAGCCCCCCAGCCAAAAGCAATCCAATGCAAGAAAGGAGAGCAAGATCTGCTTGGGCTGGCTAGAGATCTAGCTAGCCCAAGCAGGTCTCACTCGCCTGGGGCTCTCCTGGGCCATCCCCGCCCCCCAGTCAAAAGGCCAGCAAGCCACCCACCACATAAGTAGAAGAAGAAGATGATGATGCTGGATTTATACCCCACTCTCCACTCTGAATCTCAGAGCGGCTTACAATCTCATTTACCTTCCTCCCCCACAACAGACACCCTGTGAGGTAAGTGGGGCTGAGGTGAGGTGAGAAGCTGCCCTTTCAAGGACAACTCTTGCAAGAGCTATGTCTGACCCAAGGCCATTCCAGCAGCTGCAAGTGGAGGAGTGGGGAATCCAACCCGGTTCCTCCAGATAAGAGTCCACACACTTAACCACTGCATCAAACCACTTTACCAAACTGGAGAAAGGGTGGTGCAGGCTTCTCCAGAGGTTAATGAGAGCCACTAGGAGTGTGGCAAAGCCCCTGGTGGCTGGTTGGCTGCCCACTCTCCTAATCCAGGGATTGTGATGCAGCTGCACCTACTATTCAATGGACAAGGTAGGTGGAGAGGAAGAGGGGGAACCGTCAAAAAGGTTCAGGAGCTGCACTCCTGTGAGCTCCTGCTAAATCTGAGGCCTGGCTCTCCCATTAATGGCTTTGCTGGCTACCTGTTCTTTCAGGTGAAAGATATAGCAGTTCAGATGGAAAAGGGGAAGAACTTACAAACCCTCTGATGACTAAGATGCTGAAAAGGGATTGGTGTGTTTCAGAACTGATGGTTGTCATACAGTTGCAAAGATTCTCTAACCATTTTTTTAAAACCCAGCCCTTCTGCCAAGAAGCTCAGGGCACTAGACAGAATTTTCTTCTCCGCCACTTTGTGCTCACAAAATCTCCATGGAGTAGATTTGGCTGAGAAAGAATAACGGGGCCGAGTATAACAAATGAGCTTCATGGCTAAGGTAGCATTTGAACAGGAATCTCCCAGCTCCTTCTATAACTTCTGAACCACTACACTACACTGGTCTCTTATTGTGAGATTTCAGAAGAACCTACAGAGGTAGACACAGGAGCCATATGCATGTGGCATAATACAAAATATGTGTTTCTTGAGTGCAGAAGTAAATAATCCCATACAAAACGGGCTGTGCTTGAAAGTGCATATTCACGTATGATAGATAAGCTGGCATCGCCTTGTATATTTCTAATACATGCACATTTTTGAAAAGGCAAGAGTGCTCAGTCACAACATGCATGCTCCTTTGTTCAGAGTCATTTTGTCTGATTGCAGGTGATACGCGCTCCTCATATCCCTTTCAGCCATGCACAGGAATGCTCCAGTGCATTGTTAGATAACAAGGACTGAAGTAGCAATTGAAGTAACGGGGCACAAGATTTGGCACTGAGTCTGGAAATCAGATCTTGAAGCAAAACGGTCTCGACTCTTATTATTGACTTTATTTATAGCCTCCTTTCTCGCTGAGACTTAAGGTGGGTTAGGCAGTCAGGCAGCATAATAAGACATTCCTTAAACATAGCAATAGGACGAGGATTACAAAATTTGAAGACAGTGCAAACAACAGAACGGTCTGAGAAATGACATGCTATGAACAATACAGGAAAATGGATTACAGCCAATAGGAACCAGAGGACACATACAATAAACACTGCAGCGGCTACGGGGAGGGACGGTGGCTCAGTGGCAGAGCATCTGCTTGGGAAGCAGAAGGTCCCAGGTTCAATCCCTGGCATCTCCAAAAAAGGGTCCAGGCAAATAGGTGTGAAAAACCTCAGCTTGAGACCCTGGAGAGCCGCTGCCAGTCTGAGAAGACAATACTGACTTTGATGGACCAAGGGTCTGATTCAGTAGAAGGCAGCTTCATATGTTCATATGTACAATCCTAGTCCCTTCTCAGACATGGATGCAATTGGGCCAGCCCTTTTTCTCCAGATGAAGCCCGAGAGGCTATCAGCATCACTGGATGGTATGTGGCCAATGAGAAGGTGCAATGGAGTGCCTTGAACACATGAAGTTGCCTTGCATTGAATCAGACTATTGGTCCATCAAGGTCAGTATTGTCTACTCAGGCAGGACATGGCTCTCCAGGGTTTCAGGCAGAAATCTTTCACATCACCTACTACCTGGTTCTTTCAACTGGAGATGCCAGGGATCGAACCTGGAACCATATGTGTGCAAAGCAGATGCTCAACCACTGAGCCGTCTTAGATTCTGCCGACCAGTGTTTCCCCCTAAGCTGAGTTAGTGTGAGCTAGTTCACAATTTTTTAGCCTCCAGCTCACACATTTTTTTGTCTCAGCTCAGAAAAAAATGGCCCTAGAGCAAACGGATTTGTGCAGTAGCTCACAACTTTAATGCCAGTAGCTCACTAAGAATTTTCGCTCACAAGACTCCACAGTTTAGAAGGAACATTGCTGCTGACCCAATGCGGGTATTGCTATGTGCTACTAACCTGCCCATTCTCCCATAGGGACCACATGGGAATTACATGTTTGCCAGGAAGGAACCTGGGAATATAATTGGCTCAGAGATCTTTTGTTTCTGCCTGTTTCATGCTGTTCTGGAGAGCAGTCATTTAATAAACCTAGTCTGGGCCCATTAACTAGGACTGGCAGTAATAGGATGGGTTGTTACAGGATAGGTAGGGATAACTTGCAAGCACCCTGAGGCACCTAAGGATGAAAGACCATTGTTCAAACAGTCCATCGTTTGTTTGATGATGGGGTGGGGTGGGAAGAGAATCCCTGTGGTACTGAGCAGCATCAACTTAACCCTTAGTTTTCTGTGAAGCATGCTGAAGGATGGAAAGGAGAATTATGAAGCACAGCACAATTATGAAGCTAGGATAAACGAGGCCTATGAGGACAGTGGCCATGTTTGGAACCAGGGTGGTGGTATTCAACACCTTCAACTGGAATTGCCCCTGCCCAACTGCACAAAGTGTTTTTGGAGTCAGATCTGAGTCCCCCAACTCACTTTCTTGCAGCCTCACAAGTGTTGTAGTGAACGTTCATTTAAAGCTGCGGGGGGTAGGGGTGGGTATGGAATTTGGCTCAAGACCATGGTATTTAGAGAGCAGGGGTCCTTGTCTTCCCATCAAGTCATTTCCCCAAGTCAAAAGAGTCCCAAGGAGAGTTGTGCTCCTCTTTGGAACAAAAAACCTGAAAGGTTAATATGCAATTAAAGAGCCAAACATTAAAAACAAAGTGTAAAATAAATCATAAACCAACATACATGTATTTATTGTAGAAAGCTAAAACCATTTAAGGGCCCATCATAAGCCTCTATCCTATGTACAATCATAAAACCACAATGGGAACCCACTCAACTTGACCTGACACGTTTCAACGTAGACTGGTCTTCTTCAGAGGTCAGAAAGGTAAGTTCACATATTGGCTCATAATCTCTCTCTCTCTCTCGGCTTGACTTCGCGAACGAAGATTTAAGAAGGGTGCAGTAGTCCACGTCTGCTGCAGGCTCGCTGGTGGCTGACAAGACCAATGCGGGACAGGCAGATCCGGCCACAGTGGCTGCAGGGAAAAGTCTGATTCTGGGTTGGTGCTGTAGCAGTGCGATTCTTCCTCAATCTTCTTTTGTCCTCAAGACCAGCTATGCGTGCGTTCTCAAAGGAAGAGACAGCCTGGTGGATGGTGTGCCTCCATGCTTTGCGATCTGAGGCTAGGTCAGACTACTGGTGATGGTTGATGCGACAGGTGCCAAGGGATTTCTTCAAGGAGTCCTTGTACCTCTTCTTTGGTGCCCCTCTATTTCAATGGCCGGTGGAAAGTTCGCCATACAGAGCAATCTTGGGAAGGCGGTGGTTTTCCATCCTAGAAATATGCCCTGCCCAGCGCAGCTGCGTCTTCAACAGCAGTGCTTCGATGCTTGTAACCTCCGCCCTCTTGAGGACTTCAGTGTTGGTCACAAAGTCACTCCAGTGGATGTTGAGGATGGTGCGAAGGCAGCGCTGATGAAAGCGCTCAAGGAGTCGCAGGTGATGACGGTATAAAACCCACGATTCGGAGCCGTAGATGAGGGTTGTCAACACAACCGCTTTGTAAACATTGATCTTTGTGCCTTTTTTCAGATGCTTGTTGCTCCATACTCTTTTGTGCAGTCGGCCAAATGCACGGTTTGCCTTTGCCAGCCTGTTGTCGATCTCCTTGTCAATCTTGGCATCTGAGGAGATGATGCACCCCAGGTAGCTGAACTGCTGGACTGTCTTCAGTACTGATTCACCCACAGTGATGCAGGGAGGGTGATAATCTTCCTGGGGTGCAGGCTGGTGGAGAACTTCTGTCTTCTTCAGACTAACTTCTAGGCCGAATAGCTTGGCAGCCTCTGCAAAGCAGGACGTCATATGCTGCAGAGCTGATACCGAGTGGGAGACGAGTGCAGCATCATCAGCAAACAGTAGCTCTCGGATGAGTTTTTCTATTGTCTTGGAGTGAGCCTTCAGTCGCCTCAGGTTGAACAGGCTGCCATCAGTGCGATAGCGGATGTAGACACCATCGTCATCATCTAGATCTACTGCGGCTCTTTGAAGCATCATGCTAAAGATGATCGTAAAGAGAGTTGGCGCAAGAACGCAGCCTTGCTTTACACCTGTGCCTATTGGGAAGGGCTCCGAGAGGTCGTTGCAGTGTCTGACTTGGCCTCGCTGGTCTTCATGTAGCTGGATGATCATGCTGAGGAATCTCGGGGGACATCCTAAACGTTCCAAGATTTGCCACAGGCCTTTCCTGCTAACGGTATCGAAAGCTTTGGTAAGGTCGACAAAAGTCACATATAGACCCTTGTTCTGTTCCCTGCATTTCTCTTGGAGCTGCCTGAGAACAAATACCATGTCGGTGGTGCTCCTGTTAGCTCTGAAGCCGCACTGACTCGCTGGGAGGAGTTCTTCTGCAATGGTGGGCACCAGTCTGTTCAGAAGTATTCTGGCAAGGATTTTGCCTGAGATGGAGAGCAGGGTTATCCCCCGGTAGTTGGAGCAGTCTGACTTTTCTCCTTTGTTCTTGTATAGAGTGATGATGATTGCATCGCGAAAGTCCTGTGGTAGTTTGCCTTGTTCCCAGCAGGTGACAAGTACTTTGTGAAGTGTGCTATGTAGTACTGTGCCCCCATGCTTCCAGATCTCTGGTGGGATTCCATCAACTCCCGCTGCCTTGCCACTTTTCAGTTGCTTGATGGCTTTAACAGTCTCTTCTAGGGTGGGAATCTCATCCAACTCTGTTTTCACTGGTTGAAGTGGGGTGAGGTGGATTGCTGAATCTTGAACTACGCGGTTGGCACTGAAGAGAGCCTGAAAATACTCCGACCACCGGTTCAGTATGGATGCCTTGTCTGTGAGGAGCACTTGGCCGTCTGCACTACTCAAGGGACTCTGAGCCTGATATGATGGGCCATATACTGCCTTCAGGGCTTCGTAGAACCCTCTTAAATCACCAGTGTCTGCACACAGCTGGGTTCTCTCTGCAAGCTTGGTCCACCACTCGTTCTGAATGTCTCGAAGCTTGCACTGGAGGTTGCTACATGCAGCGCGAAAGATTGCTTTTTTCCCGGGACAGGAGGGCTGAGCAAGATGTGCTTGGTAGGCAGATCTCTTTTTCTCTAGTAATTCTTGGATCTCTTGATTGTTCTCGTCAAACCAGTCCTTGTTTTTCCTTGTGTAGAACCCGAGGACTTCTTCAGAGGTCAACAGGATGGTAGTTTTTAGGTGTTCCCAGAGTGCTTCTGGAGAAGGGTCTGTGGGGCAACTGGGGTCCTCAATTCTTGACTGGCTCATAATACAGAATAGAATAAAACAATAGAACAATGCTGGACCACAAGGTGACTCACACATAACTCTTGATACATAGGCTTTGACCTTACACCTATCTTGATCAATTCTGGACCATGCGGCATGCAGTAAGACACTGGATGCAATATGCATGCCCTTGATTAAGACATAAGGCTGTAGAATAAGAGGCCTCAAGAATATCTAAGCCTTTGTCACTTCATTATATTTCCTTGTGGTCCAGCATTGTTCTATTGTTTTATTCTATCCTGTATTATGAGCCTATATGTGTACTTGCCTTTCTGACCTCTGAAGAAGACCAGTCTAGATCGAAACGCATTAGGTCAAGTTGAGTGGGTTCCCATTGTGGTTTTATGATTGTACATAGGATAGAGGCTTATGGAAAAGGAAAGGAAAGGTCCCCTGTGCAAGCACCAGTCGTTTCCGACTCGGGTGACGTTACTTTCACAATGTTTTCACGGCAGACTTTTATTTATTTATTTATTATGTTCAACTTATATCCCGCCCTCTCCGCAAGCGGACTCAGGGCGGCTCACAACATCATATCAATACAATTAAACCAATAAAACATATAAAACCATAATTTACGTGTTTCAATTTTTAAAACATATTTCAATTTTTAAAACCATTCTGTGGTGCTGCATCAGTACAGTATAGGCGGCATTGACTTTTCAAACAGTGATCACCGGCATTCTATGTGATGTCCCGGTGGCAGCCCTCCTTCTGTCAAGCATCGAAGGCTTGCTTGAACAATTCGGTCTTACAGGCCCTGCGGAACGCAGACAGATCCCGCAGGGCCCTTATGGTTTCCGGAAGGTTATTCCAAAGTTCTGGTGCTGCCACCGAAAAAGCCCTAGATCTTGTCTCACATAGCCTGGCTTCTTTTGGTCCGGGGGCGGACAGTAAGTTTTTTGCCCCTGAACGCAGTGCTCTCTGGGGAATATATGGAGAAAGGCGGTCCCGTAGATAGGCAGGTCCCTGACCATAAAGGGCTTTAAAGGTCAATACTAACACCTTGAAGCGAACTCGGAACACAACAGGTAGCCAGTGCAGCTCTTTCAGCACTGGCTGAATGTGCTCCCATCGTGGCAGCCTCATTAACAGCCGTGCTGCAGCATTCTGCACTAGCTGTAGTCTCCGGGTTAGCGTCAAGGGAAGCCCCATGTAGAGAGCATTGCAGTGATCTATTCTTGAGGTGATCGTAGCATGGATTACCATCGCTAAATTGTTGTGCTCCAGGAAAGGAGCCAGCTGCCACACCCGCCTAAGATGAAAAAAGGCAGATCTAACAGTGGCTGCTACCTGGACCTCCATTGTAAGGGAGGACTCAAGGAGCACGCCTAAGCTCTTGACCTTAGGGACCGGTATTAGTGGCACCCCATCAAGAGTCGGCAGATGGATCTCTCTCCTTGGGCCACGGGGTGGTTTGCCATTGCCTTCCCCAGTCTTTTTATACTTTCCCCCCAGCAAGCTGGGTACTCATTTTACCGACCTCGGAAGGATGGAAGGCTGAGTCAACCTTGGGCCGGCTACCTGAATCCAGCTTCCACTGGAATCAAACTCAGGTTGTGAGCAGAGAGTTCAGACCACAGTATGATGGGCCCTTAAATGGTTTTAGCTTTCTACAATAAATACATGTATGTTGGTTTATGATTTATTTTACACTTTGTTTTTAACGCTTGGCCCTTTAATTGCATATCAACCTTTCAGAGTTCTTACTCCAGTTTTTGAGTTAAGTTTCTTTCCGTTCTTTGTTGTTCCTCCTCTTTAGAACTACATGTACAGTATTCCACACGCAGAGCCTTTTTTGTAGAAAAAGCCCAGCAGGAACTCAATTGAATATTTGGCCACACCCCTGACACCAAGCCAGTTGGAACTGTGTTCCTGTGCATTCCTGCTAAAAAAAAAAAAAAGACCTGTCCATACATTTTTAATGTTTTTTTTAAAGTCTTGTCAAGTTTGACCCCTATACTTAATTTTGCTGGTCTGTCAAGGTCATTCCTGTCAACTCTTGACTGGCAAGAGCTTTCCAGAATCAACGGTAAAATTCTTTCCCATCACCTGTTAAACAAAGCTTTTGACTGGAAATGCCAAGGATTGAATTTAGGACCTTCTGCATGCAGATCAGATGCTATACCACTAAGCCAGTCTTTCCTTTGCTTTAGTTGTAAGTGATGCTTCAAAGACATTTTGATTGCGATGATGAACTTCCGTTTAATAAAGCTATGTTCAGCCCGATTCTAGTTGTCTTGTGCCCTTGTTTTTTGAGTGCTAGTGAGCCAGTACATTCTGAACTAGGGATGGGCACAAACAGCATTTTTGTGGTTCGGTTCATGACTGAAACAGGAACTGAACCATGAACCAGTATGTTTTGTATCAGTTGATGAGCCATTTAAAGTTTAAACCCCTGCTTTTTGCTTCCCTGTGAAAAAAGTTTAAACCCTTGCTTTCTGCTTCTCAGAAAACACAGTGAACTGCATCAAAATTTGTGGAAGTTCATGGTGGTTCTTCAGTTTGTGAACATTGCTTTGCAAACCACAAAGAGGCCAGAATTTGTGATGACCTTTAGTTCATCAGCTGGCTCATGCCCATCCCAATTTTAAATTCCTTAGTGGTGGTCTGGAAAGAAGACTAAATTGTGGCCAAGACTGCATGGAGAAATAGGAATAAGGAGAATTTCAATGTTTTCCTCATTGCATTGAGGAGGTCAGCTATGTCAAGTTCCCGGGCCGGGTAGAGGTTTCTCTGTCTGGAAGGTTCCAAACCCACCAGCACACATTGGGCCAGCAGGGGGGGATTCTCCCACGATGTTGCTGACACAATGATGTCACTTGCACAATAATGTCACTTGCAGTGACATCATCATGCTGGTGATGTCACATGCAGGCAGCTTTAGGAGCTTCCAGGAAAACTATTGCTTCCCCAGATGCTCTAGCAATTTGGGAGGGAAAACTCTATGGCACCATAGAGTTTTCTTTCCCAAATTGCTAGAGCATCCGGGAAAACCATAGATTTTTCCCGGAAGCTCTTAGAGCATACTCAATGGTACCATAGAGTTTTCCCTCCAAAATTGCTACAGCATCTGGGAAAACCATAGAGTTTTCATGCAAGCTCCTAGAGCAGCTGGTGCATGGTGTCGCCAGTGTGATGACATCACTTGCAAGTGACATCATTGTGCTGCACACATGAAGCACGTGCTAAGCCAGTCCCCTGCCGGAGGCTGCAGGGGACTTCGCAACCCTAATGCTAGTGAGAGTTCATATGGTGAGATGTTCTTCCATAATGAATGAAATCTGTGCACATATCTTTGCGGAGGTGTGTTTGTTCATGTGTGCAGAGGAGTACTCATGTACATGAGCCACTAGCGGCAATCTGAAGTGGTACAGCCCACAGATAAGTGGACTGCTGCTGCCAGACTTCAGCCTTCTTTTCACGGCAGAAGAAAATGGAACCTGCTTCTCTGAGATGCGCCTGGAGAATTCACATGTTCCAGCAGGAAGTGTCTGCTGGCAAGCTCCAGCAGAGCATTCTGAATTCAAAGGCCTCTGCATCAGGTTCCCAGCAACATGCGTTCCATTCCAAAGGCTTGTACTGCTTTGAGTAACAATTTATGACAACAAAAGCTTCATTTAAGACAGGAACCCCTGTGGGAATGTTCCTATTTGCTTCTTTTCTTCTGTGGGTAATTGTAGGAAGATGGCATTTAAGTTGTTCTACAAAGGTGGCGAGGAAAAAATAAAATAAATATATAAACAGATGGCGCTTCTGCTTCTGCCAAAAGTGGGGGCACGGGAGAGGCCAGGCTCAGGTGGTCGGCCCTCTCAAATGGAGGCGTTTCAAAGAATGCTAGAAGAGTCCAGCAGAATCAGATCAAAGATCCGCCAGTGAGCAGTTTCCCACTGTGGCCAATCAGATGTCCCTAGGAGGGTTTCTGGCCCACAGCACTACAGTTTCTGCACATGGAAGCTCCATTTAAACATCCTGGATAGTATCCCTTGATGGACTGACCTATCCGTAATGAGTGCTTATTCTGTTTTAAAAACTATATCAAGTAGATATGCAGTGGCAGTGAGCCCCATAAGCTGACTATGCATGACGTAAATAATAGATTTTGTTTGTTAGTCCCAAATCTATTGCAACGTAGAGAAAGTGGATTCCGCGTGTTTTTCCCCATTCATCTCCTCTAACATTAGAAATTGAGCAGAGATTTTAGGCCACACATCTCTATCATTTCCTATTACACTTTTATTTCCTCATTAGCATGGCCAGGTAGGAGTTGGCCAGGTTGGTGGCTGCCTAGGGTGCCACCTGGCCCACAGAGGCACTGCTGGGCACTCCCTCCTCCCACCATACCACTGTGCAGACCTTGGAAGCCCAGAGTGGCAGGGCAGCACATTGGTGTGTGCTCTCCTCCGAGCGTGCCTTCCCTTGCTCAGAGGACAGCATGCCCTGCCATGCTGTTCTCGGCGTTCCGGGTCTGGCTGGGGAGATGGGGCCTAGGGCACGAGGAATTCTGGCACCAGCCCTGATCATTAACTTGGAGTAGTGTACTGTCTTTAGTCCACTCCTCCTCCATTTTATCCTCATATGGGGGGGGGAATTCTAGCAGGAGCTCCTTTGCATATTAGGCCACACATCCCTGATGTAGCCAATCCTCCAAGAGCTTGTTGTTGTTCAGTCGCACAGTCGAGTCCGACTCTTTGCGACCCCATGGACAAAGTCATGCCAGGCCCTCCTGTCTTCCACCATCCTCCAAAGTCTGCTCAAATTCGTGTTTGTTACATCAGTAACACTGTCCAGCCATCTCATCTTTTGCCGTCCTCTTTCTTTTGCCTTCTGTCTTTCCTAGCATCAGGATCTTCTCCAGGGAGTGCTCTCTTCTCATTTGGTGGCCAAAGTATTTGAGCTTCAGCTTCAGCATCTGACCTTCCAGAGAACAGTCTGGGTTGATTTCCCTTAGGACTGACTGATTTGATCTTCTTGCAGTCCGAGGGACTCTCAAGAGTCTTCTCCAGCACCACATCTCAAAAGGCTCTTTGTTGTAAGCTCTTGGAGGATTGGCTACATCAGGGGTGTGTGGCCTAATATACAAAGGAGCTCCTGCTAGAATTCCACCCGTTCTCATGCCATCCATGTGAGGTAGATTAGACTAAGAGTGATGGTACTGAGGTCATCCAGTGAACATTGTGGCATAAGGGAGGATTTGAATGTAGGTCTCCCCAATACTAAGAGCCCCGTGGTGCAGAGTGTTAAAGCTGCAGTACTGCAGTCCTAAGCTCTGCTCACGACCTGAGTTCGATCCCCGGCAGATGCTGGGTTTTCAGGTAGCTGGCTCGAGGTTGACTCAGCCTTCCATCCTTCCGAGGTCGGTAAAATGAGTACCCAGCTTGCTGGGGAGAAAGTGTAGATGACTGGAGAAGGCAATGGCAAACCACCCCATAAAAAGTCTGCCGTGAAAACGTTATGAAAGCAACATCACCCCAGAGTCAGAAACAACTGGTGCTTGCACAGGGGCCCTTTCCTTTCCTCCCCAATACTAATCCAATTCAATTTTTTTGCAAGCTTTTAACAGTGGGTCTCAAGAAATGTATAATCAATGTAATAATTACTGTATGGAAATCACTGCCATAATGCTGGACAAGAGCCAGTAGCCTGAGATGATTTGAAAGGGTGATTAGGTGACTTCATAGGGACGAAAGATCTACTAACAACTGTTGGCCAACAACTGTATGAAGAAATGGAACCTCTTGGTTCAGACGAAGTATACCTCTGCATGCCAGCTTCTGGGGGAACAGCAGCCATAGAAATGCCTCTTGTTTTCATGCCGTGTTTGTCAATCCTCCAGGGGATCAAGTTGGTTACTGTTGAAAAAAGGATGCTGGGTTACATGGCTTTATTTGGAAAGGATATAACTATGGTCTTGTATAGGGTAGGGAAGGATCGGACATTTGGCCTACATATGGACATCTGCAGATCCACCATCTTAGCAGGACACCCATCTATTCATTCCTCTTGGCTACAGAGGAATGAGACGGTCTGTTTATGGATGCATGACTGATCACTTCTGTTGGAAAAAGGAAATGTACGGTGTACAAAGAAGAAGAGAAAATGACCTTAAAGGGGGAAGGAAGATGACAATTAGATAGGATAGTGAGGAGAGCACCTTCTCTCTCTTGTTAAGTCTTATTGCTTGTCTGTCTTTAGCCACTACTCTAAGGGCAATTTTACTCCCTCTTCTTGGAAGTGCCATACTCAATCTCCTCTCTGTCTCTCCACTAGAGACGTATGAACATATGAAGCTGCCTTATACTGAATCATACCCTCGGTCCATCAAAGTCAGTATCGTCTACTCAGACTGGCAGCGGCTCTCCAGGGTCTCAAGCTGACGTTTTTTCATGCCTATTTGCCTGGACCCTTTTTAGTTGGAGATGCCGAGGATTGAACCTGGGACCTTCTTCTTACCAAGTAGATACTCTACCACTAAGCCACCGTCCCTCCCTAGTTAGGAACCTATCTCTGACCCTCCTCTTTCCTATCAAGTACGTTAGTTCCTATATAAACCTTTATCTGCTCTTTAATCAGGTAATGCACCATTGCTGTGTCAATGACTCTGCCGATAACTTTGACATATCCCTTCCTAAAAGTACTGTAGAACACATTTGGCTTTTTAAAAAATATATATTTATCGTTTATTTATGTATTATTTCCATTGATTTATACCCCACTCCTCCCGTGATTGATTCTTACGCAGCCCAATGAAATTCTACTTTCCCCATTCTTGCCATGTCACCATTCTGCATGGCTGGCAGTTGTTCAAACAGAAGGTTAAATCCATCACAAAACTTATAAACAGTCATAAATAAACTGTGAGGTTTTTTAAAAAAATCCTCTCACTCCATGTGCATGATTGTGATGATGACGATGACTGCAGATTTATACCCTGCCCTTCTCTCTGAATCAGAGACTCAGAGCAGCTTACAATTTCCTATGTCTTCTCCCCCCACAACAGACACCCTGTGAGGTGGGTGGGGCTGAGAGGGCTCTCACAGCGGCTGCCCTTTCAAGGACAACGCCTGCGATAGCTATGGCTGACCCAAGGCCATTCCAGCAGCCGTAAGTGGAGGAGTGGGGAAGCAAACCCGGTTCTCCCAGATAATAGAGCTATGGCTGACCCAAGGCCATTCCAGCAGCCGTAAGTGGAGGAGTGGGGAATCAAACCCGGTTCTCCCAGATAAGAGAGCTATGGCTGACCCAAGGCCATTCCAGCAGCCGTAAGTGGAGGAGTGGGGAATCAAACCCGGTTCTCCCAGATAAGAGAGCTATGGCTGACCCAAGGCCATTCCAGCAGCCGTAAGTGGAGGAGTGGGGAATCAAACCCGGTTCTCCCAGATAAGAGAGCTATGGCTGACCCAAGGCCATTCCAGCAGCCGTAAGTGGAGGAGTGGGGAATCAAACCCGGCTCTCCCAGATAAGAGAGCTATGGCTGACCCAAGGCCATTCCAGCAGCCGTAAGTGGAGGAGTGGGGAATCAAACCCGGTTCTCCCAGATAATAGAGCTATGGCTGACCCAAGGCCATTCCAGCAGCCGTAAGTGGAGGAGTGGGGAATCAAACCCAGTTCTCCCAGATAAGAGAGCTATGGCTGATCCAAGGCCATTCCAGCGGCCATAAGTGGAGGAGTGGGGAATCAAACCCGGTTCTCCCAGATAAGAGAGCTATGGCTGACCCAAGGCCATTCCAGCAGCCATAAGTGGAGGAGTGGGGAAGCAAACCTGGTTCTCCCAGATAAGAGTCCACATACTTAACCACTACACCAAGCTGCATCTAAGTAGTCCTTGATAATGCTAATGGCCACTGATCCATTTGGACCTGTAAGGTTGGATGCATTTTGTGCCTGCTCAGTTGGTTGGTGTCGAACCAAAAAAAGACATGGCGACTGGCTTGTGTTGGATGATCACAGCTGAACGTTGCAAGTTCAAATGTTGGAATGTAATCATAGCAAAATCTGCAGCACCCCCAGTTTTACCTAGTATGGAGATGTTGGAGAAGGAGAACAGGGATGGTGATATCACTATCTGCTGCGCATATTTTTCGCCTCCCACTTCATCCCACGGATAAATGAAAGCAACAGACCATGCTGTGGTTTCCCTGAAGAGATCACACACATGCACAAAGAAAATTGTGTACTTCTGAAAAGGAGCTAAAAAAAGATATTAAAGTTTAAATACCATTTCCTTCCATGCTGCTAAGCAGCTTATTTATCCCAGCATGAGGCCACCTTAAGAGGTTTGACAAGAGAAGGCTCCGCTAGTAATTACTGGAGGGAGCTGGCAGGCTTGAATGAGTCACCGAGATGAGGGTGCATCCACAGTCGATAGGGAGAAGATGGACAGACAGACGGAGGCTGAGGAGAGCAAAGGGTGCTGGGAGAAGATGTTCAGAAGCACCAGGGGGAACAGCAAAGCCCTGAAGCAACAATTGACTTTGACAGAAGTTCCTTGAAATGGCAAGTCAAATCCTAATTGGTTCTTTGCACAAAGGCCACTTCAAACGGGGACATGGGAAACCAACTGGTTGAGAAGGTTTTTGTTGCTATTGTTGTTGGTTTTTATACTCATCTTTCTTTACGGATGGTATGAAATTTCTCAATTTTACTTCGGCGATGTATGAAACCCCACAAAAAGACATCTTTGTTGGGTTTTTGAGTCTCCTGTCTGAGACAACTGAGATCTGAGGGAGACAAGATTTGGGGTGATTGGTGCTGCCATTTTTAAATATATATATATATTTGCCATTATAGAAGTCATGGGGTGGGCTTGGGTTTTTTGGTACACCTAGTTTATGATCTTATTGGCCCTTCATGTTATGTTTTATAACCTGATTTTCATAAGTGTAGAACACAAGTTTAGCTCCTGGAGCTAAACTGCTCAGTGGGCTGGGCCGAGGCAGAGACTGCCTTGCTTCTATGACACACATGCCTCAGCGTCTATAAAGGCAAGAGTCTATGGCAGTAAGGGGTGTGGTAGTGTAATGTACTGGGATCGGCGCAGTAAGAGACCAGAGTCGGAGAGTGATTTCAGCAAGCTTTACTTCAGGAACACACACACAGAGACTGAGCTCTGTTCAAACTTTCCGCTCCTTTATACAATTCTTCCCCCCTTCTGATTGGTCCTTAACTATCTACATGGATTGGCTATTTACAGGGCCCTAAGGGCCTATCAGGGTACAGTATGAGCCTGGATGTTGATTGGCTACTTATGTTTCAATCCTTCCCCTGATTGGGCACGCTTAGGCCTTCTCTGGAACCCTGGTGTGGAGTTCAAGCTCTGGCTTGTTCGGCTTCCCTCCAAAAGTAACAGTTCTCCCATTTGAGCCTAGGACACAACAGGTAGAATCTTGGCTTTATAGATGTGTCTGGGACTTGTGTGACACACCTGTGTTTATTTCCAAGTACATCATCAGTGTCACAGAACTGGCTTCAGTGCTCAGCAACACCTTTTTTGGAGGTTTTTCAAGGCTTTTTTTTTTTTAACAGGAGCTCCTTTGCATATTAGGCCACACACCCCTGATGCAGTCAATCCTCCAAGAGTTTACAGGGCTCTTCGTACAGGGCCTGCTGTAAGCTTTTGGAGGATTGACTACATCAGGGGTGTGGCCTAATACAAAAAGGAGTTTCTGCTACAAAAAAAGCCCTTGGTTTTTTTAAAAAAAATTCTAATATGATGGATACAAAAAAGGTCTCGGGGCCGTTAGTGGCCTTCAGGCTGTGATTTGGACACTCCCTGTTTTACCTCATCTTGGTAGTGGAAAGTACCATCAAGTCACAATGGACTGATGGTGACCCCTCATGGGGTTTTGCCATTGCCTGCCTCTGTGTCATGACCCTGGGGGGGGGGGGCTGGAGATCTCCTGCTTTTACAACTGATCTCCAACTGGCAGAGATCAGCTCCCCTGGAGATCAGCTGCTTTGAAGGGTAGACTCTATGGCAGGCGTGGCCACACTGTTGCTCGGGAACCACATGTAGTTCTTTCACATATATCATGTGGCTCTTGAAGCCCTCACCACCATGTTGGCCAGCTTGGAGAAGATTTTTCTCTCTTTAAAGCACTTATCCAAGCCAAGCCAGCCAGTGGCTTGGAGAATGCTTTTAAAGTTAAAGTTGCTTTCTTTCCACCTCTTTCCTCCCTCTCCCCCCACCTATTTGCCTTCCTTCCTTCCTTGCAGCTCTCAAACATCTGACATTTATTCTATGTGGTTCTTACTTTAAGCAAGTTTGGCCACCCCTGCTCGATGGCTGTCAGACTTTGGAACTTCAAATGAAAACGAACCATTTTGTTTCAAAATCAATCCATTTATTTGAGAACTAGTAGTCTGGGATAGAAGCAGATTGAGTTTGATACATTCCAAGGCTGTGCCTGGTATTTTGTAGAGTACATGAAAGCAAAACAATAAAACCATTCTCACACCTCGAGAGACAGTTGCCTGTTCCCATACTCCCTTATCTCTTTCCCAAGGAAGGAACCCCGCTGGTTACCTTGGGGCATACCAGCTTCAAAGGCTCAAGGCGTTTGTCGGTGCCAAGTGAGGAATTCCTCCCTTGCGGTTAGCAACTGTCCCTTTCTGTTTGAACTGTAGATTTTTACTCTCAGGGTTAGTAACAGTATACGAAATGGCGTTAGTTAGGGTAAGGGAATACATTCATCTATGGCATGATTAAGTATGAGTTACGATGTCTGACAATGGCATTGTGCCATGCTGAGGCCCTTCCCCTCCCTAAACCCTTCCCAGATCCACCCCCAAAATCTCCAGGTATTTCCCAACACAGACCTGGCAACTCTGGTATTCCTTGGAAGTCTCCCATCCAAATACTAGCTGAGGCTGACCCTGCTTTGTTTCTAAGATCTGATGAGATCACACTAGCCTGGGTTATCCAGGTCAGGACTTACTCCCTTTTAGACTAGATATTTTATGTCTCCGTTGCTGCTGCTTTTACAGCCTCATCTGAGCGCTATTGCTATGCCGTAGCTCTTCCCTTTTAAAAAATGTAATCATATCATTTTATTCTTACTGTCAAATGCAATGTATGGATTTTATTTACGGATGTCAGAATATGTCATCTTTTTCTTTTCGTTTTTGCATATATCTGTTGAACATTTCCATCCTACCTAGCTTCTGCCGCTGGTTTGTTTCTTTCACACCGTTTAGAAGGATTTAGATAGCTGTAACTAGGGGTACATAGCCTTGCAACCAGCGGGAGATGGGGGGAGGCGGGTACTTACCTAAGGGGCACAATTGTTGTTGCCGTGTGTTGATATCACTTCCAAAGCAATCCAGAAGCATGGCAACATGCTAGGGTGAAGCTCTAGCGCTCACCCCAAAACACTATGGAATCCGTAACCCTATGGAAACTATGGACATCCAAAGTCCATATTAGGGTTGCCAAGTCCAATTTAAGAAATATCTGGGGACTTTGGGGGTGGAGCCAGGAGACATTGGGGTGGAGCCAAGAGCAAGGCTGTGATAAGCATAATTGAACTCCAAAGGGAGTTGTGGCCATCACATTTAAAGGGGCGGCACACCTTTTCAATGCCTTCCATAGGAAATAATGAAGGATAGGGGCACCTTCTTTGGGGGCTCATTGAATTGGACCCCCTGGTCCAATCGTTTTGAAACTTGGGGGATATTTTGGGGAGAGGCACTAGATTCTGTACTGAAAATTTGGTGCCTCTACCTCAAAAAACAGCCCCCCCCCCAGAGCCCCAGATACCCACGGATCAATTCCCCATTATTTTCTATGGGAATAAATCTCTATAGGGAATAATAAAGTTCCCAGCAGACATTTCCCTCTCCTCCCCCCGCTTTCTGATGACCCTGAAGCGGGGGGAGGGTCTCCAAACCGGGGGATCCCCTGCCCTCACCTGGGGATTGGCAACCCTAGTCCATATGGAAACCATAGAGTTTGAGGGCAAGTGTTACAGCACTGCACTAGGGCATCGTCAGCACTTCCGGATCACACTGGAAATGGCATCATTACTGCTATCCTCATTTGGCCAGTTTGTTTCCACTTAGTGACCTGCTCAGCATTGGCAGGCAGCAGCCAATATTGGCTGGAAGGTTATTCACAATAATAATAATAATATTTAATTTATATCCCGCCCTCCCCGCCAAAGCAGGCTCAGGGCGGCTCACAACGTAATATAAAATACAAAGATTGTATAATAAAACAACAATCTACAACATTGCACAATTTCCTTAAAATTCCCTTAAAACCCTCTAATTAAAACCAACAATTTCATGCAATCGTACTCGGTGCTACATTTTCAAAAATTTCCGATCTTACTCATTTACAGATTTTCATAACGATGGTACAACAGAATCCGCATTAAGAAAAGGCCAGCTGAAAGAGGGTAGTCTTGCGGAAGTGAGCAAGAAGGCACAGGGCCCGCATCTCCTCTGGTAATTGATTCCACCAGTGGGGAGCCATGATAGAGAAGGCCCTTTCTCTTCTAGCTTTCAGTTTGGCCTCCTTCGGCCCGATAATTATCAGTAGATTTTGTGAACCTGATCTCAGCACCCTCTGGGGTACATATCGGGAGAGACGGTTCCTAAGGTAGACAGGTCCTCAGTCATATAGGGCTTTAAAGGTAAAGACCAGCACCTTGTAACGGATCCGGTACACAATTGGCAGCCAGTGCAGTTCCCGCAGCCTCGCCTGTATGTGCTCCCACTTAGGGTTGCTCCCATAAACAAGCCCAGGGCTTTTTTTTTGTAGCAGGGGCTTATTTGCATTTTTAGGCCACACCCCTCTTATTTAGTCAACCCTCTAAGAAGAAGAAGATATTGGATTTATATCCCGCCTTCCACTCCAAAGAGTCTCAGAGAGGCTCACAATCTCCTTTACCTTCCTCCCCCACAACAGACACCCTGTGAGGTAGATGAAGATATTGGATTTATATCCCGCCCTCCACTCCAAAGAGTCTCAGAGCAGCTCACAATCTCCTTTACCTTCCCCCCACCCACAACAGACACCCTGTGAGGTGGGTGGGGCTGGAGAGGGCTCTCACAGCAGCTGCCCTTTCAAGGCCAGCTCTGCCAGAGCTATGGCTGACCCAAGGCCATGCTAGCAGGTGCAAGCGGAGGAGTGGGGAACCAAACCTGGTTCTTCCAGATAAGAGTCTGCACACTTAACCACTACACCAAACTGGCTCTCCAGTAAGAGCTTACAGGGCTCTTTTTTGTAAGCTCTGGGAGGATTGACTACATCAGGGGTGTGTGGCCTAATATGCAAAGGAGTTCCTGCTACAAAAAAAGCCCTGAACAAGCCTATGGGTAGCTCTGTTTATGATTGCCATATTACTGTCTTAGTGGAATTATGATGCACTGTCATGCTACACAGAGATCTACACATATGAAAGAAACAAACAAACAACATATTAGCAGGTCCCTTAACTGCCCATTCTGATGGCCAAGCCTCCTTATGCATCTGCAAAAAGATTCTGGAAGCAGGGTAAAGTTTGACAAGGATTTGGGGAAACAGAACTATCACTTTTTCTTCCTTGCTAGGCTTGGACTTGTCATACTAGATCTCTTCAGTTGTCACTCATGGTGCTGATGCAGGCCAAATTTCTCCAGAAGAGACCCATCTTTAGCCAGCGTTGCAAGCAGGATAGACAGTAGATAAGAACTGGAGGAATTTAAACTGATCCCCAGGACTTTCTCCACCCTCCTCAGCCCTGGGTTTCAGTCAATATCTTTCCTAAATCCATACACAAGGTTGCATTACGAGCTGGTCCCAATTGTTAATGGAGTTGTGGGCTCAGCTTGTAATGAGCTGGGGAGGGGGCATTTTGAGCCATTCAATTTTGAACTATGAATACATAACTTGTGACCAAAAATCAGAGGAAGCATGGTCCCACTTGAAAGCTTGCAGTTAATAATATACAAAACATGAATTTGGTCCAGCTTTTGGTGTTCTAGGATAAGGCACTGGTGAATGCTCATTCTAATGGGTCTGCATTGTTCAAAAGACCCAAAGCCAGACTAGAAATCCATACCATCAGGGCTCTTCTTTTAGCAGGAATGCCATTCTGGTTTGCTTGGGGCCTGGGGTGTGTGGCCTAATATGGAAATGAGTTCCTGCTGGGCTTTTCCTACAAAAAAGCCCTACATACCATGTTTATAGGACAAATATTTTGACAAAGGGTGTTGAGGAAGTTGTCCTGGAAAGACACAGCATTTTTCCAGGCAAACTATGTGCCAATTTCTGTTGGAAAAGGCCACTTTAAAAAGCATTATGGTCCCCCTCATGCCTGATTCCAGGGGTCGAATTCTAGCAGGAGCTCCTTTGCATATTAGGCCACACACCCCTGATGTAGCCAATCCTCCAAGAGCTTATAAGGCTCTTTTTTGTAAGCTCTTGGAGGATTGGCTACATCAGGGGTGTGTGACCTAATATGCAAAGGAGCTCCTGCTAGAACTTCACCCGTGCCTGATTCTCTTATCAGAGGAATGGAACACATGGGGCTGAGCTATAGCGAATCAGGCCCTTGGTCCATCAAAGTCAGTACAGTCTACTCAGACCAATAGTAGCTCTCTGGGATCTCAGGCAAAGGTCTTTCATATCAACAACTACCTGGCCCTTTTTAACTGGAGATGCCAAGGACTGAACCTGGGACCTTCTGTACCAATCCAAAGGCTTTTACTGAGCCATGGCCCCGCATAGTGTCCTTTTGGTTTGGGGCTGTGACTAAAGACTTGTATACACGTATGGAAGAAGGAAATAAATTAATGTTAACATGGTCAAATGGACTACACCCCTTCCAGCTGAAGGCTGGGTATCACACTTTTTGAATGCTTCCTTATGTCAAAAACTTGCAGGTAGAAAGCTAATACTAGGATTACATGACCTTTGCATTTCCCAAGCCACTTTCTGCTTTTCTTTTACTAAAAGTTAATCATGTATTGTGCCCATGAACCCAAGAATTGATGACTTCCAAAAAATTGAAAGTAGTTCATTCAAGCTGTGAAGCCTCAAAAATCATGGGAAAACAGGTCTATCACATGCAACATCTGGAGACAAAACTGTCAGCGATAGCAAGGAAGCGAACCCCCATTAGATGACTTGGAGAGGTTGCTCTGAAGGCAGGCAACAGTTCATTCCCAATATGGGTAATAATAATAAATATTGTATGGCAGTGTGTGTAGTATAGTTGGGAGATCCTAAGATTGTCTGGCAAAAAGAAGCTCTAGCTCTTTTAGCATTCTGCACCACAAGTCAGTGAACTTGGCTTGTTTTTAAGGCAAGAAACTTTTCAGAGGCGGTTTGCCATTTCCTGCCTCTGCATCACGCCACTGGTATTTCTTGGCAGTCACCCATCCAAATACTAGCCAGGGTTGACCCTGCTTAGCTTCTGAGATCTGGTGTGACTGGGCTAGCCTGGGCTAGCCTGGGCTATCCAGGTCAGGACAATATTGCCCTCACTCGTATTTGCAATTGCAACATCAACACACACAGCCTAATGTGACTGGCTATGTAGCTTTGCAACCTTCAACAGTTCAATTGATTCTGAATGTGGCAGCCAGATTGCTAAGTGGTATGCCCCACTATGATCCATCTCTCCACTCCTGAAAGATCTTCACTGGTTACACATTTGTTTTCATTTCTAGGTGTTGTATTCTTAATGCTTGGTATCAAACTAAGGAGGCAGCATGGTTTCCATGGCAGCGTGGAACGGAGTTGTCAGAATACCACATTAAGTACAATTCAAGGAGCTAGAGTTGACCTCTAAAGACCTAAGCAGTTTCTAAAGAACTATCTTCTCTCTTTAAAACCTGTCTAAAAAATGTAAGCGTTCTTCTGAAGTTCTACTCCATGTGTTTGATAGCAGTCTTTAGAGTGAGAAAGGGACTTCTCTGAGTTAGTCCCCGTCAGCTCTTAGAATTCTCTCCCCAAGGAACCTTCTCTGTGTCATCGTTAAGACCTTGGACTAATTCCATACCAGTTCATTTGGGTATTCACTTTTTACTGGTGATGCTCTCTTAGACCAATTCCCCACTAGCCTTACCCCACTCTCGCTCTCTTCTTCGCCACGGGGCTTCCATCAGATTTCGCACAAGCCGCCCTGAGGCTGCAACTCGCTCTGCCTCTTTTGTGCAGCAAGCAAGATCCTCTAAAAACTGGTTTCTGTTTGCTGCGCAAAAGAGGCAAAGCAAATTGCAGCCTCGGAGCAGCTTGTGCAAAATCTGACGGAAGCCCTGCGGAGAAGAGGAGAGTGAGACCGGGATAAGGCTAGTGGGGAATTGATCTTACTCTTCCATATGACTTTTATTCTGTCTCTATTAATTTGTTCTTAAAAGCTGTAGGCTTCCTTGTAGATTTCTCTAATCAGTGTACATTTTTTTTCCAATGGAGAACGGGAGGGGGGAGAAAAGAACCAAAGCATATTTGCTCCACGCTGGGATACAGTTCTCTGGCAAAACACTCGGTTTGTAGTTTTAAAATAAATGGTGCTGCTGCAAGAGCAAATCAGAAAAGGACAAAGGCAGCAAATACGCAGTAGGGGGTTATTTTAGGATCTATTCCAACCTCCGAGATGGGGGAACCATTTTTGGCTTGGGAAATGGAACGGGCAAACATTCAGCCTAGCCCGAGGTAGCAGAGGGCGAATGACAAGATTTCACCCAAGTGTATCAAATCCCTTCATCATGGTTAGGTACCTTTCTTCCCCCAAGATGCTGATTCAGCACCATTTTGGAAACGTAGCCGTTCTCTGTGTGGAACGATTTGCATCTGAATGCAAGGACAACAACCATTTGACAGGCTTCAGCCCAAGACGTTGGCAGATGCCCAAGTATGACTTTGCTACTCAAAGATTATGTTTGGAGGGAAATGATTTAAGGGATTGAGGGATTATCTACCCTGGGTCCACAGACTGACACTTCTATAAGTACCAAATGTCTAATGATTCTTGACATCTGGAATCAGTCATTAAGATGAGACCTCCCCCCCTCCAGCCCATAATTTCCCTTGTTCATTTTTTTTTACTGGAAGATTAAAACCAAATGGTTCTCTATGCACTAGTATGAGCCCAATCTCATCCTCACTTCTTTAAAAAAAAAATCCTGGCCTGATCAAAAGGTTTGACATGAACAAATACATTTTAAGTATAACAACCAATTTAAAATTGATAAGATCGGCCAAATGTTTTCATTCCATTACAAAGCAAGCTTAGCTTTGGCAAACAAGCCATAACACACACACACACACACACACAAACATCCAGTAAAATTAGCCCTACCAAAAAAAAAATCAGTCTTGCAGTAATAAAATCCCCATCCGCTAAAAGCAGCAAAACAGTATAAAACAGGGGTGGCCTCCAGATGTTTTTTGCCTACAACTCCCATCAGCCCCAGCCATTGGCCATGCTGGCTGGGGCTGATGGGAGTTGTAGGCAAAAAACATCTGGAGAGCTACTGTTGGACACCCCTGGTATAAAACAGTATCAAGATTGAATAAAGGCAGCATAAAAAGTAAAGCAATAATAAAAACAATACTCAGGCAAGAAGCAGACTGCAAAAAACAGTAAGGCATAAAAAGGGTGGAATAAAGCATCAATTAGAAGTCAGAGGCCGAGGTCAGACGCACATAAACTGACGAGATGGGCATGGATGAAAGCCAGATGCATATCGGATTTTATGCGGTTGTCCAAACATCAGCATCCGGCAATGGCCGTTGGCTCGTTCGTGTCCCAAACTGCCACGACTGAGATGCGGACTTTTTTCATAGTACATTAAATCCGGAATAAGAATGCTTCCGACGACTCCCGTGCATACTTTCTATGTTTGAACGCTCCATTGTAGCCGACTCATCGCAAGCGCACATCCGCTTCCCTGCGAGAGCCCACTCCAAATGATATCATTGCGCCAGCAATTGTTGACTCAGCCTTCCAACCTTCCGAGGTCGGTAAAATATGTACCCAGCTTGCTGGGGGGGGGGGGGGTGGAGTATAGATGACTGGGGAAGGCGATGGCAAACCACCCCGTAAAAGGTCTGCCATGAAAACTTTGTGAAAGCAGCATCTCCCCAGAGTTGAAAACGACTGGTACTTGCACAGGGGACCTTTCCTAAATGGGGGGGGGGGAGGCAGATCGCCCACCTTTGCTGTCTCCCTGCCAGGGGAGGAAGATGACCCACCTTTGCTGTCTCCCCGCCAGGCGGAGAGACAGCAAAGAGAGCTCCTGGGCTTCCCCTTCCTTTCTGGGTGTTTAAATGGGGGGGGGGGGCGATCACCCACCTTTTCTGGCACCTTTAAAAAAAAAAAAAGCCAAGCACAATATCCCACGGTACTGCGCTTGCGCAAGTGTGGAATGCCATCTCAAAAAACGAGGTCCGGTTGAGACTTCTGATCAACCAGTGACGGGACCAACGCTGCTTAGAACTGAAGGATGGAGGGATGTCTGATCAGGAAATTCGTTGTAAAAAAGCTGCGGGGTATAATAGCGACGGGTTAGGGATGGATTTAATGGTGAGTGTGACCGCAGCCAGAGTGAACAAAAAAATGTTTTTTGATTAGTGCCTAATTAATAAGAGGATATGATCACATTCAAATCCTCAAGTGATCCTCATAGAGGGAGGATGCTTTAAAGGGGAGGCGCCACCACCCCAAAAGCCCTGTCTGTAGCTACTACTCACCTTGTGTCTGCAGCAGGCAGGGGCAGGGAGTGGAGGGCTTGGGATGAGGCTCTTAGGTAGCCCTTCAGGTCTCCTGGTCATTTCTGACTTTAAAGAAAAGTACCAGCACTGTGTATCAAGGTTGCCAATTTTGGATTGAGAGATTCTTGGAGATTCAGGAGATGGAGCCTGGGAAGGGCAGGGTTTGGGCAGAAAAAGGCGCTCAGTATGGTATAAAGTCATAGAATCCACCCTACAAAGCAGCTGTTTGTCCTCTGGAGACCAGTTGTAATTCTAGGAGCTCTCTAGGCTTCACCTGGTGGCTGGCAACCCTACAAGTGTGAATGCTGCTCAGAGAAAAATGTTCAGTAGTTGGTGCAGATGTTTTAGCACAAAGGTGATAACGATCCTCATAACCAGCACCCAACGACAATCTGGCTGCCACATTTTTTAAGTTACCCAAAACTTCCAGATAGTTTGCAGAGGCAAACCCATGTATGGTGTTTTGCAGAAATCTCGTAAGGGCCTGGATCATCTTTGCCAATCAGGCTTTGGGAAGAATGGTCACATCTGGCATTTATCAGTAAGAACTGGCACTATGTGGCAGAGAAGATCTGAGCCCCCAACCACAGGCCAAGGTTCATAAGCTTCCCTTGACTATAAATCTGCTCTTTCTGAATGAATTTCATTTGCCCTTCTTGAGGTCAGCAGATATTCTGGTGTTCAGGAGATGGCGTGGTGGACCTTCCAGTTGGGGGGAATCAGCATCCATGGCACAATGATTTCACTTCCTGAGTGACCCAGAAATGACATCATCATGCTGGGGAGGCACCCAGCATGATGACATCACTTCCAGGTCACACTGCTGGTTACTCTTCCCTTGGGTGTTAAAGAAATATTTGGTTTTCTCTGCAGAACTTCGACAAAACTGAGATGTAAAGTATGCTGCCCGTCTACAATGGAAAAGAAAAAAACAAAGGGAAAGGAACTTAACCCAAAAACTGGAATAAGAAACCTGAAAGGTTAACATGCAATTAAAGGGCCAAACACTAAAAACGAAGTGTAAACTAAATCAAAACCAACGCACATGTATTTATTGTAGAAATTAATTGTAGAAATTTAAACAATTTAAGGCTCCATCATAAGCCTCTATCCTATGTACAATCATAAAACCACAATGGGAATCCACTCAACTTGACGTGACACGTTTCGACCTAGACTGGTGTTCTTCAGAGGTCAGAAAGGTAAGTACATATACTTAACACCAGTCTACAATGGACACATGAGTAACATAGCATGTTACCCCCATGTGAACAGCTGTCTGCGTTTACCTGACAAATATTTCCAATTCAGTGTTAATTTCTTTATCTCTAGAACTCTCGTTTTGCAAGATGGCGGCCAACGCAATCAGTGTGTCAGAGGCCACATAGAGCTATGTGTTTAATGTGCCTTTGATGGAGAAAACACAATGGGACAGAGTGTGACTTTTCAATGCATGGAGAAATCAGAGCTTAGTGAAAGCCCCCAAGCCAATATGGGCAGCATAAAGAGAGGAGAATTGGTCCTGGGCTGTTCTTTACCTAGACAAGCCCACTAATAACGAACAAATTGTCCTGATATGCTGAATCTTGGCTGGCAAATTACGAGGTCACGCAGAATCAATGAAAAAGCAAAAACTGGGGGAATGAGAAGCACCTCAGGGAATCCACGACTGAGCTTGGCAAGGCAAATAAGGCCCCGCAAAGGAGGTGGAATGCTTTGCTGTCTTGGCAAGGATGAAAGCGGAAAATGAAAACAGCATTTGAATGCGAGCCCTTTGAGCCAGTCGCTTGCATTGTGAAGCGTTGGCTTTCTGAACCCGTTGATGGATGGCAGGATCAGAACTCCGCCTGGAACAGTCCCGGCTCTGAGTACCGGCACTAATTTCACTTAAAGTTTGCAATAAACCTTTAGCTTTCCCCTTTGACCTCTTCAGTTGCAAGTACTTAATGGCCTCCATAAAAAAGTAATATATGAGTTTTAAAAACCTTGAATTTTTGTAGATTGGCACGAATTTTATTAATTTAGAAGTTTGAAGGTTGCACCATATGTCGCTGGAAAGCAATTTTCTCTGGGTGTGCAATAAGGTCTTGGATGTGATTTATGACCTTAATACTGTGAGATATTAATAAATCTCCATACCAGCTGGTAATGTACAGCCAGACAAATGTAACATTTTCTTATTGTAGATTTGTTCAGATTGTATTTCAATTTCCATGGATAAACGCCAATCAGTGGCGCTTGTTAATTTCAGGGACTTGGAGTCACTAAAACAGGAGAGGAAGACACATCTGCTGTCACATAACAAAAATGGATGCGCAGCATTTCTGGTCGGGGGGGGGGGGAGGGGGCCGCTGAAATGAATGGCAATCCAGTGGTGTCAACACCCATATCCGTTCAGAGTTGACATGCTCTTCGAAACACATCACGATGAGTAGCTCGTGGTACGGATTCCCCCCAGGGATCCAATTTGGGTGGTGTTGGGAGAAAATGCCCAATAGGCATGCAAACAGATAAAGAAACACACATATATATTCAGAGTTCTGGTTACCGATGCTAGCAAATTCATAGCACTATACCGGTCGGGGTGGGAGGAGGAGTGAGTGCATTTCTACATTTGCTGCATGGAAATGCAAACTAGAACGATGTGGCTGGGACAACTCGCACCACATTGGCATTAAAAGTTAAACAAATGTTCAGGCACTGTAATCCAATACTTTCCACTTTTGCGAACACAGCCGATTTTGGATGGCTTCCAATGTTACTTAAAAAAACCCAAAAACCTGACATCTGAAGACCTGCTTGTGAATACGTATTGGAAAGCAGAGACAAGGTGGCTCTAATTTAGTGGACTGCTGGAGTATCTGAGTCCACAGGAAATGTCTTATGGATTCAGGTCCCCTGGGAATATTACATCTCACTATATCCCTGGCAATGGAGAGGCTAACACTATTGGAGTCGGCGGAGAAGGGGTTGGCTTGCAAACATCTTCATCGTAGCTGCTGATGCTACTCTTATTGCTGCAGCCACAAACTGGTGATGCAAAGGAATGTATGATAGGTATAACAGTGAAGCTGGGGAATTCTTTTCTAACTCGGATTGTTACAATCTGAGCCAAAGAAGAACTTGGATGGATTGCGCTCAGATATGGCTAAGTGTTAATAACTGGCAGGGGTGGAATTCTAGCAGGAGCTCCTTTGAATATTAAGCCACACACCCCTGATGTAGCCAATCTTCCAAGAGCTTACAAAAAAGAGTCTTGTAAGCTCTTGGAGGATTGGCTACATCAGGGGTGTGTGGCCTAATACGCAAAGGAGCTCCTGCTAGAATTCCACCCCTGATAACTGGGCAAATTTGTGTGCATACGCACTTTCAAAATGGAATAAATACCCCCCCCCACACACACACACACCTTATGCTGTCCTGGCTCAGAAAAATGGCACTGGAAGAGGCAGGAGCCCCTCCTCCCTCCATACCACATGTGGTTTGGGTCTGAGAGGTGGTGTCTTGGGATTGTGATTGCCAACCTCCAGGTGGAGTCTGGAGATCTCAAGAATTATAACCGATCTCCCAATGACAGAGATCAATTCCCCTGGAAAAAAATGGCTGATTTGGAGAGGGAGGGATGTACATTATTATATCCCACTAAGATCCCTCCCTTCCCTAATTCCTGCCCTCCCCAACCTCTACCCCCTGAATTCTCCAGGAATTGCCAACCCAGTCAAGGTGCCACCAGGGCTTTTCTTGTAGCAGGAACTCCTTTGCATATTAGGCCACACACCCCTGATGTAGCCAATCCTCCAAGAGCTTACAGGGCTCTTCGTACAGGGCCTACTGTAAGCTCCAAGAGGATTGGTTACATCAGGGATATGTGGCCTAATGTGCAAAGGAGTTCCTGCTACAAAAAAAGCCCCGGGTGCCGCAGTATCAGGATGCCTTTGTAGAGGATATCTGCTTGTGTCCTTCATTAGTATTGACAGCAGAGGATGAAAACTTGGCCTTTTTAGACTTATGAGCCCTGTCTAGGATAGCTTGGGGTTCGGCGGGGGGGGGGGACCCCTTCAAGATTTTATATCCTTTGAATGTAGTTGGCTGCTGTGGTTAATTTTTTTGTCGTCTGCTAGACTTTACCTAGCATTTGGTGTTTATAGTGTGTTAATGTTTGTTGTCAGCTGCTTTGGAAATTTTAATTGAAAAGTGGGACGTACGTAGTTTACATAAATGAATAAGTAATTTAGCCTACCACCACATGTAAAGAATCTTAATGGGGGTATCTGTATAATCACGCACATATTGCTTTCCCTTCTGTTATAGGTTCAACGCACACATCAAGAGGGGATGCAAATTATTTTCCTTATTAGTTATTTTATATTTAATGTACTAAATGGTTCATCTCTTCCATGTGAAGACACACATGCAGAGTTATTTAGTGAGGTTTGGAAGGACTACCATGAGTATTGCTAATTGGCGATATGTTGCCACCAAGTCCCAGCCTATGGAATGCCTGAGCATGTGCGCTTGACATCCCGAGACTCCAACCACCAAGCTTCCATGTTTAGGATATTAGGATGCATCATTGACTTATTCATGTAATTATATTGTGACCCAGTTTGGTTTAGTGGTTAAGTGCATGCAATCTTATTTGGGAGAACTGGGTTTGATTTCTCACTCCTCCACTTGCAGCTGCTGGAATGGCCTTGGGTCAGCCATAGCTCTCACAGAGTTGTCCATGAAAGGACAGCTTCTGGGAGAGCTCTCTCAGCACCACCTACCTCACAGGGTGTTTGTTGTGGGGGAGGAAGGTAAAGGAGATTGTGAGCTGCTCTGAGACATGGAGATTCAGAGTGAAGGGTTTGGTATAAATCCAATATCTTCTTCTTCTTTCCCCCAAAAGGGGCCCAAAAGCAAAGAAAACAATGAAAATGAATAGATTAGGGAGCAGAGAGAGAGAAAGATAAACCATAACCATTTTCACACATAGCTTACCTCGCAGTCACAATTCTGTTCCTTCCGCAGCGTCCGTCGGATTTCCCACCATCTGCGCCGGAGTTACAGGAAGTGCCGCGGCTTTTGCGTAGCAAATGTAAACTGGGTTTTAGCGGTTTACGTTCGCTACGCAGAAGCCGCGGCACTTCCTGTAACTTTGGCGCAGATGGTGGGAAATCCGACCAGACGCTGCGGAGGGAAGAGGATTGTGACTGCAAGGAAGGCTGTGTACAAAAATGGTACATATCAGGTCAAGACTGCAAGCTGCAGACTCGTAGGGCTGCCTACACTTCTCTCAAGGGAACAGTTCTGAGAGAACTGTGACTGACGCAAGGTCACCCTGTTGGCTGCATGTAGAATGATCCAATATTTGAAGGGCTGTCCCTTAGAGGAGGACAGGGAGCTGTTCCTGTTGGCAGCAGAGGAGAAGACTCATAACAATGGGTTTAAATTAAGGACAGGAAGGTACCAGCTGGATATTAGGAAAAACGTTTTTTACAGACAGTTGTTCAACAGTGAAATCAGCTACTTAGGGAGGTAGTGAGCTCCCCCTCACTGGCAGTCTTCAAACAGCAGCTGGACAAACACTCATCAGGGATGCTCACATCTAGGCTGATCCTGCATTTAGCAGGACTAGATGGCCTTTATGGCCCCTTCCAACTCGATGATTCTATGAGTGGGGAATCAAACATGGTTTCCCAGATTAGAGTCACTCATAACCGGTATACCAAACTGACTCTGAATCAGATAGGCAAAGTGTGAGTTTCCTTCCTGTTTATTCTTTTGCCCTTGTCCCTTTGATGTGCAAACTGATACTCTCAAGGAATTGCTTCCTTCTAGTCTTGCCATGCGCCCAAAGAAGGCGCATGTTGCTCTCCAGCTTTAGCACCATCGGCGCAAGACGTGTGTCTCTGCATCTGCATGCATCATAGTTAGTTTAGTTAGATCCCATTTCTGTCTCCCATCTACCCTATCTACAATGGAGCTCACTAAATAAAGAACTCTTTATTCCTTTTGAAACTGGCAGTAATTCTGGGAGATCTCCAGGCCGCACCTGGAGGTTTGCCATGCTAGTTCTTTGGCTCTTGCCTCTGGTCTTGCTCGGGCTTAAGTACCCGGCAAGGAAGGAGAAAACAAAATCAGCCGAGATGGTATCCAACTGTAGTGAGGAAGCTGGCAGGCTCTTCCAACATTTCTTGCCTGCCAGTGTACCATTTATGCCCTTTCACCATAAAAAAATTATAGCTACAGTCCTGGGGGCATAGGCGTTTCTCTGGAAGGTGACCATCTGCTGCAGAGTGATGCTGAAGAATCCCCTTATCTGAGGGTCACAAGAAGGAGTAACAGGTAGGATTGCCAGGTCTCCCCTGGTCACAGGTGAGGGATAGGGGTGTAGAGTGGTGAGCTCCAGACTGGGAAACTTCTGGAGATTGGGGCAGGGGGTGGGGTGAGGCCTGGAGAAGACCGGGGCCTCAGTGGGGTACAATGCCATAGAGTTCCCCTTCTAAAACATCTATTTCCTCCAAGGAAACTGATCTCTGTAGTCTGGAGATGAGCTATAATTCCAGGGGATCCTTAGGCCCCACCTGGAGGCTGGCATCCCTAGTTACTAACAGGCCACAGCCCCGTATAAGTTCATGTGTTCAGTTTTGAGGAACCGGTTGGAATATTGAACAGGCTGTGCCAAGGAAATTAACAGGAGCTCCTATGTGGACTGGAGTTGGGAACAGAAGTGAAGTAGTGATGCTTTTTCTAGCATCAGTCTCCTCAATTCTTTCCAGCTGCAGCTCCAAAAGTAGTAGTAGAAGAAGAAGATATTGGATTTATATCCCGCCCTCCACTCCAAAGAGTCTCAGAGCGGCTCACAATCTCCTTTCCCTTCCTCCCCCACAACAGATACCCTGTGAGATGGGTGGGGCTGGAGAGGGCTCTCACAGCAGCTGCCCTTTCAAGGACAGAGTCTCAGAGTCGCTCACAATCTCCTTTCCCTTCCTCCCCCACAACAGACACCCTGTGAGATGGGTGTGGCTGGAGAGGCCTCTCACAGCAGCTGCCCCTTCAAGGACAAAATCTGCCAGGGCTATGGCTGACCCAAGGCCATTCCAGCAGCTGCAAGTGGAGGAGTGGGGAATCAAACCCGGTTCCCCCAGATACGAGTCTGCACACTTAACCACGACACCAAACTGGCTCTGGTGGGCAAAGTGCTGGCTGGACTGGAGTGAAGCATTCATATGCATCCTACTCTATTCCGTCTCATCTGCATGCTCCAGGCTTTACCATGGAATTACGGCCTGACGAAAGGTCGAAACAGAGATTTACCCGGGTCATCTGTTGCCGTGGTTATTGCTGCATGTCCAAATCTAAATTCTGTGGTTCAACATTGTCTATGCATGTACTGCATCCTGTAAGAATAATTAATAATAGCAAGGGTTTTTTGCAATTATTAGTGGATTTTTTTTTGTGTACCTTCCATTACTACAGTGCTTTTTCGGAATTTACATACCATATAAGAGGGGTGGCCAACGGTAGCTCTCCAGATGTTTTTTGCCTACTACTCCCATCAGCCCCAGCCATCGGCCATGCTGGCTGGGGCTGATGGGAGTTGCAGGCAAAAAACATCTGGAGAACCACCGATGGTCACCCTTGCCCATATAAGTTCATGGCTGCTGGATGGCTAGCAACACTTGATAGGGTTGCCAGGTCTGTGTTGGAAAATACCTGGAGACTTTGGGGGTGGATCTGGGAGAGGGCGGGGTTTGGGGAGGGGTCTCAGCACGGTAGAATGCCATAGAGTCCACTCTTCAAAGGAGTCATTTTCTCCAGGGGAGCTGATCTCTGCCAGCTGGAGACCAGTTGCAAAAGCAGGAGATCCCCAGGCCCCACCTGGAGGCTGGCAACCCTAAAACATGGGCCACATTTTCATCATCTGCACCCATGCAGAGTGCTGTCTGCTGCTCAGAAGCTGTGTTCCTGTCCACAGTGCCTTAATGTCAAACACGGTGCCTTCATAATCACTTCTGGAGGAACTGGGTCCCTCTCAGACAGCTACTGTGAGTCCCAGAAGGTCAAGTGCTGGTCTACAGCTGTCAGTGTTTGGAAGTCATATTCCTTTCTTTGGAGCCAGAGTTCAGCTGAGTAAAGAGGACTCGTATCTCTCACTTTCCCTCTGATTAGATGCAATTCTCCAGACTGAGACATCCCGAGATCTCGTAATTGCTGCTGGCCCGAGATTCCTAAATGAAGTGATTGCATACCTGCTGTTTGTGGCCCATTTCTCCTTCAGACCTGGGGTGAGAGTATAAATAAAGCCATTTTCCTCTCGATTTTGGATCCAATGTTTTCTCCCCTTGCAGGGGAGCCAAGATGAAAAACTCGCTGCATTTCAACCCACTCTGTGAGGGCTCGATGTTACCCTTTTATTCCGTGATTTGAACAGCTTGAATTATTTTATCGCAGCTTCGACAAATGCCCAGATCATGAGTAGCTGTCTCAGCTCAGATCCTCAAAAGGTAATTTGGAATAGGAATGCCGCACTGGCAGGCTGCAATCTGGAGGCATCCCAGTCCTGTACACACGTCGCAGGGCATGCATGTACAATCTCGTCCTGTACACATTTCACAGTGAATGTACACACATTCCTGCATACGCAGAGGAGCAGGAGGTGGAGGTGGAGGAAACCTTGTGGAGTGAGTCAGGGAGGGGGCAGGATGGATTGAGCTGCTGGCTGTAGGGTGCCGGAATGGGGGAGAAGGAGGTGGAAGGAACTCCCCCTTGCTTGCAAGCAACATGCAATCCCTTCTTGACTCCAATGTTTTAAGGCTGTCTACCTCTGCCTCTTTCAGAGCTTCCAGCTTTTGCCCCTACTCTGCAGTGAATGGGAAAGGGTGGCCCCTGACTTTTTAAATCCTGACTACGGTCCTGCATGCGTGTACAGATGAATCTGTGATTTATGTTAGGCCTGGTTTAAGATGACTGGACTGGCCAGGTAGACGTCCTTACCTTCACTTAGCAAAGTGCTCCTTCTGAGCTTCAGCACAGCAGTGTGGCCTAGTCTAGTAGTTACTGTACTATCTCACAAACTGCACATAGAGCCTTGCTTTTTGTTAAGATTTAAGGTGGATTTATTCAAAGAAAACATAACATTTAACTGTAGTGGAGATAAAGAGCTTCTAAACTATTCTAGCTAACTGGATGGCTTGGATTGATAGTAGGCCATCTGCTTAATTCAGTTCAGGAGGAGAGACACCACGCTGTTCCTCCTGACACATGCAGGGAAGAAGAAAGGAAGGAGGAGGAGAACAAACAGGAATGGGGTTCCCTGAGATTACATTCTGTTGGTTAGAGAGGGTGAGTGATAGTAGACAGGAAGGAGACTGATATGAACCTATCTATCTGTCTAGCTCTACGGTGTTTGTAGTCTTGGAGGACTAAGCAAGAGACATCGTCAGTCTGTTCTAACAATTTAAATCCCAGGATTATCCAGGTATTGGCTCCTAGTTTTATTTTTTAAGGTGTACGGGCATAGGCTCTTTCTTACAAACAGATGCAATCACGTGCATGCAAGATATACCTGCATACGCTGTAGCCCCATGGTGCAGTGTGGTAAAGCTGCAGTACTGCAGTCTGAACTCTCTGCTCACGACCTGAGTTTGATCCCAGCGGAAGCTGGTTTCAGGTAGCTGGCTCAGGTTGACTCAGCCTTCCATCCTTCCGAGGTCGGTAAAATGAATACCCAGCTTGCTGGGGGAGAAGTGTAGATGACTGGGGAAGGCAATGGCAAACCACCCTGTAAAAAGTCTGCCATGAAAACGTTGTGAAAGCAGCGTCATCCCAGAGTCAAAAACGACTGGTGCTTGCAGTAAAGGGACTACCTTTACGGGTTTTTTTACACTGCCGCGTATGAACAGGACTAAAGTAAAGCACTAACAGGTCATGTTTGGTAATGCCGAAATGCACTGAAAATAAAGCAGTTCACCTTTCTCCCTGGTTGCACAGACTGGTTGTAAACTAAAGCATCCCTAACTTTGTATTTCCCCGTCTGTTTGGTGCCGGGTACATAAGCTGCAGGTTTTGAGCCTCCTCCTCAGAAGGGGATTATGAAGGCCCCCGCCTCCCGCTGCTATCCTGATCTCGTTATTTTTCAACACAGGCAGAAGAAACAATGTTTGACTCTCCCAATCGGTTAGCATTCCAGAAACAAGACACAAAAGCCGCCGGATTGACAGGGAGCTGTCAGGGGTTGAAATGTTTGCTGTCGTGGATGAGAAATTACAGACCAGTAAAAGTCTTCTCTGAAAAAAATGGAGGCCGACTCAGGAAGTTGATCGGGATTGGCATTTGGATTCATTCCTCAGTCACAACCGATCTTCCCAATCATGCTAAGGACAGAGGCATAAGGCAGAGGGCATAAGCCTTGACAGGTCGGTTTGCAGGATTCCTGAGGTAATTGGAAGAAAAATTGATTTTTTTTTCAAAAAAAGGGTCATTAAACATGGAATAATTAACATTCCAGGTTCAGAAAAACTTGGGTTCCCAGGAGGGGCCTGTCACAACGGCAGACATGTTGTGAGGTGATGTGAAAATGGAGATTCAGAAGGCTTGAAGTGTCTTCAGAAAGACCCCTCTTACCCATGTCTGTTTCTGTGCCATTTTGTTCAGTTTTGCTGCTTTTTGGTGCCCTCTCAGCATCAGCGTGGGTACCCACTGGACATTATGTAGTTAGGATGGTGACATCACAGCACATGGCCAGTCAGCCATAGCTGCAGGTTAGCACTGCAAAGGCAAATCAGAAAAGACAGGGAACACTTCTGACCATTCCAAGAGGGACAATATTTTTGTCCCAGTTCACAGATCACTCTCCGTGAACTCGCACAAGTTATTAACGAAATAAATGGGGGTATGTTTCTCAGGATACCTTTTCCAATATGTATCCCATTCCTTGTTTTGTTCAGCCCATGAGTTCCCTTGCTTACATGAGCCATGGAAACATTAATCAGGATGCCTTGACCTCACATTGCAGTCACACTGAGCAGAGCCGGCGCATGGAAGTAGGTGGGGTAGGTGGCTGCTTAGGGTGCCAACCCACCTGGGGGGCTCCACTGGTGGCCCCCTCTCTCCCCTGATGAGCCAGGCCTGGAGCTTGCATACCGCGCTCCTTGCAAAGAGCGTGATACGCAAGCATCGACTCTTCCCGCCCCCAATCAGGCTTCCTGCAAAGCAAAAAGCCTGAGTGGTGGTGGAGGGGCTTGCGTACCACACCCCTCGCAGGAGCACAATACACAAGCATTGGCTCTCCCCACCCCTGGCCTGCTTGATGACATCAGTTTTGACGTCATCATGCAGCGTGCATGCACTTTGTGTGCATCAATTTCCTTTCCCAAATGACTGAAGAAGAAGATATTGGATTTATATCCCGCCCTCCACTCCGAAGAGTTTCTGAGTGGCTCACAATCTCCTTTACCTTCCTCCCCCACAACAGACACCCTGTGAGGTGGGTGGGGCTGGAGTAGGGTTGCCAAGTCCAATTTAAGAAATATCTGGGGACTTTGGGGGTAGAGCCAGGAGACTTTGGGGGTGGAGCCAGGAGACTTTGGGGGTGGAGCCAGGAGACATTAGGGGTGGAGCCAAGATCAAGGCTGTGACAAGCATAACTGAACTCCAAAGGGAGTTCTGGCCATCACACTTAAAGGGACGGCACACCTTTTCAATGCCTTCCTTCCATAGGAAATAATGAAGGATAGGGGCAACTTCTTTTGGGGCTCATAGAATTGTAGCCCCTGGTCCAATCGTTTTGAAACTTGGGGGGTGTTTTGGGGAGAGGCACTAGATGCTGTAATGAAACACCTTTAAATAAAGCATGCTTAAAAAGATTAGAACTCTTGCAATATTTCATTTAACAGTCTCTGATAACTGAAGGAAGCAAGAAAGAGGGAGAAGGAAGCAGACTTGTTTGTGGGCCTGGTGGGAGCCCTCAAGGGGCCTGATTCAGCTCTTGGGTCGTATGTTTGATCCCCTTGCACTAAATGCTGCACTTTCAATTCACTTTCAATGCACTTTGCCAGTGGATTTTACTGTGCAAACTGGCAAAATCCACTTGCAAATTTTTGCTGAAGTGCATTAAAACTGTATTATTTAGCAAGTGTGAAAGCGACTTTAGTTCCTCAGACCTAGGGCTGCCAAGTTACTGGTCCGGGCAGGGGTTCTCCCACTCTGGAAGGTCCCAACCCATTGGCCCACACTGGGCCAGCAGGGGGATCCTCCCCCAATGTTGCCGGTGTGATGGTATCTCTTGGAAGTGACATCATCGCGCTGGTGACATTGTGTGCCGGACGCTCTAGCAATTTGGGAAGGAAACTCTATGGTACTCCTAGAGCAGCCAGTGCATGACATTGCTGGAGCGATGATGTCACTTCCGAGCGACATCATCACACCACGTGCTCTTTGTGCACATGAAAACAGTCCCCTGCCGCAGGCTGCGGGGGACTTGGCAACCCTACTCAGACCTGCTGTCACAATTGTGGCAATATTTCACAGTTCTTTAGAGTAGGGAAGAAATTCTTCATTTTAAAGCACAGCGCATGTCACAGGTGAACCTTTTGTGCTCCAGCCACTGCTGTTGAAAAAAAAATGGAAACGGGGTTGAAAATCAATTGTAACCCCTTAGCACAATTTCAAATAGGCTTGTTTAGTTTTCTTTCAGTCCTTGAGGCATTTCAAGGTCCTGTCTGATTTGGAGCCAATGTACCTGAAGGAACGCCTAATCCCTTAAGAACATAAGAGAAGTCATGTTGGTTCAGGCCAGTGGCCCATCCAGTCCAACACTCTGTGTCACACAGTGGCAACCCCCCCCCCCAAAAAAAAAAAGGTGCTATCAGGAGGTCGATCAGTGGGGGCAGGACACCAGAAGCCCTCGCCCTGTTGCCCCTTTCAAGCACCAAGAATACAGAGCATCAACAATACTGTAAGTATTGCTGAACATCCAACAATACCTTATGAGCTGCCCCACCATTGTGGTCATCTTTGGAGGAGCTGCTTTAAGTTGTCTCCCTTCTGAGATTAGAAGGGTGGCAACTCAGGACAGGGCCTTCTCAGTCATGGCACCAAAGCTGTGGAAGTCTTTCCACAGGAAGATTTATCTTCCTCCTTCTGCTGCCATTTTCTGGCAGTGGGTGAAGACTTTTTTTTGTTTGGCGTTTCCTCAATTATCCCCCCCTTTCCTAACCAATGTTTTTATTTTGTATGCATTTTGAATATTCTGCATGCATTTTAACTCATTTTTAAAACCCTTTTTAAAACTGGTTTAATGAGTCCAGCTTTATTACTGTGCACGAGCAGATCTGACTGATAAAAGAAAACATGCTAGTTGATAAAATTACATCATAAAACCATTAAAATTAACCTCCTCCCAAACATACTTCATTAGTTTAGTTTTGATAGGCGCCTTGGTGGGCCTTGTAAAGAGAGAAAGACGGGATGCAAATTTTGTAAGTAATAATAATTTGAAGGTGCCTGAGTACCCCTTACAAAAATAATATTAAGTGGCATGCTTCAGGCCACCTAAGGAAGCCTGTGACCAGTGGTCATTTTGTAGAAAAATAGGTGGTGGAGTTCATTAGCATAACTTATTAGCATATGCCCCCCAGCCAAAAGCAACCCAATGCAAGAAAGGAGAGCCCCAGGCAAGTGAGGCCTGCTTGGGCTGGCTAGAGATCCAGCCAGCCCAAGCAGGCCTCGCTCACCTGGGGCTCTCCTTGGCCACCCCCCCCCAGTCAAAAAACCAGCAAGCCACCTGCTGCCCAAATCACATAAGAAGTGGAGAAAGGGTGATGTGGGCTTCTCCAGGGGTTAATGAGGGCTGCTGGGAGCAAGGCAAAGCCCCTGCTGGCTGGCTGCTCTCCTAATCCAGGGGTTGTTATGCAGCTGCACCTACTATTCAATGGACAAGGTAGGTGGGGAGGACAAGGGGGAACCCTGAAAAAAGTTCAGGAGCTGTGCTCCTGTGAGCTCCTGCTGGATTCGAGGCCTGCCTGTGACAGAGGCAACGTTGGTTGATTGATTTGCACTGTTATACTCTTTTTTTCATCAAAAAATTGTTCTGGAAACAGCTGTCAACAATCGCCGCCAAATCCATTACACAGTACTTGAAAATCTAGGGCAAATGTTCCTCATAAAGGAGATTCTAAGCTGGAGTGGATCCTAGGCACGTTGGAAGGATGCCTACCTGCTGTTTTGCCTCTTTTGCCAGCTTCCCTCTGATGATAGATCCAGGGCACATTTTTTTTGTAGAGAAAAGCCCAGCAGGCGCTTATTTGCATATTAGGCCACACACCCCTGATGTTACCATTGTTTTGTGCAGGGATTTTGGTAAAAGCCCAGCAGGAACTCATTTACATATGAGGCCACACACCCCTGGCACTGAGCCAGCTGGAACTGCACGGTGCGATGGCATCACTAGTGACATCATCATGCAGGGCAGCATGGGAGGAGAGAGCGGCAGGCAGCGCACAAGAGTGCTGTCACATCCCCACTTTCCCCCTGCGCTGCCTGGCTGCTTTCAAGCCAAAAGTGGCCTCCGTGCTCTTTGGAGGCTTCTTTGCTCTTTGGAGCGCGGTGTTTTAGCGGTGCCTGGCAGCTTTCACCCTGAAAGTGGCAGGGCACTACTAAAACACCGCAGTATTCGGAGGCTTCCAAGTAGGGTTACCAATCCTCAGGTGGGGGCACAATATCCCCTGGTTTGGAGGCCCTCCCCCCGCTTCAGGGTCGTCAGAAAGCAGGGGGAAGGGGAGGGAAATGTCTGCTGGGAACTCTGTTATTTCCTATGGAGATTTATTCCCATAGAAAATCATGGAGAATTGATCCGCGGGTATCTGGGGCTCTGGGGGGGGCTGTTTTTTGGGGTAGAGGCACCACATTTTCAGTATAGCATCTAGTGCCTCTCCCCAAAATACCCACCAAGTTTCAAAAAGATTGGACCAGGGGGTCCAATTCTATGAGCCCCAAAAGAAAGTGCCCCTATCCTTCATTATTTCCTATGGAAGGAAGGAATCGAAAAGGTGTGCCGTCCCTTTAAATGTGATGGCCAGAACTCCCTTTGAAGTTCAATTGTGCTTGTCACAGCCTTGATCTTGGCTCCACCCCTAATGTCTCCTGGCTGGCTCCACCCCCAAAGTCTCCTGGCTCCACCCCCAAAGTCCCCAGATATTTCTTGAATTGGACTTGGCAACCCTACTTCCAAAGAAGCCTCTAAAGAGCGCGGCGGCCACTTTCAACTTGAAAGCAGCCAGGTGGCACTAAAACACCACGCTCTTCGGAAGCTTCTGAGGAAGTCTCCAAAGAGTGCAGCGGCTGAGCGGTGCCTTCCAGCTGGGGAAGGGGCAAGGGGAGTAAGCAGGTGCCTGCTGGCACCCCCAGGTGGGGTAGAACCATAGGCACCCACCTACCAAGCATATTCCCACACGCTGGACCTGTTGCTTCCTGTCCACCCTCTGATGGCTTCACTGGAAGTAGGGATGGGCACAAACCAGGAAAATGCAGTTCAGTCTGGTATATGGTTCATTCTGTGCCCAGTTTGGGCCATCACATGGAACAAGCATGGACCATCACAAACTTTTAAGAACGAATTGGGTTTGTGAGGTTTGTTAATCAATAGAACAGCCTCCCCGCAGCATGCTAGAGACATCAAACACACAGGGAATCTTCAGCTAACTTTCCTATAGCTGCACTACAAGTTTAGTGAGGATTGGATTTACAGGGTTTGAATTTCCCCTCCACCCCAGATGACCCCAGGAGAAATGACAGGTGATCATTTTAACAGGCACAGGTTCAGGAGCATATACAATGTATCCTGTGCAAGCAAGAGACATCAATGTCACCGGGGATCTCTGTCTGTCTCTCTTCTACTTGCCCTCCAAGTTTGGTGATGATTGGATTTATGGGATCCGAGTTACAGCCCCCCAAATAAGGTGACCCCAGGAAAGTGCTTCCTGGGGAAATGACAAGTACAGGTTCAGGAGGCATAGAACCGATCCTGTCCACCAAAGTTGCAGGGGACTTCCCCTAGATTCTTCTCTATGTGCCCTCCAAGTTCCACCCCACTGTTGCTTTGAAGTTTTGGTAAACATTTAGATTGAATGGAGACAGTCTGTCTGGAAATATTTTTATTCACAAACTGGCACAAACTACTTGGAAGTTCATGGTAATTGACATGCCATGAACTTGAGTTCATGACCCACAAACAGGACGAAACTCATCATGAACTTTAGCTCATGAGCTGGTTTATGCCCATCTCTAATTTGAAGTCACTAGAGACTTCACTGAAGTCAATGGGTTTATGTGATTGCCAGCGCTGGATTGGAAAATACCTGCAGATTTGGGCTATGGAGCCTAGGGAGGGCAGGGCTTAGGGAAGAAGACAGTAGATTTATATCCTGCCCTTCTCTCAGAGTAGCACACAGCCAACTTTACAGGGCTTTTTTTGTAGCAGGAACTCCTTTGCATATTAGGCTACACCCCCCTGATGTAGCCAATCCTCCAAGAGCTTACAGGGCTCTTAGTACAGGGCCTTCCATAAGCTCCAGGAGGATTGGCTGCATCGGGGGTAATGTGGCCTAATATGCAAAGGAGTTCCTTCTACAAAAAAAAGCCCTTCTCCTTTATTTTCTCCCCCCACAACAGACACCTGGTGAGGTAGGTGGGGCTGAGAGAGCTCTCCCAGAAGCTGCCCCTTCAAGGACAACTCTTGCGAGAGCTATGGCTGACCCAAGGCCATTCCAGCACGTGCCAGTGGAGGAGTGGGGAATCAAACCCGATTCTCCCAGATAAGCGTCCACCCACTGGGAGCGGAGGGACCTCAGCATGGTATAATGCCATACAGTCCACTTTCCAAAGCAGCCATTTTCTCCAGGGGAACTGAGCTTGGTCATCTGACTGGAGATCAATTGAAATAATGGGAGATCTCCAGGTACCACCTGGATGGTGGCAACCCTGCCTTGGAAGAACATAACTCTGCTTCAGATCTCACTCTTGGTCAGTATGCTACACACCTCTAAATTGCAAGTTTATCTCTAAATTGCACTGATATCTGCAAGTCCAGCCACTGGCAGGTTAGGCCTTTGTGCGATGGAAGTTTGGAGATCTTAACAGTGCTGCGGGTGCCTTTCCATCCTTTCCCCATGCCTACCCATTCCACACACACTGTACCTCTCCAGCCCCTTCCTGTGCATCCTGACTGCAAGTTTAGTCGGGGGGGGGGGGCATTTAAGGTTATGCTGTCTCCTCTCCCCTTGCTTTCAAGTTGATCCAGAGATGGCTAGAGAAGAGGTGGTGTGTGGTTGCTTAGCAACCGCACAATACTTTTGGAATTTCTCCTCAGCCTGCTGCAGGTTCCAGGAAAAGGTAGGAAATTAGCAAAGTGGTCATGCTGGACTTTGCAGCATGGGAGGCGGGCCAATTAGATTTTTATCAGCGAAGCTCAGTTTACACCATGTTGGGAGAAGCTGTGTGATAAACTCAGGCTTTTGTATAAGAACAGCTCTGGTCCAGCATCTTCTTTCCCACCCACTGGACAGTCAGATCCTCCTAGGAAGCCCACAAAGAACTGTCACCCTCTAGCATTTTGTATTAAATGGTACATAGAGTTTGAACATGGAGTTTTGCTTAGCCATTGTAGCTAATAGGTGCTGATAACAGTCTAAGGATGTCTAGTTGAAGAAGAAGAAGAAGAAGAAGAAGAAGAAGAAGACAAAGAAGAAGAAGAATTGCAGATTTATACCCTGCCCTTCTCTCTGAATCAGAGACTCAGAGTGGCTTACAATCTCCTATAACTTCTCCCCCCACAACAGACACCCTGTGAGGTGGGTGGGGCTGAGAGGGCTCTCACAGCAGCTGCCCTTTCAAGGACAACTCTTGCAATAGCTATGGCTGACCCAAGGCCATTCCAGCAGCTGCAAGTGGAATTGGGGAATCAAACCCAGTTCTCCCAGATAAGAGTCTGCACACTTAACTACTACACCAGTCCGGCTCTCTTTAGTCTAATAGCAGCTGGTTTTTTTGTCTAGAAATTTTTGACGTTGTAACTTGAGGTGGCCAAGGAGTAGAATTCCCCTTTTATTTTTATTTTTCTTAAACAAAAGTTAAAAACAGCTGAGGTGTGGAGAGGCAAATTTATTTATTTTATTTAGTGCAAGAATTGCCTTGCACCTTTCTGCCCAGTGAGGGTTGCCAAGCCAGCTAACCATTTAAAACACACATGATAAAAAAACACATATTCAAACAATTAAAATCAAGCCCCAAACGCCTTAAAACAATTAAAAGCAGTTAAAATCCATATAAAACATAAAAGCTTCAATTAAAATATTGGTTAGGAAAGAGGAATCACAGAGGGAATGCCAAAGGAAAAAAACAAGTCTTCATGCACTAGCAGAAGATGGCAAGAAGAAGATGATATTGGATTCATACCCCACCCTATAATCTGAATCTCAGAGTCTCAGAGCAGCTCACAAACAATCTCCTTTACCTCTGCCCACAACAGACACCCTGTGAGGTGGGTGGGGCTGAGAGAGCTCTCACTGAAGCTGCCCTTTCAAGGATGGCTCTGTGATAACTATGGCTGACCCGAGGCCATTCCAGCAGCTGCAAGTGGAGGAGTGGGGAATCAAACCCAGTTCTCCCGGATAAGAGTCCGTGCATTTAACTACTATGCCAAGCTGGCAACAGAAGGCAGAAGACAAATCTCTGAGGAGAGAGAGTTCTAGAGCTTTTGTGCAAAGTTTGCCACCCACCTAATTTCAGAAGGTGGGGGCACTTGAAGTAGAACCATTAGAAGCAGAACATTATACAATCATAAAACCGATTCTATGGTTTTATCAAAATACCCAGCAAAATTTGTTGGAGTGCGTGACTCAGCCTACCTCGATATTGGGGGACGCTACATCACTCTAGGCATGTATAGGTGTTATCTTCTTGAATGGGATGCCTCTTGGTCTTAACTTAGGAACTGCCCTCTGACCCCAGCCCTCTCTTTTTCTTTTGTCCTCTCACTTGCTTCACATGGCCTTCCATGGAGACATATGTCTGTAGAGACACTGCCCTCGTATTCCCATGCACACAATGCTGGACAAACTGGCCATTTTGTGATAGGGAAAATATCAGATCATATAGAATATCAGATTAGGCTTCTTTCTCTTCCTTCGACTGCAGACCTGCACAATAGTCCTCCAGATGCCCCCCAAACTTTCAATCCACTTTCAGTGCACTTTCCAATGGGATTTTTCTGGGTGAACTGGCAAAATCCAGTTGGAAAACGCATTGAAAGTGCATTACTTAGCGTGTGTGATCACAGCCTCAGAGGTGTCCTGCCTCTGAATATGGAGGTTCCATTTTGTCACTGTAGTTAATAACAGCTGATGGGCCTCTTCTCTGTAAATTTATCCAATGCCCTTTTCGTGAATTCCCTAAACATTCTGAGAATAACTCCCTAACACTGAAGAGCCATTGATACGTCTATTGCTTGAATGCTAAAATAAGCAATTTGGCATCGCCATAAGCTATAAATAGGAGAGTGCTACCTTCCTATATATAGTACAGTACAGTGTATTTTTATCATGGGATTATTATTGTTTGCCTCGTCATTGCAAGGGGCTCTCTGGCAAACAACCAGCTTTTCTCAAGCTCTGGCACCTCTCCCTTCCTGGCTGTGATTTGTTCCAGATTCAAGCACATCTTATGTTCCCCCCCCCCCACAGAGGTCACACAATAAGAACAGGGTTGTACTTCATGAGGCCAGTGGTGTGTTTGCATCTAATAATGGTGTGATGCGCCAGGATGGAGCCAAGAGGCCAGGCTCTCTTCCCCAGCTTCTGTCATCTTCCTGGGGAAGGGAATTTCCACTGCACGCAGCAGGGACTGATGTCTTCCAACCCTAGTAGTTACTGCTCTGAGGGGGACTGCTGCTTTCGTTCCTCCCACAAGGGTGGAGAGGATGAATTAGAGCTGTGGTTCTCAATCAGTGGGGCGGAACTCCCGGGGAGGGGCGAGAGATCCTTGTGGAGGAATCTGTGAGTGGAAGATTGCCTTCTCGGCTCTCTGCGGCTGAGGGGGTGCTGTTTTCCTCAGCAGAGCTGAAGGCAGGCTTTTTGCGACATAGAAGACGTTCCCTTAGATTTGCAGTTGCTGGAACGGCTTTGGGTCAGCCATAGCTATTGCAGGAGTTGTCCTTGAAAGGGCAGCTGCTGTGAGAGCCCTCTCAGCCCCACCCACCTCACAGGGTGTCTGTTGCAGGGGAAGAAGATATAGGAGACTGTAAGCCGCTCTGAGTCGCTGATTCAGAGAGAAGGGTGGGGTATAAATATGCAGTCTTCTTCTTCATCATCAACCAAAAGGGCCATATTTACTTCCACCTTTGTAAGAGGCCAGCCCCAATGGAGGCTCACAGCCTACCTTTTCCTCCAGTTGTACTTATTTCAAGGTGGGAACTACCTGCCAAGTGGAAGCCCCACTGGGCAGGTGCCACATTGGGGGACAGTGCTGAGAAGAACCAAAGACATGCCAAAGAGTGACATGCCACTGAGGGGGTTTCACTGAGGGAAACAGATAATCAAAGAATGTCCACATGAGTCTGTTGCAATTAAAATAAGGGTCTCAAGTCTTAGCCACAATCCATGAATTAGCCTACCGGGCTCTGTAGGGTTCTAAAATAAAACAGATCCACAATGTTGCCTTTCCTCTGTTCTTATTTTCCTGCCCCAGAGAAGAAGTACTAGGCTCTGATATTCTGGTTTAATCCTATGTTTCCCTCAAGGACCTCAGGGAAGCCAATGTGGTTCTTCTCTCCTCTATTTTATCCTCTTTGAAGGGGAAAGAGGCCTTGGGTTGCCAGCCTCCAGATGGGGCCTGGCATACTCCTGAAATCAGGGCTTTTTTTGAGTAGGAACACACAGGAACACAGTTCCAGCCGGCTTGGTATCAGGGGTGTGACCTAATATGCAAATGAGTTCCAGCTGGGGTTTTTCTACCAAAAAAAAGCTCTGCCTGGAATCATTTAGAGCTCAAACAAAGTTGAGAAACAATAGCGCCTTTTTAAAGAAAAAGTCCAACAGGAATTCATTTACATATTAAGCCACACCCCCTGATGCCACCATTTTTTTCACACAGGGCTTTTTTGTAGACAAACCCCAGCGGGATCTCATTTGGATATTAAGCCAAACCCCTGACACCAAGCCAGCTGGAACTGCGTTCCTGCTCAAAAAAAAAGCCCTGGTCTCAGGGAGAAGGCAACAAGAATATACTGTAGCAATAGAAAAGAGTGAAGTGCAGTGAAGGTTTTTTCTGGGTTTCACTCTTGACTTCTGGGGTGACAAGATGGTGGAGGGGAAAGCGTGTTTTTTTTTTTCTGAGGGAGTTGTTGCTACAAACCAGAGAGATTCCCTTGAGGACAATTAGGCCAAGCGCAGCTTGCCTTGGGTTAGTAAATAAAAGAAAGAAGGCTTCAAATGTATTTTTATATACTCTGGGATGTTCTGTTATTAGGGCTGCAATCGAATTTCATTACCGCACTGTTTCAATTTGAATCAACCTAGGTTTTCCCCCACTGGAAAAAAACAACTGATGTCTTCTTTTTATTCCCAACCTTGCTAAATAAATTTGATTGCATTATTACCATTTAAGACAGACCCTTGTGTTTGCACCGATCGCGTCGCATGTTGGTGCCGTGACCGTAGTGTGCGGTGTGTGAATGGCTCACGGCTGGTGCTGAAATGGTGCCTGAGTGCTATGAAAAGAATCAGTGATGCTTGAGAAAACAAGTGAAATGAAATGTCTCACTGTTGTATATGTGATCGGAATTGTGACTAATATATGGAGTTCTCGCCTGGCTCCAAATCCCTGCTGCCCTGGTCCAATCACGAGCCCCCTGCTGGTTTGAATGGTCCAATAGCATAGTGTATATACAGTTGGCCGGGTCTTCAGTCTTTGGGTGCAGCGCTATACTATGCTGTATCTAATAAAAGAGCTATGATTGCTACTACCTCACCTCATCATTGTGTGGAACCCATTATAGTATACTCACAGTGTCAAAAAAATAAAAAAGGGAAAACTAATTTATAAATCCCTTGTTTGTTCTTGGTTCACAGGATTCGCCTGGAAGCTGGGGAACTATAATGTCATCCTTGGGTCAAACCTAGGGTTGCCAACTCAAGTAATTCCTGGAGACCTGGGGACCGTGTCTTGGGAGGGAGGATGCAGTTTGAAGAGGGAAAGGTGCTCCGTGGGGTTATGATATCGCATCATCTGATCTCAGAAGCTGTAATTTTCTCCTGGGAAACTGATCTCTGTAGTCCTGAGATGAGCTGTAGTTCAGGGGGATCCCCAGGTCCCACCTGAAGGCTGGCATCCCTAATTCACCCAGAATTATAGCTCATTTCCAGACTACAGACATCAATTCTTCTGAAGCGGGGGGGGAGGCTGTTTTGGATGGTGGGTTCTATGGCATTGTACCCCAGTGAGTCCCTGTCCTCTCCAGACTTAATTCCCAAACCTCCAAGAATTTCCCAACAGACCTACACCCACTTCTTTTGCTGCCCAATAGGCCAGTGGGGACCTGGCAGCCCTACTCCCAATAGGGAGTCAATGTGGCTTACATCATTCTCCCCTCTTCAATGTTATGCTCAGGGGATTTGGGGCTAGAAAAAGCCCAGCAGGAACTCATTTGCATATTAGACCACATCCCCTGATGCCAAGCCAGCAGGAACTGCGTTCCTGTGCATTCCTGCTAACCCCCCCCCCCCCTTATTATCCTTATAGCCACAGCCCTGCGAAATAGGTTAGGATGAGAGTGTCATCCTAATTCTCAGAGAAGACTGAGAATTCAAACCTGTATCTCCTAGATCCCGGTGCGACCTTCTAGCCACTGTGCCAGGTGGGCTGTCTGATTCTGATGCAAAGGTGAGCACGTAGGGCTCTCAGCCTCCAGGTGGGACCTGGGGATCTCCTGGAATTACAGCGCACCTCCAGACTACAGAAATCCATTTTCCTGGGTAGAAGGGATGCTTTAGAGGTGGACTTTGTGGCAGTGTACCCAACCGAGGCTCCTGTTTTCCCCAAGTTCCATCCTCAAATCTCCAGGAGTTTCCCAAACTGGATCTGACAACCCTAGTTGAGCAGGCAATGGGATGTGTTGCCTATGCAACTTCAGTGATGGTGCTTAAATGGATGGACTACCCCTGGATCTGGGCCATCCTTCCATAAATTACTTGTTCTTGGTTCACAGGATTCGCCTGGCAGCTGGGGAACTATAATGTCATCCTTGGGTCAAACCTAGGGTTGCCAACTCAAGTAATTCCTGGAGAAGTAATTCCATCCTTCCGTAAATTACACTAAGAAGTACACAGGAGGTAAGAAGTTCTTAATACAATCAGGGCTTTTTTTGTAGGAGAAGCCCAGCAGGAACTCATTTGCATATTAGACCACACACTCTAACACCAAGCCAGCTGGAACTGCGTTCCTGTGCGTTCCTGCTCAAAGGGGGGGGGGAAGCCCTGAATACAATTAATGCAAATCTCACCTTTTAGAAGCCAGATACAAAAAAGGTTGCCAGCAGTGTGTGTGTGTTTGTTAAAAAAAAAAAATGCAAATCACGTTCAATTATCAGGAAGGAAATACAGTTTCTCACTGAGATCAAACTGGAGTTGAATTTATGAGCGCATGTCAACAACTGCTTCACACCCTTCCCCCCAGTGCAAAAACTGGAATCAGATCAAAATACATCAGATTATTAATTATGAATGGTGCAAGAATTTCAGGGTTAGGCTTGCAATAAAAATGTCTATTACAAGCAGTGAAAATCCATATTACAATCCCATTACATGAAAATTTCATCAATATGCTAATCAGCTCACATGAAGAGCTGACGATCCGAACAGGGGACTTGGATGTCCAAACCCAACTCTTTTGCCCACCCTGGCTGCCGAGCTGACTACACCTCCCAGAACGCCACTCTCTCTGGCATTGAATCGTGGGAACTGTAGTCTGGGCGATCCGGTGGTGGCAGAAAGAACCCATTTGAAATCTGACCTTGTCCAGGATTGAGCTCTGTCTCGCTCAGCCGCTAAAGTGGAAGCTAATTGGCACCACACAGTCAATTCCATTTTAATTTCAGACTCAAGATTGTGTCGAGGGAAGAGATTTGTGAGTGACAAGGGAAAGTGGTGACATATTTGCAGATGTCAGAGGGATGAGGAGAAGTACAGGACTGAGCAATCAACTTCACCGAAGCTCTCAATTTGTTTTGGGACACAATTAAAATTAAAATGACGAATGCTGTCTTTCTTTCTCTGGCATTGTTCCTCCCACCCTGTCTTTTTGTTAGAAAAAAGCCCTGATGTTTGTGCCTGCTTGTGGGTTGAGGATTCATTGCTCTGGCTGCTGTGTTAGGAGGGAACCCCTTAGAAAAGTAATTTTGACCAAGCCAAGGGATTACCCCTCTCTATCTAAGCCCCCTCTCCCATTGACAGGGCTTTTTTTGTAGCAGGAACTCCTTTGCGTATTAGGCCACCCCCCACTATGTAGCCAATCCTCCAAGAGCTTACAGTAGGCCCTGTATGAAAAGCCTGTAAGCCCTTGGAGGACTGGCTACATCAGGGGGGTGTAGCCTAATAGGCAAAGGAGTTCCTGCTACAAAAAAGCCAAGCCCATTGGCAATGCGGACACCATAAAACTAGCCTACCTTATAAGATTGTTGGAAGAACAATAAGATAATGTGTGTTACATATCAGTCCCTCCTAAAGTCCTGACAAAAGTAAAGTCATTGTGAAGGGGTTTAATCATAAGAAGAAGAAGAATTGCAGATTTATACCCCGCCTTTCTCTCTGAATCAGAGACTCAGAGCGACTTACAATCTCCTTTATCTTCTCCCCCCACAACAGACACCCTGTGAGGTGGGTGGGGCTGAGAGGGCTCTCACAGCAGCTGCCCTTTCAAGGACAACCTCTGCCAGAGCTATGGCTGACCCAAGGCCATGCCAGCAGGTGCATGTGGAGGAGTGGGGAATCAAGCCCATTTCTCCCAGATAAGAGTCTGCACACTTAACCACTACACCAAAGGTATATTTGCAAGGGAGCCAGGAAATGGGCTGGTTGAGATGGGTGGGTGGGTGGGGGAGAGATGGTGACAGCCAGAGTTGTGTAGCAGTTGAAGTGCTGGATTAGGGGTCTGGAAAAACCCAGGTTCAAATTCCCACTGTGCCATGGAGCTTCCTGGGTAACCTTGGGCCACACATACACTCTCAGCCTCACCTACCTCATAGGGTTGTTGTGAGGATAAAATGGAGAAGAGGAGAATGACGTGAACCACTTTGGTTCCCTCGTGGGGAAAAAAGGTGGGATATAAATAAAGTAAATAAATTCCTGATGGTTACAGTAGAAACTAGGAGTTTGAGAAGTGAAGGGAAAGGCCATAAATCCCAGAAATGATCATGCAGGTGTACCCAGAAATTATCTTTGATTCCGCTCTCTTCATTAATCCTTTCTCTTTTTTCCCCCTTGCAACAATGACAGGTTCTTTATTCTGTTCTACGGTTCCAAAAGGAAACACGGTTTTGGCCGCAACAGTTGTCTCCCATTCAACCAAAGTGAGATGAGCGGGGATTATGGTCCTCTGTGATGGTATCTTGCAAAAAAATCAGACTGAAAGAAAAGCATCCCCATTCTGTAGGCAATTAAAAAGTATAATTTGCGGAGTGAGATTAAGGAGCTGTCTGGAACCCAGGGCCAGAACTAGACTGTTTGGCACCCTAGGCAAGGATAATTACTTGCGCCCCCCTCCCCCCCAATACACACACACTGATAACCAATTCTGTTCCATAGCATGAAATGGAGTGTATTCTATCAGACTGAAAGAAAAGTATCCCCATTCTGTAGGCAATTAAAAAGCATAATTTGCAGAGTGAGACCAAGGAGCTGTCTGGCATCCATGGCTGGAACTAGACTGCTTGGCACCCTAGGCAAGGATAACTACTTGTGCGCGCCCCTTCCCACCCACCCACACACACTGATAACTAATTCTATCCCATAGGATGGAATGGAGTCTGTTCTATCATATGGGGCCATAGGATAGCATGGAAAGATAGGGCCGGAAGAAAGCAGGAAGAAAACCCCGCTGGTCTGCGGTTCCAATTCTGTGCCCCTGGACCAACGGGACCCTAGATGATTGCCTAAGTTGCCTAGTGGGCGGTCCGGCCGTGCTGGCACCCCAAGGAATGCAGCCAGAGTCACACAGTGGAGGTGGAAGGTTTGCCTTTGGGAACAGACTTTCAACCACATTCCCATACCTGCAGCCTAGCATGTCAGACCAATGCAAAATGCACAACAGAGAATCTCTTCCCCACTTTTAGGAGATGATACTTAGATCAAAACAGAAACAGAAAGAGACGGTACTTAGTAAAGGCACAGACATTCAGAAACTACTCCCCAGTACAGCAGTGATGGGGAAAAAGGTGCAAAATGCATAGTATCTGCATAATCTTCTGGGGGGGGGGGGTCTCATGCTGATTGGTCAACAGGCCTGTCTATCACTTCCATTTTCTGCTGACTCATTCTCACAATCTCCCCACTTTTGGGGACTGAAACAGCTATAAAGAGCAGTAGTTCTGCCTCTGTTAACTTAGAAATAGCTCCCAATCTGTCCCCAGATTAGAATGCCTCAGACTGCTCTTTTAATGAGGTGCAAGTTTACATGGGATTTACAGCTTCCCTTGATTTAGATTGATTACTACTTTTGGTCCTTCCTGCCTTTTATCCAAGGAATTCAATGCAAAGTACTTGCCCCCTGCCATCCTCACAGCAACCCTTTGAGGTAGGCTCAGAGTTACTAACCCCAAGCCATCCAAGACATTTCTTGGTGGAGATATAGCCAAAAGTAGCTGATTAGGGTAGCCGTGTTGTTTGAAGCAATGGAACAAAGTTTGAGTCAAGTGGCACCTTTAAGAACCACAAAGTTTAATTCTGGATAAAACTCTTGGGGCTCTTTAGCTTGGAGAAACGTTGACTGAGGGGTGACGTGATAGAGATTTACGAGATTAGGCATGGGATAGAGAAGGTAGAGAAAGAAGCACTTTTCTCCCCTTTTCACAATACAAGGACTCATGGACACTCAATGAAATTGCTGAGCAGTCGGAATAGAATGGATAAAAGGAAGTACTTCCTCACCCAAAGGGTGATTAACACATGAAATTCATTGCCACAGGAGGTGGGGACAGATACAAGCATAGCCAGTTTTGTTAGGGGATTGGATAAACATATAGAGCAGAGGTCCATCAGTGTATTGTTGGAACTCTCTGTCTGGGGCAAGTGATGCTCTGTATTCTTGGTGCTTGGGAAGGGCAACAGTGTGAGGGCTTCTGGTGTCCTGGCCCCACTGATGGCACCTGGGTTTTTTGGACACTGTGTGACTCAGAGTGTTGGACTAGATGGGCCATTGGCCTGATCCAACATCGCTTCTCTTATGTTCTTATGCATGCAGATGGAAGCTTATGCCTAGAATTAAACATTGTGGGTCTTAAATGTTTAATTAGGGACATGTTCATTTATTTAAAATGATTCTATACTGCCTTTCTAAATACTTACAAATCATAACATTAACAGGAAAACCAGCCATAGTTATAGTTATGGTTTATTCAATTTATATCCCACTCTCCCCGCCAAAGCAGGCTCAATCAGCACCAACAGCAGGTCCATTTCTAAAAGTCCTTCCTTTCAGCCTAGCGCCCCACCCCCCCGAAGATCACAAAAGATGACAGGCAGCAACTTTGAAAGGACTGGGGCCACCACCAAAAAGCTCCAATGTGAGCTGAAATCTTCCTAACACCCCCTCCCCTCCTGTTGCTGCAGCACTTTTAACCATGACTGCTTTCAGTTTTATTATTATTACGGTCAGAGACCAGATCCAGCTGACCAAAACCAGGGCTTTTTTTGTTGTTGCGGGAACTCCTTTGCATATTATGCCACACCCTCCAGATGTCGCCAATCCTCCAAGAGCTTACAGACGGCCTTGTACTAAGAGCCCTGTGAGCTCTTGGAGGATTGGCTACATCAGGGGTGTGTGGCCTAATATGCAAAGGAGTTTCTCCTACAAAAAAAGCCCCGATAAAAACATTATTAGGTATACAGATATCCAATTCCAGTTAAAATAAAAATATAAAATTTAGCACACATAGAAAATCTATATCACCATGGCTAGGATCCAGCAATGTGCAATGGGAAACTTAAACAGAATTAGTGTTGGTCCACTTGGGCAAAACCTTGTGCAGCACTTAATGCTAAATTTCACATAACACAAGCGAGGTACTGCAGTCTTTTCCTTTCATTGCTACTTCCACTGAGATCTCTAGCACACTGAATTGTTGTGCTGTTTCAACATAACATCATCGAACAACCTTCTCATGAACCCTCTTCCTAGGGTTGCCAATCCCCAGGTGGGGGCAGGGGATCCCCCGGTTTGGAGGCCCACCCCCCACTTCAGGGTCATCAGAAAGCGGGAGAGGGAAAAGTCTGCTGAGAACTCCATTAATCCTTATGGAGACCAATTCCCATACGGTATAATGGAGAATTGATCCACGGGTATCTGGGACTCTGGAGGAACTGTTTTTGAGACAGAGGTACCATATTTTCAGCATAGCATCCAGTGCCTCTCCCTAAAATACCCTCCAGGTTTCAAAAAGATTGAACCAAGGGGTCCAGTTCTATGAGCCCCAAAAGAAGGTGCCCCTATCCTTCATTTTTTCCAATGGGGGGAAGGCATTTAAAAGGTGTGCGGTTCCTTTGAATGTGACAGCCAGAACTCCCTTTAGAGTTCAATTATGCTTGTTCCTGGCTCTACCCCAATGTCTCCTGGCTCCACCCCAATGTCTCCTGGCTCCACCCCCAAAGTCTTCTGGCTCCACCCCCCAAATCTTCAGATATTTCTTGAATTGGACTTGGCAACCCTACCTCTTCCTTCTGTATTCTTGGTGCTTGGGGTCGGGGGCAAAGTGGAAGGGCTTCTAGCCCCACTTGTGAACCTCCTGATGGCACCTGGGATTTTTTTTTGGCCACTGTGTGACACAGAATGTTGGACTGGATGGGCCATTGGCCTGATCCAACATGGCTTCTCTTATGTTCTTATGTCTATTTGGAAATGCAGGCTTACCCCATCCCAGATCCTGAGATGTAAAAACTTTGAAGCTTTCTGGCTCTTTCTGGATCTCAGGCCAGTCGATGTTTACATGGTTAAATACTGATTCAAGATGGGAGGAGGGAGAGAGTTTTTTCAAAAACCAGAACCAGAGTTTATGCAAACCTATGTCCTTTTAAAGATAATAAAGAGCTGACACTGGAAGTCATGTGAAACCGGGCCGGCGTGGAATCCACCTCTCCTATCAATCCACAGCTTTAGTGAATTCGTTTCCCCTTGGCTGCTGCCGCTAGATTCCATCCCTTCCAAGGCCTGGCGATATCTATTTAAACAGAACCTTCGACAACACCTCTTGCCAGTTGCTTCTAATAAAAACAGCTCTGTTGGAATAATGCAGTCTGGGAGAGATTGGGTGTAATATGGTTAAATGCTTTTACAATCCCCCATTAAAGTAAGTGGATGGAAATTCATAAAATATTTATGACGATTGAAGGAGGGGGGGGGGTAAGGTGGGGATGGGGGGAGCCTGGTGAGCTCCTTCGTATCGCTTCTCAGAATGCCAAACAGCTAATGCTACAGACGGAGCTGATACAAAGGAGTATGGCGCCGAACGCCCAGCTAAAACCACACCGGGGAGTCTGGAGATCTTCTGTCTCCCCCTTGACTGCAATCAGGGCTGTGTGATTGTCTCCTGTACTGATCTGTCCTTGCAGTGCTGCAAAACTACAAGCTTTATTAATTTAAAACAGAATAAGCAGGTTTCCAGCCCTCATGGTTCAAGGGCTAACATACAGGGAACAGAATAGAGCATGAGTTCCCAGCATGCCACAGTGCCCACCAGTGCCTTTCCTGGCACACGCTTGGTGGTCTAAGAAAGTGGGTGGGGCTTTTGTCCTGTGAGGCTTCTGATTGGCCACTGGATATTTTGATGGCTGTGTAGATAATTAAAAACATTGCTTTGGCAGCAGCTGCCAACACAGCACAAGGATAGTTACTGTGTCACTGAAAGTAAGCACTGAAGCCATTTTGTGACTGGCTTTGCTTCCCGAAGCAGCCATGTTGTGGCAGCCATTTTGTGGCTGTGTCCACTAGGATGTGACAGAATTCAAAAGGTACCTTTAGGCTTTAAAAGGCTGTGGACCCCTGGAATAGATTCAGGGATAACAGTGAATTTCTCATCCTATCTGTTTCAACCTGTTTTGGTTTTTCTTTTCCATTGTGCAAATCAGACCTTATGATTTTCTGCAAATCAAAACCTGTGATCTTCACAAACGGATGCATTTGTCAGCATCTGTATGTCAGTAAATAAGCCTTACATGGTCTATTTGTCTTAGATGGCTAAATAGCCAAAATTGCCTATGTACTTTATGAACTGTATAAAAATGCCATGCGATGGTGTGCACAATATGAACATAGCTATAAAACCAATAGTGCCAACAGGAGAACCGAAAACTGAAAACTGGCAAAAACTGAAACAAGGGTGGAAAGAAATGCAACAGGGAATAGTCATTCAATCCTATCCAAAGTGGAAAGTTGTTGCAAAACCAGTTTCCTGAAGCTTGTGTTGATGGCAGAAAAGTAGCTTATGATTCAGGAATGGATATAGCATATCCATTGGCCTCCAGTTGGTTTCCAAAGGCACCATTCCAGGTGAAAAAAATCCCATAGATTCTCATCCTTGAAAGCTGGGTTGCCAAACTCCAGGTGCGGACTGACGTTCTTTCAATCGAATCAGCTGATTTCCACTATAAGGATCAGCCCTCCAGGAGAAAATGGCCGCTTTGGAAGGTGGACTCTTTGGCATCACGTTGTTGCTGAGCTCCTCCCCTCTGCAGGCTCCACCCCCAGATCTTCAGGAAATTCCTAACTTGGAGTAGTCAACCCTAGCAATGGGGCTTCTTCTTAGCCACCCCTCCTGCTGCAGCCTCAAATGCCTCCCAAAATAAATACTGGGAGACAGGAGACTCACAGGAACTGCATGGAGTGATAATCAAAAATACCATTCTGGATCACCAGAATTCTTTCTCCAGCTGGAGGTCTCCTTCCAGCAACCCTCCTTCCCCACTGCCACAGTGGCAGGAAAAAAAATATTTTTAAAGACTGAGGGACCTCCTGATGGCACCTGGGTTTTTTGGCCACTGTGTGACACAGAGTGTTGGACTGGATGGGCCATTGGCCTGATCCAACATGACTTCTCTTACATTCTTATGTGACACAGAGTGTTGGACTGGATGGGCCATTGGCCTGATCCAACATGGCTTCTCGTGTTCTTATGTCACACACAGTGGGGTGTGTGCAAGTGGGGCTGCCCTGCAAGTGATATCATGGTGTGTGCCATGCCACACACTGACCCATTTCCTCACCCCTCAAGCTTCCCCCTTCCGCTAGTAGAAATCTTCCACTGGAAGCGGCATGAAGTGCGGGCTTCAGATGCGAAGGCCCTAAATTAACAGATCAGCACATGAAGCAGCCTTCTACTGAACCAGACTCTTGGTCCTTCAAAGTCAGTACTGCCCACTCAGACTGGCATCGGCTCTTCAGGATCTCAAGCAGAGGACTCTCATAAAGCCCAGTAGAGCTGCAAACCCAGGAGGGCGGGGTGTGCAGTGACCTGGAAGGGGCTGGATGGAGCGTGCAGCACGCTTGCTTGACTCGGAGGCATTTGGAGCTGTTCTGAATGCCTCTGAGCTGATCAAGCACGTCATGCCACACACTCCACTTAACACCCCCTGGACCTGTAAGGAGCTGGGCAGGCCGTGTGGTGCATTTGCTTGCCTTGGAGGCATTCAGAGGTGCTCCAAACACCTCCAAGGTGAGGTAGCATGCTGTGCACCACCCCTGCCTGGGCAGGGACCGTGCACGTGGGGACTGCACGAGTGAAGACAGGAAGGGGGTGCCCGCCCAGCCCACCCACCCCCACCCCTGTTGCCAAGCGGTGCCTCAGGCAGATGCCTACCTGGCCTGCTAGTACACACCAGCCCTTCTGTCATAGCAATTACTGCCAGATCCTTTAACTGGAGATGCCAGCTTTGAACCTGGGACTCTCTGCATGCCGACATATGATTGACTACTGAGCCACTGCCCCCCCCCCTTCCTGGTCTCAAAATGTATGGGGAACCAGGGAATTTAAGGGACCAGCTTCTCCATAGAAACTTCACGGCAACGACATTGGATTTATATTCTGCCCTCCACCCTGAATCAGAGTCTCAGAGTGGCTCACGATCCCCTTTATCTTCCTCCCCCACCACAAACACACTATGAGAGAGCTTTCCCAGAAGCTGTCCTTTCGAGGATAGTTATGAGATAGTTGTGACTGACCTGAGGCAATTCCAGCAGCTGCAAGTGGAGGAGTGGGGAATCAAACCTGGTTCTTCCAGGTTTGACTCCGTGCACTTAACCGCTACGCCAAACTGATGGAGCAAATGAAACAGGCATCTGCCAGTCAGAGATCTCTTCCTCATCTGTGGTGCTCCTTCCAAAGGCCCATCATCTGATGCTATCCTTGTCATCCTTCAGAAGCTGGATGAAGTCTGTCCTGTATATATATCTATATGAGCCCTGAGGATATAATTATTTTTTCCGAGTGCCCCGGCTTCCTAGCTTTATGCAAATTGCTCTGCCATTCTAAGTGATGTTTTTAATTGCTGCACCAGCTACTTTGATTGAATGGTTTTTAATGTTTTGTTGCTGCTCTTGCTGCTGTTTAACCTTTTTTGCTTGCAAGTCAGCTTGCACCACCCCAAGGGGTAGAGAGGTGGCAGACAGCTCTTTCCGATCAAGAACTATGCCGCAGGCAAGGAGAGCTGGTGGCAAGTATGGAAGTAAAGACATTGCGCAGACACAGCGGATGAAGAATCAAGGGGTAGGGTAGAGCATTGGTGCTGGATAGGGTGGAGTGTGGAAACTAGGGCTGATTCCGTACTCATCTTGCTCCAGCCATCTGGATGGCACCGCCATTTTGCGCAGGGCAAACCTGAGATTTGCCGCGCTGCGATGTAAACCTGAAAAAACAGGTTTACACCGCAGCACAGCAAATCTCAGGTTTGCCCCGCACAAAATGGCAGTGCGGAGCAGCTGGTGCAAAACCGCCAGCTTGCTCTGCACAGAAACGGAAGCCTGCCCCGGAGCAAGGTGAGTACGGAATCAGCCTAGGTAGAGTCGCCAATCCCTGACTTGCAATCCCCAGAAATACTGGGGGGCAGAGCCATGGGGGAGTTCCATCAGGGAATGATAGGATGTCAGTCATTTCTAGAAGTTTCTGATGGTTCCTAGAATGGTTCATAGAGTTTTCAGTGGTTCCTAGATTGTACTGTCCTCACTTTTGGGTTTCCCCCGGAAGTGACATCATGCTGTTGCCCAGTGGCAATTTTCTTTCCTCCTCCTGGAGTAGAGACAGGAAACAGGAGCCACAGATGGGAACCAGGAAGTGGGAACCAGAGATCCTCTGCCCTTCCATGGGAACCATATCAGAGCAGGATGAGGAGCTGGATTCTGCCTAACCACCTTCCTTCTGGAGGAAGAGGAGGAGAAAAAGAGGAGGAGATTGGATTTATACTCTACTCTTCACCACCCGAAGGAGTCTCAGAGTGGCTTACAATCTCCTTTCCCTTCCTCCCCCCCCCCCCACAACAGCACCCTGTAAGGTAGGTAGGAGTGAGAGCTCTGACAGAAACTGCTCTTTCCAGAACAGCCTCAGACAGAGTTATGACTGACCCAAGGTCACTCCAGCAGATGCATGGGGAGGAGTGGGGAATCAAACCCAGTTCTCCCAGATAAGGGTCTGGCTCAAACCTGTTGAGGAAGCCCCCTTCATGTGCTAGGATGAGCAAAGGCTACTGTGGCTGGGTTCAGACAGGCGATTTAAGCCACCCCAGGAATGGCAGGCGAGTGTCCCCCAAAAAACACATCCACATCTGCCTGCCATTTCACTCTTGTCCCCAGCCCAGCCCCTACTTTCTGGGAGCTAGGGTGACCATAATGTCTGAAGGCCAGCCAGGGACACCTGGGGGGGGAGGTAGGGCCGCCGGAAACAGGAAGTGACGTCACTTCCGGTGACGTCACTTCCGGTGATGTCATGCCACCGCCGGAAGCAGGAAGTGACACCACTTCCTGTGACATCATTTCCCCGCGTCACCTGCCGGAAACGGGAAGTGACATCACTTCCTCTGACATCACTTCCCCCAAATGACATCATTTCCCCCAAATGCCACTGCCGGAAACAGGAAGTGACTTCACAGCACTTCCTGTGACGTCCCCAAAAATCCCCCAAATATCACCGCCGGAAACAATTTTGTTCTCAAATCCTGTATATACTTCATCAGTATATGGGATAAGGCACTTTCTCAACTGTGCTGCATAATGCAGCCTATTTATTTTGTCCTGTTTGCTCTGTTGGCTCTATCTGCGCCACCTTCATCACTTTCGGGGTGTGGATCCCCCAGTGGGGTGGTCTCCCGACTCCCTCCGCCGGCTGTTTCTGATAGCCCTGCGCCCCCTCTTTCATTTGATATGTGTCCCGTGCGGGTGCCACCCTCCCGCCGGGAGATGCCGCAAAATGAGCCCCCTTGAGGCTTATGGCGGCAGGGCTCGGGGGAAGCGAGCTAGACTGCTGTTCTTTTGAGGGGTTATAGAGTGTTTCGAGCCCGTCCCTGTGGCATCGGTCTCATCGTTGTGGGACCCAGGGGGCCGGCGCAGCGGCCCGCCGAAGCAGCCTGTCACTAATAACACAGGTCGAGATGCAGGACAGGAACCCGGAAGTGACCGACAGGCTGCTTCAGGAGGAGGCCTTCGCTGGCCGGCGCTGGCCCCGGAAGGCCTTCCAGAGGCTCTGGAAGGCCTTCCGGGACCAGCGCCGGGTGCTCCGCGGCGTCCCCGCGGCCTCCGCTGGTCCCTGGAGGCCCTCCAGAGACTCTGGAGGGCCTCCAGGGACCAGCGGAGGCCGCGGGGAGGCCTTCGCTGGCCGGCGCTGGCCCCGGAAGGCCTTCCAGAGGCTCTGGAAGGCCTTCCGGGACCAGCGCCGGGTGCTCCGCGGCGTCCCCGCGGCCTCCGCTGGTCCCTGGAGGCCCTCCAGAGACTCTGGAGGGCCTCCAGGGACCAGCGGAGGCCGCGGGGAGGCCTTCGCTGGCCGGCGCTGGCCCCGGAAGGCCTTCCAGAGGCTCTGGAAGGCCTTCCGGGACCAGCGCCGGGTGCTCCGCGGCTTCCCCGCGGCCTCCGCTGGTCCCTGGAGGCCCTCCAGAGACTCTGGAGGGCCTCCAGGGACCAGCAGAGGCCGCGGGGAGGCCTTCGCTGGCCGGCGCTGGCCCCGGAAGGCCTTCCAGAGGCTCTGGAAGGCCTTCCGGGACCAGCGCCGGGTGCTCCGCGGCGTCCCCGCGGCCTCCGCTGGTCCCTGGAGGCCCTCCAGAGACTCTGGAGGGCCTCCAGGGACCAGCGGAGGCCGCGGGGAGGCCTCCGCCACCGCCGCCGGGCCCCGCGCGCGGGCGGGGAAGGCGGCAAGTGAGGGAGGGAGCGTCCCTGCGCAGGCGCAGGGACGCTCCCTCCCTCACTCGCCGCCTTCCCCGCCGGCGCCCGCGGCCCACCGCCTCCGGGGCTGGCTAAACCGGGACCTTTAATGGTCCCGGTATAGGCAGCCCGGGAGCCGGGATTGGGTGGCCAGAACCGGGAATGTCCCGGGAGACCAGGACGGTCTGGCCACCCTACTGGGAGCTGGCTTAAAAAGGTGCCACTGGGGAGCCTCTAAGTCACCTCCTCAGCCACCTGGATGGCCAGGAAGTGCACGTAAAGCACCTGGGAAGCCATGGACAGGGTACATGAGTGCTCTGGATGCTTCTCCGGGGTGCCCACAGCCTGTCCCTGTTCTGCAGGCCGTCTGGAGTCTCTGGGGTGCTCCTGTTTCCACCAGATCACCTCTGGCTCAACACACTGCCACTCCGAGCCTGCAGTCAGAACACAGCCTGTGGCAACTTATTTTGTTTCCTGTTTGAGCCAAAGTGGCTTATTAGATCATCCTTCTGCCCCCCACTTTATCTTCCTCACAATAACTCTGTGAGGTAGGCCAGGCGATGAGAATGTGACAGGCCCAAAGTCACCCGCAAACTTTGGCAGAGCAGAGATTCAAATGCTAGATCCTAGCCTGCCATTCTGGCTGCTACATCCCACCAGTTCTCAACTGACCACCCCACTCCCAAGCAGCAGAGATCCCATTCTAATAACAGAGCACAGTCAATCAAAATGCTCAATGGCCAATCAGAAGTCTTGCTGGGCAAAAGCCCCACCTGACCCCACCCACTTTAAAAAAAGCAATCAGCATACATGCTAAATAATGCAATTTCAATCCACTTCAGCAACCATTGGCAAGTGGATTCTGTTATTTCTCATAGTAAAACCCAGACCAGTTTCACACTAGATCTTTAATCCTGGTTTGGCTGTGTCCCCAAGCTGACATTCTACAATAAAGTCATAAAGTCATAGAGGCACAGACTTGGTTTTTCTGGTTCTATGATTCTAGCATAGAATGTCAGTTTGGGGACAAGGCTAAACCAGGATTAAAGGTCTAGCGCAAAATTGGTCTTCAGTCGCAAAGTGCATTGAAAGTGGATTGAAAGTGCATTATTTCGTGTGTGTGAAAGTGCCCCAAAAGATTTGATGTAATACAGACTTTTAAGACATTCCGTCTGGCATGGAAATGTGCTGTTAAAGGAGGGCAAAAGGTTTTGGACCACTACGGCAGTAGAAAGAACAGGTTTTAAAAATCACCGCCTAGACGTGACTGTAAAATGATGAGGCGCTCCTCTAGCTGCTCTCCCTGAAGACTTAAATCACTGTTTGTATTTCCCACATCTGTACAGAGATGTCTCAGCCGCTCGCATTATGCACATTCAAATGTTAACATTTTCATGCTCTTAGAAATGCCGCATTCATCATTTCCTAGAGCAGAAGAGGCCACATCCCCGGGAGAGGAGCCCAGCAACAAATGGTGATCGATGGCTAATAATGACAATCTTTAATGTCACATAGGTGATTGTTCCGAATTGGACATGGCTCATTCTTGGGCACACACATACTTGCCATCTTTGCAAATCCTCTAACACAGTTCCTAGGAACGAGTGGATTTTCCCCACCCACCCCCATCCTGTTAGATGGGTGTTTGCTCCTCCTTGTCTTTCACTCGTACTGTGTTTCAGTTTCACTAGAGGAATTTCTAAAATAAATCCCGGAATTAAAAACTACCCCAAATTTTACATTCTCCATTTTCTTCTCATCACTTGCTTTTCTCCCTCCCCCATGACCAGGGCTTTTTTTTGTAGCAAGAACTCCTTTGCATATTAGGCCATAACCCCCTGACGTGGCCAATCCTCCTGAAGCTTACAATAGGTCCTGTACTAAGAGTCCTATAAGCTCTTGGAGGATTCGCTACATCAGTGGGTGAGGTCTAATATGCAAAGGAGTTCTTGCTACAAAAAAAAAAAGCCCTGTCCATGACAGCAGTGAAAATAGGAACACTGGTAAAACACTAGGCATGTTGGAAATTTTGAAACAGAGAGGACTGCCAAATATGCTCAGCTTTCTGAACCCCTGACTAGATCCCCTCAATTATTGTTAGTGCACAGTAGCTTCTTGTTTTAGAGGGCCAGGTTGTTGCAGCCTGCAGCTGCTTTGACCTGGTCTGAGAACTAAACTAGGGATGATGGTAATAATAATAATAATAATAATAATAATAATAATAACAACAACAACAACAACAACAACAACAACAACAACAACAATAATAATAATAATAATAATAATAATAATAATAATAATACTTTTTATTTATATCCCGCCCTCCCCGCCGAAGCAGGCTCAGGGCGGCTCAACCTTTTTCAGCCGATGGACACCTTTGGAATTCTGACACAGCATGGTGGACACAGCTACAAAATGGCCACCACAGAAAGTGAAACCAGCCACAAAATGACTACCACAGCTTACTTTCAGTCACACAAAGAAGATCATTGTGATGTGGTGACCGCTGCCGCTAAAGCGACACTTTAAAAAAAAAATCTGCACAGCCAATCAAAATGTCCAATGGCCTATCAGATATGTTCCTGGGCAAAAGCCCCACCTGGCCCCACCCACATGGCCATGAGCACCATGTTGAAAAACCTCGAATTAAACTTTACTCAGTTTTTGACTGAGTCACAAATCCTAGCAATTTATAATTGAGTCTTTATTGAAATGTGAGTTATGATTAAGACCTTCCTGTATTGCAAAAGTTGTTCCCTTTTTGCACCTTTGTAGTTGTATGCATTTTTTTAAATTAGCCATAGTGGGCTAGCTTCATTGCTTGCTTTTTGTGCCTGCGGGTTTAGCTAGGCTTATGGACAACACCAAGGGCACATAGAGATGTTAGTAGTAACTTTCAATTAAAAAAAATCTCAAATGGATTTTAAAAAAAAGACTTTTAGCTATGTAATTTTTAAGAATAAAGGCAGTAATAAGAAGGTGGCTGCTGTGTAGGGTTGCCAAGTCCAATTTAAGAACTATCTGGGGACTTTGGGGGTGGACCCAGGAGACTTTGGGGGTGGAGCCAGGAGACATTAGGGTTGGAGCCAAGATCAAGGCAGTGACACGCATAATTGAACTCCAAAGGGAGTTCTGGCCATCACATTTAAAGGGATGGCACACCTTTTCAATGATTCCTTCCATTGGAAATAATGAAGGATAGGGGCACCTTCTTTTGGGGCTCATAGAATTGGACCCCCTGGTCCAATTGTTTTGAAACTTGGGGGATATTTTGGGGAAGGGCACTAGATGCTGTAATGAAAATTTGGTGCCTCTACCTCAAAAAACAGCCCCCACAGAGCCCCAGATACCCGCGGATCAATTCTCCATGATTTTCTATGGGAATAAATCTTCATAGGGAATAACAGAGTTCCCAGCAGACATTTCCCTCCCCTCCCCCTGCTTTCTGATGACCCTGAAGTGGGGGGGAGGGCCTCCAAACCAGGGGATCCCCTGCCCCCACCTGGGGATTGGCAACCCTACTGCTGTGTAAGGCATGGTAATTGTGGGAGAAAACAGAGGTAATCACACAAACAGAAAAATCCAAATTCATTCAGACACATCTGAACAGTTTATTGAATGATCAACTCCTTGCTTGCTACTGAACTGCAGGGTGCTTCAGTGTGCTTCTAAAAACAACAAAAGAGTCATCCTGATGTGCTTCTAGTTATGATCAAAGATGCTGTTCCAGAAAGTCTTAAAGAAGAAGAAGAAGCTTCTTTTTAAAATGTTATAAATTGTTTAAAGGTTTCTGATTTTATATGGCTTTTCAACTGGATATGAACTGGCTTGTAGGCCAGTGACAACCAAAAGGGAGCCTATAAATAAAGAAATATTAATGTTGTGTGATATTTGATGCTCTCTTGTATTCTTGCACATTGATGAAACGCTTCACCAAATGAATCTTGAAACAACTGTGTATACTGCCAGACTACAATTGTTTTTGGAGAGCGTTATCAATATTCACATTAGCATGTATGATGCAGAGGGAAAATAAGATTAAAAGGAATGCATTCAAAGCTGCAGCAAACTATGCAAGCCACAATGCGCACAGTTTGGACTCGGCTCTGGAAGTCCTGGGCTCAAATTCGCATTCTGCCACGGTCATTTGCTGGGTGATCTTGAGCCAATCACACACTCTCCGCCTAACTACCTTACAGGGTTCTCATGAGAACATAAGAGAAGCCATGCTGGATCAGGCTAATGGCCCATCCAGTTTCATAGAATCATAGAGTTGGAAGGGACCTCTAGTGTCATCTAGTCCAACCTCCTGCACAATGCAGGAAACTCACAAACACTTCCCCCTAAATTCACAGGATCTTCGTTGCTGTCAGATGGCCATCTAGCCTCTATTTAAAAACCTCCAAGGAAGGAGAGCCCGCCACCTCCTGAGGAAGCCTGTTCCACTGAGGAATTGCTCTAACGGTCAGGAAGTTCTTCCTAATGTTGAGACGGAAACTCTTTTGATTCAATTTCAACCCATTGGTTCTGGGCCTACCTTCCGGGGCCACAGAAAACAATTCCACACCATCCTCTATATGACAGCCCTTCAAGTACTTGAAGATGGTGAGCATATCACCTCTCAGCCGCCTCCTCTCCAGACTAAACATTCCCAGCTCCTTCAACCTTTCCTCATAGGACTTGGTCTCCAGACCCCTCACCATCTTCGTCGCCCTCCTCTGGACCCATTCCCACTTGTCCATACCCTTTTTAAAATGTGGTGCCCAAAACTAAACACAATACTACAGGTGAGGTCTTACCAGACCAGAGTAAAGTGATACCATCACATCACGTGATCAGGACACTATACTTCTGTTGATACAGCCCAAAACTGCATTTGCCTTTTTAGCCACCACGTCACACTGTTGACTCATGTTCAGCGTATGATTCACTAAGACCCCTAGATCCTTTTTGCACATACTACTGCTAAGAAAAGTCTCCCCCATCCTATAACCATGCATTGGATTTTTCCTACTTAAATGCAGAACTTGACATTTATCCCTGTTAAAATTCATGTTATTGATTTTAGCCCAGTATTCCAGCCTGTCAAGGTCATCCTGCATCCTGTTTCTGTCTTCTTCTGTGTTTGCAACCCCTCCCAATTTAGTATCATCTGCAAATTTAATAAGCATCCCTTCTATCCCTTCAACCCAATCCAGTTTGGTGTAGTGGTTAAGTGTGCGGACTCTTATCTGGGAGAACCGGGTTTGATTCCCCACTCCTCCACTTGCACCTGCTGGAATGGCCTTGGGTTAGACATAGCTATAGCAGAGGTTATCCTTGAAAGGGCAGCTGCTATGAGAACCCTCTCAGCCCCACCCACCTCACAGGGTGTCTGTTGTGGGGGGAGAAGATAAAGGAGATTGTAAGCCACTCTGAGTCTCTGATTCAGAGAGAAGGGCAGGGTATAAATCTGCAATTCTTCTTCTTCTTCCAACACTTTGTCACACAGTGGCAAAAAAAAAAAAAAAAAGTATCATCAGGAGGTTCATCAGTGGGGCCAGGACACTAGAAGCCCTCCCACTGTGCATTCCCCCAAGCACCAAGAATACAGAACATCACTGCCCCAGACGGAGAGTTCCATCAATACAGTGTGGCTAATAGCCACTGATGGACCTCTCCTCCTTATGTTTATCCAATCCCCTCTTGAAGCTGGCTATGCTTGCAGCCACCACCACTTCCTGTGGCAGTGAATCAGGTTAAAATGTAGAAGGAAGAATGTTCTAACTCACTTTATACCCTATTGGGAAGTTAATGAATTAAATAAAATTAATTAATTAATGGAACTTGAGGGGATTTCTAATGCATCATTTCCACTTTGGAACCAAGCCCCCAAATTCCTGGAGAGCTGAGAAGAATTTGGGAAACATTCCTATCAATGCCCACTTGAGTGTAGCCAATGGATTTGTGAACTTCAACACGGGAGTTTTGACTTATTAATTGCCTCACCATGGCATAGCCAGGATTTTTAAAGTTGGGGGGCATTTTAAAAAGTTGGGGAGCACCATCATCCACAGGGCTTCTGCAGCTCCTGTCATTCAACGCCTCCACTGCCCATGTCCAACTCCGGGCAGGTAGCGTTTCTCATAGGAGGGCAGGCGGGGGGGCTGAGAGGTGTAACAGGGCAGCAGGGCTGAGCAAGGAAGAGTCCCCTTCATCCCTTTGTCTCGCCTAACTCCAGCCCACCAACATGGCTGTTCACCCACATGGATTTTGTGACCCAAGGAATGTTTCTTCTGGGGACTGGAAGGAGTTCCAGGAGCAGAGAGGAACATGGGAAAACTTCTGTGCACAGGTGGTTGGATACAAACCGGTATTTATATTTGCAAAGCATTGTATTTCTGCCCTGTCTGTCTGTATAATGCTGATTTAGCAACACACAAATAATGTTGGGGAAAATGCATATGTTTAATGGGGGGAAATTGCTGTGAGAAGATAGAAAAAAATGGAATGAAAATAAAGAATCACGAGTTACTCACAAGGGATTCATCAAATGAGGAGTTTCATGTCAAAATACCAAGGATGGGAGGCTGGAAGGTCCCACTGTGTCTGTGTTTTTAGAGAGCCAATCTGGTGTAGTGGTTAAGTGTGCAGAATCTTATCTGGGAGAACTGAGTTTGATTCCCCACTCCTCCACCTGCAGCTGCTGGAATGGCCTTGGGTCAGCCATAGCTCTTGCAGAGCTGTCCTTGAAAGAAGAAGAAGAATTGCAGATTTATACCCCGCTCTTCTCTCTGAATCAGAGACTTAGAGCGGCTTACAATCTCCTGTATCTTCTCCCCCCACTACAGACACCCTGTGAGGTGGGTGTGGCTGAGAGGGCTCTCACAGCAGCTGCCCTTTCAAGGACAACCTCTGCCAGAGTTATGGGTGCAAGTGGAGGAGTAGAGAATCAAACCTGGTTCTCCCAGATAAGAGTCCACGCACTTAACCACTACACCAAACTGGCTTCTGAGACAGCCTCTCAGCCCCACCCACCTCACAGGGTGTCTGTTGTGGGGGAGGAAGGTAAAGGAGATTGTGACCGCTCTGAGACTCTAAGATTCAGAGTGCAGGACGGGATATAAATCCAGTATCTTCTATATTCCCAAGGCAGGCAAAAATGGAACAAGTGTAGCTTTCCCCCTCACTGGATATTATTGCCAGAAAATGCTTCACCTGCCAAACTCCAGCCTGCCAGTCTACCTGATAGAGGTCTCTGGGCCCTGCCAAGAAACCATTCAGCCCCCCTGGCTCTTTCAGTCTGCTCTCCCTTTGAACATAACCTTCTCTCGTAAGTTCTTTGGAGTGAATGAATGGGCAACCCGTCTGCCAGCTGGCTGCTTGCGCTCACGGAGTGCCTGACACGTTTCTGGAGTAAGTGTACCTTCCTGATAAGAGGGGGGGGGGGAAGCTTTCAGATCCTGATTTATCTCTCTTAGGGGGCTGTAAATTGCCATTAGGAGAAGCACAATCTTGTAGATCATACAGTCCAGGACTCCAGGTCACTATTTCTTCTCTGCTGACATACGAGAAGCAATAGCTGTAGCACTTAATTTGTTAAAAGACAGGGCCAAGGCAGCAGACTGTCTGGCAGTGATGCCCTCTGACCTGGAAGTGCTGCCTATTCATCACAGATATGCTGAGGGATGGCTACAGAGAGACTGCCAAATCCCCACCCTCAAGAAATTCTCCCCAGAATACAATATTGTACTCAATATGACCATTTTTGCTGCAGCAGCCAAAGCACACACCCTTATGGGGTTTTGGGAAGGGGACTGTCTATTCGACACACCTCATTTATCAAGTACATTTCTTATTTATTAGTATATATTTATCCCACCCTTCCTCCAAGGAACCCTCCATTTAGGGCAGAGGTGTGAAACATGCAGCCCGTGGGCCGGGTCAGGCCCCCGGAGAGTTTCTATCAGACCCACGAGCCACTCATTGTCATCTGCTTCCTTCTCTTTCTCTTGCTGCTTTCTGCATCACAGCTTGCTTTGTCAGACTCGTCCGATCATACAGGAGCTACAGAGCAAAGCCTGTTTTCTCCATTGGCTGAGCAACATGTGAAGCAGCTTATGTACAAAAGCTCACAATGCCCAGCCATTTCATGTTTTCCCTTGAGTCTTAGGCTCAAAACATTGACCATGAGATTTCCGTAATGAAATTCAGTAAATCAAAAGTAGGTTTGCAACTTACAGACGCACCCCTGAACGATACCTGAACAGCCTACTCAAGATTGCGGCAGCACAATGTCTCCAGAATTTGATGCAATGAGGTGTCAGTTATCAGAAACTGTTAAATAAACAAAATATTGCAAGAAAAATGAAATTGTGTTTGTTTGTGTCCTTTATAAAGTTTATATCTCTGCCAACTGGCATTACATTTGATGACGCACGTGGCCCGGCCTGACAAGGTCTCGTTTATGTCATTCATCTCTCATAAGAAATGAGTTTGACACCCCTGGTTTAGGGCATTCACATCAGTTCCTCCCTCCTCCAATTCATCGTCATAAAAACTCTGTGAGGTAGGTTGAGTGGAGAACACATAACTGGCCCAAGGTCACCCAGAAAGTTTTCATGGCAGAGTGAAGTTTTTGATCTGTGCCTCCCAGACCCTAGTCCAGGACTCCACTACACTATGTTGGCTTTCATCTCTAGAGTGTGTGCTCTAGAGTATGGAGGGTGTGTGTGCTTTCATGCCTGGAAGTCATGGTGAGTTCTGGCGACCCCTACTGGTGGGACCTGAATGTCTCAGAGAGGTGGTTTGATACTGTCTGCCTCTGCGTCCCAGCCCTGCTATTCCTTGAAGGTCTCCCTTCCAAGTACATGCCAGGGTCAGCCCTGCTTAGCTTCCAACATCTGATTAGATTGGGTTTGCCAGGACTATCCAGGTCAGGGCAACTCTAGCCTATTTCGTTAGACTAAATGCATCCATCTGAAGTCCACTTAGAGATGGCTGTCATGGCTTCCATGAGAGCCAGTGTGGCGTAGCTGCTAGATTCTGAATTCCACTCTCCCATTGATGTCCTGTCCTGTAATCTGCAAGCAAGACCAGTCAGATCTTCTTAAAAGGTAGTGCCCTCAGGCTTGGCTAACAAGGCTCAACCATCAACAGGAGCCAAAGGCAAGGAGCTAGAAGCAAGGAACTGGAACAGGGACACAAGCTTACATCTAGTGGGCCCATTGACCTAGCAAAGCAAGCCTTGGCTTAAATAGGCTGGGAAGTCATCAAGCTCAGCAGCCCATCTGACAGGTATTGAGCTGCTGTGGCTGCACTGTGCTTAGTCTAGAAACCTTTAAAGAATTATTGCCCTCATTTCCTGACTCTAGGATGGGAGTTGTGCATAGCCAGATGAACTCTTTGACTCTTATGGGCCACCTTCTGCTGTCGCTGTTCCTGCAGGGTGGAAGTCTCCCCTAGGGGGACTATGAGGCCTGGCTATGTGTCCTGCTTGCAAGCCCTGGTGACTATTTCAGGGTCCTGAGGCATGGTCTCCATTGCAGGCTCGGGCAGGATAGTTTCTGGTACTGTTGGACCATTGTCACCAGCTGGTGGCCTTGTTGCTTTGAGCTATCCTTCTGAGATTTCCAAGTCTGTGTCACTGAACTAGGGTTGCCAAAACCTCAGTTGAGGCAGGAAGTTCTCCCAATCTGGGGGGCTCCAATCTACCAGCTGGCCAGAGGGGGAAGCCCCACCCTCAAACAGCCCCTTTCTGTGTCAATGTCATTGGTACAGTTATGTCGCCTTGTGGTGATGTCATCACGCTGGGCATGTGTGTCAACATTCTGGCATTTTGCCCAAAATTCTGGAGAGTAGAAGCGGGACATCCCTGGTGTGATGACTAGGGTTGCCAAGTCCAATTCAAGAAATATCTGGGGGCTTTAGGGGTGGAGCCAGGATACTTTGGGGGTAGAGCCAGGAAACATTGGGGTGGAGCAGGAGCAAGGGTGTGACAAGCATCATTGAACTCCAAAGAGAATTCTGGCTATCACATTTAAATGGACCACACTCCTTTTAAATGCCTTCCCTCCATTGGAAATAATGAAGGATAAGGGCACCTTCTTTTGAGGCTCATAGAATTGGACCCTCTGGTCCAAACTTTTTTTTTTTAACAATTTATTAATAACATATGGTTACAATAATTAATTGTCTCTTTTCTATGCTAACCCATATGATATTCAACCCCCCCTCCAATATTTGACTTCCCCGAAGTTATAAATTTAAATTCAATTACAAAGGTACCTCTAACCAATCAAAGTTCAATATTTTTCTTCTCTCATTAATACTAATAAATTGTCCAATGACTTTTTATATTCCATTCTTTCTCCATATATCCTTTAAATTTCTTCCACTCCTTTTTGAATATATCTAAATCATAGTCTCTTAACGTTTTAGTTAATTTGTCCATCTCACTCCACGATAAAACTTTCACAATCCACTTTCACAATCCAGTCCCATTTCTCTGGTATTTTTCCCTGTTTCCACAGCTGCGCGTACAATGTCCTAGCAGCTGAGAGCAAGTACCAAATTAAAGTCCTATCTTCCTTTGGAAATTTTTCTAATTGTAATCCAAGCAAAAAAGTCTCTGCAGTTTTCTTAAAATCATAACCCAAAATTTTGGAGATTTCTTGTTGTATCATCTTCCAAAATTCTTTCGCTTTTTCACAAGTCCACCACATGTGAAAGAAAGAACCTTCATGTTTTCTACATTTCCAAACTTTTTGAAACTTGGAAGGTATTTTGGAGAGAGGCACTGGATGCTATGCTGCAGATTTCTACCTCAAAGAACAGTCTCCCCTGAGCCCAAGATACACACGGATCAATTCTCCAATAATCTATGGGAATCGATCTTCACAGGGAATAATGGCATGCCCAGCAAACATTTCCCTCCTACCCACCCACCCCCCACTTTCTGATGACCCTAAAGTGGGGGGAAGGCCTCTAAACTGGGGGATCCCCTGCCACCACCTGGGGATTGGCAACCCTATATGATGACGCCACTATGTGTGCACAAGACGATCCCGGAACAGACCTGGGAGCCCCCTGCTGGAAGCCCGGTAAGACCTGGCAACCCTACACTGAGCTTGGAATCCTGCTGCAGAAACATCCCAGGGAACCTGGGACATGTAGCTTTTCATGGGTGCCATTTCGCATCTGTAGTTTGCATGTCAGTCACCTTGGAAACTGCATGTCCCAGAGCTCCTCCTGCTACTCATGAAATCATGCCATACTCTAAATTAGGTCACTGGTAGGGCTACAGGTTTTCCAGACATCCTAATCCCCCTTGTAAAAAAGCAAGTTATTTTCTGGTAGTTTGTAGGCCTCACATTTAAAGTGGAAGAGATTAACCTGCCCCCAGTCTCATCCATAAGAAACTGAGAAGTAAAAAAAGAAAAGAAAATGGCCTTCACATAGTAAAACTAGGAATTTCCTCAGTGTCTATGGTAAAGAGCATAGAGATTAGGAGAGGTGTCCTAGAGTGTCACCTAGAAGTGACATCACATTCTCTTAATGCTGCAACATCTGCAAGGTTAACATTTGCTCAAAATTGGAAGAAGAATATGATTCTAAAGAAGGAGGATTGGTTAAAGATTTAGCAAAGTATAATCATTTATGTAGACTAATCTGTTTATTACATAGCCAAGTGTCTGATAAATTTGGAATATGGAATGCTTTTTTGATTTTGAATGAGAATTTGAGTTTGTATAATTTTGAGTTTATAATTGATGTTTATAACAGCTCTGTAATATGTATCCTGTATTTTAGTTCGAATAAACTTTTATTTTAAAAAGAAGTGGCATCACATCCTTCTCAAATTCCGCCCTCCCCAAGCACCACTCTTCAAATCTCCCAATGTTTGCTGAGCCACATTTTTATGTGGCATGCCAAATTTCAGAGTGAGCACAGGGGAATTCTGTCTTCATTCCATAAATTGGTATCCTCCACATAAGAAATCAAGCATGTCAGGGAGGATAGAACCTTTTTCCTTTGCATGATAGCTTTCTACATACCGAGAATGCCATTCCAGCTCTCCTTCTAACTGCAAAAGACAATCCTAATTCTCCCATAAGAAGCTCCAAGAAATCTAATGTCCAGAAAGCATCCTTCTATGCAGGAGTGGAATTCTAGCAGGAGCTCATTTACATATTAGGCCACACACCCCTGAAGTAGCCAATCCTCCAAGACTCTTTTTTGTAAGCTTTTGCAGGATTGGCTACATCAGGGGTCTGTGGCCTAATATGCAAAGGAGCTCCTGCTAGAATTCCACCCGTGCTTCTATGGAAGTGAGATATAACATGAAGGATGCAGGGTTGGCTCCACCACAAGGCAAACTAGGTGACTGCCTAGGGCTCTGGACTCCTGGGGGAGCTGAACTGGGCACCCCCCATGTGACTTGGTGACATTATCAGTGCAGGGGGAGGGGAGAAGTTATCCTTGCCTAGGGTGGCAGTCTAGGGCTGGCTCTGGAAGGATGTAAGTATCAGAACAGACAAATAAGTACTCCCTCCCAGGGAGGGTCCAGGAAACAATCACCTCTTTCAGATACAGTGGCCTACCTGTTAGCATCATCATAAGGGTGAATTGTCCTGTTATATTCTGAATGAAGGGAGTGGGAGACAAAAGAAGAGAGTATCGATGTCCATTGAGCCTCAATGGATATTTTTTGCCTTTTTGACATGCTTGCAAGCATCCCTTTTTTTCTTTTTAACCAAGCTGCATGTCCTGGTTGCCAACCCTAACAGCTGCCTTAGGCAGCTGGCATTTGAGACCAAAGCTTTGTGGTTCATTCTTTTTGTCCAAAATGCTTCTAAGGCACAGATGACTCTTGCTTGCCTGCCATCTCAGTCACATTAAGCTGGGCCCAAAGTTTAAACGACCATATGTACAACAAATTGGTGGGCTGTTTCTACAGGCCTCCGATTTTCTCACGGGTCCGCAGGACGTGAATGCTGAGTCAAAGTGCAGAGGACACCAAAATCTCTATTAAACATGGGGAAAGCCTCCAGAGCATTAGGGATGCTTTCGAAATTCTGAATTATTTTGGAGTTAGAAGCAGTGACGTTTCTGGGGAGATGTTTTGGACACAGGTCCCCTGGGGAAACTACATAATCCAGGTTTCCTGGCCAAAGGGATGCTGATATCCTGACATTCTAGGAGACAATGAGAGATGGAAGGAAGAATTAACCAATGGCATCTTCCTTGCGACTGCCTCCAGTTGTACCACTACCCAGCCAGGTCAAATAAGTGATGTTAGCGCAGGTTCAGGGTTGAACTTCAGTCATAGAGTTAGGAAGCTAAGTAGGAAGTATAGTTTAGGGACACAGATGAAGATCACAGATTGAGGGAACAACAGCCAGGAAGTGATGTGGCAAAGAAAGAGAATGAGAACGGGAATACAAGGCAAAGGAAATTAGCAGGGACATTTAATTAAACATAAGTTTAGTGTACATTACTTGTGACTAGGGCTGCCCATCTTCCACCAGGGGCAGGGGATCCCCCAGTTTGGGGGGCCCCAACCCACTGACACAGAGCAGACTGCTGGAAGGATTCCACACTCAAAGAGCCCTGTTGTCATGTAATCTGCCCTGTGCAGTGATATCACCCAGGTTGCGCTGGGCATGTCACACAGGGGACACTCTTGGATTCATGGTAAAAATCTATGGTACCATAGAGTTTTCACTGTGAATCCTGAAGTGTCATGCCAGAGATGCTCTAGGATTCACGATAAAACTCTATGGTACCATAGCGTTTTCACCATGACTCCTAGAGCATCCCCAGTGTGTTACTTCCAGGAGTGTCCCACCACAGCAAAGGGACTTGGCAACCCTAGTTGTGACTGACAAACTCTCAGAGGCAAACACTTTAGGGGTGCCAGGTCACCCCTGCCCACCACTGAAGGATGTGGGGGTAGGTTTTAGCAGATCCAGGTTGGGAAACTCCTGGAGATTTGGGGAAGAACCTCAGTGGATGCAATATCATAGAATCCACCCTCCAAAACATCTATTTTCTCTGTAGTCTGGAGATGAGCTGTAATTCTGGGGGATCCCCAGCTCCCACCTAGAGGCTGGCATCCCTACACAGTGGGGAGAGCAGTGGGGTTGACAAACAGTTCTTTGGAAAAGCTGATACATTTCTGGAGTGTGGACTTCAGGACAGGGCACATGGACAAAAATTACCTGATAAAAAAAAAAAAGAATAGATTCATTTGCTATCATTTCTGAGGGCGAGGGGGAGTTTTTCCTTCAAAGGTGATACAGGAACTGACATCTCTCTCTCTCTCTCTCTTTCTCCTTCCCTGTCTCTGAGGGAAAAAAAGCTGGTTGCACATCAGGGAAAACAGATAGGTCTTTTGGAATCCTCTCATGCATGGTCTCCACATCCAGGTACCTTTATAAATATGGTAATCGTTTCCACATACTGTGCGGACTAGAAATGAGGCCAAAAGCCAACACAAGAGTGCTGGACTTGGAAAGATAACCACAGGAATGGCCCGGGCTGTGCAAAACACTACATCTGTATAGTCTGGGTCCAATCGACACTCTCCCTTTTCATTTTGTTTCCCCGAGCCCATCAGTATGAGGGAAGCTTCTAGGCTCACCTATTTGCCAATTGCGCCATGAGGGAAGCGACGTCTCTTGTTTAGCTCATTACCAGAAGGCCTGAGCTTGAGATAAAAAGCATTGATTTATACAATAGGGGACTCTGCCTGGCACTTCAATGTAGTTGTCCTGCCGAGAAAATTACAGATAAACTCTTAATTTATTCTCCCTTTAAGAGAAGAGGGTGGGGGCAGAGGGGGGAGAAACTCGGAATATCTAATCAAATAGTTCGCCGCAGAGCTGCTGTCTGTAGCTTCAGATGTTAAAAGCATGTGCCTGAGTGATTCATGCCTCTTTCCTCCCCCTTTCACAATTCTGCTGGAGTGCCCAACGGGGGAACCAGTACTTCTGTCCGACAGAGGGATACGTGTGCATCGGCGTGTGGGGGAATTCGATCCCATATTGATGCTTGTTGGAAGACGACTGAGTTTCTTCTTCAAAGATCACGCCGGCCATTATTTATTGACTTGCTTATTTATCGTTGGGATCATTTTAGCCCACCTTTTCTCCACTCCCCCCCCCCCCGGCAAAAAAAAAAAAGCACTCGGCATAGCTGACAACAAAACTTAATCATTTACAAAACTCAAGGTCCAACGAAACACAAGGGAGAGCCATGCGTCAAACTAAGGCAATCCTCATTGGTTTATTAAGGTCAGTATAATGCAGTGGGTTCAATACAGTGAGGAGACGAGGTTGCAGTGATCATAGCTCTTTATTGAATTATGGTCTGGTAACTGGTAGGCTAGAAGACTGCTGAACGGGGCCAATGGGGCCAACTTTACACAGTCCTGAGTTCCCGCGCTAGAACACCATTGGGCCGTTTGAATCAGCAGGGGGCCTCTGATTGGGCCAGGGCAGCAAGGATTTGGATCCTACTGCCCATTGTTCCCGAGTCCTCAAGCTCAGTCCACACAGCTCCAATGAGCCAGGCAGGAACACTGGTAAAATGTATAGTATGAGTCCACACACACAACAATGACAAACTGGAGCAGTGAAACTGAATGTCCCTCTCTGGGGTGTCACCTGCAAAAAGGCCCTGCTCCAGTTTGTCAGTGTTGTGTGTGTGGACTCATGCTATACGTTTTACCAGTGTTCCTGCCTGGCTCATTGGAGCTGTGTGGACTGAGCTTGAGGACTCAGGAACAATGGGCAGTAGGATCCAAATCCTTGCTGCCCTGGTCCAATCAGAGGCCCCCTGCTGGTTCAAATGACCCAATGGTGTTCTAGCAGGGAAACCTTGAACTGTATATAGTTGGCCCCATTGGCACAGTTCTTCAGTCTTTAGTTCACTCATTACTATGCTGTAGCTAATAAGGAGAGCTGTAATCACTGCTACCTCATCTCCTTCATGCATTGAATCCACTATATTATAGTCAGTGACAAGGTACAAGCTATCATTTGCCTTTCCACAGATCACTGAGGATTCTTATGCAATGTTAGTGTCCTGAATTTGTTTTTGGTTTTGATACGTAGTTTTGGATACACTGGATTCAAAATCTGTTGTTTGAATGTTTTCTTTGTCTCTCTTGTCTGCTGCCATATGGGCCAACTGTCTCTGTTTACCAGATACCATTCCTGAGTTTCTAGTTGTTGGCAAAACACTTTGTCTCTATTTTTGTTTCTATATTTGCTGAGGTGGGGAGGCAATGTTCCCTCTAAGCTGCAGAGTCTTGTGAGCAAAAATTCTACTTTGTGAGCGACTGGTATTAAAGTGGTGAGCTACTGCATAAATTAGTGCGCTCTGAGGTCATCCTTCCTGAGCTAAGATAAAAATGCGTGAGCTGGAGGCTAAACATCTGTGAGCTAGCTCACCCTAACTCAGCTTAGAGGGAACACTGGCGGGGGCTGAGTTGCTAAGGTTGAATGGCCAGAGTTGTTGTTCAGAAGGGGTTAGCTTTTTTTGTAGAAAAAGCCCAGCAGGAACTTATATGCATATTAGGCCACACCCCCTTGGCATCACCATTGTTCCACACAGGGCTTTTTTGTAGAAAAAGCCCAGCAGGGACTCCTTTGCATACTAGGCCATGCCCCTTATGCCAAGCCAGCCGGAACTGTGTTCCTGCTCAAAAAAAGCCCTTCCCTTCCCAGTAGTTGAGTGGGTTAGAAACATTTTTGATGCTACTGCACATGCATATTGGTGTGTCCTTCTTTCCCCTTGTGGCTTGTCAGATGGTAGGGCTTCCATCAGCATTTCCCACCCCCCCTTGCATTTTTGGAAAGGAGGGACACGGATATTTCAGCTAAATAAATTGCAAGGAATCTAAACTGGGTTCTGTTTTGGCGGTTTCGGTTGTTGTTTTTAATGACAGTGAGAAATAAGAACAGGAAGACAGAAAAAGACTGAGCAGCAGGAAGGGGTCATCTGGCTGCCTCCAAAGCAATCACTTTTGACAGATGTTTCAGGAGGCCTCACGTCTCCTTGAAATATTTATGTGACTTGCGCTCATGGGCACATCTTGCCTGCCAGCGATAGTCAGGGCCTCTTCCCATGGGGTGTTTGATTGGCACTGGGAATTGGTCACAGGAAGCACAGTGGCGGGATGGGAGTGGCGGAGATTAGAGGGAAATCAACCCTTTCCCCCTGCCAAGAAGATAGCGACTAACCCCGGAGTGCCTTCAAATTGCAGGACAAAGAGCTTGACGCTTGTAATTTAATTTTACTGAGAAGACCAGGAGGGGGGAAGATTCCGGTGTTATTTCCCCCCTACAACACGTCAATAAAAACCAGGCATATACCAAATCAAAACACTGGGCCATCCGGCTCTGTATTATCTACTCTGAGTGGCAGGCAGCCGTTCTCCAGGGTCTTAGGCAGAGAAAAGATCATTAACTGAAGATACTTGAGACTCAATCAGGAATTTTCTGCATGCAAAGCAGGTGCCTTCCATTTAAACCACAGCTCTTTAAAGCAATTCTGGTGGGGCCATTGGTTCATCTAGCTCTAGGACCGCGAACCTCCAGATAGGGGTCTGGAGATCTCCCACTATGACAACTGATCTCTTGACTACAGGGATCAGCTCCCCTAGAAAAAAATGGCTGCTTTAGAGGGTGGACTCTATGACATTGTACCCTGCCAAGCCCCCCCTCCCCGAACCTCACCATCCCCAGGCTCCACCCCCCCAATCTTCAGATATTTCCCAATCCAGAGCTGACGTCCCTAATCTAACTCACTGTGGTCTACTCTGCCTGTCAGTGGCTAGGCATGGTGATGGTGGATATTTTCCCACTTTCCGGGCAGCAGGGAAAAATGAGGGAAGAAAAATATGCCTCATGGTGTCACTTTTAGCAAAAAAACCCTTTCAGAATAATGCAAGAGCTGCTTTCCAATGCACTATGAATTCCCCAGACCTCTGTGATCTATCATAGATGAGATTCCTAGCTTATCTGTCATGGGTCAGCTGGGGCTTAGCAACAGGATTCCTCAGAAGCTGACCAGCAGGAAAAAGAGGGACATGCCAGAACTTACAGTCAAAAACTGCATCATAATCACCTCCATCCTCCAGCTCTGATTCATCAGGTGAAGGTCAGTTAGCCACTCTCCGCCTTCCAGAGTCACCTTCCTCTTTGGAATGCCACAGAAGAAGGCTGAGAACAGAGTTACAGGGCTAGGAGGCAATGTGCACGTCTCTTGGTTCAACACCAGCTGCCTGTTGATAGTTAAGAGTCTTTACAAGACTGATCCTGAGAAGCTGGCCATTTGGCCTTTGGGCATATAAAGTGACATTTGAGCATAAACATTTGGCTATAGTCTCCCAAGAGACACTTTTGGACATGGACACAACATATACATTAGACACTGAACTGATGACTCTGTCTTAAAAAAAACCATTTTATTGAGTTTATTACATTGCCTTGATTGATTACTGGAAAACCTGTCCTTGGATTAAATGACTCTGGACTTCAGAGACCTCTTTAGCCTTGTTATTTTTGAGAAGCAGCAAGAGACACTGTAACCTGACACTAGAAGCCAACAAGCCAGTACATTGTCCCTGGAGTGACTGTGATGTCACTACTGGACTTTTTGCTGGAAATGACGTCATGCTGCATGAGATGCTGGTTTTTCGATGGATCCTCCCCCTGAAAGCTCCCATTAGAGGATGAGCTGACAACCCCCTAGCAGTGGCTCTCCAGGGACTCAAGCAGAGAAAAAATTCTTCCAACATCTGCTACTTGAGGATCTTCAACAAGATATGGTAGAAACAATACTGGGACCATCAGTATGCAACCCAGGCTATCTGAACTATGGCCCCTACCCTATGCAGGAGGAGGAGGAGCATGAGAACTTGCTCAGCTCCCCAATCTGAGTGTGTCTAAGACCCTACTCTAAGAGCCATTAGGTACTCTTAGGACTCTTAGGTACTCATAGAACCAGGACTGGGGGCACACAGCAGAACAGAGTTCTGGAACCTCTTTGTGGAAACAAAATTCTCAAAAATATTTAAAAGTTCATGAGGGGCATCTCTGTGTTTCTCCTTCAAGTTCTAGCACCTCTTTTTCCAGAAAAAAAAAGCCCTGCGTAGGACCATCCATCTACCAGCCTTGCCACAGTCCATTTAATACCGCAATGTCCCTTGTTTGATCAACTGATGTTTATCAGACATGTACTTCAGATAATAATTATTGTGTGGCAGTATATATGGTATAGCCAGGAGATCCTAAGATTGTCTGGCAGCCAGAAGTTCTAGCTCTTTTAGATTTATGAACCACTGGGTGGTGAGCTAGACTTGTTTTTAAGACAAGAGACATTTCAGAGGCTGTTTGCCATCATTTGCCTCTGCATCGCACCCCTGGTATTTCTTGGAGGTCACCCTTCCAGATACTAGCCAAGGCTGAGCCTGCTTAGCTTCCAAGATCTGAAGAGATCAGGTTAGCCCAGGCTATCCAGGTCAGGGCAAAGCTTCAGATGGCTTAGAGCCGTGGTGAAGGACATCCACATATCCAAAGGATTACAAATTTGTCCTCTGCTGATTTTCCAGAAAGGAAGCAATTTCCTGATTTTTACACCTAGACCACAAACGCAGCAATGTCCTGCAAGACAGTTTAAGCTAACAGAATTAGGATTGCTCGTGTTTCTTTTATTGAGGCAAAGGAGATCTCCCTGCTAGCAGGGTTGTCACCAGGAGTCAGCGTCACTGGCCATCTGCAAAGGCCCACAACCTGGCAGAGGTTCCGCCCCAGCTGGAAAAACTGGTCATCTTCTCATTACCCAATGGGGTAAGTGCCTTGGGGGCAACAGAGGACGCAAATGGTGCCCAGCTGTCTTCTCCTGGCTTCTTTCCTAATCAGCCCAGAGGCTCCAATATCATTGCAACTTGCAAATAACTTGAAATTTCTGAAAGGTTGCTTTTGAAGCTTCTGGTTTCCAGCGTTCATCAGCATATCTGTAATATTCTATATAATCAAAGAGCTGTTCACATCACCCTCTCCACTAAAATCCTTGAAATCACTTCAGAGTTCTGCTGAGGCGCTGTGGTTCAGTGGTTAGGGATGCCTGGGGATCTCCTGAAATTACAGCTCATCTCCAGACTACAGAGATCAATTTCCCTGGAGAAAATGAATGCTTTGGCGGGTGGACTCTCTGGCATGCTACACACTGAGGTCTTTGACCTCCCCAAGCTCCATCCCCAAATCTCCAGGAGTTTGCCAACCCAGAGCTGGCAACCCTACTCCTGCCCCCCCACTGGTGGCCAAAGAGTACCTGGCAACCAGTGAAAGATTCGCTGCTTTGCATGAAGAAGATCCTAGGTATGATCTTTGGTATCTCCAAGTGATGTGAAAGACTCCCTACGTGAGACTCAGGAGAGCCACTGTCAGAGAGAGGCTGACCTTGATGTACCAATGGTCTAACTCAGTATAAGGCATGTTAGAAGTACAGACTGATGATGTATCTTGCTCAGTCCTCCAAGACTACAAACACCATAAAGCAAGCTAGATGGATAGGACAGTGTTAGTCTCCTTCCTATCTACTCTACTGTCACTCGCCCTCTCCAGTTGGTAGAACATAATCTCGAGGAACTCCCTTCCTGTTTGTTCTCCTCCTCTTTCCTCTTCTTCCCTGTATGCATCAGGAGGAACAGCATGGTGTCTCTCCTCCTGATCTGAACTGAACAGATGGCCTACTACAATCCAAAGCCATCCAGTTAGATAGAATAGTTTAGTCACTCTTTCTCTCCACTGCACTAATAAATCCACCAATGTTGGTTTCTTAACTTAAATCAAAGGCTCGCTGAGCAGTTCGTGAGATAGCGTGGTAACCAGTAGACTAGACCACACTGCTGCGCTGAAGTTCAGAAGGAGTACTCTGCTAAGTGAAGTTAAGGACAGCTGCCAGTCCAGTCCAGCCACCCTAAACCAGACCCAACAAGGCATCCTCATGTATTCATGTATCTGCTTTTATTTCCCTTGGCATTGCGGAGACCCTCCTATAGCCTCTGTGCTCTCCTAAGACCTCAAAACATTCCCTTCCCAGTCACCGCGCTTCCCAAAGAAAACCGATTTTCTTCCTGTGGTCTTTTACAAAAAGCTCCAATCATTGAGGGGGTCACGTCATGCTGTTTACCAGACACATGGCATTCTCCACTCCTGCCCCATCCTTTTGTGCACCACAGTGTGAAAAGCAAGCAAAAACACATCTGTCGCATCTCTCACCTTTTCAGAGGGAAACAAGAACTCTGCAGGACTCTCGCCGCTCGTCCTGTACCTTCCACGATCTTGAGAGGTGCTAGTTTTCCAGCGACACAGTGTAACTTCTTTTTTAAAAAAAAAAAAATAGTAGAAATTATTTCTCTTGTTCAGCCTCCAGCACCTGAAGGCTCCTTGCCTCTATGGCACAAGGCACAAACAGTCTTTGGGAAGGGAAGGAACAAAGCCCTGTTCAATTTCCCGACCTCTTTGCTTGCAGAGCAGGGAGATAGGGTGTTCTCTTTGTCATCCCTGAAGGCTCATCCAAGCTATGTGGGATACAAAATTTGGAGCAGGAGAGCAACCTGTGAGGCCAGTTTCCTAGCTGTCTCATTTTAAGGCTGCAAGTGACTTAAGGATTAAAAAACAACAACATAGAAACATGGGAAGCTTCAGTGAACTGAATCAGACCATCCGTCTATCTAGCCCCAGGATAGTTGACGCAGAGTGGACCAAGTTCCCAGGCACAGAAAGGACTTTCCCAACTCTTGCTGTTCCAGAGCCTTTACTTACATTCATTCATTCATTCATTCATTCATTCATTCATTCATTCATTCATTCTAGTAGATTTATAGTCCACCCTTTCCCATAATGGGCTCAAGGAGGATCGCAGGCACGATAAAATAATAGAACAGTAAAATCCAACAATAAAATCATAAAACTATAAAACAATCAATGAACAATCAAATTATGCAGCATGGATGGTACAATGCATATTATAGGTTACAGTACAGATATCCTAGGTGTCATAGACGTCATAGCTGTAGGCCCGATATCTAGCCGTCCGAGTAGGGAAGTCTGCTAGATGATGTCAGTAGTACGGTAAGGAGCCAAAAGCTTGGCAGAACAGCTCCGTTTTGCAGGCCTTCTGGAATGGTAGTAAATCTGGTAGGGTCCAACTCTCCATAGGGAGCTGATTCCACCAGGTCAGGGCCAGGGCCAAAAAGGCCCTGGCCTGGTCGAGGCAAGGCGGACATCCTTTGGGCCAAGAATGGTCAGAAGATGTTGATTTGCTGATTGTAATGATCTCCGGGGCTCATATGTTATAGTTTTACTGGGAAATAAATAAATAATTACAGAACTGACACAAAGAATACAGGAAAACATTACGAGGCATTAAGAACATAAGAAAAGCCATGCTGAATCAGGCCAATGGCCCAGCCAGTCCAACACTTTGCATCACACAGTGGCCAAAAAACCTAGGTGCTATCAGAGGTCCACCAGTGTGGCCAGGACACTAGAAGCCCTCCCACTGTTGCCCCTCCCAAGCATCAAGAATACAGAACATCACTTGCCCCAGACAGAGTTCCAATAATATTCTGTGGCTAATAGGCACTGATGGACCTTTGCTCCATATGCTTATCCATTCCCCTCTTGATGCTGCCTATGCTTGTAGCCACCACCACCTCATGTGGCAGTCAATTCCACATGTTAATCACCCTTTGGGTGAAGAAGTACTTTCTTTTATGCTTTCTAACCTGACTGCTCAGCAATTTCATTGAGTGCCCACGAGTTCTCATATTGTGAGAAAGGGAGAAAAGTATTTTTTTCTCTACCTTCTCTATCCCATGCATAATCTTGTCAACTTCTGTCATGTCACCCCGCAGTCGACGTTTCTCCAAGCTAAAGAGCCCCAAGTGTTTTAACCTTTCTTCATAGGGAAAGTGTTCCAACCCTTGAATCATCCTAGTTGTCCTTTTCTGCACTTTTCCCAATGCTATAATAACATTTTTGAGGTGCGGTAACCAGAATTGTACACGGTACTGCAAATGAGGCCGCACCATCGATTTATTGTCAAACGATAAATAAATAAACAATATTGTCAACAAATAAGCAACCAGTTACTGACAAGACAATGAATGAAAAGCTAATAATGATAATGTAGATTCTTTACTTAAATGCCAGGGATTGAAATAGAACTTTTTTTTTTCATATAGGAAGTGGGACCTCTGCCCCTGAGTCAAGACAGTAGACAGGGAGAAACTTGTCCCCCTCTCCCGTAATACTGGAATCCGTGGTCAACCACAGAAGCTTCACTTCACTCAGTGTACAGTTCATTTGTGGAACTGGCTGCCACAGAATGTGGTCATGGCCGCCAACTTGGAGGGCTTGAAAAGGGGAGTGGACAAATATTGGGATATTTGGTCAATATAGCAGACTTTTCAGGCGAGCCCGAATCTCATCAGATCTCAAAAGCTAAGCTTACAGGGAACACTGGTGACGAGTCCTTCTCCATTAGGAAGTTGCTGCCTCACACTGAGACTGATTTCATAAGAGGCTTGTTCCGGGTGGAGAGCCCTTTTGCTTCTGGGACTCCTCTCCATTTTTGCACAAGTTGCCCCGGAGCTGCGAGTGGGGGCGCCGCTATTCCGCAGCAAGCGAGATCCTCTGACAAGTGGTTTCTGCTTGCTGAGGAAAAGCAGCATGCCAACTAGCAGCTCCAAAGCAGCTTATGTGAAAATAGAGAGAAGAACGTAAGAGAAGCCATGTTGGATCAGGCCAATGGCCCATCCAGTCCAACACTCTGTCATACAGTGGCCAAAAAAGAAAGAATGTTCACAAGTGGGGCTAGAAGCCCTTCCACTTTGCCCCACGCCCCCCCAAGCACCAAGAATACACAGCATCACTGCCCCAGACAGTTCCAATAATATGCTGTGGCTAATAGCTACTGATGGACCTCTGCTCCATATTTTTATCCAAATCCCTCTTGAAGCTGCCTATGCTTGTAGCCCCCACCACTTCTTGTGGCAATGAATTCCACATGTTAATCACCTTTTGGGTGAAGAAGTACTTCCTTTTATCCGTTCTAACCCAGCTGCTAAGCAATTTCATTGAATGCCCATGAGTTCTCGTATTGTGAGAAAGGGAGAAAAGTACTTATTTCTCTACTTTCTCCATCCCATGCATAATCTTTTAAACCCCTATCATGTCACCCCGCAGTCGATGTTTCTCCAAGCTAAAGAGCCCCAAGCGTTTTAACCTTTCTTCATAGGGAAAGTGTTCCAAACCTTTAATCATTCTAGTTGCCCTTTTCTGCACTTTTTCCAATGCTATAATATCCTTGTTGAGGTGCAGTGACCAGAATTGTACACAGGATTTCAAATGAGACCGCGCCATCGATTTATACAGGGGCATTATGATACTGGCTGATTTGAGAAGCCTCAGGGGCAAAAGGGCTCTCTACCTGGAACAAGCCCTAGTGTGAAATCGGTCAGGGTCAGACCACTGGTCCAACCATCTTACATCACACTGAATCAAGTCATCAGTCTGTTCATCTTGGGCTAAACAGATTGCCTGCCACAGTAGGGAATCTTCTGCCGCCCACCATTGCTTTTCACTACAGTGGCAGCAAAAAAGGAAGAAGAAGAAGAAATTGGATTTATATCCCGCCCTCCACTCCGAAGAGTCTCAGAGCGGCTCACAATCTCCTTTACTTTCCTCTCCCACAACAGACATCCTGTGAGATGGGTGGGGCTGGAGAGGGCTCTCACAGCGGCTGCCCTTTCAAGGACAACCTCTGCCAGAGCTATGGCTAACCCAAGGCCATTCCAGCAGGTGCAAGTGGAGGAGTGGGGAATCAAACCCGGTTCTCCCAGATAAGAGTCTGCACACTTAACCACTACACCTAACTGGCAGGGGCAGGAAGTGACATGGCCCAATATCACTGTGCTCTAAGAATTCCCCAAACCACATAGATCAGGGGATTCCTAGAGTGTCGTGATCTCACTTCAAGGTACAACTAGAAGTCAGTTCATGACATCACATGTCGTCACTCTGCTTGCAAGTGACGTCATCACACTTGCAAGTGACGTCATCACACCAGCAATGTCACGCGCTGGCCACTTAAGAGCCTAAGGAAAACTATGTTTTTCCTGGACACTCTAGCAATTTTTTGGGGAAAACTCTATGAGTTTCCCTTCCAAATTGCTAGAGTGTCCAGGAATACCATAGAGTTTTTCCGGACGCTCCTAGAGCAGCCAGCACACAACGTCACTGGCGCAATGACGTCACTTGCGAGTGACGACATCACGCTGTGCGCACTATGCATGTGCAAAAAAGTCCCCCGCCTGAGGCCATGGGGTACTTGGCAACCCTACTTTTGAGACTCTCCGTGTTTCTCAGCACCTGATAACTGAGATCTTTTCTCTGGAGATGGAAGGAGTTCGCTCATAGTTTCTGCATACAAAGCATGCACTTGATTACTGAGCCACTCCCTTGATCTCCCATCAGTTTTATCCAGGGTGATGCATATGTGAAATTAAGAACTGGGTATGCCATAGAGGGAATGCAACGGCTGCAGTTCTTGCCCAGTCCGAAACTCTGATACACTCGGACTAAAGGGTCCTGCGTTTAATGGCACACTTTGTTTTGTGCCACCGCAACTGGGATTGTTTCTGCGCGCATCTTATAATTAGCTTGTGAACTCTGCTATCACAAGATGCCTTAATGGCTTCTAGCTGAGCTCATTCAAACAGGAGCATATGAAGCATTCTTTCACCGACCCATCTAGCTGGTGCTGTATATCCAAGATCCTTTTAACTAGCATTGTCATGGGGAGGGACTAGTCTTTTTTTCCCCAAATTCACTTTATTTAGATATAGCTGCTTATTCTGGGTATTTCCCCCCCCCCCTTTTTGAAAATTTCTCTTTAATTTCACTTCGAAGAGAAATCAATGCGCCCTTTTGTAACTTCAGCCCATTTTAATGTTATGTTTATGTTACAGCGCACTAGGGGAAGGCTGGAGCCATCAGGGAGGCATTGAAAGATGCAGGTCAGCTGGAGCTCTGGCCAGCCCAGACGGAGCTCCACTAGTGTGCTCCCACTAAGGTTGCCAAGTCCAATTCAAGAAATATCTGGGGACTTTGGGAGTGGAGCCAGGAGACATTGGGGGTGGAGCCAGGAGCAAGGTTGTTGTGACAAGCACAATTGAACTCCAAAGGGAGTTCTGGCCATCACATTTAAAGGGAACGCAAACCTTTTTAAATGCCTTCCTTCCATAGGAAATAATGAAGGATAGGGGCACCATCTTTTGGGGCTCATAGAATTGGACCCCCTGGTCCAATCCTTTTGAAACTTGGGGGGGGGGGTATTTTTGGGGAGAGGCACTTGATGCTATGCTGCAAATCTGGTGCCTCTATCTCAAAAACCAGCCCACCCCCCAAAGTCTCAGATACTCACAGATCAAGTCTCCATTATTTCCTATGGGGGAAAGTCTGCATAGGGAATAATAGAGTTCCCAGCAGACATTTCCCTCCCCTCCCCTCTTCCCCGCTTTCTGATGACCCTGAAGCGGGGGAAGGGCCTTCAAACCGGGGGATGCCCTGCAACCCTAGCTCCCCCCCCCCAAAAGGCCCTGTGTTTAGTTATGCAAATGCTTCCAGCCTGTCTGCTAACCATCAAAGGGCCATCTCACACCCTGGCAGGAATGTGACACCTAGGAGGGGACAAAGGTGTGGGGATGCCAAATGGAAGAGAAAGACTGACCCAAGAAGGAGAGGCAAACAGAGGAGATAAATTCCCTTGCCCTAAGGGGAATGGGGCCATTTTTGGCTGATTTCATCTGAGGATAACTTGCAGGAAGAGAGAAACAAAAAAAACAGCAACCCTTATCTTGGAGTCAGGTGGGCTCGGAAAAGTGGTGCACCTTCAGGTGGAGACCCAGCACGACCACTGTCCCAACCTCTTGGAAGACCCAAAGAGAAATGATGCTCACAGGTTAGGGAAGCAGTTGTGCGACAGCATGTAAAGGTAAAAGATAGTCCCCTGTGCAAGCACCGAGTCATTACCAACCCATGGGGTAACGTCACATCATGAGATTTCCTTGGCAGACTTTTTAATTGGGTGGTCTGCCATTGCCTTCCCCGGTGATCTACACTTTATCCCCAGCGAGCTGGGTACTCATTTTACCTACTTCAGAAGGATGGAAGGCTGAGTCAACCTTGGGCTGGCTACCTGAATCCAGGTTCCGCTGGAATCGAACTCAGGTCATGAGCAGAGAGTTCAGACCACAGTACTGCAGTGTGGGTGTGGCAAAGCACAAAATATTTAGGGCCTGAATCTGAGGTACCTGATCTATGGCTGTCAGGTCAGCTGTAACCCCAAAAGATCCCCAAAGAATAAATTTCACCCAGCTGGGCAGTTTGGCAGACCTAGGTTTGCCCATTATTCTCTGTTCATTACAGGACATGGCCAAGATTGGACCATTACTGACTGAGAGCCAAATAAAAACCCAAACCAGGCAGGGTCCAACAGGGAGAGCTGTGAAGGAGGAAAATATTGGAAAACTGTTCACCTTCCCAGCTTCCGCTGGGATCAAACTCAAGTCGTGAGCAGAGTTTGGACTGCGGTATAACAGGTTGCCACTCTGTGCCATGGGGCTCTTATGACAAGATCTACCATGAGATTTTTTTTTTAATGCTTCTGTGCCAGATTTTTATCAAGTCTTGAGGATCAGAGGTTGTGGGAATAGTGACCCAGGATAATTTACAGGAAACTAGACCATCACCACTGCCAGTTTCTAGAGACCAACAAGCATCTGCTGATCTCTAAAATTCTTACAAAGAACGCTGGCATCTAGGTTGCTCTAAAAAGGCAGCATGGGGAAAGATTTCCCCAGAGAAGAGATTGAAGCCCAGAGACTCAGGAAGGTATATACCGTATCAGGGGTGGCCAAACTTGCTTAACAAAAGAGACACATAGCATAAATGTCAGCTTTTTGAGAGCTACAAGGAAGGAAGGAAGGAAGGAAGGAAGGAAGGAAGGAAGGAAGGAAGGAAGGAAGGAAGGAAGGAAGGAAGGAAGGAAGGAAGGAAGGAAGGAAGGAAGGAAGGAAGGAAGGAAGGAGGGAAGGAAGGAAGGAAGATGGGAGAGGGAGAGAGATGTGGAAAGAAAGCAACTTTAATTCTAAATACATTCTCTAAGGAGACAAATGCCTTCTCCAAGCCAGCCAACAGGGTGGTGGGGGCTTTGAGAGCAACATAATGGCCATTTTCCCACTTACCTTACCCCGGAGCGACGTCCCTCTTCACCGCACTGCGTCTGCGCGGATTTCACACAAACTGCTGCGCAGCACCAGGAAGAGCCGCGTAGTCCCGGGGCTTTTGCATCGCAAATGTAAACTGCTTTTTGGCGGTTTACATTTGCGACGCAAAAGCCCCGGGACTATGCGGCTCTTCCTGGTGCTGCGCAGCAGTTTGTGCGAAATCCGCGCAGACGCAGCACGGTGAAGAGGGACGTCGCTCCGGGGTATGGTAAGTGGGAAAACGGCCAATGTGTGTGAAAGAGTCACATGTGGCTTCTGAGCCACAGTTTGACCACCCCGGTATATAGCATAGAAAAGATTAATGGGAATCAATCTCACCTTCAGGCCAGAGTAGGCTATGCCAAGGAGGTAGAGCTTGAGTAACCAGAGTTGCCCAAAGTCAAAGGAAAGCACCAAGGTAACTAAAAATCTTCCTCTCATCCAGGGAAACTCGAAACTGTCAAGAAAAAAAGGGCAAGGAGTATTTGCAGCTTGTGGCCAGATCATTGCCAAGGAGGAGAATGGGCAAAGGAAATTTGTAGTCCTCTTCCAGTTTACTGGGAAAGCATGATGAGTAGAGGAAAAGGAAGAATGAGGTATTCCAAACTGCCATCCTTATCTATGCCAAGGCTCCAGGGAACTAGCAGATATGACAGGAGCTAGTGAGATGGGAACAGAAGGAAGCTGAACTAGATGGATCTTGCTCTGATGCAATATGGCAGTCATAATCAGGGCTTATTTTTGTAGTAGGAACTCCTTTGCATATTAGGCCACACACTCATGATGTAGCCAATCATAAGAACATAAGAGAAGCCATGTTGGATCAGGCCAATGGTCCATCCAGTCCAACACTCTGTGTCACACAGTGGCCAAAAAACCCAGGTGCCATCAGAAGGTCCATCAGTGGGGCCAGGACACCTGAATCCTCCAAGAGTTTACAGTAGGCCCTGTAATAAAAGCCCTGTAAGCTCTTGGAGGATTGGCTACATCAGCCTAATATGCAAAGGAGTTCCTGCTACAAAAAAAAAAAAAAGCCCTGGTCATGATCATAAACAAGAATGCAGACTTAGACTCACTTAAGAGAAGACTAATTAAGAGAGTCTGACTCTTGCTTTCCCAGTTTATAACTCAACAGTGATCCATGGGCATTCCAGTGAAAAAAAATAACAGCAGACGGAATAACAAGAAGAAGATATTGGATTTATATTCTGCCCTCCACTCAAGAGTCTCAGAGCTGCTCACAATCTCCTTAATCTCCCTCTCCCACAACAGACACTCTGTGAGGTGGGTGGGGCTGAGAGGACTCTCACAGCAGCTTCCCTTTCAAGGACAACCTCTGCCAGAGCTATGGCTGGCCCAAGGCCATGCCAGCAGGTGCAAGTGGAGGAGTGGGGAATCAAACCCGGTTCTCCCAGATAAGAGTCCGCACACTTAACCACTACACCAAACTGGCTCTCTAAGACTGAAGACTGAAACCAACCCATCCTTGTAGAAGCGTGTCTAATTTTAAAAAGGATGAAGTAATGGAAGGGGGGGGGGGGATTACGCAAATAAGCAATAATTGCAAGGGGAGGAAAGGATGGAACAAAAGGGAAAGGAATCTACGGGAGCAGAAAATAGATCTCATACTTTTTAATTCCGGTCCTGGCGTTGCCGTTCTGTCACCTTGATGAGCACCATGCACTCTTACTTTTATGACACATGCTGCACTTATTGAAAGGGGAGATTATGTATAATCGAGTTCGCATGGGGCCTATTCACGGCTCCCTTAATGCTGACAGGAACAATGGCGCTCGTCTTCATTGAGACTTTCTTTCTCTGTTGCTCCCTCCAACACTTTGTTCCAATTTGCTAGACCCGACTTCCTTTTGTGAACCCGCGCTGATTATCTTTAATTAAATCATAACTCCCCAGGTAGTTCCGTGTTCGCTCTCCGATAGCGTAGCCAGTATCTATAACCTCCTGCTGCTGCGTTCCAGGGCCATGCAGGTCTCATGTTTCCCTAGATGTTACCCAAATTTTTATGATAACCAGTGATAATAATACTAAAAATTGTAACTCGTATAATTGGGGATTCATTTCATGTTCACCATTTGATATAGTTAATTCTTCAGCGAGCATCTTCAGTTGGGGGGAAAGGCAGAAAAAAGATAAAGTGATCTTTAGGGATGGTACTGAATTTTGTGAACACCCTGGTTGAGTTTGAGAACTGAAGTTTCGCTCATGGTTTCTTGGTGCTTTGGATGAAAATGAGTTTGCAGCGCTCCCAATAGAAATAACAACATTCGATAGCAAAATACATTTTAATGTTAATTCGGTATTGCCGAAAATTGTTATGAACGAATGGTGTAAAAAGGACATCAAATAAAATAGTGGGAAATGTCATTAAAGAAGTCAAGGAAAGAGGAAACCTAGGTTGGAAAATAGGCACAACAAAAACGCAATAAATAAGTATGAAAATGTCATTAAAGAAGTCAAGGAAAGAGGAAACCTAGGTAGGAAAATAGGCACAACAAAAACGCAATAAATAAGAATGAAAATGAATCGAAACAGAGCATGTCGTATTTGTACATTCATGAATTCAAACCTCCAAAATATAGAGGCCGTCTTCTTTTTTAATTCTTTATTTCTGATTTTATACAGATTTTATCCCATGCTTTGTGAAGGTGATGGTTTTGATGGGTCTGATTGTAATAGTTTTACTGCTTTTGGATTTAATGCTGTTTTTTACGTTACTCCCACTGCTTTTTAAAACAATGTGATCATGTGCGTTTTCAGTTTTTTTATTTTTCTGTAAGCCATCTCAAATCGTACTCGATTAGTAGAATAAAGTTTTTTAAAATAGTAAATGTTCAGATGTCACAAAAGTCTATATTTCAGTGCAAGGCTACAATGAGGCATATCCCTGAGATCTCTGGAAGACCAAAAATGCAAAATCCAGCAATTTCCATCATTGCTGGTCAGAACAATATGCCTGTGAAACAGTGTCTGACATGAAGAGCTAGCATGGTGTTGCGGTTTGAGGGCTAGACTAAGATTGGGGAGAGTCAGGTTTGAATCCCCACTTGGCTATAAGCTCACTGGGTGATCTTAAGCCATTCCCTCAGCCTAATATCATCTCAGAGAATCATTGCAGCTATTTTCTCCAGGGGAACTCATCTCTATAATCTGGAGACCAGTTGCAATTCTGGAAGATCTCCAGGGCCCACCTGGAAGTTGGCAACCCTGATTTTTTTAATCATTGAATTAAAAATGCCACCCCCAAAAATACCACCCCCAACAATGCATCTTCAGGGACACTCCAATCTGGTGGGCTGTGGGATCAGAGGGGGTTAGTCCAAACCATTTCATTCCTACTAGCACCAGGAACACAGCCAGGAAGAAACTGGGAACCAGTGATTTGGCCCTTGCATATGAGATCATCTGATCTAACATCCAACAGAGCCTGGGTCTAGGTTTCCAGGAAGCCTCAAACAGGGTAGGAATGCAACTGAATTTGCCCTCCCCTTCAGACTTGAATTCAGAAGTCCACAGCTCTGAACTGAGACATTTAGTGATTATAGGTCATAGGTACTGCAAGATCTCCAGAAATGTATCAAGCCCCCTTTTTAAAGCCATACCCATCCTGTGGCAGCAGTGCACATTGGGTGGGCAGAAAGCAGGCCACAAGGTGTTGCTAGCTTTCATCTAAGGCAGCCCCATATAGAATCATAGAGTTGGAAGGAACCTCCAGGGTCATCTAGTCCAACCCCCTGCTCAATGCAGGAAACTCACAAACACCTCCCCCTAAATTCACAGGATCTTCATTGCTGTCAGATGGCCATTCAGCCTCTGTTTAAAAACCTCCAAGGAAGGAGCCCACCACCTCCAGAGGAAGCCTGTTCCACTGAGGAATCACTCTGTCAGGAAGTTTTTCCTAATGTTGAGCCGGAAACTCTTTTGATTTAATTTCAACCCACTGGTTCTGGTCCTACCTTCTGGGGCCACAGAAAACAATTCCACACCATCCTCTACATCAGGGGTGGCCAATGGTAGCTCTCCAGATGTTTTTTTTCCTACAGCTCCCATCAGCCCCAGCCATTGGCCATGCTGGCTGGGGCTGATGGGAGTTGTAGGCAAAAAACATCTGGAGAGCTACCATTGGCCACCCCTGCTCTACATGACAGACCTTCAAATACTTGAAGATGGTGATCATATCACCTCTCAGCTGCCTCCTCTCCAGGCTAAACATCTCCAGCTCCTTCAACCTTGGTCTCCAGACCCCTCACCATCTTCGTCGCCCTCCTCTGGACCCGTTCTAGCTTGTCTGTAGTAGTATAATGTATAGTAGTATAGTGCGGTGTAGTAGGCCAGGATCTGGGAAATCAGGGTTCCAATACCCACTCTGCCAGGGAAGCTTTCTGGGTAACTTTGGGTCAGTCTCACATTCTCAGCCTAACCTACCTCATAGACTTGTTGTGATGATAAAATGGAGGAAAGGAAAAATGCTTTGGGTCCCCCCCACCCCCGGGGAGAAAGGCAGGCTATCAATGTAGGGCACAGCTTCCATTTGGCTGTAAAGTGAGAGAAGAACATAATCAGGCTGGAGAAGGCCAATGGGGGAGACTGGCTTTCTTCTACAGAGCACCGCTTAGGAGCCAAGCAGAAGGCCAGCTTTGCAGACAGAAGACGACATTGGATTTATATTCCGCCCTCCACTCGAGAGTCTCAGAGCGGCTCACAATCTCCTTTACCTTCCTCCCCCACAACAGACACCCTGTGAGGTGGGTGGGGCTGAGAGGGCTCTCACAGCAGCTGCCCTTTCAAGGCAACCTCTGCCAGAGCTATGGCTGACCCAAGGCCATGCCAGCAGGTGCAAGCGGAGAAGTGGGGAATCGAACCCGGTTCTCCCAGATAAGAGTCCGCACACTTAACCACTACACCACTTCCACTTCAAAGGACCTTCAGTGGCAAAACCAGATTTTCCCCAGATCTCTAGAAAGCTGTTGCTCATCAAATTAGGCAACACTGATCTAGACAGGTCAATGAGAGGACTCAGCAACCATCACACGGTTGTTTCAGGTTCATGTTCGTCTTGTCCTCCCTAAGTACCACTCCTTTCATCTCCTCTTTTCTGAAAACTAAAGATGGTCGCCAATTCTGGGTTGGGAAATTCCTGGAGATTTGGGGGAGGGCAGGGGGGAACCTCAGCAGGTTGTAATTCAGTCAAGCCCAATTTACAGAGCAGACATTTTCTGCAGGGAAACCGATGTCTGTAATCAGAGCTGGATTAACAATTAGGCAAAGTAGGCATTGGCCTATGAGCCCCCATGCCTTTAGGGGCCCCGAGCCAGCTTCCCCCCCACCATTCCCCCCCTGCTTGCAGCCCTCTCAGCCTGCGCATGGAGCCAGCAACTGAGCTGCTCTTTGCCTGACTTGCCTGGTGTGGCTGCTGCTGGCGTTGTTGCCATATTTGTCTCTCTCTGTCTCTCCCCCGCAGCTTAGCCAAAGGGGATTTTAAGAAGGTGCCTGCAGGCTGCAGTGGGGGTCATGGGTGGTGGGGCAGGTGCTCAGACTCTGAGATAATCTGTGAGCCCCCCCCCCCGCCCCCAAGATTTTGACTGCCTAGGGGCCTCCACAGGTTTTAATCCGGCACTGTCTGTAATCAGTTGTAGATTCCAGAAGTTCTCCAGGCTGCACCTGGAGACTGGCATCCCTAGAGCACAGGTCTCTGAGCTTTTGCAGGGACTTCAGCCCCTCGGGTGATGTGCTCCAAGCCACACTCCTGCCTGCCTAAGGGTTAATGCAGTCAGCTTTGCCAACTCTGCGTTGGCCTGATTTATGGCCGCAAAGGAGGTCTCTTCAGCAGAAAGGAGAAGGATATCAATCCTGCAAAAGTGAGCTGTAAGTGAAAATTGAAACTGTCAGCCTGCGTTTGCTCCCCGCTCTGTCTCTGGCTCCTCCTCCCTCCCCCTGGCTATAGCTTTAATTAAAAGAAGTGTGTGTGGGGGGGGGGGATTGCCTGTGAATGCAGAAGTTGAATAAATCAGTGACCTTAAAAACAGACAGCCTTCCCCCTCCTCCCTCTGTTCGAACCCGGTTCGTTCCAAGCTTTCACACGCTGCAGGGGGCAGCTTGGGTTCTTTTCCCTCAGATTTGGCAGTTCACTTACTGCTGCTGACCTTTTCTCCAAGCCAGAAATTCGTCAACAAGCTCAGCACTGCCAGGGAGGTAGCAAAGCCATCGGGTCAATAAGGGTCACCGGGCACTGCTTTTCAAGAGCAGGGACGGGAAGGTGGAGAGTCCATAAACGCCCCGTGTCATATGCCCTGGAGTTGTTGCAAGAAATAGACTTTCTTTCCCCCAAATCCACTTTTTAAAGAGACAGCCATTGATTCTTCAGATTCCCTTTATCTCCTTTAAAAGGTTTTTCTCTTTGATTTCTCTTTGTGGTTTTCTGTTTACATTTCTGTGCATTCTTTTGTGACTTCAGCCTCGCAGGGCTTTCTGTAGTGGAGCGAACAACAAACGCCCAGTTCTGAAGGCCTCTTTATTAACAGGAACTGTAGTCTGTTGGGCAGGTAACTGGGTTATTGGAGTAAGCAATAGCGATACTTAGCTGATATGGGTGCCATTTGCCCAGTGGGGGTGGAAGATCCCCTGATTTTGCAGGCTCCTGCAAACCCTGCAGCCATGTGGCCCAGAGTGGTAAAACTGCAGTACTGCAGTCTGAGCTCTCTGCTCACGACCTGAGTTCGATCCCGGCAGAAGCTGGGTTCCGGTAGCTGGCTCCAGGTTGACTCAGCCTTCCATCCTTCTGAGGTCAGTAAAATGAGCACCTAGCTTACTAGGGGGAAAGTGTAGATGACTACTTTTTTTTTTTTTTTGCAAACACTGCACCCAAACGCATTCCTGTGCATGTTGCTGATGTCACTTCTGGAAGTGATGTCATCACATTGGCGATGTAGGAACAGTTAGGGCTGCCAGCCTCCAGGTGGGACCTGGAGATCGCCTGCTTTTCCAAGTGATCTCCAGCTGGCAAAGATCAGCTCCCCTGAAGAAAATGGCTGCTTTAAGGGGTGGACTCTATAGCACTGTACCGAGCTGAGGCCCCTCCCCTCCCCAAACTCCACCCTCTCCTAGATCCACCCCTGAAATCTGCAGGTATTTTCCAACACACACCGGGCAACCCTAGCTCTACTTTGGGGGCAACACTCTACGATTTGTGGACATTTTTACAGGCTTCTGGATGGGCTGCCCAAATAAGGTCTTTTTCCTGCCCTGGGGCAATTCCAAATGGGGAGTAAGGTCTTCCCCAACACCATGACAAACTGTATGCTCTAATTTTGGAATTATCTCTTAATTTTTCATAGGTAAATAGGAGTTCCACAAGAGTGGAACACAGAATCTGCCAAGCCAACCACAGGAAATAAGGGAGGGCAGGGAGGGGAGAGAAAAGAAAAGAAAGAACTGAAACCATGGACAAAATATAAGCAAATGCCAAAAGAAATGTAATAGACGGCATTTGCTCAGTCCCACAAAAAGAAAGAACCTACCAGCTGAAGACCATTGATTTATACCTCACTGTCCCAGGGAAATCTCACAAGAAATATAAGCACTTCGGGTTGCTTAGTCTTGCTTCAGTTTTCAGGATCTGAAATACCTCCCCTTATGAGATATCGCTATGATATCCAAGGGCCACATTTGGTTTACTCTTCGGCTGTTCATCACATAGACTCTAAGCCCCTAATCTTTATTGCAAGATATCACTTCAAGATGTCAGGAGGCTGTGGCGGAGGCGGGGGGGGGAACCTCCTTATCTTTTCAAGCAAGTTACTCAAAATGGCTTAGAGCAAACGAGACCTACTATAGCCGTATAGCATTGAGCAGGTTTTGGAACTAGTGGATGGAGAGGATTTCCCCTCCTCAGTCACCCAATGAAATTTACAGATAAGTAGTTTCTGGGCAGAAATAAGGTTTGTACAACAATGAGCTCATTTGCGGTAAAGCACCTACTTGGCATGCAGGAGGTCCTGGGTTCAGTCCTCAGCATCTCCAGTTAAAAGGATAAAGGTATATGAAAACCTCTCTCTGAGACCCTGGGAAGCTGCTGGCAGTCCAAGTAGGTGGTCCTTGATGGACCAATGGTCTGATTCAGTATCTGGTAGCTTCATATGTTCAGTTTGCTGCCATAAGATACAATGATGGCTCCTCATTTGATGAGGGATCAGCTAAATTAATGACTGATTCGCAGTTGTACTGGTGGTAGTGGAAAGCACCATCAAGTCACAGCTTACATATGGTGACTCTCAGGGGTGGAATCCTAGCAGGAACTCTTTTGCATATTAGGCCATACACCCCTGATGTAGACAATCCTCCTGGAGCTTACAAAAAAGAGCCTTGTAAGCTCTAGATTGACTCAGCCTTCCATCCTTCCGAGGTCGGTAAAATGAGTACCCAGCTTGCTGGGGGGAAGGTGTAGATGACTGGGGAAGGCAATGGCAAACCACCCCATAAAAAGTCTGCCGTGAAAACGTTGTGAAAGCAACGTCACCCCAGAGTTGGAAACGACTGGTGCTTGCACAGGGGACTACCTTTACCTTTTTAAGCTCTAGAAGGATTGGCTACATCAGGAGTGTGTGGCGTAATATGCAAAGGAGCTTCCAGTAGCATTCCACCCCTGGTGACTCCATTGGGTAAGGACCAGATGGGAAAAGGCAGCCTTCCAGATGGATTCAAAGAAGTCCCATGCAGTATCAGTCTTTTATTAATACCTGTAGACCAGGGATGTTGAACTAATTTGTTATGAGGGACGGATCTGACATAAAAGTGACCTTGTTGGGCCAGACCATGCCGGGTTGGGCCGAGCCATGTCAGGCCGGGCCATGTGTGTACCTATTTAAGATTAGGTAGCAGAGATATAAATTTTATAAAAGAACACAGACAAACACAAATATATATTTTGGAAGGCTGAGCCAGCCTTAAGCTCAGCCTTCCATCTGAATCCAACTTAAAACATGCTTAAAACATTAACACTCGGTCTTAATGATGCTTTCTTTGTATTTCTCCCATGAGATCCAGGGAATTCGGCAAAGGAAGCTTTGACTCTTTCCTTCCTTCCCCAGAGGACTGGGGGGGGAGCCTCAGCCAATAGAAGAAAGAGAGGCTTGGCTCAGTAGTTCTGCTGTGCAATTGAGAGAGCCTGGCAAAGCAAGCTGTCTCGCCCCCCTTCCTACCCAAGGGAGGAGCCTCAGAGCCTCAGCCAATTGAGAAAATAGAGATTTTTCTCTGTAGCTCCTGTATATAGAGAATGTAAGAAACATAAGTATAAAGGTAAAGGTGCAAGCACCAGTCATTTCCGATTGTGAAAATCTTGTGCAAGCAGCAGTCGCTTCTGATTCTGGGGTGACATTGCATCACGACGTTTTCACGGTAGACTTTTTATGGGGTGGTTTGCCATTGCCTTCCCCAGTCATCTACACTTTCCCCCCAGCAAGCTGGATACTCATTTTACCAACCTCGGAAGGATGGAAGGCTGAGTCACCCTCGAGCTCAGCCTTCCATCCGCATCCAGCTTCCACCTGAATCCAGCTTCCGCCAGGATCAAACTCAGGTCGTGAGCAAAGCTTGGACTGCAGTACTGCAGCTTACCACTCTGCACCACGGGGCTCTTTAACATAAGTATACACAATGAGAAACATAAATATACACTTTTAACATTAAGAAGGGATGCCCTAAAATGCCATAGACAAAATGTTTTGTAACTGCAAGAAGTCCCACTAAATTTCTGTTGCACCCTTAAAAAGGCAACCAGCAAATCCCATGTTATCCATATGTGTGTGTGAGAGTACAGTTTAAGGCAGAAGCCAAATAACTTTTCTAGCTACCTTTTGATTGGCTGCTGTGCAAGAGGCAGTGAATGACTCCCCAATAGCCAATAATGGGGACTTTTCAGCAACAGCCCCATGATTATGGAACAACCTCCTCAGCGAGGCACTCGTAGCCCACTCACTTTCGATCTTCAGGAGGCTGTTGAAGACGGTTTTATTTTGGACCATGTTTGTTTAAGTTACTAGCAGTCTTAAACTGTGATTTAAAATGTTGACTTTTATTATTTTGTGTGTTCTATTTATGCATTTTATCTGTATTGAAAGCCGCCTTGATCTCTGTCTGGAAGAATTTTTTTTTAAATAAACAAAAAGTACTCTCATACACAGGGCTTTTTTTGTAGTAGGAACTCCTTTGCATATTAGGCCACACACCCCTGATGTAGCCAATCCTCCAAGAGCCCTGGAAGCTCTCGGAGGACTGGCTACGTCAGGGGTGTGTGGCCTAATATGCAAAGGAGTTCCTGCTACAAAATAATAATAATAATAATAATAATAATAATAATAATAATAATAATAATAATAATAATAATAATAATAATAATAATAATAATAATAATAATAATAATAATAATAATAACTTTATTTTTATATCCCGCCCTCCCCCGCCGAAGCGGGCTCAGGTCATACCATATTTAAAATTGGGACTGGCACAAAGCGGTACCTCGTGTGTATGTATGCTAGGAGCTAAATGAGTCATGATGGCTAAATAGAATCTCCATGTTCAGAATCAGTATATCTGTGGGAAGGCTTTTGCCTTCACGCCTTATATGGTGGGTTTTCTAAAGCCATCTCCTGGGCAGGGGAGGGGGTCTGTGGCTCAATGGCTGAGCACTTTGCATGTAGAAGGTCCAGGGTGAAGTCTCCAGTTAAATGGGTCAGGTAGATGAAATGATGTGAAAGACTTCAGGTAGAGAGCCACTTCTCAGGCAGAGAGACCCACTCATTGTATCTCCCTGCAGATTTCAGTGCAGGGATATATGTCAGACATACAACAATGTAATATCAAATCAACCACTAGAGGGAGAAAAACAAGTGCAGAAAATGGGGGGGGGACCCTGCAGCAATAGGGACACACAAGCAACAGAAATGAAAAGAGCCCCCAGTCAGAGTAGCTTAAATGACCTTGATAGACCAGTGGTCTAACTAAGTCTACGACAATTTCCTGTGTAGATGTTTGTTTGTTTGTTTCTATTTATATCCTGCCCTCCCTGCAAGTAAGTTCAGGGTGGCTTATTTTGGGAACTTATATTCTGCCTTCCCAGAGACCTATATTCACCAGGTCACTGCAGGGAAAAGCTCGGTTATGTTAGCCAGAGTTGGTCAGTGCTGATGAACAGCTCTGTCAAAGAAATACATAGAGACTCTGAGAGGTGAAAATGGGGGAGCAACAAACCGCCTTTCTCACTTTCTTGTTTAGCCAGTTTAGAGCCAGTTTAGTGCAGTGGTTAAATGTGCGGACTCTTATCTGGGAGAAATGGGTTTGATTCCCCACTCCTCCACTTGCAGCTGCTGGAATGGCCTTAGGTCAGCCATCGCTCTTGCAGGCGTTGTCCTTGAAAGAGCAGCTGCTGTAAGAGCTCGCTCAGCCCCACCTACCTCACAGAGTGTCTGTTGGGGGAGGAGAAGATAAAAGGAGATTGTGACCACTCTGAGATTCAGAGTATAGGGCGGGATATCAATCCAATATCTTCTTTGTCGTTGTCGTCTTGTAATACACACACACAGCCACTTCTTGGATTGCAAAGGGGACAGAATAACAGATCACAAAAGAATTCATTTGGCAGTGGCTGCTGATCCAAAGAAGACTGCCAGGGAGACTGGGGCAGGGAGAGGAGGGGGATAGGAAAGCAGCACGTTAAATCACCAGCTGCCTTGGTTCTTGGCCAGCTTGGCATCTGAGGCTGAGCCTCAAGCAGTGGGGAAGAGCTGGGCAGCCAAAGGACACTGGGACTCAAGTGAGTCCATGACATGATCAAATCCAGCAGGAGGCTTCTGATGCTCTTCATATTCTGGAATGAAATAACATGAAATGAAGTTGTTTATTGAAATAAATCCCACCAACTTGAGGATCCTGAGTTGGCTCAAAAGGCAACATCGTGGTGGTGGAAAGCACCATCAAGTAAAAAAAAAAAAAAGCCCATGGTGACCCCTTAAGGTTTTCAAAGCAAGAGATGATCAGATATGGTTTGCCATTGCTTGCTTCTGAATTGTGACTCTGGACATCCTTGGTGGTCTCCATTTCAAGCAGGGCGTTTTTTTTTTTTAGCAGAAACGCACAGGAATGCAGTTCCAGCTGGCTTGGCACCAGGGGGCTTGGCCTAATATGCAAATTAATTCCTGCTAGGCCTTTTCTACCCAAAAAGCCCTGCTTCCGAGTATTAACCAGGACCACCTTGCTTAGCTTCCGAGTTCTGAGAAGATCACACTAGCCTGGGTCATACAGGTCAGGACAAAAGGGAGCATAGAAATGCTTTTGCACATACATACAGGGGTGGAATTCTAGCAGGAGCTCCTTTGTATATTAGGCCACACATCCCTGATGTAGCCAATCCTCCAAGAGCTTATGAAAAAGAGCCTTGTAAGCTCTTGGAGGATTGGCTACATCAGGGGAGTGTGGCCTAATATGCAAAGGAGCTAAGCTCTTGGAGGATTGGCTACATCAGGGGGTGTGGCCTAATATGCAAATGACTTCCTGCTAGAATTCCACCCCTGCATGCATGCATACATACATACATACATACATACATATTCCTGCTTAAATAGAAGGCTTTAATTGAAAAGCAGTTAGGCAAGGAATTAAGTAACTTCCCCTCCATTGGATCCTGGTAATCTTTGAGCAGTTCACTCAGAATTGCATTCTACTCCTGATTAATTACAGTTTATTGTCAAAGTTAGTGCTGGAATTCAGTTTGTTGCAACTTCCAGTTCTCACAGTTCATTTGGAGCACTTCCTTCCATCCATGTACATATCTGTGAAACACTGCAAAAAAGGGGGGGGGAGGAAAAGCTCAGAAAAAGCTCAGCAGGAACTTATTTGCATATAAGGCCACCTCCCCTTGATGTCACCATTGTTTCCCACAGGGTTTTTTGTCAAAAAGGCCCGGCAGGGACTCATTTGCATATTAGGCCACACCTCCTGATGCCAAGCCATCCGGAACTGCGTTCCTGTGCTTTCCTGCACAAAAAAAACCCCCTGAGTGTATGTGTGAGTGTATTAAGACCTGCATTCATGCACGCTTGTGCTGGGCGGGGGGGGTGGGGGTGGAAAACACCTCTCAGCAAGAGACTTGATACAGCTGCTGGAGTTCTGAAAAATTACATGTTTTCCGGCATCTATTTAAAACAAGGAATCAATGAAATTGTGGATTATTGTAGTCTAGAAGACCCCATGGGACTTTTGTTAACAAATACATAACAAGATCTTTAAGACACAGGGCGAAGTGAACATTTGAAAAAAGACACTGCAAGACCTAGTAAATATTTTTGGTTGTCGATCATGAACTCTTTTATAACATTCTAGTTATTAGGCTGATTGCATCCCTTTCCATTTTCTTCCATAAAGTCATGATGATCAGATCAAGTTTTGTACATTTCTGTTCAGCAGGCAACTGCATTTCCCCCCTTATTTATTTGCTGCCCTTTTTTGGTAAACTTTTATTTTGTGCTTTGAGTGGATCCGTTGATTTTAAAATGATGGTAAATAAATATTCTCTGTGTTTGTGTGTGTGTGTGTAGGAGAAGACTGCTTTTATGCAATGTTTTATGAATACGCCAAGGCTTTTTTTTTTTTTTTTAAAAGCAGGAACACAGTTCCAGCCGGCATGGTGCCAGGGGGTATGTCCTAATATGCATATGAGTTCCTGCTGGGCTCTTTCTACAAAAAAGCCCTGTGCAAAACAATGGTGACATGTGTGGCCTAATATGCAAATGAGTTCCTGCTGGGCTTTTTCTACAAAAAAAAGCCCTGCAATATGCAAATCTGTGCTGGAAACCAGTGTGGAATAGGACGTCAGTGTTTAGTAGGAATAGGGAGAACCAGCTTTCAATCTCTACTGAGTTATAAAGCTCATGAGGCGATGCTGGGCCGGATGCTGTTCTCTCAGAGCCTGTTCTACCTTGCTGTAGTTGGGTTGCCAGCTCTGGGTTGGGAAATACCTGCAGATTCTGGGGGTGGAGCCAGAAAAGAGTGGGGTTTGGGGAGGGGACATCAATGAGGTGTAAAGCCACAGAATCCACCTTCCAAAATAGTGGTTTTCTCAAGGTGAACTGATCTCTCTCCCCTGCAGATCAGTTGTAATCCCTGGAGATCTCCAGCCACCCACTGTAGTAGTAGAAGAAGACTCCAGCCAACCTGTAGTAGTAGAAGAAGAAGACTGCAGATTTATACCCCGCCCTTCTCTCTGAATCAGAGACTCAGAGCGGCTTACAATCTCCTATATCTTCTCCCCCCACAACAGACACCCTGTGAGGTGGGTGGAGCTGAGAGGGCTCTCACAGCAGCTGCCCTTTCAAGGACAACTCCTGCGAGAGCTATGGCTAACCCAAGGCCATTCCAGCAGCTGCAAGTGGAGGAGTGGGGAATCAAACCTGATTCTCCCAGATAAGAGTCCGCACACTTAACCACTACACCAAACTGGCTCTGAGGATATGATGGAGGAAGGGAGATCCATGCATGCCGCTCGTTGGAGAAAGGGTGAGCAGCATACAAAAGTCATTGACAGACAAATTGAAGGGTGGGGGGAAATATGCTGAAGTGCTGCAGTGACCATGAATGCTGAGCACAGCAGGCTATAGATAAAAAAGTGGGAGTTAAAAAAGACAGTGAAAAATTCATAGTGGACTGATCCTACTTCAGAAACATGACCAGGGAATTCATAACTCCAAAAGACAAGGAGAAATGTATAAGACAGAATATCAGAACCGGCTCTATGCTCCTGAGTAGCCCTGTCTCATTGTCGTGTTTCATTTGTTTTATCTATGAAGCATTTATTTTTTTTTATCGATTGTCTGCTCAATAATGTTATTGCCAGCTGTCAGAATGCCAGTTAATTGACAATTAAGATTCCTTTTCAAGAGGGCTACCAATTATTCTGTCATTCTTCACTGTCCATTCTTCTTGCAATAGTGAGAAATAAGTAGCATGGGTGGAGGGTTAGTCTCTGGTTAACTCTAGCAGTGAAAAGTTTCATAGAAGTACATTCCACCTTCACTGTCACTGCACCATAGTCTTTGTAGTCTTAAGACTACACAAGCACTAGTCCATGGTAATGATCTAAAGATGCATCATGCAGCAACCTTTCTGAGTCAGAGCAGCTCTGAGTCTGGTCAATACCTGAATGGGACTCCTCTTAGGACCAGTGTTCCCTCTAAGCTGAGTTAGTGTGAGCTAGCTCACAGATTTTTGGCCTCCAGCTCACACATTTTTGTCTTAGCTCAGGAAAAACAGCCCCAGAGCAAACTAATTTATGTAGTAGCTCACAGCTTTAATGCTAGTAGCTCAGACCCATGCATCACACCTCCAAATACATTTGTGCCATCTCTTCTCTCTGTGAGAGCTACTTTCTGGAAGTTCTGATCATAGAGTTCCTGGCAATTCCTAGAGTTACCCAGAACTGACAAATATAGCTCTAGCAGTTGCCAGAAACTCATTTTGTTGCAGCTTCCCGCTCTCTTTGCCACTTCCTGGTATCTCTAAAAATTGTCAGAAACTTTAAGGTCAACACTTCCTGTAAGCAAGTGAGATCTTATTTTATTTTTTAATTACTCTCTCCAGGATGACTGCAGATACCCCTTTGACCTTGGTTTTCACCTGCAGATCAGCTGAACATTGGCAGGCAAGAGCTGCCATTTCCTGTAGGTCTCCTAATGTAAGTGGGCAACTGGGAAACTTGGGATAGAGAAGGTAAAGAAAGAAGCACTTTTCTCCATTTCTCACAATACAAAAATTCATGAGCACTCAATGAAATTGCTGAGCAGTTGGGATAGAATGGATAAAGGGAAGTACTTCTTCACCCAAAGGGTGATAAACACATGGAATTCACCGCCACAGTAGGTGGTGGCAGGCTACAAGCATAGATGGCTTCAAGAGGGGATTGGGTGGAGCAGAGGTCCATCAATGGCTATTAGCCACAGCATATTGCTGGAACTTTCTGTCTGGGGCAGTGATGCTATGTATTCTTGGTGCTTGGGGGGGGGGGGGCAACCGTGGGAAGACTTCTAGCGTCTTGCCCCACTGGTGGACCTCCTGATGGCACCTATTTTTTTTGGCCACAGTGTGACAGAGTGTTGGATCGGATGGGCCATTGGCCTGATCCAACATGGCTTCTCTTATGTTCTTATATTGTTTCCATTTAGGAAGACTGGATGATTGAAACATGGAGACAGACCTTGGCTGGCCATCTCCTGACACCTGGCCAATTCTGTAAAATGGGTTAAAATAAAACCTATAAAAGAGAGGAATGGCTCAGTTGAGTTCTGCAACTACACCAAACCCACAGGACTTGTGCTCAGCCGCAAGAATGATGGACCATGCAGCTCACAAGCATTTCAATGTCCTCGCTGGATCCGTCTGCCTTAATGCAGAGTGTAATCAATTTCTTTACATGTCCCAATGGAAGCCAATGCCAGTGCTTCTTCCAAAGTGTGGGAAGGAACAGATTGACCATGACAATGTTTAATTTTCAAATCCCCGGCCAGGTTATGCCAATTTTCAATGCAAGAGATTAATCTAGGGCAATCAGCGGAAAAGGGCGCGAGGTACCTCATTAAGCTATGAGAATGATTATCCTCATTCTGGAGATGGATGTGATGTGGGGCGGTAGGCCTGAGTGGATGTTGATGACATGGCAGTACAGGAATTTAATCGACTGAGATGGAAGATCTGAGGAGTGCAGAGGCACGCTCGGCACAGATCCAACTTCTCATTTAGAAGCTTGGAGAAATGTCAACTGAGGGGTGACATGATAGAGGTTTACAAGATTATGCATGGGACAGAGAAGGTAGAGAAAGAAGTACTTTTCACCCTTTCTCACAGTACAAGAAATCATGGGCACCCAATGAAATTGTTGAGCAGTTGGGTTAGAACAGATAAAAGGAAGTACTTCTTCATCCAAAGGGGAATAACACATGGGATTCACTGATACAGGAGGTGGTGGCAGCTACCAGCCAAGATGGCTTCAAGACGGGATTGGATAATCCCACTGTGGGTATTGATGGGATTCTCTGTCTGGGGCAGTGATGCTCTGTATTCTTGGTGCTTGGGGGGCAACCGTGGGAGGGCTTCTAGTGTCCTGGCCCCAGTGGTGAACCTCCTGATGGCATCTAGTTTATTTGACCACTGTGTGACACGGAGTGTTAGACTGGATGGGCCATTGGCCTGATCCAACATGGTTTCTCTTATGTTCTTGTGTCTGGGGCAGTGATGCTCTGTATTCTTGGTGCTTGGGAGGCAAGACTTGGAGGGACCCTGGAGTTCTCTGCCCTGGTGGACCTTCTGATGGCCCCTGGGTTTTGGCCACTGTGTGACACAGTGTTGGACAGGATGGGCCATTGGCCAGATCCAACATGGCGTCTCTTATGTTCTCATGTTCTTAAGCTGGAAACCTCAAGCCTTCGGAATGTGGATGCTCTCAGGTTCCACAAAGCTGAACAGCCCCATTTCAATTCTCCATCTCCCTTGGGTCCCCAGTGGAGAGAAATGTAGAGTGTCAATGAAGTCAATAATAAGATGTTATTATCGGTTCCTTTGCATCAGACTGTGCTTGGAAAGTGTACACGTGTTTCTCACTGTTCTTTGTGCACCCATAAATAAGCAGGATAGAAATATGAAATAAATATAACTGTGCATGACCACAGCTGGTAGCGACAACCTCAATATTGATTCTTGGCCTTCTTGGCCAATGCTGAAGAGGATCCCTACGCAATCTGTCAGCCCAAAACGTTGCCTGAAATCCATACTTTATTTGCAACATCAACACATATCTAGGGATCACCATTAACTGGAGACACACCCCCCCCATTGCTGTTTTTGATAAGATTTTCTGCAAACATGGGGGTCCCTCCTGGGGTCAAAGACCCCTAAAGCATAGCTATGGCTGCCCCCATTGTATGGATATAGTGGAGCAGTCATAGCATAGTAGATGTTAAAAAATTATGACATGATCATTCGCTTGACACAGTTGGACAGCTTCATATGGAGCCAGACCATTGGTCCATCAAATCCAGTACTGTTGTTTCATATTTGGTAGCAGCTCTCTTACACAGGTCTTACACTGAGGTCTTTGATACCATCAGTCACCTGAACCTTTTTTTAAAAACTGATGTGGCAGGAATTGAATCTAGTATCTTCTGTATTACTACTGAGACATAGCCCCTCCATAGATATAGGGATGTGTTTATCTTATATGGTACTGTGTTCTTGAATTAGGGCTCTCTTTCCGGTCTCTGCTTATCAAGCAAGTTCTCTCTTTCAGAGGCTGCCAGACCTCCAGCAACGCAAACCTCGAGAATCATGGGATATGGCCTGGCGATGTCACATGATTGAATAGCTGTTCTATCATATTTCCAAGCACCAATAAAAAGTGTACCACATGGTCCATATGAATGTGTGGAGATTAACGGTGCATTAACTATAAAATGGATTTGAAATGCTTGTTAAGGATGCCAAGTTTCTGTGGGGGCAGGGAATTTCCCACCCCCGGCTCTCATTTTCTGCTGCCCCTTTGGCAGTTGGTGGAAGGAAAAAAAAAACATAACTGGCACAACGGCACTATGTCACTTCCAGGGAAAACCCAGAAGTGATGTCAGTCTGTTCTAGGACTTGCCATAAACTCTTTGGTAGCACAGAGTTTCCAGCAATCCCTACAGAAGAGTGATGTCACTTTCAGGTTTCCCTTGAAAGTGATACAGGGCACTTGCACCGATCGCCCCACCCCCATTTCACTGCCCCCCCCCCCCCGACTGGAAGGAAGGAATTGAAAAGGTGTGCTGTCCCTTTAAATGTGATGGCCAGAACTCCCTTTGGAGTTCAATTATGCTTGTCACAGCCTTGATGTGGGCTCCACCCCTAATGTCTCCTGGCTTCACCCCCAAAGTCCCCAGATATTTCTTGAATTGGACTTGGCAACCCTATCTGCCATAGGGCAGCTAGATTTAAGTCCAGTATCTTGGAGACCAAGAAGGTTTGGGAGTACAAGCTTTCAAAATACCAACCAACTCTTCTCTCTGCTAGCTGGTCTTCTGCTTATCGTGAGGCTGTGACCCTCATGCCAACAGCCAAAGGACAAGAGCCCTTTGTTCAGGCCTTAATCACTTGTGTGTTGAGAAAAGAACAAACAGTGAGACTGGAATTCTAACTTTAGATATCTACATGGGTTGTTTTGTAGAAAAATAGGTGGCGGAGCTAATTAGCATAACTCATTAGCATATGCTGCCCCCCACAGCCAAAAGCAACCCGATGCAAGAAAGGAGAGCCCTGGGTGAGCGAGGCCTGCTTGAGCTGGCTAGACACCCAGCCAGCCCAAGCAGGGCTTTCTTGCCTGGGGCTCTCCTTGACCACCAGCCCCCAGTCAAAAGGCCAGCAAGTCACCTGTTGCTCAAAATCACATAACAAGTGGAGAAAGGGTGGTGTGGGCTTTTCCAGGGGTTAATGAGGGCTGCTGGGAGTGTGGCAAAGCCCCTGGTGGTTGGCTGGCTGCCAGCTCTCCTAATCCAGGAATTGTTATGCAGCTGCATCTACTATTCAATGGACAAGGCAGATGGGGAGGAAGAGGGGGAACCCTCAGAAAGGTTCAGGAGCTGTGCTCCTGTGAGCTCCTCCTGTATCTGAGGCCTGGATATCTGACAAAGACAGGTCTGACTCCTGAAAGCTTGTAAGTCAAAAACCTTGCTGGTCTCTAAGGTTTCGTCTGGACTTGAATCTAGCTGTTAGAATGCTCTTTGAGCTGAATGGCCCTGCAGGGATGGCTCAAGGCCCAGTAGAATCCGCTCAGCTTGACTTGCTCTAGGGCTGTTTTCTCTTTCCAATCCACTCCTGTCTCCCCACCCCCAATCAGAGTTACTGATACCCACATGCCTCATTAAAACACTGCCAGAAAAGAAAGCAACCTCTCTGTGATGGGCTGTACAGTGTTATGAAGATTCTTTCAGAGGAGGGCTTGACCAACACACAAGAGCACACAGGAGCTGTGAGCTCCTCAACCATTGCTCTGCTCTGGCAGAGATGAGATGGATGGACATTTGAGACCAGCCTTCTTCCCTTGGCAAATGAGAGGCAAGCTGGAAAAAAGGCAATACCAATGATAAAGTTGTTCTCTGAGGCAATCTCTGCACGGCCTCTTCACTGCTCTCTGTGTTTCGATGCGGTAAACACCCTGTGATACTTTCTCCACTGCCATTTCATTATGGGACCACACATCAAGGTCAGGCATTGACAACCTTACTTCCCTCAAATGCAATGAGGAGAGAGAGAGAGAGATTGAAGTAATGAGGGCAATTTAACCTGGAAACGAGAACACTAAGAGGAAGACATATTTTTAAACTCTCCTCTTCCTCACCTTCAGTGCCAAGCTCCAGTCATCTTCCTTGTGCATTCCATTAAGTTTCCACGGAGGCTTTTATTAAGGTTTTATTTTTACCTCAGCGCAAGAGGTTACAGGCACACTTGCTCTCGCCTTGACTGCTTTGGCATTTTCCTGAGGACTCGCTCACGTGGTCAATACTTCGTACCTGGCCAAAAATAAACCTAGAGGAGCACAGACAGTTGATGTGGGATTGGTCTTTTCTCTTTACACTAGGTGAGAAAAAAAAACATGACTAGGGAAGTGGAGATATTTCCCCTTCACTTAATGGGCCTTCACTTTCCTGCTCAACTTCTTTGGAAAGTATTCGGAAAAGCTTCTAAAAGGGGAACATTCAAAGTGAAGCAAATAAGGGGAACAAAAGTTCTCTACTTCGTTGTTTTATATTTCTTTTCAGCAGATTCGGTTCTCTGCTTTCGAATATCAGTTTTGTTCATTTATTTGTTTTGTGTGTGGGTTTAATATGGAATCGATATAGCGTAATGCTGCATGCAACACAAACTGTGTACATGCATGCATACGCGTGTTCTCTTCCTGTGCACAGTGGATTGATTGGTTGCACTGAAAAATGCATGTATAAAAATGACACTAAAAATAAGCAACAAATAGAAACTGGGGTTTTTTGATAATAGTTGAAGCTGAATCATTAATTTTATAATTTTGCAAAGTTAACCTTCAGACTTAATTTTATACGTTTATGGTTTAATCTGAGGTTTGTGGCACTTTTCATGTTCTTCAATTAATTTGCATTTCTCCTCCTTTCTGTTTTTTCCCCATGAGCGTGCGGCTATTGATAATATGCTACAAACAGGCATTCAAAATACATCTGTATGTAAGACTGCATCAAGAGCTTTTTGTGCACATGTGCCCTCTGCATAAATGCAGCACACTGTCACGTAACGGCTGACTCCACATCACTGCCTTTTTGCTCTCCTTCATTGTACATTTCTGACTTCAGCTGCAAGGGGAATTGCACCTGGGGTTCTGTACCGCACTTAACTAAGTGTTAAATTCCATTGCAACTCATCCCCATAGGCAAGAACCTACAGTGTGTCTATTTTGAAGGAAATCTCTTTCCACTGTGGTGTAGAGGAGGAGAAGAATTGAATTTATACCCTGACCTTCACTCAGAGTGGCTTACATTCTCCTTGTGAGGTACATGGGGCTGAGAGAGCTCTGACAGAACTGCACTTGAGAGAACAGCTTTGAGAGAACTGTGGCTGATCAAAGGTCACCCAGCTGGCTGCATGTGGGGAATCAAACCTGGTTCTCCATTTTAGAGTTTGCTACTCTTCACCACTACGCCAAACTGGCTCTAGTAGCCTACTGGGTGACCTTGGGTTAGTCACAGTTCTCTCAGGAGCTCTCTCAGCCTCCCCTGTTTCACAAGATGCCTGTTACGGGTAGAGGAAGGGAAGGAGACTGGTAAGCCACTTTGAGTCTCCTTTTCATTTTCATTTTATTTAACCAGAACCAGGTAATTCAAAATTCAGGAGAGAAATTAAGATAAGGTTAACATTGAAAGCTTCTCTGGGTGAGAAACAGGAACCCAGTATTGAAGATGGATGTATTTCTAGCAGGAAGAAGAAGAAGAATGCAGATTTATACATCCCCCCCCTTCTCTCTGAATCAGAGACTCAAAGCAGTTTACAATCTCCTATATCTTCTCCCCCCACAACAGACACCCTGTGAGGTGGGTGGAACTGAGAAAGCTCTCACAGCAGCTGCCCTTTCAAGGACAACTCCTGTGATAACTATGGCTGACCCAAGGCCATTCCAGCAGCTGTAAGTGGAGGACTGGGGAATCATACCCGGTTCTCCCAGATGAGAGTCTGCACACTTAACTACTACACAAAACTGGCTCTCACATTTCAATGATTTCAGTGATTCAAAGAAACATTTCAATGATTTTTATGTTGATGACATATACCATATGTACACATTGTATCTAAAACCCACACATTACCATGCATGCACAAATGTGTAAAACCAATCATGGGGGAAACCAAAACCACTGAGAAGGAATATTTGCTCATTCATAAGCCAAAGTGATGGAACTTCAGAGCAAAGTTCTGGAAACTGGATAGAGGTTTACAAGATTATGCATGGAATGGAGAAAGTAGAGAAAGAAGTCCTTTTCTCCCTTTCCCACAATACAAGAACTCATGGGCATTCGATGAAATTGCTGAGCAGTCGGGTTAGAACGGATAAAAGGAAGTACTTCTTCACCCAAAGGGTGATTAACATGTGGAATTCACTGCCACAGGTGGTGGTGGCGGCTACAAGCATAGCCAGCTTCAAGAGGGGATTGGATAAAAATATGGAGCAGAGGTCTATCAGTGGCTATTAGCCACTGTGTGTGTGTGTGTGTGTGTGTGTATTTGGGCCACTGTGTGACACAGAGACCGATTTCGCACTAGATCTTTAACCCTGGTTTAGCCCTGTCCCCAAACTGACATTCTACACTAGAATCAGAAAATCAGAGAAACCAACTCTATGATTTTAGTGCAGAATGTCAACTTGGGGACAGAGCTAAACCAGGAGTAAAGGTCAAGTGCGAAATTGGTCTCGTTTTCTCTGATTCTAGTGTAGAATGCTAGACCGATTTCGCACTAGAGCTTTAATCCTGGTTTAGCCCTGTCCCCAAACTGACATTCTGCACTAGAATCAGAGAAACCAATTCTATGATTTTAGTGTAGACTGTTAGCTTGACGACAGGGCTAAACCAGGATTAAAGGTGTAGTGCGAAACTGGTCCCAATTTGGGGACAGAGTTAAACCAGGATTAAAGGTCTAGTGGGAAATTGGTCAGCGTGTTGGACTGGATGGGTCATTGGCCTGATCCAACATGGCTTCTCTTATGTTCTTAACTTGTGGAAACTGCCCCCCCCCCCACACACACACACCAGATTACAGAACAGAAGAATGACAGGCTCCCATCCCTAAACAGAATATATTTCCGACAATTTAGACTTGGTTCTTTTGTAATTCGCCTCCCGCTGGCCTGGCAAAGTTACTCCCAAGTAAGCGGCAGCCAACTTTCCTATTGCATCTCCCTGCTGCCCTCTTGAACCTTTGGAGGTTCACAGCCCATAAATAAAGCTTTTTGTAACTGAAAGTCTCCCCACGAAGCGCCGTCGCCAGGGCACAAAGCAGTGTCTAATTTTTCAGCTTCCTGTACTGGGATTCGATTGTTTTCCACGGCCTTTTGTGCTCTTAGTTTATGAAAAATCAATAGTTTAATATAGAAAAAAGAATCCCTCGGCTATCTATTTAGAGCTGTATCACCTCCAGCAATCGCGTGCTGGCGGTTCCACTCAGTGCATTTTGAGAGACTGAGACGGACAGGCCAGCATGTGGATGAGAAAGGGGGGGAAAAAACCCTTTTCATCAAATGTTACACTTGCTAACTTTGGGAAATAAAAGGGAGCGGGGAGAATCTAAGTTTCTCCACCTGATCGTAAACGTCCCACCCCTCTGGCTTCTCTGGTCAAGGCCGTCAACTTGGTTGGCACACATTCCCTGGGCTTTTAGCACTCTGCGGCAGGCAGAAACTTCACAAAACAAAATCCACATGACAGCCAACCAAAATAACACAAAACACTGGGCAAGATTTTGAGCTGGGATTGCCATACTCCAGAATTACAATTGATCTCCATGAGATCGGTTCCTCTGGAGAAAAGGGCTGCTTTGGAGGTCAAATGCGAGAGCATTGGGACTTTTTTATGAGCAGGAACACACAGGAAAACAGTTCTAGCTGGCTTGGTGTCAGGGGGTGTGGTATAATGTGCAAATGGCTTCCTGATGGGCCTTTTCTACCAAAAAGCCCTGCGCAAAGCAACGGTGATGTCAAGGGGTGTGGCCTAATATGCAAATTAGTTCCTGCTGGGATTTTTCTACCAAAAAAGCCCTGGATAGCATAATACCAAGCTGAAGTCTCTCTCCTCCCCAGGCTCCACCCCTAGAATTTCCAAGAATTTCCCAACCCTGAGGAGGTTGAAACACCTTCCCTAAGAGGAATGACTGAAAATGCTGGGACTTTTTTAGTTTAGAGAAGAGATGACTAAGGGAAGGATAGAGGTTAATAACTAGAACATAAGTGAAGCCATGTTGGATCAGGCCAATGGCCCATCCAGTCCAACAGTCTGTGTCACACAGTGGCCAAAAAACCAGGCGCCATCAGGAGGTCCATCAGTGGGTCCAGGACACTAGAAGCCCTCCCACTGTGCCCACCCAAGCACCAAGAATACAGAGCATCACTGCCCCAGACAGAGAGTTCCAACAATACGCTGTGGCTAAGAGCCACTGATGGACCTCTGCTCCAGATGTTTATCCAATCCACTCTTGAAGCTGGCTATGCTTGTAACCACCACCACCTCCTGCAGCAGTTTATTCTATGTGTTAATCACCCTTTGGGTGAAGAAGTACTTCCTTTTATCCGTTCTAACCCAACTGCTCAGCAATTTCATTGAATGGCCGCAAGTTCTCGAATTGTGCGAAAGGGAGAAAGGCATCCATTGAAGCTGATGGGCAGTAAGTTCAGGGTGGACAAAAGGGAATACTACTCTACACAGAAAGTGATTAAAATGTGGCAATTGCTGCCACAGGATGTTGCGATGGCCACAGGAATAAGCAGCCTTAAAAGGAGATTGATTCATGGAGAGTAAGTCTATTAATGGCTACTAGCTGTGGTGACTGAGGGGAACCTCCACATTCAGAGGCATTAATCCTCTGAATCCCGGAGGCAACATCAGGGAAAGGCCTCAGCCTCTGTGCTCTGTTGTTGGCCTTCCAAAGGAATTGGTTGGTCATTGTGTTAGATAGGATGCTGGACTAGATGGACCATTGATCTGATTTGGAGTTTACCAGCACAATTAATCAGACAAAGAGAGCCAGTTTGGTGTAGCGGTTAAGTGTGTGGACTCTTATCTGGGAGAACAGGGTTTGATTCCCCACTCCTCCACTTGCACCTGCTGGAATGGCCTTGGGTCAGCCATAGCTCTTGCAGTTGTTGTCCTTGAAAGGGCAGCTTCTAGGACAGCTCTCTCAGCCCCACCTACCTTACAGGGTGTCTGTTGTGGGGAAAGAAGATAAGGGAGATTGTGAGTTGCTCTGAGATTTGGAGTGGAGGGCAGGATATAAATCCAATGTCTTATTATTATTATTACTACTACATTGTACTATATAATGAAATAATTATACAACTCATAGCCTGGTTGCTAACAGGCCATGGACTGGTACCGCTCTAAGACTCTGATTCAGAGAGAATGGTGGGCCATGAATCTATGATCTTCTTCTAATAATACATGTTACAATAAACCCCTTTTTTAACAAGGAGGGTGCTTAAATAATCTGTGCCAGCATATGATGTAGCTGCTATTCAGGGCTTTTTTTGTAGCATGAAATTCTTTGCATATTAGACCACACCCCCCCTGATGTAGCCAATTCTCCATGAGCTTACAGGGCTCTTAGTACAGGGCCTACTGTAAAATCCAGGAGGATTGGCTACACCAGGAAGGTGTGGCCTAACATGCAAAGGATCTTCTGCTAAAAAAAAAAAAAAAAACCTGCTATTGTGTCAGACTGTCATATCGAATTACTGTTGGTGTTAGATGTGCTGCCAGTATCCTGGGAAGAAGGACAACGGAATGGGAGGTCATCACGCTGGAAAGCTGAAGTCCCACCAAGTCCAAATGTCCTCAAAACTCACAGAGTCCAGCAAACTTCTCCTTCTCTAAAGAGGCAAAGGTTCTCCTGCTGAATGTTGACCTTTCCTACCTCAAAGTCTCAAGAGCCTTTAAATTTCCCATCCCACCTGTCAGAACCTAGAAATCCACATTTTAACTGTGCTTCTTTCTTGTGTGAACTGAATGCGTGATCCTTTCTGTTTGCCCATTTTTTTAAAAAAAAAAATTCCCTTGCATTGAATTGCTCCTGTTGAATATCAGCATTTTTTTCAGTATTGTTCGTACATTGGTAACTGAGCAACTCACAAAGCTGGAAGTAGTCATGTTGATCCCAATCAAAATCTAAAAACTAGAACAGGGGCCATGGTTAGTGGCAGAGCATCTGCTTGGCATGCAGAAGGTCCAAGGTTCAATCCCTGGCATCTCCAGACAGTAGTTGATGTGAAAGAGCTCAGCCTGAGACCCTGTAGAGCCATTGCCAGTCTGAGTAGACAATACTGACCTTGTAGGACCAATGGTTTGATTCAGTATAAGGCAGCTTCAATGGAAGTCATTTTTATTATGCTGAATCAAAACAACTGAAAATAGTCTGCAAGCTTCTACTTTCTCCAGGATTCTTCAGGCAGGCTGGTTGTATAAATGACCATATGTATATAAAAAAAACATACATTGTATGTAAAACTGCCATATTAACTATGCATCAAAACCATACACAATACAAATACAAATAAAACAAATCTACCAGCAAAAAGCAGAAAGCTAAAACCAAGTACAAAAATAAAAACAAATATAAAAGAGATTAAATAGGTTTTCTTTTTAAATTCTGGGAGGGGAAGGGTTAGGAATTCGACCATTATGTGTCATAATGGAAGGATAGGTGGATTTTCCCAGATTGATTCCTTTACTAGTTTAGAAGTTTATTTACTGTATGTTCCAAACCTCTTTGATATCAAATTATCTAGGATGCCGCTTTCAGCTCCTTCCTTATAAATGTGCATACGATGAAACACTGCAAAATGCAGTCTCAGTGATTGGTGTACATCTAATTCCATCAAAATTCTTTAGGCGTAATGTTTTAGTTAAGCACTAATGTGTTCTTCTGTTTAGGGAAACCAACAGAATTCTGATATAACCCTATCTACAATCATATCAAGAGGAGAGGAGGTGTGGCTTAAGAGGAGAAGAGAAGGTCTCGCTTAAGCTCAGTGGTAGGTCCTGTCTTTTGTATTCAGGAGATTCCAGTTTCATTCCCTGACATCTCCAGCTCAAAAGTTCTCAAGAAGTAACTGCTGGGAAAAGATCATTATCTGAAATCAGGACAGCCTAGAAAACAGGAGGATAGAGAGGCAATATTTTAGGGCCTTGTTTATTCTACAATTCAAAGAACTGAGCATCTCATGTGCTGTGTTTTCATATGACATTGATTCTGGATGATATGGTGAGGAACAGAGAGAATTTTTGTCTGGGGATTCTCACCCCTTGGCTTAAGAACCTGGAAGGCAGCTGTCAATCAGGGTACACAATACTGAATTAGATGGACCAGTAGGGGACTATAGGGGAGCCTCATAAATGATGTGGGGGGAAAGCCCTTCCCCCAGGTTCCTTTTTGTAGCAGGAACTCCTTTGCATATTAGGCCGCACACCTCTGATGTACCCAATCCTCCTGGAACTTACAGTAGGCCCTGTAAGAAGAGCCCTGTAAACGCTGGGAGGATTGGCGACATCAAAGGTGTGTGGCCTAATAGGCAAAGGAGTTCCTGAAACAAAAAAACCTCCCTGCTTCTAATGATATGGGAACAATGCCCTTCAAATCAAAAACCTGTAGGGATGCAGCTGGAAAATGTCCAAAGGTTCACATGTTTTGAAGAGGCAAGCTGGTGAAATGAGGGACATCCTGTTCCTCACAGGCATACCTGTTCCATTACCTCATTGTAACTGGTTGAGCACAACATAGCTCAAAATGGTTACTTCCCTCCCCCCCCCGCCCCCCCTCCTTTGGCTTTCAATCACTGAGACTTATGGGGGCAAAAGGCAGGTGCAGAACAAGCTGAACACTTAACAGAGATGAATAGGACCACAGAGGAGATTTTCTCCAGGCTGAATACCATCTCCCGCACATAAATCTCATGCCCTACAGGAAGCCGGACTGCCTGTGTACACAAGGCTTGGTCTCTTCCCAGCCACTCAAGAGGACCACCTGAGACCAAAGCCAGAAGGAGCCAGGTGGCAGGCTCAATGACCCTCTGAACTTGCACTTTCAGGCCTCCTGGATGAATCCTTATTCATCTGATGTGATTTTAAATAAATGCGAAGGGACCAGGCGGCCCACTGATGCGAGTATCCAAGCAACACGCTCGTGTCGATATTTGCGGCTACGTTGAGGGGAGCAGCAGTTGGAGAGCTTTTTTATTTACATTTTTATTGATATTTTTAATGAAAAACAGCATAAACGATGGCTCAACAGCCCCTTTAATGGGGAAACAAACCCACTAACGAGTGCTGTAAAGAGACGATGGCGAGGAAGAGAAAGAGTTTAAGAAATCAGAGTTCGATAAAATGGATTTTTCGACACAATGATATCCAATTATCCTGACCCTAAATCCTGCAGGTTCACGTGCAAGGATCCCTTGCCTCCATGACAGCTTCTCTATTCTCTTGGATGCCAAAGGCAGCTAGCTCTGTTTTGCCTTTGCATATTAGGCCACACACCCCTCATGTAGCCAGTCCTCCAAGAGCATACAAAAAAGAGCCTTGTAAGCTCTTGGAGGATTAGCTACATCAGGGGATGTGGCCTAATATACAAAGGAGCTTCTGCTAGAATTCCACTCCTGCTAGGGTTGCCAAGTCCAATTCAAGAAATATCTGGGGACTTTGGGGGCGGAGCCAGAAACAAGGGTGTGACAAGCATAATTGAACTCCAAGGGAGTTCTGGCCATCACATTTAAAGGGACAGCACACCTTTTTCAAAGTTTTCCTTCCATAGGAAATAATGAAGGATAGGGGCATCTTCTTTGGGGGCTTATAGAATTGGATCCCCTGGTCTAATCGTTTTGAAACTTAGGGGGTAACTTGGGGAGAGGCACTAGATACTATACTGAATATTTGGTGCCTCTACCTCAAAAAAACAGCTCCCCCAGAGCCCCCAAAACCTCCAGATCAATTCCCCATTATACCCCATGAGAATTGATCTCCACATAGGGAATAATGAAGTGCTCAGTAGACGTTTTCCTCCTCCCTCCCGTTTCTGGCAACTCTGAAGTGAGGGATTGGCTTCTCTACTCATGAGTTGCTGACAACTTCTTCAAAGTAATATAGACACACCATCCCAAGAGGAAGCGTTTCCAATCGGAGATTGAAGTCTCGGGAGGGGAAAAGTCACATGGTCCTCTGGGGGCGGGGCTCCCCCCCACTGGCCAGCTGACCGGGGGCGGGAAGGAGCCTGGGAAAGCGGAAGAACCCCCGCTGGGACCTGGGGATTGGCAAGCCTAACCCCTGCATTTGTGTCTTTCGCCCTCTGCCAGCCCTCACATTTCAGGAGCAGCTGCCAGGGGAAGGCTGGGAGAAGAAAGAATGAGGCAACTAGGACCTTGGTGGTGAAGCCCTAGATGGGGGTCCCCAATCTTGCAGAGCCTGTGGGCATTTTGGAAGTTTGTGAATGGGGAGCAGGTGCCACCACAGAAGGCTGCCTTGGGCCAATCATAAAATGTTGGGAGACTACAAGCCAAGTCTCCTCCCACAATGAAGGCATGTGTTTCTCTCTGAGTAGGTGCTCCTCCTAGATTCCTCTGAACCACTTCCTGCTCAAATAAGGAAAAGCCAGGAAAGAAAAAGAAAACGAAGAAGACCATAGATTTATACCCCGCCCCTTTCTCTGAATCAGAGTGGCTTACAATCTCCTTGATCTTCTTCCCCCACAACAGATACCCTATGAGGTGGGTGGGGCTGAGAGAACTCTCCCAGAAACTGCCCTTTCAAGGACAACCTCTGCAAGAGCTGTGGCTGACCCAAGGCCATTCTAGCTACTCCAAGTGGAGGAGTGGGGAATCAAACCCGGTTCTCCCAGATAAGAGTCCACACATTTAACCACTACACCAAACTGGATTTCAACAGGCTATTCACCTTTGAGGAGTAATGCTTTGAGGAAGAAGCACATGAAAGCCATGGTGCACATGGTCACCAAGTTAGAGATTACCACCCTAAACAGTAGGTGGGTTCCAAAAGGGGCATTGGGAAGTTGCTGTGAGGGAAGAGGAAGAAGAGTTGGATTTATACCCCACCCTTCACTCGGAGTCTCAGAGCACCTTACAATTTCCTTTCATTCCTCTCCACATAATAGAAACCCTGTGAGGTAGGTGGGGCTGAAAAAGCTATGAGAGAACTACTGTTGATAGAACAGCTCTGAGAGAACTGTGACTGGCCGAAGATCACCCAGCAGCTGCATGTGGAGGAGTCGGGAATCAAACCTGGTTCCCAGATTAGAGTTTGCATTCTTAACTACTACACCAAACTGGCTGTCAGTTGTACACCTCCAGGAAAACAGTCAGGGACAGGCAGGAAAGTAGCATCATGAGCGATAGTAGCTTTGCCTGATTGGAGTAAGCATGAGAACTTGGTGCATGGTGTCAGGGTTCCTGGGCCTGCTCCTCACAAGTAATCTGGACAAGGGAGAGGCTGGGTGGATGGGGATGCGGGGCAGGTGTAGATGGTGAGCGTAGAAAAGACAATAAGTTTAGGGGTGGCAGATGAGGACAGTGAAAGAGACAGGGAGAGCAAAGGAAGGCAAGACAGAGAGTGAGGGAAGAGGCAGAAGAGGCAAAGTAGAGAGGGGGGGAGGGAGAGCATAAGAGGAAGGACTGAGCAAGAAGAAAGTAAGGAAGAAAAAATAAAGTATGCAGAGGAAGAAGAAAATTATCAATGGGCAGTGGCCACCCACATATGGGGCAGGTTCCCACACCCAAATTCCAGGGCTTCTCCAGTGGGAACCACTGCCTTAAGAGGAGATTAGGGTTGAGGTTTCTCCCAATAAGGCTGAAAGATAATGGAATGACCATGCTTAATCAATCACTGATGAATCTGCTAGAGAAGCCAGGCCTGTCTTTAGAGATCAGTGGATGAGGGAACCTGTCTTGTCTGAACTAAGGGAAAGGTGTTTTCACTGTCTGTGCTCAGGTGAGGGAACTCCTCCCCTCAGGTTAGGTTGGTGCCATTTCTACAGGCCTTCTGAAGTAAGTTGGAGACTCTCCTGTTCTGGAAGGTCACTAAAATGGCTGGGGATGGTTTGGTAGTAACACATCTCCTTTTGTGATTTCATTATGTCCTCTGCAATTTCATGTTGTTGTTTCAATAGCTTTACAATTTTTTTTAAATGATATTTTATAGCAAAGCGAGCCACTCTGGAAACCCTATAAGTGCACCAAGAGAACCACAGAAGTGCAGTAAACTAAATTCCCAGTGGATCATGAGAAGGAAGTGGAATGAAGCATCTGAGGCAGCAAACTATAGATCTTGTACAGAATGGGAAAACTGGCATTCATTCCACCCTAGACTTATTTTTACCTGTGAAATACGACAGGTTTGAAGAGGAGTATCTGAGGAGACCTCTGATCCATGCAAGCTGAACAGTCTATTGTGATGGTGGAGAAAAGAAAGCTGCGACAAGCCAAAGCTGAAAGAACTTGAGATGTTTAGGCCAAAAGAGAGAAGGCTGAGGGAAAACATGACCGCATGGCTGCATTTTTTTCCAATACCTGATGGCATGTGACATAGAAAAAGACAAACAATTATCCTCCGCTGCTTCACAGGGCAACACTAAACTAATGGGCTAAATTTTGGTCAAATATTAGACTAAACACCCTCAAGGCTCTTTTGTAGCAAGAACTCCTTTGCATATTAGACCACACACCCCTGATGTAGCCAATCCTCCTGGAGCTTACAGTAGGCCCTGTACTGAAATCCCTGTGAACTCCTGGAGGATTGCTACATCAGGGGTGTGTGGCCTAATATGCAAAGGAATTCTTGCTACAAAAAAGCCCTGAACATCCTAATGGTATGAACTGTTCAACAATGAAACGAATAACCAGTGCAGCTTCCACTTTCCCTACCATACCATTTTTGCCAGTGGAAATGGCTGCAGGGGCCTCTGTTTGCCCCTTTCTCTGGACTCTGGCTATTTCTGCTAGTGAAAAAGGCATGATAGGGAAACCAAAAGCCCTTCTGTCCCCATAGCACTCTGAAGTGAAGTCTGGTGTAGTGGTTAAGTGTGCCGACTCTTATCTGGGAGAATCAGGTTTGATCAGCACCTGCTGATGTGACCTTGAGTCAGTCACAAGTTCTCGCAGAGCTGTTTCTCTCAAGAACAGTTTCTGTCAGAGCTCTCTCAGCTCCACCTAGCTCACAGAGTGTCTGTTGTGGGGAGAAAAAGGGGCAGGAGATTGTAAGCCACTTTGAGTGAAGGGTGAGGTATAAATCCAATCTCTTCTTCAAATGGCACAATGGAGCACTTTCCAGGCAAGTTCCACTGTTTATACTAGGGCTGCCAAGTCCAATTCAAGAAATGTCTGGGGACTTTGGGGGTGGAGCCAAGAGACTTTGGGGCCGGGGTCAGGAGACATTGTGGAGCAAAGTTGTGACAAGCATGACTGGATACTGATGGGCCATCATATTTAAAGGGACCGCTCACTTTTTAAATGCCTTTCCTTCATTGGAAATTATGAAGGATCAGGGCACCTTCTTTTGGGGCTCATAGAATTGGACCCCCTGGTCCAATCTTTCGGAATCTTGAAGGGTACTTTGGGGAGAAGTACTGGATGCTATGCTAAAAATTTGGTGCCTCTACCTCAATAAACAGCCCCCCCCCGAGCCCCAGATACCTGGGGATCAATTCTCCATTATTCCCTATGGGAATCGGTCTTCAAAGGGAATAATGGATTGTCCAGCAAAGATTTCCCTCCCCCCTCTTTCTGATGACCCTGAAACGGGGGATCCCCTGCCCCCACCTGGGGATTGGCAACCCTAGTTTATGCATGTGACAGCAAATTAGGATGGGTAACCACAGGCCTCATTTTGGGCAGGAACTCACAGGAGCAGAGCTCCGGAACCTCTAAATTTTATTGTGCTCTTTCTTTCTTTACCTGACCCCCTCATACTTGATTCTGGACTCCACTGTTCAAACCCCCTGTGAGAATTCTGCTGAACTTTCTAATATTGTTCTGGACAAAAAAAAATGGAAAACAACCAAAACATTTTATTTATTGATTTGATTTGACTTGATTTGTATTCCACCCTTTCCCAAGAATGGGCTCAGGGTCCATAACATCATTTGAAAATAACAATTTAAATTATACAGTTAAAAACAAATAAAATAGCAGTATAGCAAGCAATACACAAGTAACACAAATAACATATAAAGCAGACGGTGGGGAGGGACGGTGGCTCAGTGGTAGAGCATCTGCTTGGGAAGCAGAAGGTCCCAGGTTCAATCCCTGGCATCTCCAAAAAAGGGTCCAGGCAAATAGGTGTGAAAAACCTCAGCATGAGACCCTGGAGAGCCGCTGCCAGTCTGAGAAGACAATACTGACTTTGATGGACTGAGGGTCTGATTCAGTATAAGGCAGCTTCATATGTTCATATGTTCAGACAGATGGAAATCTTCATCATGCCACTGTGGCCACCTAGGAGAAAGTAATTTAAAAAGTATGATGGGAGGAAGGTTTTGTTATGACAATTATAATTCAAGAAGCATTTGAAGGTAGACACTGAGCAGATATAGCTTAGTATACCCTCCAGTGATGTCAGGGGTATGTGGCATATGCAAATGACTTATACAAATGAGTTACACTAATGAGCTCTGGCACCTCTTTTTCAATGAAATGACCCTTGGGTAGCCATGTCCTAACCCATGTCACCCAAAATATCTAATTTGGTTCTCAAAATAACACTGGCTTGCTTCTTCAAACTGTGTTTCCGAGAAGTGGCAGCAAGAGCATTGCGTGTTTGACTCCCTGCCATGTTAACAGGCCTGCTAGTCAAAAGGTTTGGAGATATTCTTTTTTAAAAACATCATCGGCGAGATGGAGAAAACATTTTTTTAAACTGCCTGTTAGTAAGTTTTAACTCTGGCGCGACAATGTTGTGGTTGCTCCTTTTTGTTCTAAGTGCCCAATTAAGTTCCCTGTTTACACCTTGCTGCCAAAGTCCCATATCTCAGGCGAAGGGCAAGCACACACTCACACACACAAATGTTGGTAATGAGGCTTATTTCAGTTGACTAGGCAGGGAGAGGAAGCGTGTTCCGAGGAACAGCTAGCAAGTGTCCTTTGTACAGGAGACAGGAGGCAGCGTGAGGTCTGAAGTGAATTTTACATTCAAAACCCGCTTTGGAATTCAAAATTGGGATCCGCAGGTTTGCTTCGGAGAGCTTGAGGTGCTGTTCTTCTCTTCTGGTTCCCTCTGATTTCTTTAGTGGGTTTTTGTTTTGTTTTCAAGGGGTTCTTTCCAGAGTGAAAAAATTCTAGAGGGGATTGCCTTGTTAGCGAAAATGACAGTTCCTTGTGATACTTTCCGACTGAGCCTCAAAGAGCACAGTTATAACAACAGCTCCGTGACTCCTTCCTGTCGCTAAATGCAGCCATACACGGATGGAGATACTAATTAGGGATGAGCAGATATCCCTTTTCCAGTCCCTTTACTCTTATCAATTATGTATTTTTAGGGAAGAAATGTCTACCCTACTTTCTGCTCAAGGACCCCAGGTGGCTTAATGATATTTAAAAAAAAAATTAAAAAAAATTAAGAATGAAAAGAATTTTAAACAAAAACCCACAACATACACAATAACAGAGATAGGAGAGAACCTCATTGTATGCAAGAGAACACTGAGGAATCGTCTCACTCATGTAAAGACAGTGGACTAGATTACATTGCAGGTTGTTCCCATCTTGTATTGTACTTTTCATTCTATAATCTCTTCCTCCTGAGTAACTGTGTAACTCAGAGATTCCCAATCCTGTTGAGTTTGTGGGCGATTTGGGAAATACTGACAAGGAACACTATCGCAAAATGGCTGCCAAGGGAGTGGTGCCATCATCATTAAATAGCTACTGTGGGGGCAGGATCATCTCTTTAATTTGAGGAAAATATGTTTCCAAAGAAAAAAGAGGGTTTGTTCCCTGGAAAGCTACAGGGAGAGAGTGCCAAGAGACATAAGAAATTCTGTGGCTATGGTCAAGACAAGGAGGGAAGGTGAAATTCTGATACAGCATTCAAGTAGAGATTCCAGAGAGATGCTACCAGTCAGAGTAGGTAATACTGGGATAGGTACCCAATGTCTGACTCAATATACAGAACCTTCATATATTTATAACCTTCATGTTATAGGCCTTGGGTATACAACGCTTAAACTTTTATGGACCATGGCCCTTAGCTCAGAGCTTTAGTGCTATCTATCTATCTATCTATCTATCTATCTATCTATCTATCTATCTATCTATCTATCTATCTATCTATCTATCTATCTATCTATCCATCCATCCTATTTAGAATCCATCTTTCTCATTGAGGCTGTAGGCCAGAGATGGCCAAACTGTGGCTCAGGACCCACATGTGGCTCTTTCACACATGTTGTGTGGCTCTTGAATCCCACACCACTCTATAGGCCAGCTTGGAGAACGCATTTCTCTCTTAAAATCACTTCTCCAAGTCAAGCCAGTCAGCAGCTTGGAAATTGCATTTAAAGTTACAGTTGCTTTCTTTCCACGTCTCCCTCCCTCTTCTCTCCTCTCCATCTGTTTTCCTGCCTGCCTGCCAGCTCTCAAACATCTGATATTCATGTCTTGAGGCTCTCAAACACCTGACATTCATTCAGTGTGGCCAGGGATGGAATTCTAGCAGGAGCTCCTTTGCATATTAGGCCACACACTCCAAATGTAGCCAATCCTCCAAGAGCTTACAAGGCTCTTTTTTTTGTAAGCTCTTGGAGGACTGTATATGTCAGGGGTGTGTGGCCTAATATGCAAAGGAGCTCCGGCTAGGATTTCACCCCTAAGCGTGGCTCTTACGTTAAGCAGGTTTGGCCACCCCTGCTGCAGGCGGATCACACCATGTAAGTCAATGCAATTGAAATGATGAAATATCTAATAAGCAATGTGATAGGACTGGGATCACAGAAATCTGAAACAAGACACAATCTGGAAAGCATGGCTTGTTAAACAAGCGGTGTCTGGTATTACATTAGTAGAAATACAATGCAATGAGAACAAAGAAACACATACAGCAACATATAATGCATACCATACAGAGTAGTACATTTCATGTACCCTTTCCCTTCCTTGAAGTATTTCCTGAACTATTTCCTTGTTAAAATAGCCTCATCCTATTTATAAAAATGCCTTCCCGCACAATTCTATTTTACCAAGTTTGCAGAATTCCGGAAGTGTGAACTCCTCGAGCGGGGCGTTTCACCAGGCGAGGGCAGTGGCAGAGAACACTTATGTGCAGGCAGTTGTTGATCTTGGCAACTCGCTGGGTGGTGTTACCTTTCGCTGCAGAAGACCCTGCTCAGATGAGCGAAGTTGTGGTGGTGGAGCACAGGACAAGAGGTGGCCCTGCAGGCGAAGGCCTTTATATCTGATGGCCAGCTCCTTGATCTGAGCCCCGTAGCTGATAGGCAGCCAGTGAAGTGACAGCAAAACAGACATAATATGCATGTTCCACATAGCTCCTGACAATAAGCATTTGGCACCAACTGGAGTCTCCTAGTTGAGGGGAGACCTACGTACAGGGCTTTTTTGTATAGCAGGATCTCCTTTGCATATTAGCCCTCCACCTCATAAAGCCAATCCTCCAAAAGCTTACCGGGCTCTTAGTTTAGGGCCTGTTGTAAGCTCCAGGAAGATTGACTGCATCAGGGGATGTGGCCTAATATGCAAAGGAGTCCCTGCTGCAAAAAAACCCCCAAAACCCTGCGTACGTAGAGTGCATTACAGAAATCTAGCCTCCATGTTACCATGGCATGGACTTGGCCAGATCAATGAAGTCAAGGTAGAGGGCTATCATCCAGGCTGAGCTGGAAGAAAACTTTTTTTTTTTTTTTGCAGAGGCTTTAACCTGCTTTTCTAGCTTGATTGAATTTATTTAAAACATTTTAATGCCACCTTTCCACCCAATTAGGGTCCCCCAGGCAGCCATCACAAAAGCAATAAAACGCTAGAACAATTCAAAAAAGAACATTTAAATTATAAAATACAAAGCCCCGTAAACAAACAACACCAGACCAGATCAGCTTTGTCCACAGAAGGCCCCGGGTTCAGTACCCAGCATCTCTAATTAAAGTTGCAGATATCGAGTAAGAGCCTTTTCTGCTTGAGATCTTGTACAGTTGCAGCCAATCAGGGTAAGCTCACAGCTTAGCCTCCGGCTGAAACATTTTTTGTGTTCAGTCAGAAAAAAATGGCCCCAGAGCAAGCTAATTTATGCAGTAACTCACAGCTTTAATGCCAGTAGGTCACTAAGTCGAATTTTTGCTCACAAAACTCCGCAGATTAGAGGGAGTATTGATAGGCAAATCAGGCTAGATGGACCTATCACCTTGATTCAGTGTGACTTCCTTAAGGTCTATTTTGTAAGGGCTGTGGTCACACTACAGGCTTGGTGCAATCTGACTGCACCTAAAACCTCACCATGTTATTTTGTAATAGGAAGTTTTATTTATTTATTATTTATTTATTACGTTAAGCTTATATCCCGCCCTCTCCGCAAGCGGACTCAGGGAGGCTCACAACATCACATTACTTCCATTAAAAACCAATAAAACATATTTTTACATATAATATACATATAATTACATATTTAAATTATTTAAAACATTTCATGGTGCTGTATTAATACAGTACAGTATAGCAGTTCTGAAAGTTCGATGGTGACCATTGGTACTCTGCATGGTGCTCTATATGATGTCCAGTGGCAGCTCTCTTTGGGTTAAATGTCGAAGGCCTGTTGGAACAATTCGGTCTTACAGGCCCTTTTGATTAGGCATCCCACCATGAACCATTTTCACCATGTGGTCACCTCATGGTTGATCGTTCAGATCGTTGCGACTCCTTTTTGACAGCTCCACAATCCCTCTGCCAAGTACTCCGGCCACTTTCATCCTCCTTCCTTTTGCCTCTCTTCCCTGAAATACACATGGGGGAGTGCAGATACATGTGAGAGTAGTCATGTGAGAGTCATGTGAGAGTAGTCCCATTGACTTCTATACTCTAGTGAGTTCAACACAATGAAGAGGCGAGGTGGTAGTGATCATAGCTCTTTTTGTTATCACAGCATCATATAGGGCTGTGCGCTGAGACTGACTACTGGGCCAACAGGGCCAACCATATCTACACTCGAGGTTCCCGTGCTAGCATGCTATTGGACCATTCAAACCAGCAGGGGGCTCATGATTGGAGCAGGACAGCAGGGATTTGGATCCTGCTGCCTATTGTTCCCGAGTCCTCAAGCTCAGTCCTAGAGGCTCCAATGAGCCAGGCAAGAACACCATACTTTATGCATATATTGGATCATATGTACAATAACTTCAATATGTTTATCCTTGTGTCAAGGATGGGATGCTCTCAAACTCTGACAAAGAAACAAGAAGGGAAAGGGGTTGGGGGGATATGTCTTTCAAAAACAACTTTCCTGGGGACTCCCGATCCAGAATGACTACGACTGCAGTGATTGACAATGCCAGAGGCAATTATGTGCTTATGCACACATCACTACCTGAGACAAAAGTGGGGGTGGGGAGGTGGAAATGGAAGGGAAGGTTCAGACTTCCCAAATAGCTTGACTTCACAAGAGGGGAGTTCAGACAGCCGGAAATCCAGGGTGAAGGTGCTAGCATGCCTAAAGACTGGACTTTCCTCTGTGTCCCTTAACTCAGCTTTGAAGATGGGACAGGTGGCCACAATTGGGGCAAGGAAAGCAGATGCCACTATCTGATCATGCTCTTCAAATCTACAAGGGTATCACAACAATATCGGATCAAACTGCTCATGTGATCATAGCCAAAGTCTTCAGAGGCCTTGCAGATGAGAAGCTGAATCTTCTCTTGAGCCGCCATCATAGCTCAGTGGCAGATCTTTTGTTTCCAGTCAGAAGGTCCAACGTTCAGGCCTAACCACTTTATTGAAAAGAAGTTCAAGTGAAAGAGCTGGGAAAGGCCGACGCCTGAGATCTTGTAGAACTGTTGCCAGTTAGAGTAGACAGTATTGGTTTATCTGGAGTAATATCCTGACAGTTTTGTATGAATTACACCTCTCTCAAAATCCTTAAGAGGGAAGACATCAGCTACCTGGTTGGAAAACCCCAAATCTCATATGTGTCAGCTTGCCCCTTGCTGTTCCTCCATTTCTCCATCCAGCAAGAAGCCAAGATGTTCTTTAATCATGGGGCAATGTGAGGTTGATTAGGTTTGATTGCATGTTCCACAGGTATTATTGATCCGCCGAAATGATTGATGAGGCTTGTCCTTGTCCGTGCCTCATTTTTGCTGTAATTGCATGAATTATCTGCTGGGGCCTCACACCTTGTCCTCAAATACATTAACAATAATTTTAACCCCCTGAAAAATACGGGGCTGGGGGGGGGGGCGGAGAGACAGAGAGAGAGAGAGATACACTGCAGCTTGACAGAGCTTGAATTATTTCTAAGCGATCCTGCACTTCTCCTTTGAAATGCAGGGAAATGTGTACCCATAAATCAGCAGGCTGACACAGATGAAGACCTTTAAAGGTACGCTAGTAAACCATCCTTTCCTTTGACAGGATTCCTCTGATGCTGGGAGACTTGAAAGCCTCCCTCATTCTCCTGGTCCCCGGTTGAAAGAGGAACTTTCAGCAAAATCTCTCCTTGGCCTTCTATTTCTTCTTAACTCTCATGGGACAGAGTTTGTCACTATATCAAGCAAGTCTCAAAATACCAGGAGGATCTCTGACAGTGACACAAATAGTCAGAAGTGAGAGAAAACTGTTTGCAGGCCAGATCAGGACTCAGATTATTGGAGGAGGTGGCAGGAGGTCCTGGATGGAAAGCTCAACCTGTCTCCCTCTAGAGCAACTGAGGCCAAAGTTAGGGATACCTTCATGGGCCAGCTGACCAGCAGGAGGACATTTCCCTGCACACCCCCAAACAGAAGTGATGTCAGCACACCAGTGACGTTGGGAGGGGGGAACGTCCCACTTTCTAGGCAAAACTCTATGGTTTGAAGCCAATTTCACCATAGAGTTTTGCCCAAAAAGAAGAGTGTCACCCCTGACATGCTGACACCACTTCTGGGTGATGTCAGCACATTATATGATGTTCCCAATTGGAATGCCTTCTGTTATATATGTGGACTTCTGGAGCCTTCAGGAAAAGGTTCTCTTTTTTTAACTTAGCCTGACCTGGTCAGTGGGTAGAGAAACAGTTGGGGGAGGGACGGTGGCTCAGTGGTAGAGCATCTGCTTGGGAAGCAGAAGGTCCCAGGTTCAATCCCTGGCATCTCCAAAAAAAAGGGTCCAGGCAAATAGGTGTGAAAAACCTCAGCTTGAGACCCTGGAGAGCCGCTGCCAGTCTGAGAAGACAATACTGACTTTGATGGACCAAAGGTCTGATTCAGTATAAGGCAGCTTCATATGTTCATATGGACTCAAGGGAGAACTGAATTGGGTGTTCCTGCATGGCTCATTGGAGCTTGGGGACTTGGGAACAATAGGCAGCAGGATTCAAATCCCTGCTGCTCTGCTCCAATCACGGGCCACCTGCTGGCTTGAATGGACCAATAGAATGCTAGTGCAGGAACCCTGATGTGGATATAAGGTTGGCCCTGTTGGCCCATTCCTCAGTCTTATGGTTATGCCTCACTATGCTGAAATCAATAAAGAGCTGATGTTTCACTACCACCTCACCTCTTCCATGCATTGAACCCACTATATTATACCCTCCCAATCCCCCTACTGGCATGACAAGGAAACCTGGCCCATCCCCTGGGTAGATTTGTAAGAGCAAAATTTGATAATATGTATGACATGTGGAAAGTGATTTGGCTCAGAAGCATGGCATGTGGGGAGGAGGAGCTTCAACCTTCTCTCCCTTGCCAAAATGCTCTCAAAAGGTGTCAAAAGGGAAGGAGATTGTAAGCTGCTTTGAGAATCCTTAGGGTAGAGAAAAACAGGGGAGGGACAATTCTTCTTCTTCCTCTTCTTCTTCAGTATGATGTCATAGAGTTCATCATCCAAGACAGCCATTTTCTCCAGGGTAACTGATTTCTGTAGTCTAGACTAGAGAGGAAATGTAATTTCAGGGGATCATGGGGTCCCACCTGGAGGTTCAGAACTCTAGCATCAGGAAAGCTCAGTGGAAGAGCTTATACTTTGTATGCAGCAATTTCAATTCCCAGTTAAATATAGCTGAGGTACCACTAAACTTCTCTCTCTCACTGTGCAGTCAAGTCACAGCTGCCTTATGGTGATCCCATAGGGTTTTCAAGGCAAGAGACATTCAGAGGTGGCTTGTCATTGGCTGCCTTCACAGTGATCTTTCTTTGGAGATCTCCCGTCTACATACCGACCAGGGCTGACCCTGCTTAACCTCTGAGAGGTTTAGTGGTTAGAGTGTTGGACTAGTATCTGAGAAACCTAGTTTCAGATCACCACTCTGCCATAGAAGCTTGCTGGGTGACTTAGGCCAATCATAGACATGAAGATTGCCGGGTCTTACCTGCCAGCAGGGGATTTAGCATGCACAGTGTGATGATGTCTCCTGGAAGTGACATCATCACTCCGGGCCCATCGCTTGGGGGACACTCTAGCATCTGAGTAAAAACTCTATGGCACCATAGAATGCTAGAGTGTCTCCCCCGTGATGTGCCTGGTGCAATGACATCATTTCTGGGTGATGTCATCTCGTCGGGCAATGATGGAGGTCTTTGGGGGCAGGGCTTGCCCTGCTGGCCATCTCTGTGCCAGTGGGTTAGAGGCTTCAAAATTGAGGGAACCCTCACCAGGGGTGGCGGAATGGGAACCCTGATAGGCACACTCAACCTAACCTCATAGGTTTCTTGTGAGGATAAATGGAGGAGGGGATAAGAGTGTAAATAGCTTTGGATTCCCATTGGGGAGAAAAGTGAGATATCAATAAAATTAATAAATATTTGCATACAAAGAAAGGTCTGATTCCTAGCATCTCTAGCTGCAGCAAAAAATAAAGAGACTTCTTCTTGAGATCCTGATTCAGCACAAAACCGATTTGTACATTGCTATCGAAACATCTATAGCAAGCACATGAAAATCAAGTCCAGGTTTAGCCCCGTATCTACTGAGTCATCCCAAGCCTTGTCATTGTGGGAAATATATATGTGTGTATCTATATATAATTTCTGAAGAGGCACCGGATGGATAATTGCAGCCCCTGAGTGCCTAATCTTCTCACCAGGACACAGACAGGTTTCTCAGCCAACAAAACTTAATTGAACTTTCTGTTCCAGCTGAAAAAGGTTATGGATCGGCCATGTGCAGACGGAAGCTAGGCTGAAAAGGTCAGACACACTGTTCCCTTTGTAATGGATTGACCAGAGGCATGTGTTTTTATCTTCCTCGTCACCATTGGATTGTAAAACTTAATCAGCAAAGTAACTTCTCTGCCCCTCTCGGAAGGCATGTGTGTGAACGGTGATTGCACATAGATCATGGTTTATGGATGTGTTACGTTTTTCATGAGAGGCCAGCAGCTGGCATGACGGACTTCTCAGCTGCCTTTTTCATTTCCACAGAGAAGGCCAATAGGTGATGAAGGGAAAGGAAAAGGAAAGGTCCCCAGTGCAAGCACCAGTCGTTTCTGACTCTGGGGTGACGTTGCTTTCACAACGTTTTCACGGCAGACTTTTTATGGGGTGGTTTGCCATTGCCTTCCCCAGTCATCTACACTTTCCCCCCAGCACGCTGGGTACTCATTTTACTGACCTCGGAAGGATGGAAGGCTGAGTCAACCTTGAGATGGCTAACTGAAAACCCAGCTTCTGCTGAGGATTGAACGCAGGTTGTGAGCAGAGTTTAGGACTGCAGTACTGCAGCTTTAACACTCTGCGCCATGGGGCTCTTAGGTGACAAAGACCGTGTTGGAAAAAGCTTCTGGTTCATCTCATAAAGCAAGCCAGGTGCCCTCCATTTTAGGTGAAGGCCGTATCAATTCAGCATGCAGAACAGCTGATGGTCAGGGGCAGAATTCACCAGATGTGGGGAGTGGACCATTCACATTATAGAACATTTCCCTTGACGTTTCCCTCACAGGAGGGGCTTCGGCCCTAAGAAAAGACTGCTGGAACAAATAAAGGCTCTCTAATCTACCACTGCATTTTCAACAGTAGCCAGCCCCATACTTCTGGAAAATCCACAAGAAAGAAATGAAGAACCCACCCATCCTATCTATTTGAATATAACTCTGTCATTCCCCATCTAGGCTCCAGCATAACCAAGACAAACTTGAAGAGGGGGGTTATACGTGATATCTGGAGCACATCTTGTAAGCAAAGAATCTAGCCAGAAAATGAAGGCAGCTTCTATTCTAACAAAACAGTTTGGTGTAGTGGTTAAGTGCACAGACTCTTATCTGGGAGAGCCGGGTTTGATTCACCACTCCTCCACAGTCAGCTGCTGGAATGACTTTGACTCAGCCACAAGTTCTCTCAGAACTGTTCTCTCAGGGGCAGTCCCTGAAAGAGCTCTCTCAGCTCCACTTACCTCACATGCAGTGTTCCCTTTAAGCTGTTAGCATGAGCTAGTTCACAGATTTTGAGCCTCCAGCTCACACATTTTGGTCTTAGCTCAGGAAGGATGACCCCAGAGCACACTAATTTATGCAGTAGCTCACCACTTTAATGCCAGTAACTCACAGTTTTAATGCCAGTAGCTCACAAAGTACAATTTTTGCTCATGAGATTTTGCAGCTTAGAGGAGGGGTGTCAAACATGCATTTCAGGGGCCGAATCAGGCTCCTGGAGGGCTCCTATCACCTGCTTCCTTTTTCCTCTCTTGCTACCTTTTGCATCACAGCTTGCTTTGCAAGGCTTGCTCAATCGCTCAGGAGCTACAGAGCAAAACCACTCTTTTCTCCATTGGCTGAGGGTCCTCCCCCCCAGTCCCTTGGGGAAGGAAGAAAAGAGCCAGAGCTTCCTTTGTCCAGTTCCCTGGATCCTATGGGAGAAATACAAAAAAAGTGCTATACAAATGAGTGCTAAAGTTTTAAGCATGTTTTAAGTTTTTAAAATATATATTTGTGTTTGTGTTCTTTATAAATTTTTTATCTCTGCTACTTAATCTTAAAAAGGTACATATATGGTGGGGGGGGAGGGGTGGGCTCCCTCTTGGGTATCCTGCCCCCCCAGGGAAAGTGTATGCGCAATACATAGCCTCTCCTTCCCGGTGTAGTGAACGCCGCGTGGTCACTGTCCAGCTATGCCTGGCAGATGGTCACTGCAATGGCCTCTCCTGCATTACTGCATCCATGGCAACACCTTCCCGCTGGTCCCTCCCGTTTCTCACAGAGTTTGCCACGTCATGGTGCAACCGAATGTCTGGCGGTATAACCGGATGGGCAGGCTGGGCCCACCAACCTCACCAGCCAAGAGAAGGAAAACTCTAACATCAAACCCGGGCAGATAGAGCTCGTTAATGTAACACCTACCACCTGGAGGACTCGCTGCTGGCGTCCCGGCTTACTGGGCCATGGCAGATGACCCCAAGGTGAAAGGGTGGAGCCAGTACTGCGCACACTGTGCTTCACCTAAAAATTCCTCTGCGCAGGCCTGAAGGGCATATCCACATCCACAACCCACAACACACCAAGTCCTGCAGCGATGGGCAAGGGGCGAAATGGCAGGTGGAAGATGCCACTGGAAGCCGCAGTCCCGATCCTGCATGTAGGCGGTTCAGGGTATTGGTCGCCTGATGCTGACCCGGAGACGAAAGCATCTTTCGGCAGCACCCTGAACGACCAAGCAGCCTTATCTAGGGACAGCACTGCTTGCTCCACACGGAGAGGGGCCTAGAAAAGGTGACCTAAACAAAACTCGTCTCCCCCACCACAGTTGGCTAGCCGCGGTCAACGGGCATCCTTACTTGCGGTCAAAAAATAACAACAAAGAAAAGGCATGCACCTGCCTCACAAAGTGTGCAAAGACTTAAGCTTGCGTGTTGGAACATCAGAACCATGCTTGACACAGTAGACAGTGGTCGCCCTGAACGACGCTCTGCTCTAGTTGCCCACGAACTTCTCAGGTTGAATATTGACATAGCAGCTCTCAGTGAGGTCCGTTTCCCTGAGGAAGGTAGTCTTCAAGAACATGGTGCTGGCTATACCCTCTACTGGTCGGGTAAGTCAAAGGCTGAGAGCCGCCTTTCTGCCGTTGGCTTCATGGTCAGGAACTCCATTGCCTCCAAACTCGAAAACCTGCCAACAGGTCACTCAGATCGCATCATGTCCATGCGCCTCCCACTTCAAAACAAGCAGCATGCAACACTCTTCAGTGTGTATGCCCCAACCCTTCAAGCAGATCCTGCAGAAAAGAACAAGTTCTATGCTGATCTACGCAACCTCGTACGGAAGACCCCTACAGAGGACAAGGTGATCATCCTTGGTGACTTCAATGCCAGAGTAGGTAAAGACTTGGACGCCTGGAAAGGAGTACTTGGCAAACACGGCATTGGCAACTGCAATGATAACGGGCGCCTCCTGCTAGAATTCTGCACAGAGCACCAGCTCACCATCACCAACACTATCTTTCAGCAGAAGAACAGCCTGAAGACAACCTGGATGCACCCACGGTCCAAGCACTGGCACCTTATCGACTACATTCTGGTGTGCCAGAGAGACCTTCGAGATGTCTTACACACCCGAGTAATGCCCAGTGCGGAATGTCATATGGATCATCGTCTTGTACGCTGCAATCTACGTCTTCACTTTAAACCCACACCCAGGAGAGGAGGTATCCCTCGGAGGAAGCTTCAGGTTGGCAGCCTTCAGTCAGCCGAAGTTAAAGCTGCCTTCCAGGCAAAACTCCAGTCAAGAATTGAGGACCCCAGTTGCCCCACAGACCCTTCTCCAGAAGCACTCTGGGAATACCTAAAAACTACCATCCTGTCGATCTCTGAAGAAGTCCTCGGGTCCTCCACAAGGAAAAACAAGGACTGGTTTGACGAGAACAATCAAGAGATCCAAGAATTACTAGCGAAAAAGAGATCTGCCTACCAAGCACATCTTGCTCAGCCCTCCTGTCCCGGGAAAAAAGCAATCTTTCACGCTGCATGTAGCATCCTCCAGCGCAAGCTTCGAGACATTCAGAACGAGTGGTGGACCAAGCTTGCAGAGAGAACCCAGCTGTGTGCAGACACTGGTGATTTAAGAGGGTTCTACGAAGCCCTGAAGGCAGTATATGGCCCATCATATCAGGCTCAGAGTCCCTTGCGTAGTGCAGACAGCCAAGTGCTCCTCACAGACAAGGCATCCATACTGAATCGGTGGTCGGAGTATTTTCAGGCTCTCTTCAGTGCCAACCGCGTAGTTCAAGATAAAGCAATCCACCTCACCCCACTTCAACCAGTGAAAACAGAGTTGGATGAGATCCCCACCCTAGAAGAGACTGTTAAAGCCATCAAGCAACTGAAAAGTGGCAAGGCAGCGGGAGTTGATGGAATCCCACCAGAGATCTGGAAGCATGGGGGCACAGTACTACATAGCACACTTCACAAAGTACTTGTCACCTGCTGGGAACAAGGCAAACTACCACAGGACTTTCGCGATGCCATCATCATCACTCTACACAAGAACAAAGGAGAAAAGTCAGACTGCTCCAACTACCGGGGGATAACCCTGCTCTCCATCGCAGGCAAAATCCTTGCCAGAATACTCCTGAACAGACTGGTGCCCACCATTGCAGAAGAACTCCCCCCAGAGAGCCAGTGCAGCTTCAGAGCTAACAGGAGCACCACCGACATGGTATTTGTTCTCAGGCAGCTCCAAGAGAAATGCAGGGAACAGAACAAGGGTCTATATGTGACTTTTGTCGACCTTACCAAAGCTTTCGATACTGTTAGCAGGAAAGGCCTGTGGCAAATCTTGGAACGTTTAGGATGTCCCCCAAGGTTCCTCAGCATGATCATCCAGCTACATGAAGACCAACGAGGCCAAGTCAGACACTGCAACGACCTCTCGGAGCCCTTCCCAATAGGCACAGGTGTAAAGCAAGGCTGCGTTCTCACGCCAACTCTCTTTACGATCTTCTTTAGCATGATGCTTCAAAGAGCCGCAGTAGATCTAGATGAGGACGATGGTGTCTACATCCGCTATCGCACTGATGGCAGCCTGTTCAACCTGAGGCGACTAAAGGCTCACTCCAAGACAATGGAAAAACTCATCCGAGAGCTACTATTTGCTGATGATGCTGCACTCGTCTCCCACTCGGTATCAGCTCTGCAGCATATGACGTCCTGCTTTGCAGAGGCTGCCAAGCTATTCGGCCTAGAAGTTAGTCTGAAGAAGACAGAAGTTCTCCACCAGCCTGCACCCCAGGAAGATTATTACCCTCCCTGCATCACTGTGGGTGAATCAGTTCTGAAGACAGTCCAGCAGTTCAGCTACCTAGGGTGCATCATCTCCTCAGATGCCAAGATCGACAAGGAGATTGACAACAGGCTGGCAAAGGCAAATCGTGCATTTGGCTGACTGCACAAAAGAGTGTGGAGCAACAAGCATCTGAAAAAAGGCACAAAGATCAATGTTTACAAAGCGGTTGTGATGACAACCCTCATCTACGGCTCCGAATCGTGGGTTTTATACCGTCATCACCTGTGACTCCTTGAGCACTTCCATCAGCGCTGCCTTCGCACCATCCTCAACATCCACTGGAGTGACTTAGTGACCAACACTGAAGTCCTCAAGAGGGCGGAGGTTACAAGCATCGAAGCACTGCTGTTGAAGACGCAGCTGCGCTGGGCAGGGCATATTTCTAGGATGGAAAACCACCGCCTTCCCAAGATTGCTCTGTATGGCGAACTTTCCACCAACCATCGAAATAGAGGGGCACCAAAGAAGAGGTACAAGGACTCCTTGAAGAAATCCCTTGGCACCTGTCGCATCAACCATCACCAGTGGTCTGACCTAGCCTCAGATCGCAAAGCATGGAGGCACACCATCCACCAGGCTGTCTCTTCCTTTGAGAACGCATGCATAGCTGGTCTTGAGGACAAAAGGAGATTGAGGAAGAATCGCACTGCTACAGCACCAACCCCAAATCAGACTTTTTCCCTGCAGATCCCTGTGGCCGGATCTGCCTGTCCCGCATTGGTCTTGTCAGCCACCAGTGAGCCTGCAGCAGACGTGGACTACTGCACCCTTCTTAAATCTTCATTCGCGAAGTCAAGCTGAGAGAGAGAGAGAGAGAGAGAGACACATATGGCCCAACCCGACATGACTTGACCCAACTCGACATAGCTCGGCCCCATTTATATCAGATCCGGCCCTCATAACAAATGAGTTTGACACTCCTGGCTTAGAGGGAACATTGCTCACATGGTATCTGTTTCGGGGAAGGGAAAGGAGATTGTAAATCATTCTGAGACTCCTAGTGAAGAGTGGGATATAAATTTAGTCTCTTCCTCTTCTTCATAAGCAATCACTGCCAAATACCAATTGAATCTCTTCTATAACCAGTTTATCATCCAATCATTCCTATAGCCACAGATAATAATCACTGTTTTCTGGCCACCATACCTGCTAAACCACCGGCTTTATTGGGTCCCATGTTTGGTTTTAAGGAGGCTTTTATTATTTATTTTCAATATTCGTATCAATTAAATTCAGAATCTGAGTGGTCATTTCTTGATTGCAGTGTCCATGTACATAAATACATGCACAAAAACACTAAGGCATTTCACCCAGTGCATAACAACATTAAGAGCAACAACAACTTGGCTTTTAAATCAGGAGCAGATAGGGATGCAGAAATGTCCCTCGTTCCATATGCATCAATTCTTTTATACTCCCCTTTCCTTTATACATTGTTATGAATAATACTGCTGTTTTTTGTAGATTCTCTGCATCATATAAACTTTTATCTGCTTTTTGCACGGCATTGGTTTGTAGAGCAAGTTACAAGTATATAATGCTATTTTTTAATATAATAATAATAATGGAGATAGCATTGAAAAAGTGTTCATTTCACAGAGGAAATTTGGTGTGATGAAACAGAACGTGTCGTAATATGGAGACTCTCAGGTTTGATTCACACAAGGGAGGAGAGAAATGAAATGAGAAATTTTCCAACTTGAAACAGTAGGAATGGAAAGCTGGGATCACCCCAGTGGCCCAACAGACTATTACAAAGTGAATACATACATCGTATGACAGATTGCAGAGTCTTCAGTAAAGTGGAAAGGGGAGGGGGCTTTAGACAGTGGTTTTTTGGTAGGGAGAGAGTCAGGGATGTCACAAGGGTGTCCCTGTTTTCACCTGTGTGATGTTGAAGGGCATGTATCAACCAGCAGGACCTGTTTCTAATGCCAGGTGTTGTCTGAAAGTACGGCTTTGGTGCCTCTCTGATCAGCCGGACGAAAACAGCAAACAGCTCTGGAGACCACCTTTTGTGACTGCAAAGCCCAGATAAAGACGTTGGAGGCACACGGTCCCGGCCTATCTGCAGTACATCAAACAACACCAGAGTCAATCAAAGAGCCCTTTAATCCATCGCACTATTAACTTTACGCTTTGGACTGGCCAGGAAAAAAAAAAACTCCACAGAAAGCAAGGCAAGAAATCTCAACCTTTCAACTCCCGCGGTAATCCCTAAACCAAGCTCAGTAGATTTAGGTCAGAGAAAGCAAAGAAGTTCGAAGAGCATTCCCCCCACAAAGCAGAACTGAAAAAGAGGCAGAAAAAGCTACAGATTGTTCTCCCCCCCCCACCCCAATTTAATTTCTGAATTCATGTATACAGCTGGACTAGGGTTGCCAAATCCAATTCAAGAAATATCTGGGGACTTTGGGGGTGGAGCCAGGAGACATTGGGGGGCAGAGCCAGGAACAAGGGTGTGACAAGCATAATTGAACTCCGAGGGAGTTCTGGCCATCACATTTAAAGGGACAGCACACCTTTTTAAATGTCTTCCTTCCATAGGAAATAATGAAGGATAGGGGCACCTTCTTTTGGAGCTCGTAGAATTGGACCCCCTGGTCCAATCGTTTTGAAACTTGGGGGGTACTTTGGGGAGAGACACTAGATACTATACTAAAAATTTGGTGCCTTTACCTCAAAAAACAGCTACCCCAGAGCCCCTGAAACCTCCAGATCAATTCCCCATTATACCCTATGAGAATCGATCTCCACATAGGGAATAATGAAGTGCTCAGCAGATGTTCCTCCCTGCCCCCCCCCCCTTTTCTGGTGACTCTGAAGTGAGGGATTGGCCTCTCTACTCATGAGTTGCAGCCAACTTCTTCCAAGTAACACAGACACCCCATCCCAAGAGGAAGCCTTTCCAATTGGAGACTGGAGCCTCCGGAGGGGAAAAAGATCACATGGTGGCTTTGGGGGCAGGGCTTCCCCCCATCGGCCAGCTGCCTGGGGGCGGGAAGGAGACTGGGAAAGCAGAAGAACTCCCGCTGGGACCTGGGGATTGGCAAGCCTAGGGTGGACAAATGGCACTTGTGGGCCGACAACAGCCAGTCAGTTCAGGGCTTGAAGCCACCCCAAAAAAGAGATAGCTGGAAATAGAGCACCTTGGAGCTCCCAGAAGGCGCTTAGGAAATGGGTGAGCTGTGGGCACCCAGGGAGCATCTAGAATGCTCACGTGTCCTGCTGCAGTTCCCTAGGCACTCTCCAGGTGCTTCCCAGCCTTCCAGATGGCCAGGGAGGTGCCTCGGAGGCACCCCAGTGAAAATGTACCACTTTCAAAGTGATGCCTTTTTGAGCTGGCTCCTGGCAAGCCGGGGCCAACTCTGGGGCAGGATGGGGACTGGAGACAGATGTGCGTGTGTGGACTCACTTTTTTGGTCCACCTACCTCCCATCCCTGTCTGTTTTCACTTGTTCTGTTCTGTATTGCAGAGTCTTCACTAAAGGTGGAAAAGGGAGAGGGGTTTAGACAGTGGTTTTTTGGTGGAGAGACAAGGATGTCCCTGTTTTCACCTATGTGATGTTGAAGAGCATGTGCCAACCAGCAGGACTTGTTTCTAATGCCAGCTGGGTCATATGCCGCCTGGGACATATGTGCTATTTGTTTTATTGTATTTTATGGTTTTAGCTTGTAGTTTTTAATTGTTTTAATTTTTGTTGTTATCCGTCCTGAGCCCACTTGCGGGAAAAGGTGGAATATAAATTTACAAAAACAAACAAATAAATAAACTATTCCTTCTGCCAGTTTGCTGCATCAAGTGTTTCCTGCTGCCCCCTTCCAATCCACTGCATAATTTCTGTGGATTATGCCCGTTATCACAAGGTTGGATGCAGCTAGCTTTTCCCCTGATAAAAAAAGGAAGGAAGGGGTCCCTTTTAATTCCTTAAAACAGGGGTGGGGAACCTCCATCCCGAGGGCCATATGCGGCCCTCAAGGTCACTTGTTGTGGCCCTCGGGGATTGCTGGGCCGAACCGAGCCATGTGGCAGCCTCTCTGGGGCCTGCCTGGCCAGCGAGGATCATGGGGCCCAGCCGCACTGTGCAGCATCCTCCCCAGGGCCCAGTGGGGATCACAGGGCCCAGATGTACTGTGTGGCAGCCTCCCTGGGGCGTGGCTGGCTGGCCAGAATTGTTGCAGAGCCTGGAAAAATTGCAGGGCCTGGAAAAGCCACAGTTCAGTTTGCACTTGATTATCCCAGATGGTGTGGCCTAGTATGCTAATGAGCATATTAAGATCATATATGATAAATACAATAAAACACAATTAAAATCATAAGCTATACCATAAGACAGGCTTCAAACCGCTACAGGCTGCAGGCGGTGGTAGCGGCCCTGTGACATCTCAATATAGGTGGTTCTTATTTACAATAATGGTAACATCAGCAGGGCACTAGATCACTCTTGCCGGCAGCCTCGAGAGATTAACCCAAAGCCAACCGGAAAAACTCGGTTCTACAGGCCCTGCAGATCTGTACATTTTATATTGTTTTAATGATTTTATGTCTTTGCATGACATTGTTGCACACTGCCTTAAGCCCCTTTGCAGGAAGAGCAGTATAGAAGTTTAAATAAATACATAAATGAATAAATGAATGAGGAATGTTTGCTGAAGAGGACCAATGTCACAGAGTCATAAAATTCTGTCTGGAATATCAAATGCTGATGGTTCAAACATCCTATTTCTATGTCTCAAAGCTGCTTCCCACAGCGTCTTACTAAATGTTGAGTGGGAAGGGTTCATTTTGCACAGAATGGGCATGGTCCAGTCAAATGTAAGCATATTTAAGTACTGTTGTTTTCAGTGTGAGAGTGTATCATTTTGGCCAGATTGTGTCCATTACATTTGGACAAAAGATTATGCCATTAAAGTGATTACAAGTACAAAAAAAGTCTGAAAAGCCATTCAGTTTGGATGGTTTCCAGCTTCTCCTGGAAAATGCCAACATTTACCGGTAGAAACAAGAGCGAAAATGAATCATTTCTTGAAAGCTGTTGGTGGTTCTTGAGATGCAAGGCTGAATGTCAGAAATGATTTGAGAAGAGGCCTCTACATCTTCCTCCCTCAGCCACCTCTCTTTCTTCCTTTGCCCCCACTGCTGCCTCCAGCTTTCTCTGGCCACTGCTTTCCCTCCCTCCCTCTTAGGAGTACAACTGATCTCCAGGTGACAGAGACCAATTTACCTAAAGAAAATAGCTGCTTTGGAATGTGGACTCTACGGCATTGTGCCCCATCAAAGTCTCTCCTCTCCCCCCAACCTCCTCAGGCTCTGTCTCCCAAATCTCCGAGTATTTCCTGACCCAGAGCTGGAAACCCTAGCAACCACACACCCCCTCCTCGATGGTGGGCTATGGGAGCTTTTAGGGGATTAAATCTTCTTCACCGTTTCCAGGTTTATCAATAAAATCCACCCCCATCTGTACATGGCTGTGTTGTATGGATTTTTTAGATCACATTCAGGGGCTGTGTTCAAAATTATACATAAAGATATTGATTTGAGATGCTGCGAGGGCTCATCTCCCCTGGTTTCAGAAAACAGACTGACAGCTTGTCATACCTTCAATACAAAGGCAAGTATCACATCCCTGACTCAGAGGCGCTGTGCCAAAGTGCAGTGTGGGAAACGTAGTCCCTAGGATGCTGGATGTGGATTATATTTTGCAGTGCACATGTGGTACAACTTGAAGAGTGCCAAAACGTCATGTAAAGTCAGGGGAAGACAGTGTGTTAGGCAAATCGCCCTAAAAATAGGGTTCTGGGGAATTTAGCATAGTGTGCAATCAGCCTTTTAGCGAGATCTTGAGAGCCTATATATGCAGAAGGCGTCTGCTTTGGAAATCACCCAATAATGAGGAGATTTGGTCTAATAATCAAGGGGGGTTATTATAAAATTCCAAACAAACATACAAGGGTATAAAATCATACAACATACATACAGGCCTAAGAAAATAGGGTTGAAATAGACAGGGGTAAACATGATGGTAGACAGACAGGGTATACTACCTGGTTCAGATGCCCTTACGACAAGAAGATATGGACGTGCATGGTCATGTGCCATGTCTGGTGCTCCTTACTTAGAGTAGAGAGGGAGGAACACTCTAGTTACATGTTGCTCAGGCAGAGAGAGAGAGAGAGCACGTCTTGCTCTCATGTATATAATCTTAGGAGGGGGTGAGGCCCTCCCAGAAAAGGGGGTGGTTTGCAGTGGGCAATGATGCTTCTTTCCTGGGTACCTGATTGGTTGCTCACCTTAAGCCAATGAGCAGAACTGACTCTGGTCACCTGAATGGATCTCCAGGTAACAATAGATAGTGCTGGCTTAGTAATGTCCACCCAATAGGTTACAAGAGGTCAGGATATGTGTTAATGGTTTGGGCAGTTCAGCAAAGATAACCCTGAGGAGAGGCAAGTATAGAAAACAAAGAATCTGTCCAGGTGTCAGACATTATCACAATAGTAGACGAAGAGAAACTGAGTCGCAGAAAGAGCCAAGGAGATGGCTGATTAATCAGTAGCTGAGGATTAGCAGAGGGTGCGAGTGATACTTACCAGCAGTCCCCATCGTTATTATGCATCCTGTTTGGGTGGAGGTGAAGGAACTGGGTGGGGTTGCACTGAGAGGAGGCCTCCAGGGAATGACCAGAACAAACTCTCTACTGGGTCTACTCCATTTTGTATAGAGTATTTCCTTGGCCTGTTTCTGGTCAGACTCCATTTTGTTTTCAGAAATAGGAGTCCCACTCTCTCTATCTAGGTATTGGGGTGCTCCGTATCAACAGACAGCGCCTCTCAGTTACAAGAGAGAGACAGGGAAATGTCTTTCCTCCTATGCACAAGCTCATGAACCAGCCTCCCTCAAAGTTGGCATCTGTTACCACAGCAGCCAATTAAACTGGATTTGAAGATGTGGGACTCCATAGAGAGGGCTGAGGATTGGCTGGAGGTGGTTGGGATGGCTTATGCCACTCCCAGTGATATCATCAGTAGTGCCATATGCTGAATCAAAGGTAGTTCAAATTATGGTCAAATGTGTGAATACTTAGATCCAGAGACTGTAGCCATGTACAGACAAGACAGATCTTTCTACAAACCTGGAAAAGCCCTATGTTTGCAAGAAATGAATATAACCCCGACTAATAGCTGATTCAGCTGTATTCTGCTCCCTATACAGCCAAATCAGATTCTCTGATCTGATTCAACTGCTGAAAGCAGCAGTCCTAAATAGAGCCAAATCTATTCAGCAGGTATTTGGCTCCATTATACCCTATGGGCCATTAAAGTCAATAGCAAAACATGGGGTATAATGTATGGGAGTTGTGGGGGGGAGGGATCTGAGGGACAGGCACCAAATTAACTAATTAAAAGTCTGAGAGAATAAAAGTTGTTTGCTGGATGCCTGAAAGATTATAAATTTAACTCCAAGCTAACTTCATGGATTGCTGCCATGATGTGGCGAGAGGGCTTGTGTGGTTCAGTGAGGCTGTGGGCTATGCCATGCAGGGCCACCCAAGATGGACAGGCCACAGCTGAGAACACAGGCAAAATGTGATCCACTGGAGAAGAAAATGGCAAACCACTCCAGTATCCTTGCCAAGAAAACCCCATGGACAGTAACAAAAGGCTAAAAAATATGGCGCTGGAAGATGAGCCCCTCAGATGAGAAGGTGTCCAATATGCTACTGGGGAAGAGCGGAGGGCAAGTCGAAGCAACCGCAGAAAGAGGGAAGCGGCTGGGCCAAAGCCGAAAGGACGCTCAGCTGTGAATGTGTCTGATGGTGAAAGAACAGTCCGATGCTGCAAAGAACAATACTGCATTGGAACGTGGAATGTAAGATCTATGAATCAAGGTAAACTGAATGTAGTCAAACAAGAGATGGCAAGACTGAACATTGACATCTTGGGAATCAGTGTACTAAAATGGACGTGAATGGGCGAATTTAACTCAGAGGATCACTACATAACACGAATCTGAGCAGACTTCGGCGGATGGTGGAAGACAGGAGGGCCTGGCATGACTTTGTCCATGGGGTCGTGAAGAGTCGGACTCAACTGTGCGACTGAACAACAACAACTTCAGTAGGCAGGACATTCAAATAGATTGGTGCCACAGGAGAAAAGGACTTCTCCATGGAGTCGCCCTCCCTTCCTCAGTCAATGGGGAGACACCAGCACACATGACCTCACTCGGCAGGCAGGGCTGAAAAAGACTAAACGCTCTTTGCTTTTCCCAAAAATTGACTTTTCTAATATTTATCTGTTCCCCTTCCTCTTCTCTAAGCTGTGTAAAGTTCCCTCTAGTAAACTGATGCAGCTGAGGTCACAAGGAGCTGATTTCAGCTTTTCTGCCGCACATCAGACGTTTCATTGTTCTGCAACTTTTCGCTCCGTTTCCCCTTTCTTAAGTACCCCTCAAGACATCACCACAAAATGTCTTTTTTTATTATTATTTTCTTTCCCTCTTGTTCAAGACACGAGGTGGCCCAATTTGCAAGCCTAAATCTTTGCTAACAAAAGAACTCCTCGGAGTTGGGAGTTTTTTTTAAAAAAAAGGTGTTTTTCATTATTTTTCAGAGTCCCCCCCCCCTCCTTTACCATTGAGTGAAAGCAAGTTTAATATATGACAATTCCACCTACACAGCAACTCTGCCAGAAGCAAAAAGGTTTCCTTTGCATATAGAGAGGGGGGGGGGGAGGGAGGGAACATACACACAAAGGAGGAGGGAGATGCAGACGGCGGTGCTGGATTTAGAAGTCAGCCCAGCAAGTTAACCTTAGATTTGTTGTTTGAAAAGCTAGAGTGGGTGCAGCTTATA